>NC_080164.1:21830849-22433068 GCF_950295315.1 Erinaceus europaeus
CCCTAGTCAGATGAGTGGCTATCACTCTGTCCTTACACCTTGGGCACAGGGCTGATCAAGTTGTCTCAATATAGACCATATCTCACAACCTACTTCTAACCTTTGCTAGGAGGAAATAAATTTGCTTCTATGGTACAACATAAAACCAGGACTTCTATTTCATCTGGTTTTGTTCCCAATCTTCCAGGGCCTGAGACCCCCAATACAAACTGCTTAAAATTCCTCAGCATTACTGGTTCTCTCGTCAATTCAGAAATATACTCTCTTGCCTACGATGGGATCCATCTGGGTCTGCCCTGGTCAGTCTCAAACCTGAGCACTGCAGATTTTGGCATGGCTCTGCTGTCAGTTGTCACTCATTTCCCAAGCTGTGTATCATTTTAATCTGATCCTCTGATCTTATGTCTGCTCTTCAGAATACTTCCCATCTATCAACCTTGAATTCAAAGGCCCCGATCTCCAGTCCATTCTCTGATCTCTAAATCAATCTTTCTTTCCAGTTTGAGTCCTATAGTTTTACCGACCCTGTTCCTACCCAAACTGAATTTTCTTCTTTTTTAGTGCATTATCATCATTATGATTATAATATTTATTTGGGGTGGGGGGCAGAACCTGTGCATCACTGTAGTAAATGTGATGTTGCGATGGAACTCAAGCTTGTGCACCACTACCGAGCTCACTGTTCATTTATTCACTCGGGGTTTTTTGTTTGTTTGTTGTTTGCCACAGGGCTGTCGGAGGGGGTTCCATGCATACACAATTCCAACACTCCTGAGGACTTTTTAAATACAAGGTCAAAGAGATGGAAAAAGATGTCTCCGAGAGCTAAGCAGAGACACCGTAGCACTGCTCCACCTCTCATGAAGCACCCCTCACACAGGTGGGTGCTCCCAGATGGTGGCTAAAGGCCTGAATCCAGGTCCTCCAACATGATGTGTTCTACACCAGGTGAGCTGTCCACACCACCAATTACACTGAGGGCTTCTTAAATTTATTTACTTACTAATGAGAGAAAGAGACAGACAGATATCACTCCATAGCATCATGCAGGCACATGTGTTGCCAGGGACAGAACCCGGGACTTCATACTTGAGGACCTAATACTTAATCTACTTAGTCACCTCCCAAGTCACCTAAGCAGAGTTCTTAAGTCAGAGAGGCTATTCAGAAGTGCTGGGAAGGGACCAGGTGGTGGCACACCCATGAGAACGCACATATTAAAATGTGCAAGGACCAGGGATCAACCCTCCAGTTCCCACCTGCAGGGAGAAAGCTTCATGAGTGGTGAAGCAGTGCTACAGGTGTCTCTCTATCTTCTCCTCTCTTGATTTATCTCTGATTCTAGCCAACAAATAAAATATTTAAAAGACTTTTAAAAAAAATCACTGGGTTCTAGGACTGAGAGTGTTTTGCAGACACCTATCACACAAAAATGAAAAACTGTACTCGTGTCAGTCAACAACTATACCATAAATCATTAACCCTCCAACATTAAGTTTTTTTTAAAAAAAGAAAAGAAAGAAAACACTGGGTCCTTGAAGTGTGGACAGGACAGAAACAGGAGAGCAGACGGGTGTGGCACAAAGGGCAGAAAGGCTGAAAGGAGAACAGAACAAGTGCCCAAGTGTGTGAGGTAGACGAGGAAATATGAGACTGGCCTGAGAGGAATAGTGTGTCCTCTAAGCCACATTCAAACAGAGGAGTCTGGGCTTGGTAGAACAAGTCACTGAAAAAATGCTGTGTGCTCCTGAGTGACAGGGTGAAATTGCTATTTGTCTAGTACTGAAAACATGAGCACGAAGAGCAGATTAGAGGCAGGAGGTGTTAAGTGAGGCACTTGAAAGCTACAGCACGACAGAGTAATGTCATGGTCCAGAATGCTGCCAGTGCCAGTGGGAAATGAGAAATGAGCACTCGGACTCTATGAAGAAAACTGACATATCTCAGTGACCAAGGAGGCCCCGGCGACACAGGAGGAGACAGAGGGTAATTACGATAATGGTAATAACTGACATTTACTGGGCGCTTACTATGTAATCAGGGACTCTTCCATGTAATTCAAAGCATTAACTCACTCAGTCCTCACTGAAGCCCTATGAGAGAGAAATGATGCTACTTGTAGAAGAAACTACAGCAGAAAGGTTACAACTTACAACTCTAGGCCCATCCTGACCCACCAGAGGATGCCTTTATCTGAAGGAAGGGAAGGAGCCTATGGGGTGGGAAGGGAAGCTACAAATTTGAAAAACTGGAAGAACCATGTCCTAAAAGAATGTCATTTGGGAAACCTCACTAATTGGGGTAAATGTTTTAACATGTGCGCTCAACCAGGTGCGCCACCGCCTGGCCCCCGGGGCAAATGTTTTATAAAATAACTCAGGCGCGGTCATGCTCGGGTTCCGCTCTCTTTCTGCCGCCATCTTGGTTCCGCGTTGCCCGCACAAAATGCCCGGTGAAGCCACAGAAACTGTCCCTGCTACAGAGCAGGAGTTGCCACAGCCACAGGCTGCGACAGGGTCTGGAACAGAATCTGACAGCGATGAGTCAGTACCACACAAGCAACCACACAACGAGCTTAGCTGGCGGCAACAGCTGAACTCGATGAAGAACCAGTCAGTAAAGCGAAAGGCTATGTCCAAACTGGGTCTTCGGCAGGTTACAGGGGTTACTAGAGTCACTATCCGAAAATCAAAGAATGTCCTCTTTGTCATGACAAAGCCAGATGTCTACAAAAGTCCAGCATCAGATAACTACATAGTTTTTGGAGAAGCAAAGATTGAAGATTTATCTCAGCAAGCACATCTAGCAGCTGCTGAGAAATTCAAAGCTGAGGGTGAGGCGGTCTCTAACATCCAAGAAAACACGCCAACTTCAACTGTACAAGAGAGTGAAGAGGAAGAGGTTGATGAAGCCGATTTAGAAGTTAAGGACATAGAATTGGTCATGTCACAAGCAAATGTCTCAAGAGCAAAGGCAGTTCGAGTCCTGAAGAACAACAGTAATGATATTGTAGATGCTATATTATGGAACTAACAATGTAACCATCTTGAAAGAAAAAAAAACACTTTTGGGGGTGGGATATTACAAGAGTATCTGCAGCTTGTGGTTTGAAATTTGTACTGTTTCTATCATTAATAAAGTTATGGCTTCTTGTTGGATGAAAAAATAATATTAATAACTCAGATTTCAGGATTCTAGTCTTCTCTGAAGCTGATGATTTAGAAATCTGCTTGCAGCAGACAAACTAGATGCAAGGGGAGAGACAGTCCCGGCTTGGAAAAGAATCCATTCTGGGATAGAGAACACAGAACTGTCTTTACTTAGATTATGAAGTGTGGCTGTCTTTGCCTAGACTGAAGTGTTCTATCGCTCTTCACCTCCCAAGATGAGAAGCTGTACTTCCTGAAAAGAACTAGATCAAAGGCAATGGAGGGCTTTCTAGCACTATCCTTTATCCTAGCCCAGACGCATGGTAATGTGGGAGGTGACAGTAATCTTCACTGGATCTCACTGCTGACCTCCGTGCCTTTCCCTTTCCCTTGCTAACACCATCTATAACAAGACACATGTGGGAAGGCTTCAATAAGGGATTGCTCAGACTAAAGGAGGTCTTACTAAGAGAACACCTGCAGTTCTATCTTTTCAGCCTAATGGTCAGCAGAACAACATAACAATGAAAATTTGAGCTCTACAGATATTTGAATGTGCATCATAAAAAATGTGTGGGGTGGGGATAGACAGCATACTGGTTATACAAAGAGACTCTCATGCCTAAGGCTTCAAAGTCCTAGGTTCAGTCCCCCACACCATCATAAACCAGAGCTGATCAGTGTTCTCATTTTAAAAAATACATATATAAATGTGTGCCACTCAGCCATTTTAAAAAGCTCTTTAAATTCAATGCATTCAAGCCCCCAGCTCCCCACCTGCAGGGGGGTCGTTTCACAGGCAGTGAAGCAGGTCAGCAGGTGTCTTTCTCTCTCCCTCTGTCTTCCTCTCCTCTCTCCATTTCTTTCTGTCCTATCCAACAACGACAACAATAACTACAACAATTTAAAAAAGAGTAACAAAAGGGAATAAATTTTTTAAAAATTTTTAGAAAAAATTTTATTGAAATAAAAAATTAAATAAATTTTAAAATCTTCAATGCAAAGTCATTCCTGATAGCATTTCCAGGTCCTGATGTAATTTCTCATGAAGACAAATACAAAATTACATTTTAATATGTACAACTATGTCGTTAGGTAAAAGTGTGGCCCTGTGAAAGCTACGCCTCCTGTCACAGGGAGCACTCTGGCTTCACCTTTACTTCTATACAACAGACAGCGCACATAGCAAGTCCAGCTTCTTTTTTAAATGTTTTGTTTATTTATTTATTCCCTTTTCTTGCCCTTCTTGTTTTATTGTTGTAGTTATTGATGGATAGGACAGAGAGAAGTGGAGAGAGGAAGGGAAGACAGAGATGGGGAGAGAAAGATAGACACCTGCAGACCTGTTTCAACACCTGTGAAGCGGCTCTCCTGCAGATGGGGAGCCAGGGCCTCGAACTGGGATCCTTCCACTGGTCCTTGCACTTTGCACCACATGCGCTTAACCTGCTGCGCTACTGCCCATCTCCCCCAAGTCCAGCTTCTAATCCTCCAAAAACTCTGTGTTGCCCCTCACCCTCTATGACAGTCACCCACACAGTAGCCTTGCAGTGTGGGTATGATTTAAACTCCTACATCAAGAAAATGACCAATCGCTACATGGTGTGGACTCTCACTGGCTCATTCTGAGAATTTCAGGGTGGACAGTGAAACTGTGAAGGACAAGAGCTTATCACAGCCTGAGTAACTTTTCCTTTCTTTCTTTTTTTTTTTTTTTTTGACTATTATAAAAGTTTATTTAGGGGGTCGGGCGGTGGCGCAGTGGGTTAAGCGCATATGGCGCAAAGCACAGGGACCGGCGTAAGGATCCGGGTAGAGCGCCCGGCTCCCCACCTGCAGGGGAGTCGCTTCACAGGCGGTGAAGCAGGTCTGCAGGTGTCTATCTTTCTCTCCCCCTCTCTGTCTTCCCCTCCTCTCTCCATTTCTCTCTGTCCTATCCAACAACGAATTGCGTCAACAAGGGCAATAATAATAACCACAACGAAGCTACAACAAGGGCAACAAAAAAAGGGGGGGAAAAAATGGCCTCCAGGAGCGGTGGATTCATGGTGCAGGCACCAAGCCCAGCAATAACCCTGGAGGAGGAAAAAAAAAAAAAAAGAAAAAAGAAAAAGAAAAAAATAAAATAAAAATAAAAGTTTATTTAACAAAACTCAGTAAGAAAATGTACATAACCTAATTTTTATATCAAAGTGAAAAGATGCAGTGGAAGAGGGGACATGCTGAACAATCTTCTTGTTGAACAGTCGTTGTGTTTATACTCATTCCAAGGCTTCTAACATGATGATGCTATTTCCACACATTCATCTATCACAAGGTTCATAAACAGGTCAAATCCCCGCAGAATTCCTTGGACAGATCTACCGCCATTTAATTTCAATAACTTCTTGTCCATAAATTTTTTTCAGTTCGGGAGGATGAGCCTTGCTCATGGTGTCTACTCTGCGAGCTCAAAGACACTTTCCAGACAAAATTCTTGGCTTCTTCCACGCTCCTGCGGCAGAACCCTGAGTAACTTTTCATCAAAGACAATATGGAAACACAAAAGACAGTATTTGACCTATGGTCACCATTAATTCCCCTAATAAAAATGACGAGGAGGAGAAAGAAAAAGAGTAGAGGAATTCACTAACATTGCATAACATTTGTTATGGGTCAATATTCTTTTTAAAAAAATATTTCATTTATTTATTAATGAGAACAATAGAAGGAGAAAAAGAAAAATCAGACATCACTCTGGTACATGTGCTGCCGGGGATTGAACTTGGGACCTCATGCTTGAGAGTCCAATGCCTTATCCACTGTACCACCTACCAGACCACTCAATAATTATTCCTTAGTAACAATATTCTACTTAATTTATAGCAACAGAAAAATTGAAAATGTTTAAATACTTTTAAAGTTCTACGTTCTAGGCTTATTTATTACCCTTTTACACCTAAAAAAGAAAAAAAAATCTAAGAAAAGTTGGTCCCACAGAGCTAGAATTTATAAAATGTGAGGGGGGAGGGAGGGAGAGAAAAAAGGAGCTAGAGAAAGAGGGAGGACCAGGGAGGGAGGAGAAAGGAAGAGAGGGGGGAGAGGAAGAGGGGGGGAGGAGAGAGAGAGAGACCGAGACAGAGAGAGAGAGAGAGAGAGAGAGAGAGAGAGAGTGTGTGTGTGTGTGTGTGTGTGTGTGTGTGTGTGTGTGTTTGTGTGTGAGAGAGAGACACAGAGAGAGAGAGAGAGAGAGACCTATAGCACTGCTTCACCATAACTGTCAAATACCAGCAAAGGAGTGAAAGTGTTAGTAAACTATCTCAGGAGATGCTATTGCTATTACTCCATTGCTTCTCACTGAGGCAAACTTCCCAACTTCTCTCTATACCAACTTTTTTTTTCCTCTAGCAGCTCATTTCTTCAGTTTCATGAACACTTTAATATTTCCCATCTTAAATAAAATTTTCCACTGACACTACATTCCCATTGCCCTAATCCCCTTAGTCTACAGCAAAATTCATGTTAAAAATATTTTACTTACTGTCTTCATTTCCCTCTCCACCTGTGCTTACAGAGATTGTCTTTATCAAGGTCACCAGCAAATCTCCACAGCATGAAACACAATTATCAGCTCTTGGTCTGAATCCTATCTGACCTATTGGCAGCATCTGACACAGCTGGTTATTTCCTCTACCCTAACACATTTCTCATTCTTTTGATTCCCAGAGACACCTTTTGTTATTTGTCTTTCTTCTTCCTCATTGGTCCTCCTCCAATATCATCTTTGCAAATGCTCATCTTCATCTTGACCTCTAAATAAAGCTGACTTGCCTCTAGGGTTAGTCCTTGAATCTCTTCTCTATTTTTTTTTTTAAGATTTTGTTTATTAATGAGAAAGATAGGAGGAGAAGGAAAGAACCAGATATCACCCTGGTACATGTGCTGTTGGGGCTTGAACTCAGGACCTCATGCTTGAGAGTTCAGTGCTTTATCCACTGAGTCATCTCCCAGATCACTCTCTCTTTTTTTTTTAATTGGATACAGACGGAGAGAAATTGAGAGAGGAGGTAGAGACACCTGCAGCCCTGCTTCACCCATCACAAAGCTTTCCCCCTAAGGTGGGGACCAGGGTCTTGAACCTGGGTCCTTGCACACTATAATATAAGTGCTTAACCAGGTACGTCATCACCTGGCCCCCACTGTTTGGACTCTTTAGTGTGATAGATGTACCAGCTCAGCCTGTTTCTGTGTCAAGTCTGGCCTTGTCTGTATTCCTTAATAAATAATCTCTGAGGGTCGAGCGGTGGCCCAGCGGGTTCTTCTTCTAGCGTTTGCCCTTCTTCCGTAGCCAGTCAATAGTGTCAGGTTGAGCCTGATGTAAAGTTTCGAGACCTCCTTTGAATCTGGAGAGGTGGCAGTCGTTGACTATGTGGGTCATAGTCTGTCTGGAGCCGCAGGGGCAGTTCGGGTCATCTCTGGCTCCCCAGCGATAGAACATAGCGGCGCACCAGCCATGGCCTGTTCGATAGCGATTGAGGAGGGCCCAATCATAACGTCAAAGCCGGGTTGACGCTTGCAGGGGTCTGAGATGAGGTGTTTGTTCTTTACCTCAGCTGACTGCCAACTCTGTTTCCAAGAGTCTGGAACAGAGAAGTTCAGTGTAGGTGTAGGGGACCAGATTGGGTGACGAGACGTCAAGCGTTGGACAGGGTGGGAGAAAATATCCGCGTATATTGGCAGGTCCAGTCAAGCATAGACGTGGGAAATGAACTTAGATGATGCCGCAGCGGGTTAAGCACACGTGGCACAAAGCACAAGGACCTGGCATAAGGATCCCGGTTGAGCCCCCACTCCGCACCTGAAGGAGAGTCACTTCACAGGCAGTGAAGCAGGTCTGCAGGTGTCTACCTTTCTCTTCCCTCTCTGTCTTCTCCACCTCTCTCCATTTCTCTCTGTCCTATCCAATAACAATGACATCAATAATAACTACAACAATTTCTTCTAGCGTTTGCCCTTCTTCCGTAGCCAGTTAACAGCGTCAGGTTGAGCCTGATGTAAAGTTTCGAGACCTCCTTTGAATCTGGAGAGGTGGCAGTCGTTGACTATGTGGGTCATAGTCTGTCTGGAGCCGCAGGGGCAGTTCGGGTACAACAATGAAACAAGGGCAACAAAAGGGAATAAATATTTAAAAGAATTTAAAAATTAAAAAAAGAAGAAGAAGAAGAAGAAACAGAAGGTCCATCAGCAGTTAGAGCAGTCTCTTTCTTTTTCTTTTTTTCCCCCCTTTTCTTACCCTTGTTGTAGCCTTGTTGTGGTTATTATTGTTACTGTTGATATCGTTCATTGTTGGATAGGACAGATAGAATTGGGGAGGGAGACAGAGAGGGGGAGAGAAAGACAGACACCTGCAGACCTGCTTCACCGCTTGTGAAGCGAATCCCCTGCAGGTAGGGAGCCGGGGGCTCGAACCAGGATCCTTACGCGGGTCCTTGCGCTTTGCACTACATGCACTTAACTGGCTGCGCGGTTACCGCCTGACCCCCCAGAGCAGTCTTTTTCACACTAAGTCAGATCTTGTCACTATTGCTCAAAACATCAAATGACTTGCCAAGTCACTTGGAATAATTAATTAATTAAGCTAAGTTCTGGCACTCCAGAGCTGAGCTGTGCTCTGGTGAGGGAAGAAAAAGAAAAAAAAAAAAAAAAAGAACTAAGTCATGCAAATAAATGTATTTAACAAAATACCTAACAACTGTGGAACATTTTTACATGCTAAACATGAATGTGGCCTCCTTAAATGTATGTATTTATTTACATCACATTGTTTTGTAAATGGTTGTGACTAGTAATTTCACAGTTATTTATCAGGTGACTAATCTTACCTCAATGAAAGAAGCTGATGTAAGGCAAAAGATACACACCCCAACCTTTGCTCTCCTTTGAGAAATATGTTAACGAGTACTTAATGCAATACTTTCAAGGCTAGATTGGAAACCAAATCAAATGAAGTGATTTTATATCATACACTCATCATTACTTGTATATTTGCTGGCTTATAGTTGTAATATTCAAAGACAAAGTGATTACAGCATTTCTTTATTTAAAAAGGAAAAACTCTACCCCTTTGACAAAAATCTGGTTGCTATTCCATTTTGCACCGTATTAGACTCAAAACATCTTTTTTTTCTAAGCCAAAAATTACCTGGAAGAAAGTATATTTTTTAACATTTATTTAAAATAGGACTAACTCGTTTATGTCAATTACTACTGTAATTAACAAGTTCACCTAATGTATATGAACCTTGCTTTAAAAGTCACTTTTATTACCAAAAACATATTTTCAATTACTACATCTGAAAAAGTCAAGTGGCCAATTCCTTTAACCTCATGTTAAGTGGAAGTCAAAGAAATCATGAATTTATTGAATATAAAGTCTTCAACTCAACAGAGTGATTGTTTTTTAATTTTTAGTTTGACCTGTAAATACTCATTCTTTATTAATACTTATCACATAAATGCTTCCGGGTAAAGACCTTAAAACTTACGGTGCAATAATGGCTCTAGCAGGTCTTTTTGTAGACTGTACTTGTGAAAGCCAACCTTCTAGCTGTGCATTCAGCTGCGGTCCTATAAAAAGAGAGGGAAAGTGAAGTCAGCAAAGCATTGTACTGGAGATAACCATACATGACACAAAGCCTGTGGTCACCCTCTCTGGGGCTGAAACAGTTTAGTGGGCAGAGGGATCATCAATGTGGAAGCTAACATTTTAAAAATTAACCAAGTACAAAGGCTCTAGCAAGTTGTGTGATAAGGCCAAGGACTGATTAAAAAACTTGAATTTATACATACTTATTTACAACTGCCTTCATTCCAGAAGAGCAGTATGCTCCACAATTAGAGATGTTTAAGCAAAATACAGAGAGAGACAAAAGAGAGTAAATATATGAAAAGACAATATCCAACCAAATGTTTTTAAGAGTACCAAAATTGGCCTTAATCACTAAAATCATATGCAGGGAGGGATCACTCCCCACCCAATGGCCTTTCCATTCATCCATTCACCCAGTTCTCTACTCCTGTGGTTATGACAACCAATGCCTACAACTCAAAAATCTGCTTCAAACATCTCACTCCCTTCATTTCCTACCTTTCTAGTTCACACCTAGAAATCTGTTGAGCCCAGAAGATTGGAAGTTATTTTTTCTCACTGACTTTCATTCTCTCTTTCCACTTCTTACCCAGCCTGAGATTCAAGGATCCATCACTATAGCCATTCCCAAGTCTATATTCAAAAGTCATCCCTTTGCTCCTGGCTGCTCTCTTTCTATTAGAGTCAAAACCAACTTCCCACTTGAGCAGCTGAGTAGAAGTGAAAAGAAACACAAGAACTCTGAAATCACAATCAGGAATTTTACCTGTACCACAGCCAAGAAGTAAAGCTCAGAAGCTACATTAACTAGTGAATTTGCACCCAATCTTTAAGACAAGGAATTACCTAAGAGTTCCTCCTTTTATTTTACACCTTCACTCCTTCTCACTGCCAGCACTTTGTCAAGGAAAATCCACAGAGGCAAGTAGCCAGGGGTTTACCTGGTTCAGGTACTGAAAGCCAAGCACCATGGGAAAATCAGTACTTGGCAAATCTGGAAATTAGTCACCCAACTTCAAAAAAGAGCTAATCCTTTTCCCACCACTTATCCTGCCTTCCCTCCAGTTTCAACAGGTTGCCTATTTTAGAATTAATCATTCCATAAAATCTGTTTGGACCACACTAAGAAATAAACCCTAAGGGGCTGGGTGGTGGCGCACCCAGTTAAGCACACAGTACAAAACACAAGGATTTATGCAAGGATCTGGGTTCAAGCTCCCAGCTCCCCACCTGCAGGAGGGACACTTCACAAGCGGTGAAGCAGGTCTACAGGTGTCTGTCTACCTTTGTCTCTGCCTATCTCCTCCTCCCCTCTCAATTTCTGTACTATCCAATAAAATTAAAAAAAAAAAAATGACCACCAGGAATAGTGGATTTATAGTGCTGGCACTGAGCCCCAGAGATAACCCTACAGGCAAAAAAGAAAAAGAAAAAGAAAAAAGAAACAAAAAAAACCCTGACACGTGGTGAAGATCTAGATACAGATAGATCAAAATGTTAGACATTTTAGAGCAGCACTTGGATGTCTGAATTTAACAGGCCAATAGCAAATATATGCGAGGGAGGGAGGGAGGAACACGGAGGGGGGAAATAAGGGAAGAGGGAATAAAGACAGAGGGCAAGAGCAGATAGCATAATGGGTATGCAATGAGATTCTCAAGCCTGAGGCTCTGAAGTCCCAGGTTCAATCTCCTGCGCCACCATAAACCAGAGCTAAGTAGTGCTCTGGGGAAAATAAATAAACAAATAAACAAAACAAAAAAGAGAGAAAGAGAGACACCTGCAGCACTGTCTCATCATTTGTGAAGCTTCTCCCCTGCAGGTGAGAGCCTGGGGCTTGAACCTGAGTCACTGCACATAGTAATGTGTGCATTCTTAAAGGTGCACTATTGCTCAGCCCCAGGCCAATAACATTTCAAATAAAAATTGGAGGACCAACAGAAAGTTACTTTTTAAATCATGCTACCATGAAATAAAACTTAAAATGTATTGATTATTGACCAATTATAATCATGATTTCAAAAACAAATATCACAACACCCAACAGTGAAGTTTAAGATAATTCCAATTCTTTAATACAAGAAAATTTCACTCTGACAGTATCAATATTGAGGCATCATTATTTTTTATAATTTTATTTATTTATTATGGCATACAGTCAGAGAGAAATTGAAAGGAGAGGGGGAGAGAGAGGGAGAGAGACAGAGAGACACCTGCAGCCCTCCTTCACGTCTCGTGAAGCTTTCCCCATGCAGGTGGGGACCAGGGGTTGAACCTAGGTCCTTGTGTACTCAACCAGGTGCACCACTGCCTGGCCCCTAACAATACTCTCCTTTAACTTTAGAAATAAATAATATTTCAGTAGTTTTCCCCAGATCCTTCTCCCATCATTGATATCCTGTTGTGACAACATACTTGTAGTTTTTGCTATGCTACTATTTATAAAACAGTATCTAATTTTTAGATACATCCCTGGGGGTGCTGCTTGTTTTTGTGTGTCTATGATAGAGCTCCTCACACTGGAAATAATATGCCTTCAGGAACACATGAACACAAAAACTGTAGCACTGAATCTAACACAACAACAACAACAAAAACAAAAAAGCAACCTTGCTATGAAGAATACTAATTGTGTGGTCCAGGAGGAAGCACAGTGGATAAAGCATTGGACTCTGAAGCACGAGGTCCTGAGTTCAGTCCCCAGCAGCACACGTACCAGAGTGATGTCTGGTTCTTTCTCTCTCCTCTCCTTTCTCATTAATAAATAAAATATTGGGGGCTAGGCAGTAGCGCAGCAGGTTATGCGCACATGGCGTAAGGCACAAGGACCAGCATAAGAATCCTGGTTTGAGCCCCAGGTTCCCCACCTGCAGGCAGGGGGGGGTGTCACTTCACGAGCCGCAAAGCAGGTCTGCAGGTGTCTATCTTTCTCTTCCCCTCTCTGTCTTCCCTTCCTCTCTCAATTTCTCTGTCCTATCCAACAACAATGACAGCAATAACAACAATAATAGTAACAACAAGAATACAGAACAAGGGCAACAAAAGAGAAAAAAATGGCACCCAGGAGCTACGAATTCGTAGTGCAGGCAGCGAACCTCAGCAATAACCCTGGAGGCAACAACAACAACAAAAACAGAATACTAATTAATTGTTCTCCTGGATGTAAGTGTAAAATGTTAAGTGAAATCTTTTGTGTCACTAATTGATTTAAACATTCTAAGAATTTGTTTTACATTTTTTCACTAAACTCTAGTTTACGTCAGAATATAAAGAACACCATGAACAAGAAAAAAAAAAAAAAAAACTAGAGTTCAGTTCAGGATATAACTCCATTGGGGAAATTAATCATCCAAATGAACAATCTTTAATGTGTATCAACCAACACGTATATCTAAGTCAACTGTGAATCACCACTTTAATATGCAAACTCTTTTTTTTTTTATAGTGTCTAGTCCACTGATGTAACTTAAAGGAGCTGCCTAATTTGAAGGATCACAGTGTTCTCCTCTCTCCAGATCATTTATAAAACTGGTATCTGGAGGGCCAGGAAGTAGCGCAGCAGGTTAAGCACACATGGTGTAAAGTGCAAGGATCAGCATAAAGATCCTGAAGCAGGTCTGCAGGTGTCTTTCTCTCCCCCTGTCTTCCCCTCCTCTCAATTTCTCTGTCCTATAACAATGGCAACAAAATGGAAAAAATGGCCTCCAGGAGCAGTGGATTCGTAGTGCAGGCACTGAAAACCCTAGAGGCAAGGGAAGAAAAAAAAAGGTATCTGCACACAGGTTTGATCACTTGTCAGACTACTGGTTTGGATTCTAAATTCCTACCCCTACTTTTTATTTATAAACAAAGGGCCTTGCCAGAGCAAATGATGCTACTGATCCCTTCACAGTATCTGGTCATACATACTGTTTTAAGATGTTAAACAAAATATTGATTTTTTTTCTTTTAAAGATGTATTTACTTCATAAGATAGAGGACTTCATGCCTATAAGGTATTGTCTATGGAGATGGTACCACCCCTGGTGCTCTCATATGGTGCTGTGACTTGAACCTGGGGCTTAAGCATGCAAGGTGTAGGGATGGGGGGTTATATAAGCACCAAACTTCCACCCACTTTCACCGTTTTAAATTACAATTCACAAGATTTTATATGTTTAGGAACTGTAATTTTCTTGTAATAGTTAAAAAGTTCTCCACACAGCAGAATCATCTGAGGTGTTTATTTGAGAAAAGTGATCAGGTCTGCCCTCAGAGCTGTCATCAGCGTCTCCGGGGAAAGCAACCAGGAACACATAACAAGCTCTCCAGGTGACTCCAACGCACATTAAGATGTGAGGCCCACTGCCAAAAGGAGCCTATTTGCTCATGTCATATGAGTGAACACAGCTAACAGATTCTCGGAAGGATTATATCTGAGATTTCTACTACAATAAATGAATCACAGAATCTAGAAATTAGCACCATATGTGTGTACCAGTTCCTACCTTTATTTTACCGGAGCACTGGTCAGCTCTGGCTTATGGGGGGGGGGGGTGAACATGGGACTTCAAAGCCTTAAGCATGGCAGTTTGTTTGCATAACCATTATGCTACCTCCCCATTTTTTTGTTTGTTTGTTTTTAACAAAACACTGCTCAGCTCTGGTTCATGGTAGTAGTGGAGAGACTGAACCTGAAACTTTTGTAGCCTCAGGCATGAGAGTCTCTTTGCATAACCATTATGCTACCTATCCCTACCCCAGTTTCTACTTCCAAACTAATTTGAAGTCTTAAGCATCAGTGTTCCTTAAAACCTAATTTTTTTCTTCTTTTTTTATTTTATTTTTATTTATTTGATAGGTACAAAAAGAAGGGGCTGGGTGGTAGTGCCCTTGGTTGAATGCTCATGTAACTATACACAAGGGCCTAGGTTCAAGCCCCCGTCACACCTGGGAGGGGAAGCTTCATAAGTGGTGAAGCAGTGCTGCAGGTATCTCTGTCCCTTTCCTTTCTCTATCTCTCTATTCCTCTCAGTTTCTGTCTGTCTCTATACAATAAATAAAGATAATTTTTAAAAATTTAGGGGAGTCAGGCAGGAGCACAGCAGGTTAAGCACACATGGCGCGGAAGTACAAGGACCCGCATAAGGATCCCGGTTCAAGCCCCCAGCTACCCACCTGCAAGGGAGTCACTTCACAGGGGGTGAAGCAGGTCTGCAGGTGTCTTTCTCTCACCCATTCCTCTCTCCATTTCTCTCTGTCCTATCTAACAACGACGATATCAATAACAACAGTAACAATAACTACTAAAAGGGGGGCTACAAAAGGGGGGAACTAAATAAATAAACAAACTTTATAAAAGACAAAAAGGAGGGGCCAGGCAATGGTGCACCTGGTTAAGTGTTCACATTCCAGTGAACAGGACCCAGGTTCAAGCCCCTGGCCCCCACTTGCAGGGGGAAAGCTTCACATGTGGTAGAGCAGACACAACTGCTGACAGTTACTGTACACATGCACACTCAGCATTCATTACACAGTTTAACGACGAACAGTACCTACTGTACATAGATCTATGAAACCCAAGCCAGTATTTTTCTTGTTAAAAAAAAGAGTGGCTGTTGAATGTAAAACATTAATTCCCCAATAAAGAAATAAACTTAAAAAAAAAAGAGTGGCAATTTAAAAATATTAGCATTTGGTTTCAATGAGACAGTTTTCATCTACAGACATCAAAGCAACTTTTAAACATCTAGTAATTATAAGGTGGGGGAGATAGCATAATGATGATGCAACAATACTCATGCCTGAGGCTCTGAGTCCCAGGTTCAATTCCCCCGCGCCACCATAATCCAGAGCTGAGCACTGCTCTGCAAAATTAATAAATAAACACCTACTAGTTATACATTTCTGGAGTATTCTATTTGCCGCAGAATACAAGCATGCACATGACAACATTCTACCCTAATGACATATAAAATATAATTGAAAGCATGTGTGACTAACATCCAACAACTACAATAAATGAAGACAACAACAAAATTTATTTGGGATAAAATATTTCAGAATGAGGGGCCAGGTGGTGGTGCACCTGGTTGAGTGCACATGTCACAAAGCTCAAGGACCTGGGTTTGATCCCCCGGTCCCCACCTGCAGGGGGAAAATTTTGCAGTGGTGAAGCAGGGCTGCAGGTGTCTCTTCCTTTCAATTTCCCCCCTTCCCTCTCAATTTCTGGCTGTCTCTATCCAATAAACAAAGATTTTAAAAAAGTTTTTAAATATATATCATTTTTAAAAAATAAGTGTTTTTTTTTTTTTTTTTTTTACCAGAGCACTGATCAGCTCTGGTTTACGGTGGCGCAGGGGATTGAACCTGGGACTTTGAAGCCTCAGGCATGACAGTCTGTTTGCATAATCATTATGCTATCTACCCCTGCCCAAAAATAAGTGTTTTATATATCAGAATTTAAAGTAAAATCCTCTTTTTTTTAGTTTTTTTATTATCTTTATTTATTGGATAGAATCAGCTAGAAGTCGAGAGGAAGGGGAAGATAGGAAGGGAGAGAGACAGACACCTGCAGCCCTGCTTCACCACTTGCAAAGCTTTCCCCCTGTAGGTGGGGACCGGGGTCTTGAACTTGGTTCCTTGTGCACTGTAACATGTGCACTCAACCAGGTGCGCCACCCAACCAGGCGCGCCACCACCGGACTAAGTAAAATCCTCTTAATGTGAACTTCAGGAAGCATCATCCCCACAAAAAAAAAAAAAAAAAAAATTCAGAGTCACACAAATTTATTTTCATTGTAATAAAGAAAATTTTGTTAAACAATGTATGAACAAAGTAACAGTTGCAACAAGTATACTGTTTTCAACTACTTTAAATATGCTTGATGTTCCATTCATAAATGAGGCAATAATATGGCAGCAAGAACCGTAAACTGGTAGGGCAGCAAAAACCAGAATGCTTGATATACTCATCATGTGACAGGTGCATACTGGGTTCCTTAAAATGGCATTGTTTAAAAACTGTCATTAAGTGGGGAGCCCGGGCAGTAGCACAGCGGGTTAAGCATACATGGTGCAAAGTGCAAGGACCAGCATAAGGATCACGGTTTAAGCCCCCAGCTCCCCACCTGCAGGAGAGTTGTTTCACAGACGGTGAAACAGGTCTGCAGGTGTCTGTCTTTCTCTCCCCCTCTCTATCCTCCCCTCCTCTCTCCACTTCTCTCTGTCCTATCCAACAACAACAACAATAAAACAACAAGGGCAACAAAAGGGAAAATAAATAAATTTTTTTTAAAAAAAACTGTCATAAGTGGTCCGGGAGGTGTCACAGTGGCTAAGGCACTGAACTCTCAAGCATGAGGTCCTGAGTTCAGTTCCCAACAGCTCATGTACCAGAGTGATGTCTGGTTCTTTCTCTCTCTCCTATCTTTCTCAATAAGTAAATAAAATCTAAAAAAAAATTTTTTTAAAAGAAAGAAATTGTCATAAGATTATGATTACAGTTCACAGACTTCGATGTGACATCCCTGACAACTGCTGAGAGGCACTCTGGTCAAAAAAATGAAATATAATTTTTGAGCTTTTTTTTAATAATCTCTTTTTTCCTCTAAGAAAAGTCTGTAAACCAGCTGAGTGGCTATTACACATCATGCAAAGGAGAATATCAAAGTGTGCAAGCAAGAGAGGTTGCATAGCCTTAGCATAAACCCCAACGATCCAGAGAGGACTCACGCCTGGGAGCTTCTCCCTGCCAAGCCAAACGAAGAGTCTGAAACCCCATCAGGCACCCAACCTTTAAGACCTCCACCCAGGAGACAAGCTCCCCAAACATGTAGCTATGACAGCCAGTGCCTCAGCAGGCTGACGCAAACAGGAGTGGCTCTCACAGGGTTCGAGATGGGTGCTCCATCACCCAGGAACTGGTACACAGACCCCAGACTTGGTGCTAAAGCATCAGGGTGAGGGCAAGCAGCCCCAGGGCCTGCTGGGATACTCTAGAGGATGACTGCAGGGTCCCAGCTCAGTGTAAGTCTCCAAAACTAGCCAACAACAGTGGAGGAGGAGTTCTTAATCAACTACAGCCTGGGGCACAAGTGGCAGCAGAGGCACCAGGTCTGCCCCGACACTTGCACCTGGCACCCAGCTTCAAGATGCCTGGCTATGGTGGTCAGGGCCCTGTGTGAAACACAGAGAGGGCACTGTGGAATGGAGGAGTTGGAGTGGGTTCCTGGCCAGCTACAGGACACAAAGCACAAAGACAGCAGACACCCCAGCTTTCTGTAAGAGGCCTACATGTGGGACTGGAGCTTCAACCTCTGAGCAGGCAACTGGCTTAGGGCACATGCAGGGCTCTGCTGCGGTCCTCTGAGGGGACAGCAGCCGGTGACCCTGTCCTTCTGCCTCGCTTCCATTCACCAGAACCTCCTGAAGAAGACCTTGCACTCTGCTAGGATGTCTAGGTCCTAGGACTGCAGCTCAGGGAACACTTCTGGATTGTGGGGGTCCCAGGCAGCACAGGACAGTCACCAATGGAGAAAGAGTTCCTAGTTAAGAGCAGCCCAGCATGCAAATAATAATAATAATATAATAATAATAATAATAACAGTAATAGTAATAATAATAATAATAATGCAGTTGAAGGCACCAGGCTTCCTGGGAAAGAGGCCTGTCATTGCAGCCACCCTCCAGAAACCACAGCTGCAGGAACCATCCTCATTCTGTCTGCCCCACTCCAGAGAAACTGGGTACATGATTCAGGCCCACTCAGAGGGTGCCTAATGATGGCCAAGAGCGCTTGGTTTCCAGAGTCCTGTGGAGCTGTGAGCAACACCCCAGGGCTCTGCACAGGCAGCCCATCAAAAAAGACCAAACTTGTGTGTGGTCGCCTTGGAGCCTGGAACTGACAGTCCTCAGGTCTGGCTCCCCTCTGGCGGCCTGGTGCTACCTTTGTGCTGCTCCCCACCCACCCACACAAACACACACACACCACCTCTCTCCAATTGCTCGCCTGTCCTGAAAGGAGCTGGTTACACCCGTTGGCACCTGACTTTTATGACAACCATCTTCGGTGGCCTAAGTCGGGAAACCTAAGAGACAGACTCTTGTGGTCTCTAAGGAACTATATACAGTCACACATGTTACATATGTTAGATGGGGTTCTGGCTTCAAATCAGCCCGAATCAAGGTGCTGGCTAAGAGAGAGCCTTCCCTTGGGATACTGGCTAGTCTTGGCACAACTTCAACAACTGGCAGACACTGAAAAATAAATGGGTGCCTAGACAACAGACTGTGAGACGACTAGGAGATAGGGCATCTCCTCCACCAGGCTGCTTTCAGAGGTGGCTAACAAGCTAATGAAGAAACAGAGGAGCAAGTACCAACAAGACATCTATGACAACAGTAAGTAATTAAGCAAGCAGAGGGATCAAAGTCATGGCATTCAGAATGTTCACTGAACTCAAAAGAAAAATAGATGAACAGAGCAATAATTTTAACGAGAGAAATCTTAAGACAGTAACATTTACAGAAGTGACCTTAAAAATATACAAGAGCTGGGAGTCGGGCGGTAGTGCAGTGGGTTAAGCGCATGTGGCGTGAAGCACAAGGACCAACGTAAGGATCCCGTTTTGAGCCCCCCAACTCCCCACTTGCAGGAGTCACTTCACAAGCGGTGAAGCAGGTCTGCAGGTGTCTATCTTTCTCTCCCCCTCTGTCTTCTCCTCCTCTCTCCATTTCTCTCTGTCCTATACAAAAACAACATCAATAACAACAATAACTACAACAATAAAACAAGGGCAACAGAAGGGAATAAATAAATATAAAAAAATATACTGAAATATATATATATTTATATATATACAAGAGCTGAATATATATATATATACACACACACAAGAGCTGAACAGCAGACAAGATGAGCAGAAAAAGAATCCATCGATATGAACACAGGACAAAGGGACCCATCACTGTAGAAAAAAAGGAAAAAAATGGCGCTAAGTGGTGGGGCACCTGTCTGAGTGCACCTGTTACAATGTGCAAGGACCCAGGTTCAAGCTCCCAGTTCCTACCTGCAGGGGGAAAGCTTCACAAGTGGTGAAGCAGTGCTGCAGGTAACTCTCTGTCTCTCTCCCTCTTTATCTCTACCTTCCTCTCAATTTCTGGCTGTCTCTATCCAATAAATAAAGATAATAAAAAAAAATTAAGTAAAGACAACCTGATCAACTTAAGGGACATCAAGCTGACCAATATTCACATTATAAAGGTGGTACTGGGAAAAAAAGAGAAAAGGCAAAAAAACTTACTTGAAGAAATGATGGGGGGGCGGGGGGGCGGTATGGCAGTGGGTTAAGTGCACATGGCACAAAACACAAGGACCAGCATAAGGATCCCAGTTTGAGCCCCTCAACTCCCCACTTGCAGAGGAATCGCTTTACAGGCAGTGAAGCAGGTGTCTTTCTCTCCCCCTCTCTGCCTCCCTCTCCTCTCTTCATTTTTCTCTGTCCTATCCAACAACTACAACAACAATAATAACTACAGCAATAAAACAAGGGCAAAAAAAAAAAAAAAGGGAAAATAAAATAAATATTCAAAAGAAAGAATTATTTAAATTTAAAAAAAGAAAAAGAAATGGCAGGCTGGGGAGATAACAAAGTCTTTCACTCTGAGGCTCCCAAGTCCCAGGTTCAATCCCCAGCACTATCATAAACCAGAGCTGAGCAATGCTCTGGTAAATAAATTTTTTTTTTTAAAAAAACAATAGTAGCTGGGGGCTGGGCGATAGCACAGTGGGTTAAGTGCACATGGTGCAAAGCGCAAGGACCGGCATATGGATCCAGATCCTGGTTTGAGCCCCCAGTTCCCCACCTGCAACAACAACAACAACAGCATCAATAATAACTACAACAATAAAACAACAAGGACAACAAAAGGAAATAAATAAATATAAATAAATATTAAAAAAGAAAAAAGAAATGAAATCAAGAAAACAGACCCATCTGGGGTCAGGCAGTAGTATAGCCAGTTAAGCACACGTGGCACGAAGCACAAGGACTGGCATAAGGATCCCTGTTCGAGAGGCCAGCTCCCCACCTGCAGGGGGGTCACTTCACAAGCAGTGAAGCAGATCTGCAGGTGTCTTTCTCTCCTCATCTGTCTTATCCTCCTCTCTCCACTTCTGTCTTACCCAACAACAATGACAGCAGTAACAACAACAACGATAAACAACATGGGCAACAAAAGGGAAAAAATGGCCTCCTGGAGCAGTGGATTCGTAGTATAGGCACCAAGCCCCAGTGAACCAGTGATAACCTTGAAGAGAAAGGAAGGAAGGAAGGAAGGAAGGAAGGAAGGAAGGAAGGAAGGAAGGAAGGAAGGAAGGAAGGGAGGGAGGGAGGGAGGGAGGGAGGGAGGAAAGAAGAAGGAAAGAGAACAGACCCATTTATAATTTAATACTTAGAAAAGAATGTAACCAAAAAGATAAAAGCCATATAGAATAAACTAAGAAGATATTCATGGAACTGAAAAAGACACAAATACTGTACAGCAGGCTCTTGAGTTGTTATAACACTGAACTAACACTCCCAGCTGAAACTGGCATTAGTTGAGGGCCTGCTTGCTTGCTTTCTCTTGAATCTTGTACTGTCTGCTAGTCCTACTAGGATTAGCATCTTCCCATCTCCTAGAGGAAAATCTAGTTGTTAGGTTTGGTTCTGTTAGCAGTGTTAAGTGACAAATCCTCAAGAAGCACCTCAGATCAATTACAAAGGAGACCTCCTTCCCTTTCACTTATCTCCCTGATTAGCAAACTACCCTCCACTTCATATCCAGGCCTTCCTAGAGCTACCCTTCCCCCCAAAATTCCTGACTGCTTTGTACCACAAGTCATAGTCTGCACACTGTTTTCAGTCTAGCTTTACTGTAAATTTGTCCATTACAGATGGAATTTCAGATAGTAAATGTATTCTCTAAGTAAACAAGACATTTCCATCCCAAGTTCTTGGCCCAGACTCAGTTTATATAATATTTAAAATACAAATTATAAAGTTAATAGTGGGGGGGAACCACACCTGGTTATGGGCACATGTTACCATGCACAAGAACCAGGGTTTGAGTTCCTACTCCCCACCTAGAGGAGGGAAGCTCCACAAGCAGCAAAGCAAGTACTGCAGGTGTCCATCTGTCTCTCTCCCTCCCTATTTTCCCCTCCCCTCTGAATTTCTCTCTGTCCTATCAAATAAAGAAAATAAATAAATAAAGTTAACAGTGGTAGAGAGAAGTGGCTTAACTGGGTAGAGAGTGGAACCTGCATTTGCTAGGGTGGTGCTCTGCCTTCTCTCTTTCTCATGTGAAATTCTCTACCACATATGAAGTTATTTTATTTTATTTTATTTATTTATCCATTCTTCTTCTTCTAGCGTTTGCCCTTCTTCCGTAGCCAGTCAACAGCGTCAGGTTGAGCCTGATGTAAAGTTTCGAGACCTCCTTTGAATCTGGAGAGGTGGCATTTATCCATTTATTTATTGTCACTGCTCAGCTCTGGCTTATGGTGGGGGGGAGGATTGAACCTGGGACCTGGGAGCCTCAGGTATGACAGTCTGTTTGCATAACCTTTATGCTATCTCCTCCATCCTCAAGTATTTTTTTAATCTTTTTAAAATTTACTAATTGTGGTAGCGCAATGGCAAAGCACAAGGACCCGCATAAAGATCCTGGTTCGAGCCCCCAGCTCTCCACCTACAGGGGAGTCACTTCACAGGCGGTGAAGCTGATCTGCAGGTGTCTTTCTCTCCCCCTCCCTCTGTCTTCCCCTCCTCTCTCCATTTCTCTCTGTGCTATCTAACAATGATGACATCAATATCAACAACAATAATAACAACAATAACAAGAGCAACAAAAGGGAAAATACATATAATTTTTTTAATTTGCTAATTATTTTACATAAAATTAATAAACAAATTCAGTAAGATGTCTCTCTTATAATAAGAAAAACGAGTGACTATCTCTAGTTCATTTAAGGGTGTGTTAATTACATAGGAAACTTTCTAGCAGAATTTTCTTTTACTACTTATTTACTTATCAATGAGAGAGAACCAGAGCATCACTCTGGCACATGTGTTACTGGGACTTAAATTCTGGACATCATGCTTGCAAGGCTGGCACTCTAGCTGTGGTACCATCTCCTAGGAAGGTAAGTGAATTCCATTTTAAAACTAATTCAAAGGAGAAAATCATGATAATAGATCCTTACAGAAAAAGATCATAAAAGAACATGAAGACTAGCAGCACACCAACAACTTAAGACAACCTACAGGAAATGGATGAATTCCTAGAGAGCTCACTTAAGAATAGAAAATCTGAACATATGTATAACGAGTAAAGAGACTGAGTCAGTAAATGAAATCTCCCAACAAAGAAAAGCCTAGGTCCAGATGGCTTCGCTGGTGAATTCTAACAAACATTTAAAGAAAAGTTGATGCAAATCTTTTACAAGGGGGGGGGGGGTGTGTGTGTGTGTGAAAGATTTGCTGACTCCCTGCATGAGTCCAGTAATACACTGATGACACAAAGATGACATGTGGCCAAAGAGATAGCTAGCTCCCAGGATAGGCCACTGTCTTGCTGTGTGCTCCACCCAGGTCTGAACCCCAGTACTACAAGGGAGGTGTCTGATGGCAGAGGGAGCTCTAATCCTGTGGTATCACTGGCTCGTGCGCTCTCTCTCTCTCTCTCTCTCTCTCTCTCTCTCCTTCTCTATCTCTAAATATGAATTTAAAGGGTCAGGGCCCTGATATTGCACATGTGCAAGGCCCCAACTGCCCCCCTCAAAGTTATGACAATGAAACTATAAATCCATGTTGTTGTTGTTGTTCTGCCTCCAGGGCTCAGTGCCTGCACTATGAATCCACTGCTCCTGGAGGCCATCTTTCTTCCATTGTTGTTGGATAGGACTGAGAGAAACAGAGAGGAGGGAAAGGCAGAGGGGGAAAGATAGACACCTGCAGACCTGCTTCATTGCTTATGAAGCGACCCCCCAGCAGGTGGGGATCCGGGAGCTCAAGACCAGATCCTTGCACGATCCTTATGCTTCATACTCTGTGTTCTTAACCCGCTGCGCCACCGCCAGACCGCCAAATCCCTGTTTCTTATGAATATATATGCTAATTACTAGCAAACCAAATCAGGCAACATATTAAAGATGTATATGAAGGCTGGGAAGATAATGCAATGATTACGCAAGAAAAAGTTCATGCCATTTCAATCAACAGCCTCTTGGAAAAATAGTGAAGGTGAGATACAGACAGTACTTTCTAAAGGAGGGATTTATGAGTTCAGAAGAAAGAAAACGCTTGGAACAAAATGAATTAAAAAGGCCAGAGAAGCAGGGGACCCGGCAGTGGCACATCCAGTTAAGTGCATAGTACTAAGCGTAAGGAACCAAGCAAGGATACATTTGAGCTCCCAGCTCCCCACCTGCAGGGAGGACGCTTCACAAGCGGTGAAGGAGGGCTGCAGGTGTCTATCTTTCTCCCTATCTGTCGCTCCCCCCACCTCTCAATTTCTCAGCCCTAGCCAACAAAATGGAAAAAAATGCTCTCCTACCTGAGGCTCCAAAGTCCCAGGATCAATCCCCTGCACCACCATAAGGCAGAGCTGAGCAGTGTTCTAGTTTAACCAAAAAAAATGGCCACCAGGAGCAGTGGATTCATAGTGCTGGTAGCTGCACAAAACCCCAGCAATAACTCTGGAGAAACAAAAGAGAGAGACAGACAGAAGCAGAGGAAAGTAGGGTATTTCCAAACAGGAGCACAGGGATGGAAAATGAGAGCTCCAGCTTTGTGAACCAAGATCACATAGAGAAGGAAAATGTTAGAATAAGTAATCAGGGAGTCGGGCGGTAGCGCAGCCGGTTAAGCGCAGGTGGCACAAAGCATAATTCTGGCAAAAAGATTCCGGTTCAAGCCCCCGGCTCCCCACCTACAAGGGAGTCACTTCACAGGCAGTGAAGCAGGTCTGCAGGTGTCTATCTTTCTCTCCCCCTCTCTGTCTTCCCCTCCTCTCTCCATTTCTCTCTGTCCTATGCAACAACGATGACAACAATAATAACTACAGCAATAAAAACAACAAGGGCAATAAAAAGGGGATAAATAAATAAATGTTAAAACAAAAGTAAAAGTAAGTAATCAATCCCTTCAGTACTATCTTAGGAATTTGGCTTGTTTTCCATATAAACAAAATAAGGAGCCACTAAAAGTTCTTATACTTGACAATGTGTTTTAATTATAGAATAGATTGAACCATGTGCACTATGTAATTGATACAACACACATGGGTAAAAGCTACATCCTAGGGATACTATAGTGATTATTTTTTAACTGATTTTACACTCTGAAACTCCACAAAATAAGCTTTACAAGTTAAATGATTTTCCATTTATTTTAAAATAAACATATATATTTAGTAGCCTAGGGTATTACTTTATTAAAAGCCTGTTATGGGCGCAATATGCAATGATGGCTAAGAGCTCCAAATGTAGAGACAGCTGGTTGGAACACAGTGCAAAGTCCATGACCTTGAATAACCTAAGCCTTAAGATCTTTCATGGAGTTGTCATAACCCAGGGTCCCTACCACAAGTTGTTGGTTCATTTAAATTTGAAAATCCACTGCTCCTGGTGGCCATTTTTGCCCCTTTTGTTGCCCTTGTTGTTAATCATTGTTGTTATTATGGATGTCTTTGTTGCTGGATAGGACAGAGAGAAATCGAGAGAGGAGGATAAGACAGAGAGGGGGAGAGAAAGATAGATGCCTGCAGACCTGCTTCGGTACTTATGAAGCGACCCCACTGCAGGTGGGGAGCCCGGGCTTAGATCAGGAATTCTTGTGTGGTCCTTGTGCTTCGCACCATGTGCACTTAACACACTGCACTACCACCCGGCCCCCTGAACGAAATTTCTTCATTCAAAATTCCTGATGAAATGCTTCCATGTATTTAGTAAATACTTCTTGATTAACTGAGATGTGGAAAATAACTATTATGATACCAACTGATGGCCAAACTTGAAATCTGTTTCTAAGTCTAGAATATAAACGTCTTAGCTATTTAAAAACAACTTTCAAATGGCATGGAAACTGGTGGTTACATTTTATTAATGTTAAAATTCACTTTCTCTTTGAGAATTTAAAACATCTGGAAGAACTTTTTTTTAATGACCATTATTTTTAAATCATTGCTCTTCATGCACAATTTATTTCACCATAAACATTTTATCAGCTAATCAAATTCCTTTGAATTTTCCTATCATTTCACATGGCTTCCAATTATAATTTGGGCAAAGCTCAAACAGTTTTTACCAGTCCTATAAGATGCTACATAAGGTGTGGTCAGGTGGTGACACACCAGGTGTAGCACGTGCGTGCGCGCGCACGTGCACAGCCACAGACAGACAGACAGACAGACAGACAGACACACACACACACACACACACACACTTCCATCAATCCAAGTTCAAGCCCCTAGTCCCCATCTTCAGGGGTCTTCTCTAGCCTTTCTTTAGAGTAAATTTTCATAGTCACTTTTTCAGATATAGGCAGAGAAAGAGAGTGAAAGGGGCCAACGCTCCTGGTGGGAGCCAAGCAGGAACCTTGGTCGCACACATGGCAAAGCAGTTCCCAGTCACTTCAGTACTACCTTTCACCACAATCAAAAGCAGAAGGAAGTAGTATTGAAGTGTGGTGATGTAAGGAACAATACCATATGACTCTTGCAATCTGCTCCCAACAGACTAGATTAGAAATGGGGGGGAGGGTCTGACTGGTGGTGGTGGGGCAGAGCAGATATCACAGTGGCTGGAGTAGCTGACTTGCAAGCATGAGCTCTCAAATTTGATCCCTGGCATCACATGTGCCAAGATGATGCTCTGGTTCTCTCTCTGCTTTGATTTCTGCCTTCCCATTTGTTCATAAAGCTTTTATTTTTATCATTTTATTGAAGGCTTAAATTACAGTTGCTGACACATGTGTAATAAGAATTTTTTTAGGGAGTCAGCCGGTAGCGCAGTGGGTTAAGGATCCCAGTTCGAGCCCCCGGCTCCTCACCTGCAGGGGAGTAACTTCACAGGCGGTGAAGCAGGTGTCTGTCTCTCCCCCTCTGTCTTCCCCTCCTCTCTCCATTTCTCTCTGTCCTATTCAACAACAACGACATCAATAACAACAATAATAAAACAACAAGGGCAACAAAAGGGAATAAATATTTTAAAAGGGAATAAATATTTTAAAAGGGAATAAATATTTTTAAAAATTTGAGGGGCCGGGTGGTGGCATACCTGATTGAGTGACATGTTGCAGTGCAAAAGGACCCAGGTTCAAGCCCCTGGCCCCCACCTGCAGGGGGAAAGCTTTACAAGTGGTGAGGCAGGGCTGTAGGTGTCTCTCTGTCTATCTCCTCCTTTCCTCTCAATTTCTGGTTGTTTCTACCCAATAAATAAAAATAATGCTATTAATATATTACACACCTGGAAGCTGCAATGAAAGTCTGAATTTTCTCACCACAAAAAGGAAATGGTGACTGTGTGAAGTGATAAAGATGTTAACTAACACTTCTGTGGTAACCATTTTATAATACATCAAGTCAAGCTGTGCAACTTAAATTTTCACAGTGTTTTTGTCAATTTTATCTCAGCAAAATTAAAAAAAAAAGACCAAGAGATGTGTCATGACTTTTATAATAGGCTGACATGTATTTCCAAATTCCTAAAATAAAACCTTGTGGTACTGAAAGTGGGGGGTTATAACACTGAAAGGACTAATCTAAAATATTTAATCCAAATTGACTTTTGCTTGGATGTTATAGATATCAAAATCTCATCTAATTTACTTACTTTTTCCCACCAGAAATCACTACTGCTCAACTGTGGCTTATGGTGGTGCTGGGGATTGAACCTGGTTATGCAAAGAGACTCTAATGCCTGAGCCTCTGAGGTCCCAGGTTCTATCCCCTGTACCACAATAAACCTGAACTGAGCAGTGCTCTGGTAATAAGGGAAACAAAAAAAGGGGGGGGTGTATTATACCAAAGTACGGGGAGGGGGGAAAGTTCAGGTCCTGGGGCATGATGGCAGGAGGACCTAGTGGGGGTTGAACTGTAATGTGGAAAACTAAGAAATGTTACACATGTACAAACTACTGTATCTTTTTTTTCTAAAGGTAAACAGTAAGGAAAATCTTTTTTTTAAATATTTTATTATTTATTTATTCCCTTTTGCTGCCCTTGTTGTTTTATTGTTGTAGTTATTATTGTTATAGATGTCATTATTGTTGGATAGGACAGAGAGAAATGGAGAGAGAAGGGAAAGACAGAGGGGGAAGACAAAGATAGACACCTGCAGACCTGCTTCACCGCTTGTGAAGTGACTGCCCTGTAGGTAGGGAGCCAGGAGCTGGGACCGGGACCCTTACGCGGGACCCTTATGCCGGTCCTTGCACTTCGCGCCACCTGCGCTTAACCCGCTGCACTACCACCCGACTCCCCAAACTACTGTATCTTACTGTTGACTAGAAACCATTAATCCCCAATAAAAAAAATTAAAAAGGACATATATATATTTTAAGGTTTTTTTTTAATTTATTTATTTATTTATTTTCCTTTTTGTTGCCCTTGTTGTTTAACATTGTTGTGGTTATTAATGTCGTTGTTGTTGGATAGGACAGAGAGAAATGGAGAGAGGAGGGGAAGACAGAGAGGAGAGAAAGACAGAAACCTGCAGACCTGCTTCACCACCTGTGAAGCGACTCCCCTGCAGGTGGGGAGCCGGGGGCTCGAACTGGGTTCCTTACGCAGGTCCTGGCGATTTGTGCCACGTGCGCTTAACCCGCTGCGCCACTGCCCGACTCCCATTTTTTTAAGGTTTTTTACCTTTATTTATTGGATAGACAGCCAGAAAGGGAGAGTTAGAGAAGCAGAGAGACAGACAGACACCTGAAGCACCTCTTCACCACTTGCAAAGCTTTCCCCCTGCACGTGGGGACTGGGGGCCCAAACCTGGGTCCTTGTGCACTGCAACCAGGTGTGCCACCATCTGGCCCCAATGATTTTTATATATAATAAGCCAATCCATACCCCGGATCTTGGGAAAACTAATGCAGTTTCTAATGCAGAGAATCTGGACACAGAACTCTTGGTAGTGGAAAAGGTATGGGAGTATACCTGTTATAATTTTGTAAATCACTAATAAAAAATTAAAAAGGGAGTAGCACAGCTGGTTAAGCGCAGCTGATGCAAAGCACAAGGACCAGCGTAAGGATCCCAGTTGGAAGTCCTGGCTCCCCACCTGCAGGGGAATCGCTTCACAAGCATTAAAGCAGGTCTGCAGGGGTCTTATCTTTCTCTCCCCCTCTCTGTCTTCCCCTCCCCTCTCCATTTCTCTCTGTTCTACCCAACAACGACAACATCAATAACTACAACAATAAAACAAGGGCAAAAGGGAATAAATAAATAAACATAAAAAAATAAATAAGAACCAGGGAGATGGTACACTTAGTGTGTTGCTGGGCTTGGAAGTGTTGCTGGGTTTAATTCTTGGCATCCTATGTGTCAGAGTGATGCTCTGGTTCCCTCCCACCCCCTTGTGTTAATAAATAAATATTTTAATCTTAAAAATAAGTAATTAAATACACAATTTAAGGCTGTCATCATACATTTGGCAACTTGGTGTCAGACAAGCAACACACTAATCTAGTCAGATTAGTCATCCAACCATTTATAAAGCATTTAATGGGCTCCTGCTCGGTGCCAGACACCGCTCTGGTGCTGAAAACACAGAGATGATCATGGTGATGTCATCTTCCACTCTGGGCAGTCAACACATGGCTGATCATAGTGATATCATCTCATACTCCGAGCAGCTCGGTTTCCCAGGCCCCCCTCCGCCCCCAAAGGCTCTAACTACACTGTGTATTAGAAACACCTTCAGTGTAGAGCCAACCTCTAGGTGGGCTGGAGAGACAGTATAATGGCTATGCTAAAAGCTTTCAATGCCTGAGGTACCAAAGGTCCCAGGTTCAATCCCCAGCACCACCATAAACCTGAGCTGAGCAGTGCTGCTCTGGTAAAGAAAAAGAAAAAAAAAAAAAAAAAAAAAAAAAACCCTGGTGCCACCTCCCAACAATTATAACTCAACATGTTTCTGAATGCCTCACCACATTCTAAGAAACAAAGGTAAGAAAGGAAGTGTATACTGTAGCCCCTTAAAATTTGTCACCATTATCCTCTTAAAGTCATCTTGAGCAGACAATCCCTTGTAACCATGGAAGAAGTGTGTAACAAGTTTTGCTGCAGGAGTGGGAAGATGGGAGGGCACATACAGTGTTAGGCATGTGAGTGCATACACACAGCGAGAAATTAAGACTGATAACCACTACAATGAGACTTCTTTTTATATATATATTTATTTATTCCCTTTTGTTGCCCTTGTTTTATTGTTGTAGTTACTATTATTGTTATTGATGTCATCGTTGTTGGATAGGACAGAGAGAAATGGAGAGAGGAGGGGAAGACAGAGAGGAGGAGAGAAAGATAAGACACCTGCAGACCTGCTTCACCGCCTGTGAAGCAACTCCCCTGCAGGTAGGGAGCCGGGGGCTCGAACCAGGATCCTTACACCTGTCCTTGTGCTTAACCTGCTGCACAACCACCCAACTCCCTACAATGACACTTTTTTAGGGCATCGTTATTACTACTACTGCCAAGTGAGGATTTCTACAAACTAGCTGTGTTCAACACCTGCAGATTGTTGGGGCTTCTGTCAGGATGGCTCCAAGGCCATTTCAGCCCACCAGGGTGGCTGACACATGGCTCACCTGGACAGTGTGCTGCTTTGGCATGTATGCAACCCAGGTTTGAATACAGCCTTTAATGCACTGAAGAAAAGTTTGGTGCTGTGGTCTGGGAGATGGGGCAGTGGATAAAGCACTTGATTCTCAACCATGAAGTTCCGAGTTCAATCCCCGGCAGCACATGTAGCAGAGTGATGTCTGGTTCTTTCTCTCCTCCTATCTCTCTCATGAATAAATAAATAAATTCTTCTAAAAAAACAAAAGTTTGGTGCTGTGGTCTCAGTGTGTCTCTCTGTCTCTGTCTCGATCTCTCTCTCTTCCTCTTTCTGCCTCTATGTCTCCATCTGAGAAAAGAATCAGCTTGGAGAAGGGAAGGGGGTAGTGGTGAAAGTCCACTAGGTTAAAATTATTTTCAAAATTGTACTAAGGACATGATTTGCTCTTTTGCTGTTTTTATATTTATTTGCCTTTGCCTTCATGGTTCAAAAAACAAAGATGGGTAACCCTATGTGTATCTTAATAAACTACACTAATAAACATTATGATCATCACTGCACAAACTCACCAAACCTTTAAAAAAAATCTTCCCAGGAGTCAGGTGGTAGTGCAGCAGGTTAAGTGCACATGGTGCAAAGCACAAGGACTGGCAGAAGGATCCTGGTTCGAGCCCCCAGCTCCCCACCTGCTGGGAAGTCGCTTCACAAGTGATGAAGCAGGTCTGCAGGTGTCTTTCTCTCCCTCTCTCTGTCTTCCCCTCCTCTCCCTTCTCTCTGTCCTATCCAACAACAAAGACATCAATAACAACAATAATAACAACTACAACAATAAAACAACAAGGGTGGCAAAAGGAAATAAATAAATAAATATTTTTTTAAATCTCCCTGTTAGGACTGGGTGGTAGCACACCAGGTTAAGGCACATAGTACAAAGTGCAAAGACCAGTACAAGGAGCCCAGTTCAAAACCCCAACTCCCCACCTGCAGGGGGGTCACTTCATAAGCAGTAAAGTAGGTCTGCAAGTGTCTATCTTTCTCTCCCCCCATCTTCCCCTCCTCTCTCGATTTCGCTCAGTCCTGTCAAATTTTTTAAAATGAAAAAAATTGGGGCTGGGTGGTGGCACACCTGGTTGTGTACACATTATAGTGCCTAAGGACCCCGGTTCAAGCCCTGATCCCCACCTGCAGGTGGAAAGCCTTGTGAGTGGTAAAGCAGGACTGCAGGTGTCTTTCTCTCTCTCTCTCTCTCTCTCTCTCTTTTTCTCTCTACCTATCTATCTCTTTCTCCCCTCTCAATTTGTGTCTTTTTTTTTTTGCCTCCAGGGTTATCGCTGGGGCTCAGTGCCTGCACTACAAATCCACTGATCCTAGAGTCTTTCCCCCTCTCCCATTTTTGTTGTCCTAGTTGTTCTTATCATTGTTGTCATTGTGGGATAGGACAGAGAGAAATGGAGAGAGAGGAAGACAGAGAGAGGGAGAGAAAGATAGACACCTGCAGACCTGCTTTACCGCTTGTAAAGCAAACTCCCCCTGAAGATGGGGAGCTGGGGGCTCGAACCGGGACCCTTACACCAGTCCTTGTACTTTGCGCCACGTGTGCTTAACCCACTAGGTTCAAGCTGCTAGTCCCACCACTCAGGGGAGAAGCTTCACCAGAAGTGGAGCAGTGCTACAGGTGCCTCTTTTGCTCGCCACCTCTCTGTATCTCCGTCTCTACCCAATTTCTCTCTGTTCTATCAAATTGTATGTATACATGTATGTATGTATGTACATATGTATGTATGTATGTATATGGATGGATGGTGGAAAACTACCACTGGAGAGGCCGGGTGGTGGCACACCTGGTTGAGTGCACGTATTACAAGTACCTGAGTTCGAGCCCCCAGTCCCTGCCTGCAGGGGGAAAACTTTGCAAGTGGTGAAGTAGTGCTACAGGTATCTCTCTGTCTCTCTCCCTCTCTATCACACCCTTTCCTCTTGATTTCTGGCTGCCTCTATCCAATAAATAAAAGATAATAAAAGAAATTTTAAAAAAGAACAAAGAAAATGACCACTGGGAGTGGTAGATTTATCAGGCAGGCACCAAATCCCAAGCAATAACCCTGGTGGAAAAATAAAGAAATAAGCAAACACCAGAAAAATACACAACCAATTGCTGAACTAGGAAGAAAATGATGATTTATATGTGCTTGTAACACATACACAAGACTGCACTCAAGAATCCAATAAAAGCAGCTAGCTATCAAAGAAAAGGCATATAGAGTACACAGATTAAAAGACTTCTCAATGAATACCTTAAATTTTTAAAAGGTGAGAGAAAAGACAATGATGAGATACCACTTCACTCCTGTGAGAATGTCATACATCAGAAAAGGTAGCAGCAACAAATGCTGGAGAGGTTGTGGGGACACAGGAACCCTCCTGCACTGCTGGTGGAATGTCAATTGATCCAACCTCTACGAAAAGCAGTCCAGAGAACTCTCAGAAGGCTAGAAATGGACCTACCCTATGACCCTGCAATTCCTCTCCTGGGAATATATCCTAAGAAACCAAACACACCCATCCAAAAAGATCTGTGTACACACATGTTCTTAGCAGCACAATCTGTAATAGCCAAAACCTGGAAGCAACCCAGGTATCCAACAACAGATGATTGGCTGAGCAAGTTGTGGTATATATACACAAAGAAATACTACTCAGCTATTAAAAATGGTGACTTCACCATATATATGTATATATATATATTTTTTTTAATCTTCCCTTTTGTTGTTGTTTTTATTGTTGTACTTATTGTTTTGATGTTGGATAGGACAGAGAGAAATGCAGAGGGAAGGGGAAGACAGAGAAGGGGAGAGAAAGACAGACACCTGCAGACCTGCTTCACTGCTTCAGAAGTGACTCCCCTGCAGGTGGGGAGCCAGGGGCTCAAACCAGGATCTTTTCGCTGGTCTTTGCACTTCGTGCCATGTGTACTTAACCCGCTGCGCTAGAATTCACCTTCTTCACCCGGTCTTGGATGAAGCTTGGATGAAGCTTGGACGAATTATGTTAAGTGAGATCAGCCAGAAAGCGAATAAAGAATATGGATTGATCTCACTCACAGACAGAAGTTGAAAAATAAGAAAAGAAGGAAAACACAAAGCAGAACTTGGACTTGGTGTATCGCACCAAAGTAAAGGACTCTGGGGGAGGGGGGGCTCAGGTCCTGGAACATGATGGAGAGAAAGAACTAATGGGGGCGGAATTGTTATGTGAAAAGCTGAGAAATGTTACACATGTAGAAACTATTGTATTTTACTTTTGACTATAAACCATTAATCCTCCAATAAAAAATATTTTTAATTTTAAAGGTGAATGTATGCAAAAGACATTAATATGTAATTATAGTTAAAAGAAAATAATCCTAAACCAACTAAAAAGTCACAATTCAAATCTATTTTCAATTTCTAGTCTGTTCTGATCTCAGAAAATAAAAATTTCTTACTCTTTTCAATGAAAACTGTAACTACAGATCTAAGAAAGTTGTCGAAGGAAATTATTCAAAAGTACACGACAAAAAAATAACAGCAAAATGCTAAGTTAAAAAAACCATAAGGCGGGAGTCGGGCTGTAGCGCAGCGGGTTAAGCGCAGGTGGCACAAAGCACAAGGACCGGCATAAAGATCCCGGTTCGAACCCCGGCTCCCCACCTGCAGGGGAGTCCCTTCACAGGCAGTGAAGCAGGTCTGCAGGTGTCTATCTTTCTCTCCTCCTCTCTGTCTTCCCCTCCTCTCTCCATTTCTCTCTGTCCTATCCAACAACGACAACAACAATAATAACTACAACAATAAAACAACAAGGGCAACAAAAGGGAATAAATAAAATAAATATTAAAAAAAAAATTTTTTTAAAAACCATAAGGCAACCACAGGAAAAAGGACACGCTGTATCCAAACTATTAAATTAAAACTTAATATTAAAACTCAGATTTCTCAAAGCTATGCATGTGAAAATACGACAGACCATTAATAAAATGATATTTTTTAAAAATGTAGGAGGTTGGGTGGTAGCGCAGTGGGTTAGCACATGGTGCCAAGCACAAGGACCAGAGTATGGGTCCGGATTCCAGCCCCCAGCACCCCACCTGTCTGGGGTTCACTTCACAAGCGGTGAAGCAGGTCTGCAGGTGTCTTCCTCTCCCCCAGCCTACCCCTCCTCTCTCTATTTCTCTGTCCTATCCAACAACGACATCAATAACAACAACAATAAAACAAGGGCAACAAAAGGGAAAAAAGAAAAAAAGCAAGTCTTTAAAAAAACAATGTAATGGAAAGGGTCAGGAAGTGGCTCACCCAGTACAGCGCACATGTTACCATGCTCAAGAAGCCAGGTTCGGGGCTGGGTGGTAGCGTGGGGGACTGGGCGCACCTGGCACAAAGCACAGCAACCAGCTTAAGGATCCTGGTCCCAGCCCCCAGCTCCCAACTTGCAGGGGGGTCGCTTCACAAGTGGTGGAGCAGGTCTACAGGTGTCTGTCTTTCTCTCCCATCTTCCCCTATGTTGGGACTATGTGATAGCTTGGCAGAGCATAGGGGAGCTCTCCCATCCTTGGATGGAGGTCTGGATAGACACCCCGCTGGTAAGTCTCTCTCGGCATAGAGGTGAGCCAAGAGGAAAAAAGTCTCCCAGACTAAGCTTGCCTTGTTAGTCTCTCAAGTCCACAGAAACCCCAATACTTCCCTCCATTAACTGCAGGCCATATGGCCGCCTACTTTAAGATTCACTTACTCAAAGTCACCTTCTGATCACACAGGAACACACCTTATCACACACTCCTAGCAGTGCCCTTTGATGTCCTCAATTTGCATCAAACCTTGCTTATCTTCTCTCTATCTTGCCTTAACTGGTTCAACCCCTCTCCTCCCCTCAAAGCCTTTGGGTAATTAAATGCCTGCATCAGGAGACTAATTATCTTGACCTTTATGTAGCTGCATCAATTCTTGTCATACCAGCCCCCTACCATAGGGGCAAGCCAACCTTTAAGAAACCTGTAATTTCTGACATATTTCAATAACAATTCCCTTTGTTTGGTTTTCTATTTAACTCATGTCCACCTGCTAATAAACGAGATCTGAGCAGCTGAAATTCTCCCCGGTGTCTTTTACTTCATGTCGAGCGAGAAAGAACAGGTCCGTTACCTTTCCCCTGGAGATCACCCCGCCAGAGACCCCGACACCCCCCCTCTCCATTTCTCTCCATACTACCCAACAACAACAGCAATGGCAAAATAACAATAAAAAAAGAAAAGAAAACCAGGTTCAAGCCCCCAATCCCCACCTTCAGGTGAGAGGCTTCCCGAGTGACGGGGCAGGGCTGTGTGTCTTTTCCTCTCACTCTCTCCCCTATTAGCTTCTCACTTCTATTAAAGAGAAAAAAGAGGGGAGGGAGTTGGGCAGTAGCGCAGCGGGTTAAGCGCATGTGGCACAAAGCGCAAGGACCGGCATGAGGATCCCGGTTCGAGCCCCGGCTCCCCACCTGCAGAGAAGTCGCTTCACAGGCGGTGAAGCAGGTCTGCAGGTGTCTGTCTTTCTCTCTCCCTCTCTGTCTTCTCCTCCTCTCTCCATTTCTCTCTGTCCTATCCAACAACAACAACATCAATAATAACTACAACAATAAAACAACAAGAACAACAAAAGGGAATAAATATTAAAAAAAAAAGAAAGAAAGAAAGAAAGAAAGAAAGAAAGAAAGAAAGAAAGGAAGAAAGAGGAAAACCCTGGCAGCCAGGAAGAGTAGAGCCATACATCTGAGACCCATCAATAAATCTAGTAGCAAAAAATACTCAGTACCTACCTACATTTCATTTGGGGTTAGGCTGTTTCCGTATTTTGGCTTCTATAAATATGAACATGGAGGCGCATATATCCTTTCCAATAATGCCCAATGACAGGCAATTAGATAAAGAAGATAGGGGCCAGGCAGTGGTGTACCGGGTTAAGTGCATGTGTTACCACACGCAAGGACTGAAGTTCAAGCCCCAGGTCCCCCACCTGCAGGAAGAAAGTTTAATAAGTGATTCAGCAGTGCTGTAGGTATCTATCTCTGTCTCTCCCTCCATCCCCCCTCTCCCTCTCAATTTCTCTCTGTCCTAGCAAATAAAATAAAGTTTAAAAAAAGACCAAAAAAATAATAATAAGACCAACAATAAGAACATAATAACATGGTTCAGGAGGTGATGTTTTGGACTTAAAAATATGAGGTCCTAAGTTTGACCCCCAACACTGTATGTGCCAGAGGAATGCTCTCTGGTTCTCCTCACTCAAGTCAATCAATAAATACATCTTCTTTAAAAAAAATTAAAAGAGGGAGTCGGGTGGTAGCGTGTAGCGCAGCGGTTAAGCACAGGTGGCACAAAGTGCAAGGACGATGGAAGGATCCCGGTTCAAGCCCCCGGCTCCCCACCTACAGGGGCGTCGCTTCACAGGCGGTGAAGCAGGTTTGTAGGTGTCCCTCTTTCTCTCCCTCTCTGTCTTTCCCTCCTCTCTCCATTTCTCTCTGTCCTATCCAACAACAAAGACATCACTAACAATAATAACTACAACAATAAAACAACAAGGGCAAAAAAAAGGGAAAATGAATAAATAAGGTAAAAAAATTTTTAATTAAAGGATAGTAATAGTAGTTATGGAAGAAGGGGCCAGGAGGTGGTGCGGTGAGGGCACACGTTGCCATGCGCCAAGGCCCAGGTTTAGCCTGGGTGCCCACCTGCAGGGGAGAATTTTCAAAAGTAGTAAAGCAGTTCTGCAGATCTCTCTCTCTCTCTCTCTTATCCCCTCTCCCTCTCTCCCCCTTCCCCCCTTCCTCTTTACCACCTCTCTCAACCTTCCCCCTCTTCTCAATTTTTCTCTCTCTCTTTTTTTTTTTTTTTAAAGCAGAGCTCAGCAAAGCTCAGCTCTGGCTTATGGTGGTGCAATGATGACTGAGCCCGGGACTTTGGCGCCTCAGGCAGGAGAGACTTTTTACAAAACCAAAATGCTATCTACCCCCACCCTCAATTTTTCTCTATCCTATCAAATAAAAATTTAAATAATGGCTTCCAGGAGCAGTGGATTTGTTATGCAAGCACAAAGTCATGATGATAACCCTAGTGGCAATGAAGAAAATTAAATTAATAAAAATATTTTAAAGTTATGAAAGATATATTCAATATAAAACTAACTACTCTTTCAGGACAAATGGATGAAACTGGAGGTGATTATGCTTAATGAAGTAAGTTAGAAGGTGAAACTCCTATGTAGAATTCCTATGTAGAATACAGATAACTGAATCAGGGGTGGGGGAACAGAGACTCTCATGCCTGAGGCTCCAAAGTCCCTGGTTCAATTCCCAGCACCACTATAAGCTTGAGCTGAGCAGTGCTCTGGAGGAAAAAACAAAAAAAAAGTATGATTCAGGTTACTGAAACATACTAAGTTGCCACACACCCACACAAAAGAGGGGGGAGTAGGGAAGTGGGAAAAAAGGAGAAGGGGGAAGAAGAGGAGGTAGGAGAAGGAGAGAAAAAAAACAGCAGCCAACCTGTCTCTACACTTTCGTGGGGTTTTTTTGGGTGGGGTGTCCTGATTTTGACGGTTGGCATAGTGTAGGGCTATACCCCCATAATTTTATAATCTTGTAAATCATTATGATATCACTAGTTAAAGAAAAAAAAAATGTTTATTCTGAACTGGAATGATAGATAAAAGTGCTGGACTCAAGCATGAGATCCCAAGTTCAGTTCCAGGCATTGCACATGCCAAAGTGATGTTCGGGTTCTCTCTCTCCCTCTCCTTCTCCTCCTCTCTATTAAATAAATAAATAAATCTTTTAAACGTTTTCTTAGAGAACATAATACTAAACAGCCAATCCATCAAGAAAATATAAGCCTAAATAAGAGATTCAAAGGGAGTCGGGCTGTAGCGCCGAGCTTGAGCGCAAGTGGCAAAAAGCGCAAGGACCAGCAGAGGGATCCCAGTTCGAGTCCCGGGCTCCCCACCTGCAGAGAAGTCGCTTCACAAGTGGTGAAGTAGGTCTGCAGGTGTCTTTCTCTCCTCCTGTCTTCCCCTCCTCTCTCCATTTCCCTTTGTCCTATCCAACAACGACGACAATAATAATTACAACAATAAAGCAACAAGGGCAACAAAAGGGAATAAATTAATTAATGGTCTGCAGGTGTCTAGCTTTCTCTCTTCCCCCCCACCCCCCCGTCTTCCCCTCCTCTCTCCATTTCTCTCTGTCCTATCCAACAACGAGGATATCAATAACAACAACAATAAAACAAGGGTAACAAAAGGGAATAAATAAATAACCTAAAAAAAAAAAACATGAACAAAGAATAATCAGGGGCCGGGAGTGGCACACTTGGTAGAGCACACGTTACAATGTACAAAGATCCAGGTTCAAACCACCAGACCCCACCTGCAGAGGGAAAATTCACAAGCCGTGCTGCAGGTGTCTCTCTTACTTTCCCCCTTCTCTATCTCCTCCTTCCCTGCAATTTCTCCCTGTCTAGAACACTTTAGGATAAAGCTTTGCCTTTATATATAATTTGTTTTCTTTCAATGAGAGGGTCCAATATTTAATCTACTGTGCTAGATTCCCAGGTCACTCATTATTTTTCAAGGTCTCTTAAGCTACTATATGTGGAACTGGGGGTGAGAATGTTTTGCAGAAAACTGAGAAATTTTACACGTGCCGGCAACTGCACACAGAACAAAATGGGCAGCCCATTAAGGAGACCTGGCAGTAGGTTGGGAAAATAGCTCAACTGGTGGAGCGTGGGCTCTCATGCCTGAGGTTCCTGGCTCCATCCCTGGTACTGCACGTGCCAGACTGTTGCTCTGGCTTCTCTCTCTGTCTCTTCTCCCTGCCTCATGTGAATCTCTCCCCCCTACCATATACAATAAACAAACTTTTTTTTTTCAATAGTGGGGTAGGGGAGATAGAATAATGCTTATGCAAGACTTTCATGCCTGAAGCTGTAAGGTCTTATGTGCAACCTCCTACACCAGCATAAACCTCAATCTACAGTGCTCTGTTGAGGGGAACAGGAGTTATGGCAGTAGCACAAAAGACAGCTAGGTCCAAGGAGGTTGAGAAAGACATTTATCAAAGAAAAACTGTAACCTTGAAGGTGCAAAAGGTCCCAAATCTGATTCCCAGCATAGCATGTGCCAGAGTGATGTTCTGGTTCTCAATTTCTCTCCTTTTCATAAATAAATAAATACTAATTTAAAAAAAAGTTAAAAGCACAGCCTGACAAATTTGTCTATCTAGCATTCATTCAGGTGCCTTAAAGCACTTTCTCCTAGGTCACCTCAGTCATTCTCTTCCTCACAAGATGCTTCCTCTGTTTCTCTGCCTTACATAACCTCCCTCACCTCCCCAACTTCTTTGAGTTGGAAATGTTCTAAGTCACGGTCACTGAACCTCCTTTTTTTCTAGCTATTCTTATTCCTATAGTGATTTCAGTCAGACTTGTGGCTTTAAAATTCATACCAATTCGCAATTCTACATTTCCATTCTAGGCCTCTCCCCTCCACTAGCAAACCACACTTGCATTGCTATCCTTTTCTGCTCCAGACTTGTTTCTCTGGAGTCGTTCCTATGCAGTTAAAAACAACTCCATTGGGAATCTGGCAGTAGCCCAACAGGTTAAGCACACATGGCCTGAAACACAAGGACCAGCTTAAGGAGCCAGTTCAAGCCCCCGGCTCCCCACCTGCAGGGGAGTCACTTCACAAGCCGTGAAGCAGGTCTGCAGGTGTCTTTCTCTCCCTTCTCTGCCTTCCCCTACTCTCTCCATTTCTCTCCTATCCAACAATGACAACAACAATAATAACAACAACAAGGGCAACAAAAGGGAATAAATAAAAATATTTTTTTAAAGCAACTCCATTACTGTAACTGCTCACAGATAAACCTAAGGAGATAAGCCATGTCTCCTCTTCTGTGTCCCATTTCAACTATGTCAGCAAGTACTTTCAGCACTGCCCTCCAAATATATCCAACAACCAACCAGTTCTTACCCAGCTCCATCACTATTACTCAATCCCAGCCAGCACCATCTCACTCAGGCCTGCTTTCCTGTAACCGACTTCTCTGCTTCTGCCCTTGCCACTCCCCAGCTGTGTTTCTACTCCACATAGCAACCGAGTGATTGAGTCCACCTAAATTAAAATTAGAGCCTGGCTTCAGCTGTTCAAAAGCCTTCCAATAGCTAGCTGACTTGAACGCAAGTCCTTACAGTGATCTTCTGGACCTAACATTATCTGACCACAAAGTGACCACCTGTTCACTTTTTTTTTCCACCAGCCAGAGTTATCACTAAGGCTCCATGCTTACACTACTCCACCACTCCCAGTAGCCATATTTTTTTGTTTGTTTGTTTCTGAAGAGGATAAGAGAGAAGGAGAGAGAGACCTATAGCTTCTTTCCACAGCTCAGGACTTCCTTCCTGTAAGTGGGGACCTGTAAGGGCTTGAGTCCAGGTCCTCATATGTAGCAACATGTGAACTCTACCACATGAGCCACTACCCAGTTCTGTCCCAGTCCACTCCAGCTACAATGTCTTCCTAGTCATTCCAGACACCCGACCTCTGCTCTGGCCTCAGGATCTCTGAGCAGCTGTACCCTCAGTTTACACTTAAGCCTCACAGCCGGAGTGATGGCTGCACAGACAGGGCATCAGACTTGCTTATGAACCTGCAGGTCCTGACTCCATCCCCAGTGCTGCATGTACCAGAGGGGTGCTCGGGCTTCTTCTTCATGTGAAATTCTCTGATATGTAATAAATAAACATTTTTAAATAATAAGTAAAATCACTTAAGTCTCTGAAATTACCTAGAATGCAAGCCTTGTTCTTCCACTTATTCCAAGTCTTTACTCAAATGTCCTCAAGTGCTCCCATTCGGGTGGGGGTAGATAGCACAATGGTTATGCAAACAGACTCTCATGCCTGAGGCTCAGGTTCACTCCCCCACACCACCATAAGCCAGAACTGAGCAGTGTTCTGGCAAAATAAAAAGCTCCCTTCCCATGCTGTTTAAAATTGCAAACTTCTCTTCCTCCTATAACACTCCTCGCACGCCGGCTATGCTTTGCTTTCTTATCCCAGTAGCGCCTTCCTGTGTCAAATATGCAATACATCTTCATTACTTACCTTAGGTTTGTCTCCTTCAGCTAGGGTGTCTGTTTTGTTTTCTGTTGCTCATCTAGTCTCTAAAGCAGAAAGCTTCATACAAAATTCAATTTGTTCATTGTTGAATCACTGGTTGTTAAAGTCTTTCCAAAAGAGCCAAGTTTTGTTTGGTCCAATTTCAAATTCTGGGATCAGTCTACTTAAAACATGGCAATTCCTTTGTCAGAATTTACATTCTATCAACAGTATCCAAAGAGTGCTTAGTTATGCTTATTTGTTTGTTTTTACCAGAGCTCTGCTCACCTCTGGTGTACAAAAGTGCTAGGGATTAAACTTAAGAGCGAAGAGTCCCAGATATAAAATTTGTTTGCGGGGCCAGGTGGTGGCGCACCTGGTTCAGTGCAGATCTTAAAAAGCACAAGGACCCAGGTTTGAGTCCCCAGTTCCCATCTGCAGGGGGAAAGCTTCACGAATGGTGGAGCAGGGCTGCAGGTGTCCCTCTACCCTCTCCCTCTTTATCTTCCCCTGCCCTCTCCACGTCTATCTCTATCCAATAAATAAATGAAGATAATAAAAAATGTTTTTAATTTGTTTGCATAACCATGATGTTTTCTCCCCAGCCCTAGTTGTACTTTTATTGTTTTATAACCTAACTTGGGGATGTTTACTGATTGCAAATAGTTCAACTTTTTACTTGCTTTCATTACTATAAATAGAAAGAAGTTCAGCCAGAAGCCCTATATTCAAATCCTAGCTTTACTATGTACTGGCAACATAGCTCGGGCAATTTTGTGTTCTCGAGACTCATCAATAGTAACAAGGCAGGGGTGAACTAAAGTAAATACCTGTGTGCCCTACCTAGCCCACACCCAAGCACAGGATCACTGTGAAAATCAGAAGTACTCGAGTGGTCCCGGAGGTGGGGCAGTGGGTAAAGGATTGGACTCTCAAGCATGAGGTCCCAAGTTCAATCCCCGGCAGCACATGTACCAGAGTGATATCTGGTTCTTTCTCTCTCTCCTATCTTTCTAATAAATAAAAACTTTAAAAATAAAAGTACTCGAGAAGCCATTTGGGAAGGCGCACAGTGAATAAAAGTGTTGGACTGAGTTCAATCCCCAGCACCATATATGCCAGAGTGATGCTGTTTCCCCCACACATACACTATTAGTAAATAAATATTTTTTTAAGTACATGAGAGGGAGGTCTGGGGAGATAACGTAATATTCTACAAAAGACTTTCATGCCTGAATCTCTGAGGTCCTAGCTTCAGTCCCCAGCACCACCTTAAACAAGGACTGAACAAGGCTTTGGTCTTCCTCTCTCTGTATCTTCCTCTCTGTACCTCATGTATATATACATATGGGGAGTGTTTTCCAGCAAAATAGCTCACTTGGATAGTGTGTTGCTTTGCCATGTGCACACCCAGGTTCAAGCACAGCCCCCATTGCATTAAAGGAAACTGCAGAGCTGTGGTCTGTCACTCTCTCTGCCTGTCTCTATTATATATACACACACATAGAGTGCAAGAGGGACTGGCAAGACAGTTTACTTAGTGCTCTTACTTTGTCAAGGATATTACACAGGTTCAAGCCAGCCCCCACCACACTGAAGGAGCACTGGCTCTCACTCTCACTCTGTCTAACTAGCAAAATCAGCCTGCGACACTGAAGCCCCAATGAGGACAAAAAAAAAAAAAAGAGAGAGAGAAAATGTTTTCAAACCATAAACAGCATATACATGTGAGTTAAATGTCCATACTACGGTTGGGAAAAACCTGAAATGAAACAGAAAGTTCTAGTACACTGTCCCACCTTGATCCCAACAATCAATTCTAGTTTTGGAGTCAAACTTCTTTTCAACTCACTGTCTTAAACAAGTTAGTCAACTTCTCATTGTCATTGTTTCCATAAGCATAAGTGGAGATAATATGAACTTTGTAGCATTCTTAGTTAGAGACTATATACACCAATGTGTAGTATCCACGGAATACACTTCCAGAATGATGTTTTTACACATCCTGCTCTCGGAGCTACAAAAAAAAAAGAAAACTGGCTTAGGTAATGCTGGTTTGTTATGTGTACAACCCAACTCAGTGCAAGTCCAGGCACCACCACACTGAAGAGTGCCGAGATGTCTTCTCACTCTGTCTTGCTCATATTTCATTTGAAAAGTAAGCTCACAGCAGTGACACATGAGAGCAGCATATATGGTACCAGGGTAAGCTTCCAGAAAGGGAGTAATAAATACCATGGTATCTTTCCTCTCTATATCTCTCTCCCCCTCTATCTGAAATTAAAAAGAAAAAGAAAAAGTCTACCAGGGGTGCAGTGGAATCTGAATCATGAATATATAATACTCAGTGGCAACAACAAAAAAAAAAATTAAAAGTACAACCTTCCCCAAGAAGAGTAACGATTTTCTTTCTTAAAAAAAAATATTTATGGGAGTCGGGCGGCAGTACAGCGGGTTAAGCGCATGTGGTGCAAAGCAGAAGGATCAGCGTATGGATCCTAGTTCGAGCCCCCGGCTGCCCACCTGCAGGGGAGTCGCTTCACAGGCAGTGAAGCAGGTCTGCAGGTGTCTATCTTTCTCTCCCCCTCTCTGTCTTCCCCTCCTCTCTCCATTTCTCTCTGTCCTATCCAACAACATTGACATCAATAATAACTACAACAATAAAACAACAAGGGCAACAAAAGGGAATAAATAAACATAAATAAAATTTAAAAAAATATATATTTATTTGCTTTTGTTGCCCTTATTTTATTGTTGTAACTATTGATATCGTCCTTGTTAGATAGGACAGAGAGAAATGAAGAGAGGAAAGGAAGACAGAGAGGCGGAGAGAAAGACAGATACCTGCAGACCTGCTTCACCAGTTGTGAAGTGACTCCGCTGCAGGTCAGAAGCCGGGAACTCGAACTGGGATCCTTAGGCTGGTCCTTGTGCTTTGTGCCACCTGTACCATGACGAGGCTCTGGATCTCTCTATCTCTCTATCTCTATCTCTCTCAGACTAATATACAAAAATTTTGATTTTTTTTTTTTAAAAAGAAGGCTTTCTGACAAACCTATGGACTCTCTGTGAAATTGAGGTTATTGAGGGGTGGGGAAAGTGGATGCAAGGAGGAGGCAGGCACTGATGGAGGCACAGAACTGGTGCTCTGGTGGGTGGTAATATGCTCTGAAGAAGTGAGAAGTTGTACTTTTTTTTTCTTTTTTTGCCTCCAGGGTTATTGCTGGGGCTCAGTGCCTGCACAAGTCCACTGCTTCTGGAGGTTTGTTTGTTTGTTTCTCCCTTTCTGTTGCCCGTTTTATTGTTGCTGTGGTTATTTTTGTTATTTTGTTACTGATGTCATAGTTGTTGGATAAGACAGAGAGAAATCGAGAGAGGAGGGAAAGACAGAGAAGGGGAGAGAAAGACAGACACCTGCAGACCTGCTTTACTACTTGTGAATCCACCCCCCTGCTGGTGGGGAGCCAGGGGCTCAAATAGATATCCTTAGGCGGGTCCTTGTGCTTGGTGCCATGTGCCCTTAACCTGCTGTGCTACCGCCCAACCCCCTAAATTGTACTTTTAAAACACTCACAGGCTTGTAAACGATGCTTACCACAAAGACAAAATATAAAACTGTTATTAAAGTAAAAAAATATATATTTTCCTATTCTTTTCAGATAGTGACAGGCTGAGAGAGACCACAGCACCAAAGCTTCCTACAATGCACTGGGTGCAAGCCTCAAACCTAGGTCACATGGCAAAGATGCACACTATCCAAATTAGCTATTTTGCTGTCCCCCAAAATAAAAACTTTTTTAAAATGTTCTTTGAAATCATTAGTTTTTGAAGAGCCAGGTGGTGGCGTATTTGGTTGAGCACACATGTTACAATGTGCAAGGACCCGGGTTCAAGCCGACTCCCCACCTGCAGGGAGGGTCCACTTCACAGGCAGTTAGTTAAGCAGGTCTGCAGGTGTCTAACTTTCTCTCCTACTCTCTCGATTTCTCTCTGTCCCATCCAACAATAACAAGGGCAACAAACTGGAAAAAATGGCCTCCAGGAACAGTGGATTTGTAGTGCAGACACTAAGCCCCAGCGATAACCCTGGAGACAGAAGAGGAGGAGGAGGAGGAGGAGGAGGAGGAGGAGGAGGAGGAGGAGGAGGAGGGAAAAGAAGAGCCACCAGAAACAGTGGTATCTTAGTGATAACCCTAGTGGCAATGAAAGAAAGAAAAAAAAAAAAGATTATTAGTCATGAAAGGGGAGATAGCATAACGGTTATGCAAGGAGACTCTCATGCCTGAGGCTTTGAAGTCCCAGGTTCAATGCCCCACACCACCATAAGCCAGAGTCAAGCAGTACTCTGGTTAATATATATAATTAGTCATCAGGTAAGCAAAAAACTACAGTGTGTTATCATCACTGCATGTTCTTCCAGACTAGAAATAGCAAGACTGACAATACCAAGTGTTGGCAAAGAAATAGAACAACGGGGGAGCCAGGCAGTAGCGCTGCGGGTTAAGCACACATGGCGCAAAGCACAAGGACTGGTTCAAGGACCCCGGTTCGAGCCCCCGGCTCCTCTCCTGCAGGGGGGTCGCTTCACAAGCAGTAAAACAGGTCTGCAGGTGTCCATCTTTCTCTCTCCTTTTCTGTCTTCCCCTCCTCTCTCCATTTCTCTCTGTCCTAACAATGACAACATCAATAACAACAATAATAACTACAACAACAATAAAAAAAACAACAAGGACGGGCAGAGGGTAGACAACATAATGGTTATTCAAACAGACTCTCATGCCTGAGGCTCCAAAGTCCCAGGTTCAACCCCCCCCCCCCCCCCGCACCACCATAAGCCAGAGCTGAACAGTGCTCTGGTTAAAAAATTAATAAAAAAATTATTTAAAAAAAAGGACAACAAAAGGGAAAATAAATAAATATTTTAAAAATTTTTAAAAGAAACAGAACAACTGAAACTTTCATCCACTATTGGTGGGGGTATAAATTTGTAAGACCACTGGGGGGGGGGGAGCTACTAAAAATAAACATAGCGCAACCATGACCAAATAATCCCACTGTTCGGCATATACCCAAGAAAAAAAGTGCATGTATATTCTTACCAGGAAAGAAATATATATACAGAAATGTTCAGAACAACAGCCCAAATGTTCATCAATAACAGAATATTGAATAGTCACATTGTTAGAATATCACCATGAGAATGAGCTCATTACACAGATGTAATGGTGAGCAAAAGAAGCTCAAACAAGTGGTTCGAGAGGTGGTGCAGTGGATAAAGTGTTAGTCTCTCAAGCGTGAGGTCCTGAGTTCAATCCCCGGCAGCACATGTACCAGGGTGATGGCTGGTTCTTTCTCTCTCCTTCTATCTTTCTCATTAATAAATAAATAAAATATTTTTTTTTTAAAAAAAAGAAGCTCAAACAAGCCAAACCAGTATGATTCTACTTAATACCAATTTCAAAAATAGAAACTTTCCTACAGTGTTAGAATACAAGCAGGATGGGAGTCTGAGGCTTACACAGTACTATGTGCCTCTTGAGCTGGATTCTGATGGCATAAATGTACTTTTTTGTTATGATTTGGTTTGGTTCTTGCCACTAAGACTTTCACACCTGCATGATTTCACCAGTCCAAGAAGACAGAATCTGAGAGGGAGACCACAGCACTGGGTCCATCACTTGTGAAGTTTCCCTTGTGTACAAGGGAAAAATGTAAGCTCTACAGGTGAGCTAGCTCTCATCTGTGATTTTGTAAAAAATCATCTAGCAACACACAGTGTAATGCTTTGCTATGTGTGTGTGACACGTTCAAACCTGGTCCCTACCACTTTAAAGGAAGCTTCAGTGCTACCGACTCTCACTCGCACAGGCTGTCCCAAGAAAGAAAGTAGAAAAGGAGAAAGGAAAACAGAGTGCGGGGGAGGGGTGCATAGGATATTATGGGAGTACAATGTAACATCAAAAACAGCTTAGGGTGGGGGAGTCTGGCGGTCGCACAGCAGGTTAAGCGCAAGTGACATGAAGCGCAAGGATGGGCGTAAGGATCCTGGTTCAAGCCCCCAGCTCCCCACTTGCGGGGGAGTTGCTTCACAGGCGGTGAAGCAAGTCTGCAGGTGTCTGTCTATCTTTCTCTTCCTCTCTCCATTTCTCTCTGTCCTATCTAACAATGATAACATCAATAACAACAATAACTACAACAATAAAAAAAAACAACAACAGCGTAGGGGGTAATGTGGCCTAAAGATGATGGAAACTTCATGTGCCTCCCTCTGCCTTGTCTCTCCCTTTGACTGATTTTTTTTAATACTTTATTTATTTATTTATTGGATAGAGACCGTCAGAAATTGAGCGGAAGGGAGAGACAGAGAGGGAAAGAGACAGAAAGACACCTGCAACCCTGCTTTACTGCTCATAAAGCTTTCCCCCTGCAGGTGGGGACCGGGGACTTGAACCTGGGTCCTTGTGCATTGTGACACGTGCGCTCAATCAGGTGCGCCACCACCTGGGCCCCCTTTGACTGATTTTAATTCCTCTCCTTTTCCTGTAGTTATTATAATTTATTGTGATGAGTATTTTAAAAACAGCTTGTGGGGCCCATAGGTGGCTCACCAGACAGTAGGCAGCTTACCACACATGAGGCCTGGGTTCAAGTTTGAGCACCACAAGGGAGCACTGCAGATGGTTGAGCAGTGAGCTGTGCTATCTCTCTTTCCCACTAACCCCTCTCCACCTAGATAAAACTAAAACAGTGCTGGGCAGGCAGCATGGTTCTGCAAACAACTGAACAACTGTCATGCCTGAGATTCCAATGCTCCAGTTTCAGTCCCCAGCACCACCACAAGCCAGAGATGAGCAGCAGTCTGGCCTTTCTCTTGATATTTCTCATTAAAATAAAATAAATACGGGAAGGAAGGAAGGAAGGAAGGCTGGCTGGCTACTCACAGCTGCTAGATGTTGCTAAAGGGTAGGAGACGTGATAACTAGAATGGGATCAAGGGAAGTGGCCAAAAAGATAGGAAGATGCCAAGTCATGAAGAGACTTAGACCTTATCCAAGAAGCAAGATGATGGAATAAGGCCTCTGCAAAGAATGTGTGTGGTGAGATAGAGGATTCAGGGAGCAATGGGAGAGTGGGGCCTTGGGGAGCAGGGCAGTAGTGCAGTGGGTTAAGCACACGTGGCGCAAAGCACAAGGACCAGCGTTAAGGATCCCCACCTGCAGGGAGGTCGCTTCACAAGCAGTGAAGCAGGTCTGCAGGTGTCTCTCTTTCTCTCCCCCTCTGTCTTCCCCTCCTCTCTCCATTTCTCAGTCCTATCCAACAACAAGGACAGCAATTAACAACAACAGTAACAACAACGTTAAGCAATAAAAGCAACAAAAAAGGGAAAAAATGGCCTCCAGGAGCTGTGGAATCATAGTGCAGGCACAGACGGTGCCCCCAGCAATAACCCTGGAGGCAAAAGGGGGGGGGGGGAGCTTGCAGGTGAGAAGGCCCATTCCAAGGCAGCCATTACCATACTGACAGATGATATAGGCCTAAAATAATGAAATGAAGCCACAACAAATTTGGAAAAAAGACAGAGTAGAAATATCAGGCTGGTGGCTTGGGAGGTGGTGCAGTAGCTATGGCACTAGACTTATAAGCATGAGGTCCCAAGTTCATTCCCAGCTTCTTCTGGGCCAAAGTTGCAAACAAAAACTAAGTCATGTGATAGAGACTATTCGTGCTCCATGAAGTCTAAAAAATCTATTATTTGACCCTTAACCTGAAAATTTGCTGATCCTGTATGTATGTCAGACACCCTGCTTCTCTCTTCTCCCTATCATTAATAAGCAAAACTTTATTTTAAAAAATTATAAACACTGCTGGTCAAGAGGTCATACTTTGAGAGCTACTGACATACACACATACAGGGTCAGCAAATTTTTCTGGTAAAGGATCAAATAATAGATGTTTTAGACTTCATGGAGCACGAACAGTCTCTATCACATGACTTAGTTTTTTGTTTGCAACTTGGACATATTTTAAAAATTAAAAACCATCCTTAGCTTGTTAACTTTAAAAAAGAGAGAGAAAGGGAGTCGAGTGGTAGTGCAGAGGGTTAAGTGCATGTGGCGCAAAACGCAAGGACCAGCATAAGGAACCTGGTTCGAGCCCCCGGCTCCCCACCTGCAGGGGAGTCGCTTCACAGGCGGTGAAGCAGGTCTGCAGGTGTCTCTCTTTCTCTCCCCCTCTGTTTTCCCCTCCTCTCTCCATTTCTCTCTGTCCTATCCAACAACAACAATAGCAATAACAATAATTTTTTTAAAAAAGAGGAAAGGAAAGGAAGGAAAAGGAAAGGAAAAAAGGACAACAGGCTGGATTTGAGCTGTGGATCACAGCAACTTTGTTGATCCCGGATAGACAACAGTAAAGAAGCCAGGATTAACCTTCCCACAGGATTAATTTCCCTAAAATGTTTCTTGAATATTAGTCCTCAGCTCACAAAGATTTCCACTGGTCTAGGCTTCCTAGTGAATAAGTCACATCCTCTAATACATGGCATCAACAGATATCTATAAACTAGTCCGCTCTTGTGAACTTGACCAACTCACATTTACCTTCCTCTGCATCTGTGATGTGCCCAGTATTTTCTACCCAAATGCCCTTCCTTCAAAGCACAATTCAAGTCCTATTTTCAAGTGCTTCCACCCTTCTCAGAACTCTAAAAATCGCTATTTTAACTTACCTGGTATTTATGTGCTGTACTGAGCTATACTTCAAACAAACTGTTAACTCTTTAGGGCTAGGAATATTCATACTTCTATCACTGAATCTAGCATGTAACATAGGGTAAATAAAAAATAAATGGGAAAAAAAAAATAATAAAATAAAAAATAAAAATAAAAATAAAAAAATAAAAAATAAATGGGGGGAAGGTGATAGTAATGCATGAGGTAGAACACACACTGCACACACTACCCTGTTAGGGATGAAGAAGCTTCACCAGTTGTTGGAACAGTGCTCCAGGTGTCTTCTCTCTCTCTCTCTCTCTCTCTCTATCTCTCCCTACCTTTCACCAATATCAAAACAGAAAGAAAAAGGAAAAAATATATATGCATGTATGTACATCATATATATGTTGCATATATATGTTGCATACATGGTACTTTTTCCCACCAAAGTAAATGTGATTTCATCACTCAAATCAGCAATTAAACAGTTTTTTTTTTTAATCATCACTAGAGCTTCACCATTACCAATCAACTTTTTCAAATAGAAAGAGACAGGGCAGTGGTCCGGGAGGTGGCGCAGTGGTGAAGCTTTGGACTCTCAAGCATGAGGTCCTGAGTTCGATCCCCGGCAGCACATGTGCCAGAGTGATGTCTGGTTCTTTCTCTCTCCTCCTTTCTCATAAATAAATAAAAATCTTAAAAAAAAAAAAAAAAAAAAAAAGAAAGAAAGAAAGAGACAGGGCTGGGGAGACAGCATCAAGACTGCAAAAGACTTTCATGCCTGAGGCTCCCAAGTCCCAGGTTCAATCCCCCGCACCACCATAAGCCAGAGCTGAGCAGTGCTCTGGTGTTTCTCTCTGTGTGTGTTTCTCTCTCTCTTCATCTTTCTCAAAAATAAAATAGAAATAAAAAAAAACTTAAGAAAAAAAACAGTATACTTAATGCTCCACCCCCCGCACCACCATAAGCCAGTGCTGAGCAGTACTCTGGTAAAAAAAAAATATATATATATATATATATATATTTAAAAGTTTTAAAGTGTCCATTTTAGTTCACTGCGGATGAACTACAAAATATTCAAGCTGGACTAAAGTTTTTTTTTTCTTTCATCTCTGACGTTTCACTATGTCAGGCTGATTTTTTCAGAGAGAGACAACGACAGAGAGAAACCACAGTGCCAAATCTTCCTCCAGTCAGTGGGGACAGTGCTCCAACCTGGACGGAGCAAAATGGCAGAGCAGCGCACTATCCAAGTGAGCTATTTTGCCGGCCCTCAAGCTTCTGCTTATATTTAAGAAGAATCCTGAAGTTCTCAAGCCCAAAGTGCGAATTCCGTCTTGTTTTACTACCCATAGGGCATGTTACTATAAAAATCCCTCCCGAATCATTTGCTCCCGTCTCATGCGAACTACCAAAACAAAAAGTTTAAGGCACTTGTAGACAAGAGACAACGGCAAGAGTGAAACCTCCCTCGCACCACCACGAGCTGGAGCAGAGGTCTGGTGTATTTAAAGAGAGACAGAGAGACAGATGCTAAAAGGTGGCCATTAAAATGAAAAAGTAGATTTCTTAACTCTTCAAAGCGCAATGGAAAACTTAAGTGATTTCCAACCCGGAAGACAGCATTATTTATTGAGCTGTTTCATACAGTATTAATAATGCACGGATTGGAGTAAGTACACCCATTTCTGAGTTTCTGGCAGAGACCGTGGGGGCACATTCCCTCCACGGTGCTGAGCACAGGAAAGCCTTAGCTGACACCCTCGGGCTGTGACACCTGCCGCTACGTCTCGTCCACGGAGCCCGTGCGAGCTGCAGGGAAGCCCGGGTCCCGGGAGGCTGGACGCAAAGCTGCCCGCGGGGGCTCTGTTGCGCGGGCGGCGCGGGGCAGCCCTCCGAGGCACTCGGTGCAGGGCAGCGCCGGAGCCCGGGGAGCCCGGCCAGCAGCCCCCCAGCAGCCAGGCTGCTCCCGAACCTTTGTTTCCTCCCACCCCTTCTCCCCACCCGAGCCAACTATTGGCGCAGGGACCCGGGGGTCCCCCGAGGTCTCCCGGGGTCCGGATCTGAATAAAGCCGAAGCCGATCGGCCGGACCCGACTGGGAGTCGCCGTGGAACTTTCTTTGTTAACTTGCTAGAAAGGTGACTCCAGAAAAGCAGCCCCGGGAAGCCGAGGCTGCGACCAGCTCCCCCCACCCCACCCAAGGGAAAGTCCGTCCACGCTCCATTCCAGACAGAGCGACGGCGGGGAACGGGGGTGCCCAGCCGCGACCCCCCTCTCCTGTCCGAGGGCAGCCGGCGGGGCCGCTCGGGCCGGGTAACAATGCCAACAGCCACAAAAGAGCGGGGACGCCCCCACCCCGGCCTCCGCCCCGCAGCTCCCCCGCCGCACCCCTGCCCCGAGCCCGCACGGCCCTGCGGGGAGCTCGGCCGCGAGGGGGTGCTCGGGGCCGCCGCCGGGCTCCGGACGGCCGGGGGCAGGAGGGGCGAAGGCGGCCCGGAGGACGAGGACGAGGAGGGCCCCGGAGGAGCCCGGGGAGGAGCCGCCGAGGCCGGGCCGGGCCGCGCGGGTGGCAGGGCGGGTGGCAGGGCGGTGGGGATCGGGCCCCGCGCTCTCGGCCGAGGGGGAGGCGCAGGCAGGCCGCCCGGCCTCCGGAGGCCGCGCCGGGCCCTACCTGAGGCTGTGTACCAGCTCCCGGCGTGGCTGGCTTCCCGGCACACCACTCGGTTGGACATCTTGGCGCCTGTGCCGCCTATGGTGCACGGGGATGAATGAGGAGGCGGCGGGAGCGGCTCGGCGAGGGGACGAGACGCCGCGGGCCCAGCCCAGGAGGAGGCGGCCGCGGGGAGGGGACCGGCCGGCCCCGGGAGGCGGAGGAGGAGGAGGAGGAGGAAGAGGCGGCGGCGGCGGCCAGGCAGGAGGAGGAGGAGGAGGAGATGGCGGCCCGGGCGGTGGCAACAATCACCTCAGACTCGGGCGGCCGCCGGAAGACGGGCCCGCGGCCGCCTCAGCCCGGCCCGGAAAGCCCGGGCGTCGCCGCCGCTGCCCTGCGGGGCTGGTCCCGCCGCCCCCCCGCCCTCCAGCCCGCGGGCCGCAGTGACCCCACCCCGTGACTCGGCGCCCGCCCCCCGCCGCCCCGCCGCCCCGCACCCACCCGCCCCGCCTGCCCGGCGCTGACGGCGGCCCCGCCGCCCGGGGCCTGAACCCGCGGACGCAGAGCGCACAGGGCCGAGGCGCCCGCACTCGCGCTGGGCCCGGGCTGCCCACTGAGCATGCCCGGCACGCTCTCCCGGGGCGGGGGGACCGAGCACGCTCCCGGGCCGGGGGAGGGGGCACTGAGTACCGAGCACGCCGCCCCCGGGGCTGGAGGGAGCCCCGAGTACCGAACACACCGATCCTGGGACTGGGGAGACGATTACCGAGCACACCGCTCCCTATTCTGGGGTGGGGGCGGAGGGGGGGGTCGAGTATAGAGCACGCCGTCCCAGGGCTGGGGGGAGGGGAGTACTGAGCATCCAGCACGCCGCGAGAGACTGGGGTGGAGGGGTCCTGAGCACCGAGCATGTCATTGCGGGGAAGGGAGGGGACCAAGCACGCTCTTCCGGGGCTATGGGGGGCGGGTACTGAGCATCGAGCATGCCACTCCCCGCGGAGAGGGCGGAGTGGACAGAGCATCGAGCGTCCCCGGAACTAGGGGCCACTGAGCTTGCTCTCCCAGCGAGCCCCTCCGCCGCCCAGCTAACTGGAAGGGAGAGCACCCCACAGTGGGCAGAGGCGGCTTTCCACCCGGAAGGGGCCCCCTTCTCCCCCCACCCCCCGGATTACTCGGAGCCTTAGTGCGCTCACACTCCCCGTGTCACAGCAAGGGACACAGGTCTGTGGCCACGCTGGGAAATGCATGGGCTACCGCGGGCCCAGGGTCCCGCAGAGGCTTCCCAAGGCCACCCTTAGCACACCCTCCACCCCGCCCCCGGAGGTTTCACCCTGCAAACACCAGGCTTGCTTCCTGTTACTCTGATGTAGGTGCAGGTCTGAACTCCTCTAACTAGCCAAAGGGGAGCCTAGCTGGGGGTTCTCACGTGTAAAGTAGGCACCCGTGAGCTCAAGTGTCCGTAGGACTAGGCGTTGCATGAATTTCAAGAGCCTGACGGGGTGGGCATACAATAAACATTTTCAATTTCAGTCCTCATCTTAGAACGCCCAATATTCCCTCTGTCAAGAAGTTCTTCAAAATGACAGAAGAGAGCCAGGAGATAGCATAATGGCTATGCAAAAGACTTGTCTAAGGCTCCGAGGTCCCAAGTTGAATTCCGAACTTGGGTTCAAGGCGTGGACCACCACGTAAGAGCTGCTACAGAGGGGAAGTTTCACAAGCAGTGGAGTAGTGCTGCAGCATAGCCATCACGCGTGTGTCTCTCTCACTCTCTCGCTCTTGCTCGCTCTCCCTTCCTCCCTCTATAAATAAGAAAGGGGAAAAAAAGGGGGCCAGGTGGTGGCTCACCTGGTTAAGCGCACATGTTATACAGTGCGTAAGGACTTGGGTTCAAGCCCCCGGCCCCCACTTGCAGTGGGAAAGCTTTGCAAGCAGTGAAGCAGGGCTGCAGGTTTCTCTCTGTCTCTTTCTCCCTCTCTGTCACCCCCTTCTCTCTCGATTTCTAGCTGTCTCTATCCAATACATAAATAACGATAATAATTTTTTAAGACTTTTAAAAAGGGGGGGGGAATTCTGCCAGTGCAGTGAAATAGCTCACTTGGGTAGTATACTGCTTTGCCATGTGTGCAATCCAGATTAGAACCTGCCCCCCCCCCCCCCGCACTGAAGGAAGCTTTGGTGCTATGGCCTCTTTCACACTGCCTTGATGCTTCTCTGTGTCTATTAAAAGACAATAGCAGTGGACTGCAGGCCCGAAGCCCAATAACCCTGCTGGCAAAAATAAAAGTACTGAAGAGTCATAGCAAAATAAGATATCTTGGGACCTTCAAAGATGTCCTGTTATGAAGTAGTTGATGCCAAAACTAAAAGTAAGAAAAAAAAATGCTTATTTTCAACGAAAGATTTGGGGTTAAAACCATACAAATGGGGGACTGGGCGGTGGTGCACCCAGTTAAGCACACATAGTACTGAGGGCAAAGATCCAGGTCCCAACCCTGGTTCCCCACCTGCAAGGGGAGACACTGTACAAGAGATGAAGCAGGTCTGCAGATGCCTACCTTTCTCTCCCCTCTCTGTCTTGCCCTCCTCTCTGTTTCTCTCTGACCTATCAAATAAAATGGAAAAATGGCCACCAGGAGCAGTAGACTCATAGTGCCGGCACTGAGCCCCAGTGATGACCCTGGAGGCAAAAAAAAAAAAAAAAAAAAGATACAAATGGGGCCAGCAATATAGCTCACTTGTCACTTGGATAGTGTGCTTCACCATGGGCTCCACCCACATTCAAACCCAGCACCCACCTCATTGAAGGGAGATTTGATGCTGTGATCTCTTTCATTCTCTCTGCCTTCTCTGTTTTTGTTTTTTTTAATTAGGGGGAGAAAAATGCCAGTGCTACATCTGAGTTTTAGAAGAGAATAGGTTGTTCATTTTTCTTTAAAATTTATTTATTTATTTATTCAAGAGAAAGACAGGCTGAGAGAGAAAAAGAACCAGACATCACTCTGGTACATGTGCTGCCGGGGATTAAACTCAGGACCTCATGGTTGAGAATCCAATGCTTTATCCACTGTGCCACCTCCCGGACCACCTTTTTTTTTTTTTTTTTTTTTTTTTTTGTCTGCACTATGAATCCACTGCTTCTGGAGGCCATTTTCCCATTTTGTTGCCTTTGTTGTTATTGTTGCCATTGCTGTTGTTGTTGGATAGAACAGATAGAAACTGAAAGAAGAGGGGAAGACAGAGAGGGAGAGAGACACCTACCTGCAGACCTGCTTTACCACCTGTGAAGTGACCCCCTTGCAGGTGAGGATCAGGGGGGCTCAAGCCAAGATTCCTACGACGGTCCCTGCACTTCACACCATGTGCACTTAGCTTGGTATACTACTGCCTGGTCCACTAGTAGCTTTTAAAAATAATAATAATGGCAGACTTTATTGGCATCAAAGAAATCATCTAATAGCTATTGATTCAAAAGGTAGGCACTCTGAGTCCTTCCAGGGCAGGACAGATCACTAAAAATAGCAATAAGGCTTCTGGGTGAGAGAAAATGGGCCAGGCTGACTTCCCCACACCAGGGCTGCTCTCACCTTGCCACAGAGGGGTGACCCTGCTTAGAGACCCCCAGTGTGGCAAGTCTACCAAAAGCTCACAGAATGTTCTGGCTCTTTCTTTCTGTTAAACCCCACTGGGGCACTTTTCTGCCCACTGGAAGCCCCAGGTTTCCCTCATCTTGCTTCACCTCTGGAAGAGAGCTCTGGGGGCTTCCATTGATCCCTCAGGATTCTGCTCCTAGCAGGCCCCAAATAATAATCTTTTTAAGGTCTCATCCTTTCATTTAACCCATGAAACAGAAAACAAAGTACTATCCTTCAGGCCCCCAACCCTCACCTGTAGGAGGAAAGCTTCCTGAGTGGTGAAGCCTGGCTGCAGGTGTCCCTCCATCTCTCTCCCTCTCTATCCCCCCATTCTTCTCGATTTCTGGCTGTTTCTATTTAATAAATAAATAACTAAATAATTTTTTTTTAAAAAAACAGTACTATCCTGTTCTCATCCCTCATCCCACCTTATTCAACTGATCCAGTATTTTTCTAAATATTTATTTATTTATTTATTTATTTATTTATTTATTTATTTTATGACAAAGATAGGAGGAGAAAGAGAAAGAACCAGACATCACTATGGTACATATGCTGCCAGGGATTGAACTCAGGACCTCATGCTTGAGAGTCCAGTGCTCTATCCACTGTGCCACTTCCCAAACCACGATCCAATAATTTTTATTTTTATTTTTTTTAAAAGATTTTTATTTTATTTATGAGAAAAAATAAGAGGAGAGAGAACGAATCAGACATCACTCTGGCACAGGTGCTGCTGGGAATCAAACTCAGGACCTCATGCTTCAGAGTCCAAAGCCTTATCACTGCACCACCTCCCGGACCACTTTTTTTTTTAAATATTTATTTATACCCTTTTGTTGCCCTTGTTTTATTGTTATAGTTATTGATGTTGTTGTTGTTGTTAGGACAGAGAAATGGAGAGAGGAGGGAAAGACAGAAAGTGGGAGTGATAGATACATACAGACCTGCTTCACCGATTATGATGTGATTCCCCTGCAGGTGGGGAGCCAGGGGCTCAAACTGGGATCCTTGGGCTGGTCGCTGCGCTTTGCGTCATGTGCGCTTAAACCGCTGTGCTACCACATGACTCCCTAAATTTTTACTTTTTAATTATCTTTGTTTATTGGATAGAGATGGCTAGAAATCAGGAGGGAAGGGGCTGATAGGGAGGGATAGAGACAGAGAGACACGTGCAGCCCTGCTTCACCATTCACAAGCTTTCTCAGTTTTACTCTCCATAGGTAACCTGTTAACAGCAAGATGTTATGCAGAGCTGGGCCACCACCAGAAGCCAGAGCTGAGCAGTGCTCTGGTTTAAAAAGTAAAACAAATGTGGATAGCAGGCAGTGCTGCTTCTGGTTAAATGTACATAGTACTAAATGAAAGAGCACACACAAAGACCTGGATTCAAGCCCTGGCTCCCCAACTGCAGTGGGGATGTTTCACAAGCAGTGAAGCAGGTCTACAGGTGTCTGTCTTTCTCTCTCTTTTTAATTTTTTTAAAAATTGTTTATATTTTATTTATTTTCCCTTTTTGTTGCCCTTTTTTGTTGTTGTTGTTGTAGTTACTGTTGTTATTGATGTCGTTGTTGTTAGGACAGAGAGGAATGGAGAGAGGAAGGGAAGACAGAGAGGAAGAGAGAAAGACACCTGTAGACCTGCTTCACCGCCTGTGAAGCGACTTCCCTGCAGGTGGGGAGACAGGGGCTCAAACTGGGATTCTTATGCCGGTCCTTGCACTTCGCGCCACTTGCGCTTAACCCGCTGCGCCACCACCTGACTCCTGTAAATTTTTTTATTATCTTTATTTATTGGATAGAGACAGCCAGAAATCAAGAAAGAAGGAGACCGAGAGACACCTGCAGCCCTGCTTCACCAACTGCAAAGCTTTCCTCCTGCAGGTGGGGGCCCAGGGGCTCGAACCCAGGTCCTTGTGCACTGTAATATGTCGCACAACCAGGTGTGCCACCAACACCTGGTGTCTATCTTTCTCTCTCCTTATTTTTTATTGATATTTTTAATTTATTTTTCAGAAAAATAGGAGAGATGGGGCCAAGCGGTGGCACACCTGGTCAAGCACACACATTACAGTGCATAAGTACCCAGGTTCAAGCCCCTGGTCCCCTGCTGGTCCTATCCAACAATGACTACATCAGTAACTACAACAATAAAACAACAAGGGCAACAAAAGGGAAACTAAATAAATAAATATTAAAAAAAAAAAAAAAAGAAAAATAGGAGAGAGAAGAACCAGACATCACTCTGGTGTATGTGCTGCCAGGGATTGAACTGGGGACCTCCTGCTTGAGAGTCCAGTGCTTTATCCACTGTGCCACCTCCTGGACCACTCTGTCTCCCTCTTTATCTCTCCTCCACTCTGAGTTTCACTCTATCCAATAAAATGGAAAAAAATGTCCACCAGGAGCAGCGGATTCGTCGTGCTGGCATCAAGCCTCAGCAGTAACCCTGGAGCCAAAATAAATTAACTAGTTAATTAAAGAGTAAAAAAAATATGTGTGATTGGGGAAATAGCCCATCTGGTAGAGCATTGAACTCTTTTTTATTTTATTGTGTTTATTTATTTGTTGGATAGAGACAGCCATAAATCAAGAGAGAAAGGAGTGATAGGGAGAGACAGAGACACCTGCAACACTGCTTCATTGGTTGTGTTCTCAACTAGGTGCACCACCACCAGGCCCGAGCCTGAAATTCTGAGTTGGACACCCAGCAATGTATTTACAAGAGTGGAGCTCTGGTTTGTCTCTTTCACTTTGTTTCATGTGAATTTCTCTCCCATATGTAATAAATCTTTTTTTCTTTAAAAATGGCTGATAGAATAAAGGTTATGTAAAAGACTTTCAGGCCTGAGGCTCTGAGGTCCCAGCTTCAACCCCCAGGACCATCATCAGCCATAGCAGAGCCCTGTATGTACTCTGGTATCTCTGTTTCTTTGTATTTGTCTATATTTCTTACTCACTAAGAAATTAGGGACGGGAGTCGGGCAATTGTGCAGCGGGTTAAACGCACTTGGTGCAAAATGCAAGGACCAACGTAAGGATCCCAGTTCGAGCCCCCGCCTCCCCACCTGCAGGGAAGTCGCTTCACAGGTGGTGAAGCAGGTCTGCAGGTGTCTTTCTCTCCCCCTCTGTCTTCCCCTCCTCTTTCTATTTCTTTCTGTCCTACCCAACAACGATGACATCAATAACAACAATAACTACAACAACAATGGAAAACAAGGGCAACAAAAGGGAAAATAAACATAAAAAAATAAAAAATAAAAAGAAATTAGGGACTAAGGCAGGGAAGATATAGCATAATGGTTATACAAAGAGATTCTTGTGCCTGAGGCTCCGAAGTCCCAGGTTCAATCCCCCACTTGACCATAAGCCAGAGCTGAACAGCGCTCTAGTAAAATAAATAAATAAATAAATAAATAAATGAAACCAGGGGCTGGAGGGTAATTATTATGCAAACGACTTTCATGCCTGAGGGGCTGAGCTCCCAAATTCAATCCTCAGAACCACCATAAACCAGAGCTGAGTAGTACTCAGGTTAAAAAAAGTAAAATAACGCAAAGCTCAAGGACCCTGGTTCAAGCCCCCAGCTCCCCACCTGCAGAGGAATTGCTTCACAGGGTGGTGAAGCAGGTCTGCAGGTGTCTCTCTTTCTCTCCCCCTCTCTGTCTTCCCCTCCTCTTTCCATTTCTCTCTGTCCTTTCCAACAACGACGACATCAATAACAATAATAATAATAACTACAACAATAAAACAAGGGAAATAAAAGGGAATAAGTATATAAATGTTTTTTTAAAAAGTAAAATAAAATAAGTTGGGGGAGTCGGGCGGTAGCACAGCGGGTTAAGCGCACGTGGCACAAAGCGCAAGGACCTGCATGAGGATCCTGGTTCGAGCCCCCGGCTCCCCACCTGCAGGGGAGTCGCTTCACAGGAGGTGAAGCAGGTCTGCAGGTGTTTGTCTTTCTCTCCCCCTCTCTGTCTCCCCCTCCTCTCTCCATTTCTCTCCTATACAACAATGACGACAATAGTAACTATAAGAACAATGAGAAGCAAGGGCATCAAAAGGGAAAATAAATAAATATAAATTTTTTTTTAAAAAAATTGGGAGTAGAAGGGTTGGGGACTGGCCAGGTGGTGGCACACCTGGTTAAGCACATACATTAAAGTACACAAGGGTCTGGGTTCAAGCCCCTCATCCCCACCTGCAGGGGAAAAGCTTCATGAATGGTGAAGCAAGGCTGCATGCAGATGTCTTATCACTTTCCCTATCACTTTTTAAAAAATTTTTATTATCTTTATTGGATAGAGACAGTCAGAAACTGAGAGGAGAAGGAAAGATAGAGAGGGAGAGAGAATGAGAGATGCTACAGCCCACTTGCAAAACTTTCCCCCTACAGGTGGGGACCAGGGGCTTGAACCCGGGCCCATGGCTCATTGTAACATGTGTGCTCAACCAGGTGTGCCACCACCTGCCCCCTCTCTTTCCCTCTCTATCTCCCCCTCCTTTCTCAATTTCTCTCTAACTCTATCCAATAATAAATAAATTAAATAAAGGGATTTTACCTTTTTTTTCCAGAGCCCTGCTCAGCTCTGGTTTATGGTGTTAACAGGGATTGAACCTGGGACTTTGGAGCTCCCAGCTCCCCACCTGTAGGGAGGACATTTCACAAGCAGTGAAGCAGGTCTGCAGGTGTCTATCTTTCTCTCTCCCTTTCTGTCACCTCCTCCTTCCCTCTCAGTTTCTCTCTGTCCTATCCAATAAAATGGGGTGTGGTGGAGGGAATGGCAGCCAGGAGCACTGGAATCATAGTACCAGCACCAAACCCCACCAATAACCCTAGAGGTAAAATCATAATTATAATCATAATAATGGATATGCAAGCAGTCAACTCAGAGATAAAAAAAGGAAAGTAGGGGGCCGGGCAGTGGCACACCCAGCTAAGCACACACATATTACAAAAAGGAAGGCTGGAATTGTGTTGCCAGGGCCCCTTCCCTTGAGTACCTCACTCAGGGATGCATCTCCAAAAAAGGGAAACTGTAGGGATAGTATTGTTGATAGCTCTGAATTATTGTCTATACTGTAATATTTCATGGCTAAAATAAAGAACTGTTGGGATATTAGATATAGTGTATTTAAAAAAGCTTTCACTGTTGTGAAAGGGCAACAAAAGGGAATAAATAAATATATATTTTAAAACAGCCTCTTCAAAAAAAAAAAAGCTTTCATTGGGGCTGCATGGTGGTGCAGCTGGTTGAGCAGACTTCTTTCAGTGCCTCTAGTCCCCACCTGCAGGGGGAAAGCTTTGCAAGTGATGAAACAGTACTGCAGGTATCTCGGTCTCTCTTTCCCTCTATCTACCCCTTCCCTCTCGATTTCTGACTGTTATTATCCAATAAAGTTTAAAAGAAAAAAGAGAGAGAAGCCTACAGCACTATTAGACCACTTATGATGCTTCCAGGTCCTTGTGCATTGTAATATGTGCTCTCAACCTGGTGCGTCTCTAACAGCTCTGGTTGTTGTCTCCAATGGCAATAAGGCTGGTATGACAGTTTGGCTTCCCAGGGCACTAGGCAGCTGGCCCTCCTTTAGCTTCACTTATTCTTTGCTGTTATCCTCTGCTCCTAGCAACTACATGGTCTAATTTATTTTTTATTATTATTTTTTTAATATCTGACTTTTAAAAATATTTATTCCCTTTTGTTGCCCTTGTTTTATTGTTGTGATTATTATTGTTGTTGTTATTAATGTCGTCGTTGTTGGGCAGGACAGAGAGAAATGGAGAAAGGAGGGAAAGACAGAGAGGAGGAGAGAAAGATAGACACGTACAGGGGAGCTGGGTGGTAGCGCAGTGGGTTAAGTGCAGGTGGCACCAAGCGCAAGGACCCATATAAGGATCCCGGTTCGAGCCCCCGGCTCCCCATCTGCAGGAGAGTCGCTTCACAGGCGGTGAAACAGGTCTGCAGGTGTCTGTCCTTCTCTCCCCCTCTGTCTTCCCTTCCTCTCTCCATTTCTCTCTGTCCTATCCAACAACAATGACATCAATAATAACCACAACAATAAAACAAGGTCAACAAAAGGGAATAAATACTATTATATATAGTATTTATTTATTTATTTATTATTGGATAGAGATGGAGAGGGGAGGGGGAAATAGAGAGGAACACCTGCAGCCCTGCTTCACCACTTGTGAAGCTTATTATACTCCAAAGCTAATCTTAACAAAGCAAGGACTGAAAAAGCTGTATAAGGTCAAGAGACTGGCATACTTTAATGATGACTCTTTAGTCACTATCAGGCCACCCCATCAGCTGGGGCCCTATTTAGGATGTCCTGAGATTCCTTAACAGACATAATGGGCCTAGAATAAATCCTAATGGATTTATAAATCATAATGGGCCTCAAATAAATCCCTCTCTCCATTGTTACGGGTCATCTTTATCAGGAACAACAAATTAGACCCCTTTGTGGGCTCCCTATAGGACCTTACCCTCAACTTGTATCAACAACGGTAGAGAATGTTCCATCCTCCCTTCGGAGGATGGACAACATACTTTATGCTACACCTGAGGAAGATGGGTCGATATTGGGGCATCTTGGAATATTCTTACTCATGACCACAGAATGTGAGCTCAGATCTAGAGATACAGAGGTCACATAGGCTCCTAAGCTGAATATGGGTCCCAGACCAAACCAAATCGATGAGGTTTACAGTCAACAATATTTATACACCTTTCCCATATATTTATACCACTTTCCCTGATCCAGCTTTCTCTCCCTTTGCCACATGCGTTTAACCCTCTGTGCTACTACCTGACTCCTATGACATCTGTTTTTAATTTTAGTTTTTATTATTGGATAGAGACAGAAACAGAAAGGGGAGGTTAAGTGTAGCCAGTTGGTGGGGCATCTGGTCAATCGCCCAAATTACAGTGTGCAAGGACTTGAATTCAGGGCCCTGGTCCCCAACTACAGGGCCCTGGTCCTCAACTGCAGCTTCAATAGTGGTAAAGCAGGGCTGCATGTTTCTTTTTCCCTATCTCCTCCCTCCACTCTCAATTTTTTTCTATCCAATAATAAATAAAATTTACAAAGAGGGGGAGAGAGACAGAGAGACACCTGCAGCCCTGCTTCACCACTCACGAAGTTTCCTCCCTGCAGGTAGGGACCAGGGGTTTGAACCTGGGTCCTTGTGCACTGTAACTTGTACGCTTAACCAGGTGCAGCACCACCAGGACCCTTCGCTCTCCCTGGCCCTCCTCTTTAATTTCTTTGTCCTATCCAATAAAAATGGGTGATGGTGGCAGTGGGGAAGGCCACCAGGAACAGTGGATTCATTGTACTAGCACCAAGCCCAGGCAATAACCCTGGAGGCAAAAAGATAAACTGTAATGCTTGTGGCCAGGGGCCAGTGGTGGCACACCTGGTAGAGTGCATGTTACAACCTGAAAGGACACTCAGGTTCAAGCCCTGGTCCCTCCTGCAGGGGAAAACTTTGTGAACACTGAAGCAGTGCTGCAGGGTCATTCTCCCTCTGTATGGGACAGGATGGGAGGTAGCGGAGACCTGATTTAAGTGCACGAGGAGTTGGGTTCTAGCACCTGGAGGGAAATTTCTTAGAGCAACAGTGCTGCAGATTTTTTTTCTCCCTATCTCCTCTTCCCCCTCAACTTGTCTGTCAAAAATAAATGCAATGGACAGGACAAGCAAGATAGCTGATCTGGGAATATGAGGGCGATTTGGCTGTGACATCTGTCACTCCACTGATTGCCAGGGTTGATTTGGCTGATCTGGCTGGCTAGGCGGGTATCCCCTTCCTCCCTCACCACGCTCCACATGCCTCCCTCCCAAAGCTGTGGCCTTCCCTGAATAATAAGGTTGAGGGCTGCGCTCCTCTGCTAGAACCTCCAAACAAGCTCTCAAGATAGCTGATCTGGGAAGACACTTAGTTTGCCATGTGCAGGTTCCAACAGGTCCTCACTGTACTGAGGGAAGCTATGGTCTCCTATTATCTAAAAAGGTGGGCTTGGAACAGTGACAAAAAACATCTGTCTAGTGTGGGTCCAGGAGGTGGTGCAGTGATAAATCTTGGGACTCTCAAACATGAAGTCCTGAGTTCGATCCCCGGCAGCACATGTCTGGTTCTTTCTCTCTCCTCCTATCTTTCTCATAAATAAAAATAAATAAATAAAATCTTTAAAAAAAAAAAGATTCTCTTTGTATTTTACACTTGACTTTGCATTTCCACATGGTGATAAAGTTTTGCAGCATTCTAACACACAAGAAAAAGTCAAATATTGGTCAATGCAAAACATTTGTTATTGCATGGAGGGGAGACAGCATAATGGTTATGCAAATAGACTCTCATGCCTGAGGCTCCTAAATCCCAGGTTCAAACTCCAACCACCATAAGCCACAGCTATATAGTGCTCTGGTAACAAAAACAAAAAAGTTATATACAATATATACAACAAAGTAACTTTTAAAATATTGATGTTTTAAGGGTTTATTTTGAAGGTCATTTTAAAAACAAAGTTAAAGACAGTCTGAGAGAAAATTACACAGAATACACTCATTAAATAAGTATGGTGATTGAATCAAAGTAAGGAGGATATTTTCTTCTGCAAACAAGTTCTGTTGTCCTGAAGCTGCTTATACTTCCAAGAGAGGGTGGGGGGAATCATGGCAATTAAAGCTGCCTCTTAATCATGTAAATTGAGAGTAGAAACCAAATTTCTTTGTTCTTTCCAGTAAGTCAGTTTCGATCTTCAAACTGTGCCTTGTTTTTTAAAAGATATGATGCTAAAAACTCAATGGGATTTGGTGGTCTGTAAAGGAAAAGAAATGCCAAATTTAGAAATTTTATCTCAGGTGGGTTCACTTAAAATGTCCATCTTTTCCACTTTACACTCAAAGGTCATTTGCAGTTCATAAGGTAAATAGAGAGGCAAGTCAACCAAAACATAGTGGGTCATTTGCAGTTCATAAGGTAAATAGAGAGGCAAGTCAACCAAAACATAGTGGCACTCACTACCCAAGTGAGAACATAGTTTCATAATGTTTATATCTGGATACAAGTTCATTTTAACAATTTCAAATTGACAGTTTCAAAAGTGAGTTGATCATGAAATTAGAAATACTCCAAGGGGATAATGGTGTGAAAAGGTTAGTTTCTGGGATGCTAGCAGTATTCCGGTCTTGATCTGAGTGCAGGTTACATGTGAATGTTTAAATTCTGGAAACTCCTCAAGCTGCACACATCTGTGATATGCAGTTTTCTGCTTGTTTGCTACACAAGGATCATCTTTCTACAGTTATGAGGTGGCTAAACCTTTGGGCATGGGGTTCCAAGCTTAATCTCTAGCACTGCATGTGCCAGTTGTCCCTCAATAAATTCAAACCCCTAAAGCACCATAAGCCAGAGCTGAGCAGTGCTCAGGTGTTGTTGCGGCGGTCTGGTGTCGGGCTGCACCATGGAGAAGAGAGCGGACGTCCAGAGCAAAGGGGTACACAATTCTTTATTATAGGATGGGGGGGAGGTTTGGTTCAGACCACGTGGAGCCAGCCGGCAATGGCCGACCACGGGAGGAGAGCACTGAGCGAGACCTCAGAGACGGAGAGCCAAGAGCCCAGAGAGAGAGAGAGAGGGGAAGGGTGAGGGGGCTTTTTATTGGGTGACAACCAGGGGTGACGTAGGGCCAGGATTGGTTGAAAGGGGGCACTCTAGGATTTAGCGGGGCATAGAAAAACCTGGGGGCGGAGACTGCATCAGAATAACTCCTCAGCAACACTCAGGTTAATGACAAACAAAACAAAACATATACACAAACATCAATACAACAACATGGCCACACTATACCCAAACACAAATATTCCCAAGGGCCAGGCAGTGGCACACCTGGTTAAACACTCACATTACATTGCGTAAGGACCCAGGTTCAAGCCCTTGGTCCCAACTTGCAAGGGAAAAGCTACAAAGGTGGTGAAGCAGGGCAGCAGATGTTTTGTCTTCTCTCTCTCTCTCTCCTCCTTCCCTCTCAATTTCTGGCTATCCTACCCAATAATAAAGCTAATTAGAAAAGTAGCTGCAGGTGAAGTGAATTTGTAGCGCAGGTACTGAGCCCCGGCGATAACCCTGGTAGAAAAAAAAAAAAATCAGAGAAGCCAGAACTCCTACCTTCTGCACCCCAAGAATGTTGATCCATACACCCACAGGGAGAGAAATGTTAGGGGAAGATGACTAGAGTGTTCTGAAACTCAATTCCATCAGGACCCAGAGAGAGAAGAGGAAAAAAGACGTTTGAAAGTAGTAACAGGTGTAGGTGTGATTTAGAAAGGAAGAGAAGTCAGGATCATAGAATAAATGGGAGAGGGATGCACTAGGTTAAGTGCTACATACAAGGATGGAGGTGCAAGGGCCAGCTTAAGGATCCCAGTTTGAGCCCCTGGCTCCCCACCTGCAGGGGAGTCGCTTCACAGGTGGTGAAGCAGGTCTGCAGGTGTCTTGTCTGTCTTTCCTCTGTCTTCCCCTCCTCTCTCCATTTCTCTGTTCTAACAACAATGACATCAATAATAACAGTAACTACAACAACAATAAAAAACAATGGCAACAAAAAAAATAAATAAATGTATATATATCAAGAAGGAAAAGGGAGATACAGTTTTTTGGGATAGAGCCACCCCACCTATGTCCTGTATAGACCACAGTCCTGCCAGTGTTTCTCCCTGTTCCTCTATCTTCCCTTTCCTTCTCAATTTCTGTCTCCAAAATAAATAGATTTATTTATTTATTATTATTTATTTTTATCAGAGCATATTGCTCAGCTCTGGCTTATGGTGGTGCAAGGGATTCAATCTGGGACTTCAAATCTTCAGGCATGAGTCTTTCATAACCACTATGCTATCTACCCCCACCCTACACACACACACACACACACACACTCTTACACTTTTTGGAAGGGAACTATGTAGGAGTATGACAGTTCAGCCAAACCACCTATTCTGTCGGCTGTTATCTGACAGCACTCCATATTACCTCTAGCATATGCTGTCCCCCTCACCAAGCCAAGATATAGCAAGGTGAGGTCTACTGATATGCACACACACACACACAAATATATATATATATATATATTTAAATTTTTATTTATTTATTGGATAGAGACAGCCAGAAATCAAGAGGGAAGGGAGGGACATAGAGAGGGTGAGAGACAGAGAGACACCTGCAACACTGCTTCACCACTTGTAAAGCTTTCCCCCTGCAAGTGGGGACTGGGGGCTTGAACCTGGGCCCTTGTGCATTGTAACATGTGCACTCAACCAGGTGTGCCACCACCGGGTCCCACAAAAATATACCTTAATAAATAATAAATAAAAGACAAGCAGAGAAAGTGGAGTCATTGTACAGACACCAAACCCTAAGGGTAGCCTTGGTGGAAAATAACAAGTTTATTTTCTTATACACATGGGAGTTTCACATGAAACAGGAAGAGATCATCACTCTGTACCTCATACTTAAAGTTCTTTTATCTACTATGCCACCTTTTTTTTTTTTAAAAAAGATTTATTTCTTGGGGGGCCAGGCAGTGGTACACCTGGTTGAGCTCACACATTGGTGTGCAAGGGTCCAGGTCTGGGTTCAAGCCCCTACTCCAGGATTTAGCAGGTCTGCAGGTGTCTATCTTTCTCTCTCCTTCTGTACCTCCCTCTCCTCTCAATTTCTCTCTGTCCTATTCAATAACATAGAAAGGGGGGGAAAAAAACCAAGGTTTGTTAACTCAAAGGAGTCAGAGAGTCAATCTCACACTTGGGATGCAGGAAGATAAAGATAATACTTGTGTGGAAAAATACGTATTTTCCCTCACCTGGATTATTACCAAAGTTTGTTGCCTATACAAAGACTTTACTCCTAACAGGCTTTTGTTGTTGTTGTTGTTGTTTCTGTTTTAATCAAAGCATGAGTGATAGAGAGGGAAAGGAGAAAGGAGAAGGGCAACAGCAAAAAGATACCTGAAATACTGCCCTACCTCTTGTGAAACACCCCAGCTGCCAGCAGGTGTGGGGCCTCAAACCCAGGTCCTCTTGCACGGTAAAGTGTGTGCTCTCTACTACCTGGCCTTAGAGCACTGCTCAGCTCTGGTTCATGTTGGAGCTGGAGACTGAACCTGAGATCTCTGGTGCCTCAGGCATGATACTGTGTGCGCTGTGGCCAAGGAGGTGGCACAGTGGCTACAGCGCTAGACTTGTGACATGAGATGGCAAGTCAGTAAGTAGACAAATAAATAAAAGGGCAAAGACAAACAGCACGATGGTTATGCAAAAAAGAGTTTTCTGCCTGAGACTCCTAAATCCGAGGTTTAACTACTTTCTTCCTTCCCACTCCTCAAGAACCCAGAGCTGAGCACTGCTGTTAAGAGGAGGAGGAGGACTGTAATCTTGCTAATAAAACAAAAATCCAGTGTAGTGGGGAGGAGACAGCTTAGTGACAGAACTTTGGATTTCCCAGCACCAGAGCCCAAATTCAACCCTCAGCATCACATGTGCCAAAATGTTACTCTGGCCTATCTCTAGATCATGGGGAAAAAAAAATCTAGGATCATGTCACACTTGTATGCACATAAAAGACTCAGCAGACCCACAAGCAGCCTCACCCCCCCACATACTGAAATCTGAAGTCCTCCTGTAGGCACTATGGTCTTACCTTTCCTTTGCCAGCACAGCAAGCCCCTGTAATAAGATAGGCACAACTGTCTGATCCAGGTAGGCACGAGTTGGCAGAGACTGGAGATCCACCTTCTGTTTTGATGACTTTTCTGCATTAATCTTCTCATTTTCTACTATCCTCTAGTTAATAATAAAAAAAGATAATATATATATATATATATATATTACAAATAACTATGTTATTTTGAATTATGAGTAAAAACTAACAGAATAATATCCCTGATAGAAAAGGCAAATTAGGGCAGGGGAGACAGCATAGTGGTTACGCAAACAGACTCTCATGCCTGAGGCTCCTAAATCCCAGGTTCAATCCCCCGCACCAACATAAGCCAGAGCTGAGCTCTGGTGTCTCTCTCTCTACATCTCAATCAAAAATAAAATATTAGGGGGTCAGGCGGTGGCGCAGTGGGTTAAGCGCACGTGGTGGAAAGCGCAAGGACCGGCGTAAGGATCCTGGTTCGAGCACTCAGCTCCCCACCTGCAGGGGAGTCGCTTCACAGGGGGTGAAGCAGGTCTGTAGGTGTCTATCTTCTCTCCCCCTCCTCTCTCCATTTCTCTCTGTCCTATCCAACAGCGAACAACATCAACAATGGTAATAATAATAACCACAGCGAGGCTACAACAAGGGCAACAAAAGGGGAAAAAATGGTCTCCAGGAGTGGTGGATTCATGGTGCAGGCACCGAGCCCAGCAATAACCCTGGAGGAGAGGGAAAAAAAAAAAAAAAGCAAACCACTACCCAGGAACTTGGTTCTGAATAGCAAATTCAGCTTTTTGTTTTGTTTTGACCAGAGCATTGCATAACTCTGATTTACCGTTATAGAGGACTGAACCTGGGACCTCAGAGTGTTTTGTATAACCACTATGCTAACTGTTGGGATGCATTGGATCGACCTTCTCGTGGTGCATCCTGTGAGTACCCATTCATTGGGGAAACTGACGATCCTTCCTAGCCGACTGAATCCACATGGATCCTAGTCACTTTCAAAGCCAGCAACAAGCAGCTCCTGACAGCTTTCAACCTGACACTGTTGACTGGCTATGGAAGAAGGGCAAATGCTAGAAGAAGAAGAACTATGCTATCTGTCTTGTCAAAGCTTTTTCTGAGGCCACTATCTTATTTATTTTAGTATTTATTTATTTATTTATTCCCTTTTTGTTGCCCTTGTTGTTTTATTGTTTTAGTTATTATTGTTGTTGTTATTGATGTCACCGTTGTCAGATATGACAGAGAGACATGGAGAGAGGAGGGAAAGACAGAGATGGGGAGAGAAAGATAGACACCTGCAGACCTGCTTCACTGCCTGTGAAGTGACTCCCCTGCAGGTGGGGAGCCAGGGGGCTCAAACTGGGGTCCTTATGCCAGTCCTTGCGCTTTGTGCCACTTGCGCTTAACCCAGTGTGGAACCACCCGACTCCTATTTATTTATTTTTTTATAAGAATTTATTATTCATGAGAAAGATAAGAGGAGAGAAAGAACCAGACATCACTCTGGTACATGTGCTGCCAGGGATCGAACTCAGGACCTCATGGTTGAGAATTTAATGCTTTACCCACTGCGCCAACTCCTGGACCACTATTTATTTATTTTTTATATTATCTTTATTTGATAAGAGACAGTCAGAAATTGAGAGGGAAAAGAATGATAGACAGAGAGAGAGAGAGAGAGAGAGACCTGCAGCCCTGCTTCACCACTCGTGAATCTTCCCCCCTGCAGGTGGGGACTGGCGGCTGGAACCTGGGTCCTTGAGCACTTTAACATGTGCGCTCAGCCAGGTGTGCTACCACCCAGACACCCCTTCCTTTTTTTAAATACCAGAGCACTGCTCAGCTCTAGCCTGTGGTGGTGCTACAGATTAAACCTGGGACCTCAGTGCTAGGATCCTGGTTCAAGCCCCCCACTCCCCACCTGCAGGTGTCCGTTCACAGGCAGTGAAGCAGGTCTACAGGTGTCTATCTTTCTCTGCCGTCCTCTGTCTTCCCCTCCTCTCTCCATTTCTCTCTGTCCTATCCAACAACTATGATATCGGTAACTACAAAAACAAAACAAAACAAAACAAACAAACAAAAAACCTGGGACCTCAAAGCATAGGTCACAATAATCTTTGGGACTCCTGAAGCTCCCCCCCCCCCACCTCACCCCCTTGCAGGGCACTGAAAGATGAGAAGGAAAGAGGAAGGAGAGGGAGGCCCTTGAGTCAGGGCCTTTAAACATGATAATGTGTGTACACTACTGGGTGTACCACTACCTGGACCTTCTGTGACTACAGAAAGCTAGGATAACAGCATAATGGTTAAGCAAAAAGACTTTCATACCCGAGGCACCAAATTTCCCAGGTTCAACCCCAGCATCACCATAAGCCAGAGCTGAGCAGTGCTGTGGTAAAATAATAACAGATAAAATAATGGGGAGGAGGATCAGAAGGTGGCCCATCTGGTTGAACACACATTACCATGCCAGGGACAAAGGTTCAAGCCCCCTGGTCTCCATTTGTAGGAGGGAAGCTTCAGAAGGGTGAAGCAGTGCTAAAGGTATCTCTCTCCCTATCCCTCTCCTCTACCCTCTCAATCTCTTTGCCCTATCAAATTATGTAATAATATTTATAATAATATTCTCTCTGCTGCTCATGATCTTTATTTAAAATACCTATAAAGTAATAAGAACAGAAAAAGAAAAAAGTCAGCGTCAACTCTAGCATGTGTTACCAGAGACTGGACTTGGAACCTCACTCAAGTCTCACACATCACCCTATGTGCCACTTTTTTTTTTAATTAATTTTATTTTTAAGAGAGATGCAGAGAAAGAGACACACAGAGAGAGAAAACACCAGAGCACTGCTCAACTCTGGCTTATGGTGGTGGTGGGGGGGGATTGGGATTGAACCTAGGACTTACTAGCCTCAGGCATGAGAGTCTGTTTGCATAACCATTATGCTGTCTCCCCCACCCCACTTCTTTCTTTTGAAGCATTTATCAGTATAGGACCTAAACATGGGTACTTGGCAAAGCAGCACATTAACCAAGTTATATTATTATTATTATAAAAATCTATAATAATATAATTTATATAGTAAACTGTATATAATATATATTCATATTATTTTTAAATATACATTTATTTAAATATATTTATATAAAGATTTGTCTATTTAAATATATACTTAAATTATGTATATAATTTATATAAAATACAACTTACTACATTTAAGTTATACTATTATAATTTATAATGATATAACTTGGTTTTTGTGCTGCTCTGCCAGATACCCAGGTTCAGGTCCTACTGAAAAAAAAAAAAAAAGTATTTTTCTCTTTCCCTCTCTATACTCCCCTCCTCTCTGAACTTCTCTTTTCTATTCAATTAAAAAATGGTTTCCAAGAGCAGTGGATTCAGAGTCCAGGCACCAAGCCCCAGCAATAAACCTGGAGGAAAACAAACAAACAAACAAACAAAAAATTGGATTTGGTGTAATACACCAAAATAAAGGACTCTGGGGCTGGGGGAAGTGTTCAGGTCCTGGAACATGATGACTGAAGAGGACCTAGGTTAGGGATTAGAGTGTTATGCAGAAAACTGAAAAATGTTACACATGTATCAACTACTTTATTAACTGTCAACTAGAAACCATTAATCTAATAAAAAATAAAGAAGAAATCTTTCTTTATTAGGGGATTAATGTCTTACAGTCGACAATAAAATATGATAGTTTGTACATGCAGAACATTTCCCAGTTTTCCACATAACAATACAATCCCTACACTAGGTCCTCTGCCATCATGTTCCAGGACCTGAACCACCCACCCAAGAGTCTTTTACTTTGGTGCAATACACCAAAGAAATAAATCTTTTTAAAAAGAAAAATAAGACTCACACCCAGGTTTCAGAGAGCACAGGTTCAATCTCCAGCATCACCATAAACCAAAGCTCTGGTCAAAAATATAAGTAAAGGGCCAAGGAAGATTGCACAGAGGCTGTCCAACAAATTCTCATGCCTGAGGGACCAAGGTACCAGGTTCAATCCCCAACACTAAAAGCCAGAGCTGAGCAGTATTCTAGTTAAAAAATAAGTAAAATAGAAATAAACAAAGGCAACTACAGTTAATACTTTATTGCATATTTGGAGGTTGCTTAGCACATCTTCTAAGTTTTCCATCAAAAGAAAACATTACAGGAGTCGGGCGGTTGCACAGCAGGTTAAGTGCAGGTGGCGCAAAGCACAAGGACCGGCGTAAGGATCCCAGTTCGAGTCCCCAGCTCCCCACACAGGGGAGTCGCTTCACAGGCGTTGAAGCAGGTCTACAGGTGTCTATCTTTCTCTCCATTTCTCTGTCCTATCCAACAACATCAATAACAACGATAATAACTACAACAATAAAACAAGGACAACAAAAAGGGAATAAATATTTTTAAAAAAAGAAAATATTGCAACTGTGAGGTCACTAGACTTACTGTAATCATTTCACAATACCTGTGCATCCTGAGACTAACACAAGGATACCTCAATTTTTTTCTAGTTTTTTAAAAAAATATTTATTTTCCCTTTTGTTGCCCTTGTTTTTTATTGTTGTAGTTATTATTATCGATGTCATCGTTGTTGGATAGGACAGAGAGAAATAGAGAAAAGAGGGGAAGACAACAGAGGGGGAGAGAAAGATAAGACCCCTGCAGACCTGCTTCACTGCCTGTGAAGAGACACCCCTGCAGGTGGGGAGCTAGAGGCTCAAACCAGGATCCTAACTCTGGTACTTTCACTTTGTGCCACGTGCACTGAGGTCCCAGGTTTAATCTGTAGCACCACCACAAGCTAAAGCTGAGCAGTGCCCTGGTATTTGAAAAAGTGGGGGCAGGGGGCTGGGTGGTGGCACACCTGGTGTACTTTTAAAAAGTTTTATTTATTCCTTAATAAAAGGAAGTCAGAGGAGGAGAAAGAGGGAGAACCAGAGCATTAACGACGTGTGATTCTGGGGCTCAAACTCCAGGCTTTCTGCTTAACAGTTCAAGGTTTTATCTACTGTGCCACCTCCCAGGGCACTGGTACATCATATATATATTTATTTTTTGCCTCCAGGGTTATTGCTGGGGCTCAGTGCCTGCACCACGAATCCACTGCTCCTGGAAGCCATTCCCCCCTTTTTGTTGCCCTTGTTGTGGTTATTATTGTTACTGATGTCGTTCATTGCTGGATAGGACAGAGAAATGGAGATGAAGGGAAGACAGAGAGGGGGAGAGAAAGACAGACACCTGCAGACCTGCTTATCACTCCCCTGCAGGTGGGGAGCCGGGGGCTCAAACTGGGATCCTTGATCGGGTCCTTGCGCTTTGTGCCATGTGCGCTTAACCTGCTGCGCTACCGCCCGACCCCCCTCATATATATATTTTATTTTTTTTTTAATATTTATTTTATTTATTCCCTTTTGTTGCCCTTGTTGTTTTATTGTTGTAGTTATTATTGTTGTCGTTGTTGGATAGAACAGAGAGAAATGGAGAGAGATGGGGAAGACAGAGAGGAGGAGAGAAAGACAGACATCTGCAGTCCTGCTTCACCGCCTGTGAAGCGACTCCCCTGCAGGTGGGGAGCCGGGGTTCGAACCGGGATCTTTATGCCAGTCCTTGTGCTTTGCGCCACCTGCGCTTAACCCGCTGCGCTACAGCCCGACTCCCCTCATATATTTTTTTAACCATTAACTCTTGCTTATGGTGGTGCGGGGGATTGAACCTGGGACTAAAAAAATTAATAAAAATATATATAATATATAAAAATAGGAAGTGGCAAAGTGTGGTCTGGGAGGTGGCGCAGTGATAAGGCTTTGGACTCTCAAGCATGAGATCTGGGTTCGATCCCCAGTAGCACATGTGCCAGAGTGATGTCTGGTCCTTTCTCTCTCTCCTCCTACCTTTCTCATTAATAAATAAATAAAATCTTTAAAAAAAAAAAAAAAAGGAAGTGGCAAAGTACTGGACTCTCAACTGATGAGCTCTTGAATTTGACCCCCAACAGCATATGTACCAAGAGCAATATCTGGTTTCCTCTCACTAATATTTTAATAGTAATAAATAAAGCAATTAATTTCCTATAAGAAAAAGTAGTAGTTTCACATGAGTGAGAACTGAGGGTTTATGCGGTACCAGGGATTGAGCCAGAAGCTTCAGGCCTGCTCTACCAGTTGAGTATATGTTCCTTTTTTGTTTTTTTTCTAATATTTTGTTTACTGGGGCCAGGTGTTGACACACCTGGTTAAACGCACGCATTACAGTGCACAAGGACTTGAGTTCAAGCTCCTGGTCCCCACCTGTAGGGGGAAAGCTTCACAAGTGGAGAAGGAGGGTGTCTAGCTTTCCCTATCTCCCCTCACTTCTCAATTTTTCTTTGACTCTATCCAATAAGAAAAAGAAAGGGTTAAAAAATATTGGGAAAAATGAAGATTTTATTTATTGATTGATGAGAAAAATAAGAAGGAAGAGAGAGGGAGAACACCTGGCATCATTGTGGTACATGTGCTGCCCGGGAGCCAACTCAAGAACCAATGCTTTATCCACAGCGCCTCCTCCCGGACCACGAGTGTATCTTCCCAACCTCTACCCGTACACCTTTTACAAGGTTTGCACATGTGCTCTCAGAATTCACATTTAAGCAGTAAGGGACGCAGGGGCGGAGTACTAACAAAAAACTAGGACTAGGGGAAAAGCACTGAACGGCTACACAAAAAGTCTTCCATGTCTGAAGTACCAATGGTCGCAAGTTCAATCCCCAGCACCCCACCAACCAGAGTTTTGCAGTGCTATGGCTAAAATAATAAAAAAAATAATTATTAAGATTAAAAAACACAATAACAGTAATAACGACTATTTAAAGAAAGAAAAGAACTAGTGTGTGTGTTTCCACTCCCCAATGCCGCCTACCGAGCCCTGCCACAAATGCTGCTGCTGCTGCTTTAGCACCCGCTCCCGCTCCCAAGGAGACAATGGGGTTCTTCATTTTTAGCCTCTAGTTTTCCCCCCGACAGACAACCGCAGCCCAACTTCCTCTTGTCCCTACAACAATCGGCTGGTCTGCATCCCCCGAAGTGCTAGAACCCAGGATGAATCCAATGGCTGTTGTTGGGTGCGGGGGTGAGAAAGTTTCCCAAACCCCGCGCACGTGCACCGCGAGTGCCGCGAGTGAAGCTGCATCCCGGGCACCCTCCCAGCCACCCCGCCCCGCTCTGACTGTCGCTCAGATCCGGTGCCGCGGCCACTGGATGTCTTACCTCCACGTTGTCGGTGAGGCCGTACTCGGCGTGGGGGTTCTCGGCGACCTGACAACGAACCGCGGGTCACAGGCCGCTCTCGGGCCGCCCCCGCCACCCCCGCCGCCCCCCGGGTACCTGCGTCTGCCCCTCCAGCATCGGCTCCGGCTCCATGGCGGCCCGGCCAGTCCCGTCCGCGGACGCCCGTCCTGGGGAAGCAAAAGCCGCGTGAGTAACCCCTGGGAGCCCGGCCCAGCCCAAGCCCCGCTCTGGGCGCCGCAACCCCAAACCCCCCAGAGTGGCAGAGTGGGCGCGACGGGGATCTCGAGAGCCGCCCGCCCCGGGCTGGGAGGGGACCCGCTTACCCACGCCGAGCCGTTCCTTCCCGAGACACCGGCGCCGCGCCACCGACTCACAGCGTAAACCGCCCGGCCGTAAGTGATGGACGTCGCGCGGCCGCCGTGCTGCGCCTGCGCAGAACGCCTCGCAGCCTCTGGGCCGCGCCGAGAGCCACAGAGCCCGGGCCACACAGCCTGGGCCGCACAGCCTGGGCCGCGGGCTGCGGGGCGGGCACGTCCTGTGGGCGACCTGGGGCTGGGTAGGCCCGACAGAGTCCCAGAGAGTCTTTTCCTACCTAAGCTGGGTGGGTCTTGCAAAAAAAAAAAAAAAAAAAAAAAAAAAATATATATATATATATATATATATATATATATATATGTATGTGTGTGTATATGTGTATATATATTAATAATAACAACCGGAGCTCCTGGCTGAGCTTTCCTGGAGAAAGAGCACATATTTGGCTCTAAGGCCAAAAGAGGAGACACACAAAATTTGGGGAGTCCTTGAATCTCTGGGATTAAGATGCTTCCTGACATTTTTAACTAAATGAGCAAGATGTACTCGCCTTTTTTTTCTTTCTAGTTTTATATATTTATTCGAAAGCTAGAAGAAGAAGGGCCGGGTGGTGGCGCACCTGGTTGAGCTCACGTGCTACCGTGCACAAGGACCCTGGTTCGAGCCCCCGTCCCCACCTGCAGGGGGAAAGCTTTGCGAGTAGTGAAGCAGGTCTGCAGGTGTCTTTCTGTCTCTCTCCCTCTCTAGCTTCCTTCCTCCTCTCAATTTCTGGCTGTCTCTATCCAATAAATAAAGGGCTGGAGAGACAGCATAATGGTTATGCAAAAGACTTTCAAGCCTGAGGCTCCAAAGTCCCAGGTTCAGTCCCCAGCACCACCCAGCACCTCTCCAACTTTCTCTCTGTATCCCTCTTGCACTAAAAATAAATAAAATATTAAAAATAAATGAAGATAATAAAAAAAATTTTTTTAAAAAGGAGAAGAGAGAAAGAACTAGACATCACTCTGGTACATGTGCTGCCAGGGACTGAACCTGGGACCTCATGCTTGAGTCCAATGATTTATCCACTGTGCCATCTCCCTCTCCCCAAACACTTGATAGTAGATAGGTTTTATTTTATTTTCCTTTTTTTCCTTTTTTTTAAAATATTTTATTTATTTATTCCCTTTTGTTGCCCTTGTTGTTTTATTGTTGTAGTTATTATTGTTGTTGTCGTCGTTGTTGGATAGGACAGAGAGAAACGGAGAGAGGAGGGAAAGACAGGGGGAGAGAAAGATAGACACCTGCAGACCTGCTTCACCGCCTGTGAAGCGACTCCCCTGCAGGTGGGGAGCCGGGGTTCGAACCGGGATCCTTATGCCGGTACTTGTGCTTTGCACCACCTGCGCTTAACCCGCTGTGCTACAGCCCGACTCCCTTTATTTTACTTTTATTTATTTATTTTTTTGTCTCCAGGGTTATTACCGGAGCTTGGTACCTACACCACAAATCCAGTGCCATTTTTTCCCCTTTGTTACCCTGGTTGTTTTACCATTGTTGTGGTTATTATGATCATTGTTATTGGTGGTGTTGTTGGATAGGACAGAGAAATGGACAGAGGAAGGGAAGACAGAAAGGGAGAGAGAAAGACAGACACCTACAGACCTGCTTTACCACCTGTAAAGCGACTCCCCTGCAGGTGAGGGGCTGAGGGCTGGAACTTGGATCCTTCCGCGGGTCCCCACGCTTTGCGCCACGTGTGCTTAACCCATTGAGTTTAACCCACTGAGCTACTGCCTGACCCCTTATTTATTTTTTACCAGTGCACTGCTCAGCTCTGGCTTGTGGTGTGAGGGGATTGAACCTGGAACTTAATAGCCTCAGGCCTGAGAGTTTGTTTGCATACACATTATGCTATCTCCCCAGTCCCAGCCTTTTTTTTTTTTTTTTTGCCTCCAGAGTTATTGAGCCTCTGTGCCTACACTACAAATCCACTGCTCCTGGAAGCTATTATTTCCCTTTTGTTGCCCTTGTTTATCACTGTTGTTATTAGTGTTTTTATTCCTGTCCTTATTGTTAGATAGGACAGAGAGAAATCCAGAGAGAAGGGGAAGACAGAGGAGGGGGAGAAAGACACCTGCAGATCTGCTTCACTACTTGAGAAATGACCCCTTGCAGGTGGGGAGCTGAGGACTCGAACCCGGATCATTATGCAGGTCCTTGTGCTTCGCACCATGTGGGCTTAACCTGCTGCGCTACCACCTGTTCCCCTGAGAGAGTGCCCGTCTACACTGCTGTTAGGAATGCAAATTGGTTAAATCCCTGTGGAAATCAGTCTGAAAACTTCTCAGAACACTAGAAATGGGCCTTCCCTATGAGCTATCAACTCCTCTCCTGGGGATATATCCAAGGAAGCAAACACATGCATCTAAAGAGATATTTGTATAGCTGTGTTCATAGAAGCAGCACAATTTGTAATAGCCCATTCTTGGAAATAACTCAGATATCCAACTACAGATGAGTGGCTAAAAATGTTGTGATATATGTATATCAGCTATCAAAAATGATAAAGTCCTTTGCTTCAGCCTGGATGAAACTTGGAGGAGTTATGTTAAATGAGATAAGTTGTTACTAAAAGTTCATGTTTCAACTCTCCAGTGTTTCAGCTCTCCAGTGTTACACAGCTGGAGTGTAACCAAGAATGAGACATGCCCGGTAGAGGGCAGTGAGTTATGTTTATTTCTTTTTTCTTTCTTTCTTTTTTTTTTTTTTTAAGAAGGTTTAGTATAGTTACTTCATTGACACTTTAGCCAACTGAATATTGGGGGGTGCATTCCCCTTCTTTTTTATTTAATTGAGCTTAAGGGTTATAGTATAGGGAATACTGTAATGAGAATGATGTTCTAAAGGGAACAAAAATACATGGAATGGATATGTCTATTGAAGCAAAACAGGAGAGCATATGGCTCATAAGATTTTTGAGCTTTTTCCTGTTTGAGCTGTAGCCCACATAAATTTAGAAAAAGTACCAATTGAGAAAAAAACAAACAAACATATTTTTGTTTACCAAACATGGGCAGGTGAGTCACATCAATCTGCCAGAGAGCATTGGCTTTTAACAGTGGGGATTAATCTTGAAAGTCTGAATAGCAGGATCTTTTTTTTTTCCAATTTTTTTTTATTGGGGAATTAATGTTTTACATTCAACAGTAAGTACAATAGTTTGTACATGCATAACATTCCCCAGTTTCCCATATAACAATACAACCCCCGCTAGGTCCTCTGAATCCTTCTTGGACCTGTATTCTCCCCACCCACCCACCCCAGAGTCTTTGGTGCAATACACCAATTCCATTTCAAGTTCTACAGGCGCCCCCCTCTCCCTACAGGCTTTCTTCTGAGGGTAGAGTCCTGGGTATCAGAGACTGAAGATTTAGGGTCTTTCACCCTTCCCTGATTGTCCCCCCCTTCCTGCCCGCCCTCACCCCTGTCTGTGTAAAAGCTGGCACTCAGGATAAGAGGGGCATGATCTGACTTAACTTACTCCAGCCTGGGGCTGTGCAGTGAACCAGATCTCTCGTATGTAAAAGCTGGTGTGGCAGGCTTTGGCTTGCTTCCTTTCCCTCTCTATTTTTAAATAATTAGTTAATTAATTAATCAGTTAATTATTTCCCAGAGCATTGCTCAACTCTGGCTTATGGTGGTGTGGGGGACTATGGAGTCTCAGATTTTGAGAGTCTCTTTACATGTAACTATTATGCTATCTATCTGCACCCTCATTTTTTCTTTTTTAAAAATAAATACATTCTAGGGGGTCGGGCTGTAGTGCAGCGGGTTAAGCACACGTGGCACAAAGCGAAAGGACTGGCTTAAAGATCCCGGTTCAAGCCCCCCCCCCCCACCTGCAGGGGAGGCACTTCACAGGCGGTGAAGCAGGTCTGGAGGTGTCTATCTTTCTCTCCCCTCTCTGTCTTTCCATCCTCTCTCCATTTCTCTGTCCTATCCAACAACGACGACATCAGTAACCACAACAATAAAAGAACAAGGGCAACAAAAGGGAATAAATAAATAAATATAAAAAATAATAAATATATTCTAGGGCTTGGGCTGTACTGCAGCGGGTTAAGCGCACATGGCGTGGAACTTGAGGACCGGCTTAAGGATCCCGTCCCCACCTGCGGGGTGAGGGGTTGTCATTTCACAAGTGGTGAAGCAGGTCAGCAGGCGTCTATCTTTCTTTCCCCCCCTCTGTCTTCCCCTCCTCTCTCCATTTCTCTCTGTCTTATCTAGCAACAACAATAATAATAACCACAACAATAATAAAAACAAAAGCAACAAAAAAGGAAAACAAATACATTCTATTTGCCATATTTTAATGAGTGACAGAGAGGCAAGAACACTACTCAGCTCTGGTTATGGTGGTGCTGGGGATTGAACCTAGGACTTTGGAGCCTTATGCACAAAGATCTTTTGGCATAATAGTTACGCTGTCTCCTTAGTACAGGTTTTGGCTTACTGTGGGGTCAGGCAGCAGGCCCTCTTGTTGGGCCTCACTAGCAATTCCCACCAGTGAGCACTCTCTCTATACCAGAGAATTATAGCAGTCAGTCAGTGTTCCCTAGTACTCTGTTTAGGGTGTTTATTGAATACATGCACACCTGATAATTACACTGCCATGCCATTCTGGATTATCAAGGTGTGTGTGTGTGTGTGTGTGTGTGTGTGTGTGTGTGTGTGTCCTATACTCATCTAAAATTCTGGTTTTGGTGCCAGGTGGTGGCGCACCTGGTTGAGTACACATGTAACAATGTGCAAGGATCCAGGTTCAAGCACCTGGACCCTACCTGTGGGTATTGGGGGCGGTTAATCTTCATGGGTGTTGAAGCAGGGCTATAGGTGTCTTTCTTTTCCCCTTCTCTATCTCCCCCTTCCCTCTTGATTTCTCCATGTCTCTATCCAATAATACATAAATAAAAATTTAAAAAAAGGTAGTGAATATTTCGCAACCACCCTTTAACAAATTAAAATAAATTTCTGATATAGGGCTGAGGGGACAACATCGTTATTTCTCTGCAAAGACATTCATGCCTGAGGCTCCTAATTCTCAGGTTCAGTCCTCGTAAGCCAGAGCTGATCAATGCTCTGGTCTGTCTTTCTTTCTTTCTTTCTTTCTTTTCTTTCTTTCTTTCTTTCTCTCTGTGTCTTTCTTTGTGTGTGTGTGTGTGTGTTTGTGAGAGAGAGAGAGAAAGAGGGGGAGAGAGGGAGAAGGAGAGGGAGAGAGAAGGCGATTAAAATAAAATATTTAGAAACATAAATAAAATAAGAATTCTGTGGTCCAGGAGGTGGCTCATTGGACTCCCAACCATGAGGTCCTGAGTTCGATGCCCCAGCAGCACATGTACCAGAGTGATGTCTGGTTATTTCTCTCCTGTCTTTATCATGAATAAATAAATAAATTCTTAAAAATAAAATAAAATAAGAATTCTGAGATAGCTCATCTGTGAAAGTGCCTGCTTTGCCATGCATGAGTCCCAGGTGCCAACCTCCATGGCACTGGGGGATGTCTCTGTACTGTGGGCCACATATCTTTTTCTCTCTGAAGAGGCCATCCCAGATCAGTGCAGCACAGAGAATGCTAAAGATACATCCATACATACACATACATATGTGCTACTAATAATATTCTGTACTAACTGGTTCTGCTTCATAGCTTGAGAGATCAAGTTGAGCAGGCTAGATAGCAATTAATTCTCTTTCACCTACTATGATTTCAAAATCATGTGCTCATTCACTTTTTTTTTTTTTTTTTTTTTACTAGAACTCAGCTCAGCTCTGGTTTACGGTGGTGCAAGGGATCGAATCTGGGACTTTGGAGTCTCAAGCTTCAAGAGAGAGTTTGTTTGCATAGCCATTATGCTATCTACCTCACCCACTATCCATATTTTTTAATTTGTTTTTTTTTTTTCTTTTTTCTCTTTTTAATATATTTTAACTTAATTTTTCATTATTGAATGGAGACAGAAACTGAGATGGGGGGGATAAAGAAGGAGAGAGACTGTTGCAGCCCTGCTTCATCACTCATGAAACTTTCCCTCTGTAGACAGGGATCAAGGGCTTGAACCTGCATCCTTGTGCACTATAATGTGTGTGCTTAACCAGATGCACCACCACCTGGTTCTCCTTTTTGCCCTTTTCAAAATCAGTTATCAGTCACCATTTTGAAAATATATTTATTTGGAGTTGGGCGGTAGCACAGCAGGTTAAGCGCAGATGGTGCAAAGTGCAAGGACCAGTGTAAGGATCACGGTTTGAGGGAAGTCACTTCACAAGCAGTGAGGCAAGTCTGCAGGTGTCTATTTTTCTCTCCCCCTTTCTGTCTTCCCCTCCTCTCTCCATTTCTCTCTGTCCTATCTAACAAAAACGACATCTATAATAACAATAATAACTACAACAATAAAAAACAAGGGCAACAAAAGGGAATAAATAAATATAAAAATAAATATTTATTTACTTATTATTAGATAGAGACAGAGAGGAATTGAGAGGGGTGGGGGAGATAGAGAGGGAGAGAGACAGAGAGATACCTGCAGCCCTGCTCACCACCCCTGAAGCTTTCCCCCCTGCAGGTGGGGGATGAGGGATTTGAACCTGAGTCCTTTCATATGGTAACATGTGCACTCAACTAGGTGCACCATCACCTGGTCCCCCACCATTTTTTTTTCTTTTTTTTTTTATCATTTTTTAAATAAAAATTTTATTTATTTATTAAGTTTTTTTTTTGGATAGAGACAGAAATTGAGGGGAGAGTTGGGAGATAGAGAGAGAGAGAGAGAGAGACACCTGCAGCATTGCCTCACCATTCATGAAGCCTCCCCCTGCAGGTGACTATTGGGGGGCTTGAACTAAGGTCTTTGTGCTCAACCAGCTATGCCACCAGCTACACCCCTTTTTTGTTCCTAATTGAGAAGTGGTCCATTAAATCTATTATTGGGGGTCAATGCCTGAAGTTCCGAAGTCCAAGATTCAATTCCCTTAGCCAGAGTTAAACAGTGCTCTGGTTGAGAGAGAGAAAGAAGAAAGAGAGAGAGAGAGGGAGAGAGAGGGAGACTTGCAGCACTATTTCAGCCATTGTGAAGTTTCCCCCCTACAGATGGAGACGGGGAACTTGAACCCAGGTCCTTGTGCACTACAATGTGTGTGCTCAGTCAGACGCGCCACCACCAAGACCTGCTAAAAATTTTTAAAAGATTATTATTATTATTATTACTGGGACACTGATCAGCTCTGGCGTATGTTGTTGTGGGGGACTGAATTTGGGACTTTGGAGCTCAGGCAAGAGAGTCTGTTTGCATAACCATTATGCTACCTACCCCCATCCAACCCTACATTAATTCTTCCAGCATCGCTCAGGCTGAAGGCACTGGGAGTTCCTTAGAATGTAAGTAAATGGGTTGGGTGGTGGCTCATCCAGTTGAAGGAATGTTACCATGTGCAAAGACCCAGGTTTAAGCCCTCAGTCCCCACCTAGCAAGGGGGGAACTTCACAAGTGGTGAAACAGTGCTGCAAGTCTCTGTCTGTCTCTGTCTCTGTCTCTGTCTCTCTCTCTTTCTTCCTAGAGCACTGCTCAGCTCTGGTTTATGGTGGTGGGGGGATTGAACCAGTATTTCAAAGCCTCAGGCATGAGAGTCTCTTTGCATAACCATTAAGCTATCTCCTTCGCCCTTTTTTACTTTTTTTTTTTTAATTTATTTTTTTATTCATGAGAAAGATAGGAGGAGAGAAAGAACCAGCCATCACTTTGGTACATGTGCTGCCGGGGCATCGAACTCAGGACCTCATGCTTGAGAGTCTAGTGCCTTAGCCACTGCACCACCTCCCGGACCACTTTACTTTTTTTTAGGTGTCTCTCTTTCTTCCTCTTTGTTCCCTCAATTGCTCACTCTCCTATCAAAAAATAGATAATAAAATAAATAAATAAATAATGGTATATAAATAAATAATAATTGAGGGTCAGACACTGGCACACCCAGTTGAACACGCACATGGCCATGCTTAAAGACCCAGGTTCGGGGGCTGGGTAATGGTGCACCTGGTTGAGTGCACATGTTACAATGCACAAGAACCAAGGTTCGAGCCCCTGGTTCCCACCTGCTGGGTGAAGTTTTGCGAGTGGTGAAGCAGGGCTGCAGGTGTCTCTCTGTCTCTCTCCTTCTCTATCTCCCCCTCTCAATTTCTGACTGTTTCTATCCAACAAATAAAGATAACTAAAAAAAAAAAAAAAAAAAAAAAAAAGACCTAGGTTCAAACCCCCAAACCCCACCTACAGAGAAAAAGTTTCAAAAGCAGTGAAGCAGCGCTGCAGGTGTCTCAGTTTCTCTTTTTTAAAAATATTTTTTGTGGGAGTCGGGCTGTAGCGCAGCGGGTTAAGCGCAGGTGGCGCAAAGCACAAGGACCGACATAAGGATCCCGGTTCGAGCCCCGGCTCCCCACCTGCAGGGGAGTCACTTCACAGGCGGTGAAGCAGGTCTGCAGGTGTCTGTCTTTCTCTCCTCCTCTCTGTCTTCCCCTCCTCTCTCCATTTCTCTCTGTCCTATCCAACAACGACGACAGCAACAATAATAATAACTACAACAATAAAACAACAAGGGCCACAAAAGGGAATAAATAAAATAAAAAATAAAATAAAATAAAATTTTTTTTTAATTTTTGTTCTTTTTAAAAAAATTATTCCTTTTTTGTTGCCCTTGTTTATTGTTGCAGTTATTTGTTGTTGTTGTTTTTATTGATGTTATTGTTGTTGGATAGGACATAGAGAAATGGAGAGAGGAGGGGAAGACAGAGAGAGGGAGAGAAAGAAAGACACCTGCAGACCTGCTTCACCGCCTGTGAAGCGACTCCCCTGCAGGTGGGGTGCCCGGGCTCGAACCGAGATCCTTTTGCCGGTCCTTGCACTTCGCGCCAAGTGCACTTAACCCTCTGTGCTACCGCTCGACTCCCTTTTTTTAAAAAAAATTTTAAGTATTTTTTTATATTATATTATTTTAATATTTATTTTTATTTATTTATTTTAAAAAATTTTTTTAATCTTTATTTGTTGGATAGAGACAGTCAGAAATTGAGAGGGAAGGAGTAATAGAGGAGAGAGACAGAGAGACACTTGCAGCACTGCTTCACCACTTATGAAGCTTTCCCCCTGCAGGTGGAGACCAAGGGCTTGAACTTGGGTCCTTGCACACTGTAACATGTGCGCTCAACCAGGTGTGCCACCACCTGGCCCCTATATTTATTTTTTTATATTATTTATTTTTGTTGGGCATTACACCCTTTTGTTGCTCTTGTTTTTTATTGTTGTTGTAGTTGTTATTGTTGTTATTGATGTCGTCGTTGTTGGATAGGACAGAGAGAAATGGAGAGAGGAGGGGAAGACAAAGAGGGAGAGAAAGATAGACACCTGCAGACCTGCTTCACCACCTGTGAAGCAACCCCCTATAGGTGGGGAGCTGGGGGCTCAAACTGGGATCCTTCAGCCCGTCCTTCTGCTTTGCGCACTTAACCCGGTGCGCTACCGCTGGACTCCCTCTCTCTCTCTCCCTTTCTATATCTCATTCCACTCTCAGTTTATCTGCCCTATCAAAATAAATGATAAATAATTTTAAAGCAGGCAAAGGGGTGTGGTCCGGGAGGTGGCACAGTGGTTAAAGCCTCGGACTCTCAAGCCTGAAGTCCTGAGTTTAATTCCCCACATCACATGTACCGGAGTGACGTCTGGTTCTTTCTCTCTCTCCTCCTATCTTTCTCATTAATAAATAAATACAGTCTTTAAACAAACAAATAAAAAGGCAAGGGGGCTGGGTGACGGCACACTGGATTAAGTGCACATCGTACTAAGTACAATGACCTGTGCAAGGATCCTGGTTTGAGTCCTGGGGCTCCCAACCTGCAGGGGGCATGCTTCACAAGCAGTGAAGCAGGTTTGCAGGTGGCTCTGTCTCTCATGCCCTCTATCTTCCCTTCCCCTCCCCTCTCAATTTCTGTCTTATCCAAAAAATTAAAAATGGTGGCCACAGGAGCAGTGGATTTGTAGTGCAGGCAAAGCCCCAGCAATAACCTTGGAAGCAAAAAAAAAAAAAGGAATGCAGAACTGAAAAATCCACAAAGTCATTTGGTAGTGGGATGTTGACAAATTAATCAGTGAAGTGGAATGGGGGAAACAGCATAATATTGATGCAAAGAGATTCTCATACCTTGAGGTCCCATAGTCTCAGATTCAGTATTCACCACTGCCACCGTAGGCCAGAGCTGAGTAGTGCTCTGGGGAAAAAAATAAGTAAATAAATAAATAAAGTGATAAAGTGACTGAATGTCCTGGATTAGTTAGCACAGTGCTCAGCTTCTCCTTTTTGTCCTGAGGAAACTGACCCCAATTCTGCTCAAGATTAAGTTTCTTGCAAATTCTTACCATCCCCAAATTGGGAGGTGGTTACATGATAGTCTGAATGACTAGTGGCAGTCTGAGCAGATTATAAAACTAAGATATGGTAACATCTAGGCATTACTTTTCTTCTTGAGACAAATTTAGAACAAGGTCAGTTCAGAAGACAAATTTAAACAGGAAATCACCTTAAGAGGCAGAAGGTGCTCTTGGTGGAGCACACACATTACACAGCACAAGGATCCAGGTTCAGACTTTTGGTCCCCACCTGCACTGGGGAAGCTTGGTGAGCGAGGAAACAGTTCTGCAGGACAATCTCTCACCTCTGTCCTATAGTTTCCTCCCTCCCTTTAATTTCTCTATCTCATCCAAAATAAAAATAAATAAATAAAATAAAAATTCCATGCAAGGGAATAAATTTAAAAAAAAGAGGGGTGGGTGGGTGGTGGTGCACCCGGTTAAGCACATATAGTACAAGCGCAAGGACCCACACAAAGATCCTAGTTCGAGCCCCCAGCTCCCCACCTGCAGAAGGGTCCCTTCACAAGCAGTGTAACAGGTCTGCAGGTGTCTTTCTCTCTCCCTCTCTATCTTCCCCTCTCCTCTCAATTTCTGTCTGTCCTATCCAAAAGTGGCCGCAGAAGCAGTGGATTCCTAGTACAGGCATCGAGCCGGAGCCCCGAGCCCCAGGGTAGATAGCGTAATGGTAATACAGAGACTCTTATCCTAGGGTTGGATGGTGGTGCACCTGATTGAGTGCACATGTTACAATGTGCAAGGACTCAGATTCCAGCCCCTGTCCCCACGTCCCCACGTCCCCATCTGCTGGGAGGAAGTTTTGCTAGTGGTGAAGCAGTGCTGCAGGTATCTCTCTGTTCCTCTCCCTCTCTATCTCCCCCTTCCCTCTAGCTGTTTCTATCCGATAAATTAAAAAAAAAAAAAAAGACTCTCATCTTGAGGCTTCAAAGTCCTAAGTTCAAGTCCCCACACCACCATAAACCAGAGCTAGCTGATCAGTGCTCTGGTAAAGAAAAATAAAAAGAGTAAACTCAAATTTTTTACTGTAAACCATTAATCCCCCCAATAAAGGGAAAAAAAGAAAAGAAATTAAACTTCTTAGCTGACTATATGGGTTCAAAAATATATTAGAAAAAATATATAGTAGCTAATAGTAATAATAATTATTATCGTTTCTGTCTTCATCTCCTAACATTTAGATATGCTAATTTTCCTTGAGATTGAAACCAAGGTTTTATGAGTTATCAAAACATTTTTTATTTTTTAACCAGAGCACTGCTCAGCTCTGGCTTATGGTGGTGTGGGGGATTGAGAGCCTCAGGCATGAATGTCTCTTCGCATAACCCATCCTCAAAACATTTTCTTTTCTTTTAAATTTTTTATTTAAATATATATTGTAAATATTTATTTATTCCCTTTTGTTGCCCTTGTTGTTTTATTGTTGTAGTTATTATTGCTGTTGTGATTGATGCCGTCGTTGTTGGATAGGACAGAGAGAAATGGAGAGAGGAGGGGAAGACAGAGAGAGGGAGAGAAAGAAAGATAGGCACCTGCAGACCTGCTTCACCGCCTGTGAAGCGACTCCCCTTACAGTTGGGGAGCCGGGAGATTGAACTGGGATCCTTACGCTGGTCCTTGTGCTTTGCGCCAAAAAGGGCTTAACTCTTTTAAAATTTTTTATTATTATCATTATTTATTCGTAGAGACCATCAGAAAACTAGAGGGGAGGGCGAGATAGAGAGGAAGAGAGACAGAGAGACACCTGAGGACCTTCTTCCACTTGCAAAGCATCCCCCTGCAGGTGGGGACTGGGGGCTCAAACCTGGGTCCTTGTGCCTTGTAACATATGACCTCTACCAGGTGCACCACTACCAAGTCCCACCAACACATTTTCTTAGATGAGCAATCTATCCAAATGGGAGGTAAAAGGCAACTGAACTGTTAGTTTACTGGAGTGATGATCACAGTGATGCCATCTATATCTACATACACCCCTTTGTATATGAACTTGTATTTCCTCTGTCAAGATGCATAACTTGTGTCCGGGGAGATAGCTCAACTGGTAAAGCACTGGGCTTGCATGCTTGAGGTTCCTGTCACATGTACCAGGACAGTCATCTGGCTTCTCTTGCCATCTCTCTGTCATTTGTGAAACTTCTTTATTGCTTTCTCTCTCTCTCTCATATGTAATGAGTAAAATAAATTTATAATTAAAACAAAGACACAGAACTTATTTTCTCCTTGCTTGTATGGGAGCTGATCTTGTGACTTGCTTTGACATCAGTATGCAGCAGAAATAACAGAAGTCATGTTGTGAAACTCTGCATTTTAGTCTTTTAAAAATATTTTATTTATTTATTTAGAATAGAGACAGAGAGATAGAGAGGACACAGGGAGATATAGAGGAAGAGAGGAAGAGAAACACCTGCGGCCCTGCTTCACCCCTTGTGAAGCTTCCCCTGTAAGTAGAGACCAGGGACTGGGGGGGGCTTGAACCTGGGTCTTTGCACACAGTAATGTGTACACTCAACCAGGTGTGCCACCACGTGACCCCTGAATTTTAGATTTCAAGAAGTCTTGGAACTTTCATTCATGCTCTCTTGGAGAGATAGAGAGGGAGAGAAGGAGGGACACAGAGACACAGAAAAGGAGAGACACCTGCAGCATTGTTCTACCACTTGTAGAACAAGCTTCCTCCTCCCAGATTCTTTTCTTGTAGAAAAGCAATTCTAGGGAGTCGGGCTGTAGCGCAGCGGGTTAAGCGCAGGTGGCGCAAAGCACAAGGACCCGGATGCATTGGATCGACCTTCTCGTGGTGCATCCCGTGAGGACCCATTCATTGGGGAAACTGACGATCCTTCCCAGTCACTTTCAAAGCCAGCAACAAGCAGCTCCTGACAGCTTTCAACCTGACGCTGTTGACTGGCTACGGAAGAAGGGCAAATGCTAGAAGAAGAAGGACTGGCATAAGAATCCCGGTTCGAACTCCGGCTCCCCACCTGCAGGAGAGTCGCTTCACAGGCAGTGAAGCAGGTCTGCAGGTGTCTATCTTTCTCTCCTCCTCTCTGTCTTCCCCTCCTCTCTCCATTTCTCTCTGTCCTATCCAACAACGACAACAACAATAATAACTACAACAATAAAACAACAAGGGCAACAAAAGGGAATAAATAAATAAAATAAATATTTTTAAAAAATTAAAAAAAATAAATTCTATTTAAAAAAAAAGCAATTCTAAGTGAAAGGATGACTTGGAAAGGGACAAGTAATACTAAGAAATGTGCCAGCAATTTATTTCAGTTGGATTATTATTTTTAAAAATCATTTATTTATTTATTTATTCGATAAAGAGAAATTGAAAGAGAAGGACTGATAGAGAGTGAGAGACACCTGCAATACTGCTTCATCACTCATGAAGCTTGCCCCCTGTAGGTGGGGGCTGGGGGCTTGAACCCCGGTTCTTTTGCATTGTAACATGTATGCTCAACCCCCTTCAGTTGGAGTGTGATATGTAGATATTGGAGTGTGATATCTGTAGACATGGGAGAACAAGACTTCAACCAATATCAAGCAGCAGTTGTGTTCCAGGAACTGCCTACTACTCTGCAGTAGAAGGTGTGAATAATTGCCCCAGAAATGTGGAAGCTGAGTCACCAGTCCAAGGTAAATTGGTGGAGTAGTGAAATCTGTCTGACTCCAGAAGCATTCTACTATTGGGCTGTCTTAACCAAGTAAAAAAGTTATAGTTTAGAAAAATAATGGTTGGGCCATGTAGTGATGCATCTAAGCACATGTGTTAAGATACTCAAGGACCCTGTTTAAACCCAGTTCTCACCTGCAGGAGTGAAGCTTCATTCTCGGTGAAGCAGTGTTGTAGGTATTTTATAAATTGTATAAATAAAAAATCAAAAAATTATTTATTCATAAGAAAGATGGGAGGAAGGAGAGAAAGAACCAGACATCACTCTGGGGATTGAACTCAGGACCTCATGATTGAGAATCCTATGCTTTATCCACTGCACCACCTCCTGGACTATATATATATATATGAATCCACTGCTCCTGAAGGCCATTTTTCCCATTTTGTTGCCCTTGTTGTTGTTGAATAGGACTGAGAGAAATTGAGAGAGGAGGGGAAGAAAAAGACACCTTCAGACCTGTTTCACTTGTGAAGCAATTCCCTTGCAGGTGGGCAGCCGGGGGCTCGATCCCGGATCCTTATGCGGGTCCTTGTGCTTTGTACCATGTGCGCTTAACCCAGTGCGCCACCGCCTGGCCCCCAGCCCTATTTATTTTTTAAAGATTTATTTGCTGAGAGAGGAAACACCAAAGCCCCACTCTAGCACATAGGATGACAGGGATTGAACTCAGGACATCAAACGTGACAGTCCAAGGCTTTTTATAAATATTTTATGTATTAATGAGAAAAATGGGAGGAGAGGGAGAGAAAGAACCAGATATCACTCTGGTAAAGGTGCTGCTGGGGACTGAACTCAGACAAGAGCCAAGAGACTTAGTTCCGCAATCTCATCACGCAGTCTTTTGGGAGAAGATTGACACTCCCTGGTAGATCTCAGGCCTTCCCTCCCCCCACCAATGGACGACGTCCTGATATGATGTAAAGCGAGCAGCTGTACGCTGGGAATTGTAGTCTGCTGGGAGTAGAACGACCGCAGGTGGAGGGCGCAGCACATGCGCACTAGGTGTTCAGGGCAACAAAGACTAAGGCGTGCGCTTGCGCATTGAGGATGAAAGAAAAAAAAAAAAGACTGGAGGCCGTACGCGTGCGCGCGCGAGAGACCGCCGCTCCGAGCTGCCCGGCAGCCGAGGGGACGCGGGTCGGAGGGAGGGGCAGGAGTCGAGCCGGCGGCCGCAGGAGGCGGAGAGGGGTTGCGCTCTCAGCCGGCCACAGGCGGCAACGAGGAAGGGGCGGGGCCGCGCGCCGAGGGGCCGAGCCCCGGGACCGGCGGGGGGCGCGGGCCCTCGTCGTGCCGGGGCCACCACCGCCGCTCGGTGGCCCTGGCTCTCGGGTTATGGCGGCGGCGGCAGCGGGGGCTGTGAATGAATTCTCCCGGCCGACGAGGAAAGAAGTCAGGCTCCGGCGGCGCCCGCAGCCCGGTGCCTCCCCGGCGCCCGCCCCCCGGCCCGGCGCCCGCCCCCGGCCCGGCCCCCCGGCCCGCGGCGCCGCCTAAGCGGAACCCGGGCCCCGCGTCCTCGCCGCTGGCCGCCGGCGTCGCGCTGCTGCGCCTGGTCGCCGTGCACCTGGGGCTCCTCTGCGTGTGGCTGTGCCAGCGCCTGGCGCGCGCCCTCATGGCCGCCAAGAGGAGCTCCGGGGCCGCCGCGCCGCCCGCCGCCGCCGCCGCCGCCCCGCCGCCCGAGCCGGCCGGGGAGGCCGAGAGCCTTGTGCGCGCCTTCCACAAGCAGGCCTTCGAGTACATCTCCATCGCCCTGCGCATCGACGAGGACGACAAAGGTGCCGGGCCGGGGCGGGCGGGTGAGCGCGGCTGGCACATGCTGGGGGCCTGGAGGGCAAGGGAGAGCCGGCCGGGGCCCGGAGGCCTGAGCGGGGGTTTCGGCGGGGCCGGCCTGGCGGGTACCTGGGCCCAAGGGAGGACCGGCCGAGGCACCTCGACGTCGGCGCCCTCTTTTCGCACGGCTGCCCCCCCGGGATGCACCCTCCTCCCCTGCTGGCCCCTCGCCGTGCTCGGTGCCCGCGGCGCTGCCCAGATCCCCGGAGACCTCGGCGCGCTGGCGGTGACAGCTGCCCCGGGACGATCGCCCGGCTCGTCGCGAACTGTGTGGCTTTGCGCCGAGCCGGCTTTCCGAGAGGTTTGGATATCCAAGAAGCTGGGCTTTGTTCTGAAGTCTCCTCTCCTCTCCTCTTCCCTTCTCTTCTCTTTTCATCGCTTCTCTTTTTATGAAAGCGTGCTGTAGTGTCGAGGGAACAACGACGACAAAAAAGAACAAGGAGTGGCTTAATATTGAAAGGAACAGCTGCATGATTACAGCTGGGGTGGCGTCAATTTATTATTATTTTTTTAAGTTTGAAAACAAGTCATTTTTATCAACTTAATGACTCAAGTGTTTTTCAGGGGGCTTCTGTTTTAGTATAAGACTTTGGCCCCTGCTTGACTTGATGTCATTAAGTCAGTATCCCAAGGTAGCCTAAGTGGAAACGTTAAGTAAATGGCTAGGATAAACTTAACACATATCATTTTACAACACAACTTCAAGTCAGTGTCCCTGTCCTGCTGCCCGGAAGGTGGCGCATTGGATAAAGCTTTGGAGCTCAGTCCTGGGGGCTGTGGCGGGGGTGTGGCCCATGCCCCCTGCTCTGCTTTTTATTTTTAAAAAATTTTTATTGATAAAAAGGAAACTGACAAAACCATAGGATAAGAGGGGTACAACTCCACATAATTCCCACCATCAGAGCATCGTGCCCCATCCCCCCCCCATAGTTTTCCTATTCTTTATGCCTTTGGGAAGTATCCCCTGCAGGTGGGGAGCCGGGGGCTCGAACCAGGATCCTTATGCCAGTGCTTGCTTTGCACCACCTGCACTTAACCCACTTGGGCTACCGCCTGACTCCCGCATCCAAATTGTACATAGTCAAGTATTCAGTATGTGCTCTCTTGGGTAAGCTGTCTGATGGCCCCATCCATACTGCCTTTTTATATTATTTTTTTAAATATTTGTTTATTCCCTTTTTGTTGCCCTTGTTTTATTGTTGTAGTTATTATTGTTGTTATTGGTGCTGTTGTTGTTGGATAGGACAGAGAAATGGAGAGAGGAGGGGAAGACAGAGGGGGAGAGACAGACAGACACCTGCAGACCTGCTTCACTGCCTGTGAAGCGACTCCCCTGCAGGTGGGGAGCCAGGGGCTCGAACCAGGATCCTTAAGCCGGTCCTTGTGCTTTGTGCCACTTTCGCTTGTGCTTTGTGTCACTTTTGCTTAACCCGCTGAGCTACCGCCCAACTCCCCCCCCTTTTTTTTTTTTAAATGAGAGACGTACACAGGTAGAGATAGAGAGAAAGACAACATAGCACTGAAGCTTCCTTCTGAGCTTTGCGGGCTGGGCTGAGGCCAGGTTGTGTCGGTGACAAAGCAAGCACACTGTCCAAGTGAGTTACTTTGCAGCCCACAAAATCAGATTTCTAAGCTGTGAAGATAACCCTGAACTGAGCAGTGATCTGGTAAATTAATTATTTTTTTATGATTAAAATAAGAATTAAGGGGCCAGGTGGTGGTGCACCAGGTTAGCGCACATAGTACAATGCAAGGACCTGGGTTCGAGCCCCTGCTTCTCCACCTGCAGCAGGGATGCTTCACAAGCAGGTTTGCAGGTGTCTATCTTTCTCTCCCCTCACCCCTTCTGAATTTCTCTCTGTCCTTTAGAATAAAAAGGAAAGACAAAAAAGAAGAAAAAAAAGGGAAAAAATGGCCACAGGGTGCAGGGGAGTCATAGTTTTGTCAAGGAGCCCCATCGATAACCCTGGAGGCAAAAAAAAAAAAGAATTATGAATAGATCTTTGGATGATAAGTGTCAGAATCAAAGGGTTTAACAGTCTGAATATCTAAGACCATTTGTTTAGGAAGTGAAATAGTTCATCCAGTAGAGCTTTTATATGTGAGACCCTGCTTTCAGGTCCTAGCGCTGGGAGAGCTCCCTGGGGGTGCAGTGACCCTGCACTGTCTGCTTTCAGCCTCTCTTCTCTGTTTCTCTCATCTCTAAGGAATGATGAATGAGGGAGTCGGGTGGCAGCGCAGCGGGTTAAGCGCACCAAGCGCAAGGACCGGCGTAAGGATCCCAGTTTGAGCTCCCGGCTCCCCACCTGCAGGGGAGATCGCTTCACAGGCAGTGAAGCAGGTCTGCAGGTGTCTTATATTTCTCTCCCCCTCTCTGTCTTCCCCTCCTCTCTCTGTCCTATCCAACAACAACGACATCAGTAACAACAACAATAAGAAAACAACAAGGGCAACAAAAAGGGGAAAAACATAAAAAAAGTAAATAAAATAAAAAGTTCTTTTTTTAAAAAAAAGAAATGGTGAGTGAAAAAAATCAGGTCAGTATTTATGAACAGTAATGGCACATGCAGGATGCCCTGGGATTTTTCTTTGACACTTAGTAAATATAAAGGGCTAAGTGGTGGTGCACCCAGTAGCATGCACATGTTACCATATATGACGACCAAGATTCCAGCCCGTGTGTGTGTGTGTGTGTGTGTGTGTGTGTGTGTGTGTAAGCTTCATGCTTCATGAGTGGTGGGGTAGTGCTGCAGTGTATCTCTTTCTCCTCGCCCCCATTTCTTTTCTTTCTTTTTTTTTTAAATATTTATTTTATTTATTTATTCCCTTTTGTTGCCCTTGTTGTTTTATTGTTGTAGTTATTATTGTTGTTGTCGTTGTTGGATAGGACAGAGAGAAATGGAGAGAGGAGGGGAAGACAGAGAGGGGAGAGAGAGATGGACACCTGTAGACCTGCTTCACTGCCTGTGATGCGACTCCCCTGCAGGTGGGGAGCCGGGTTCGAACCGGGATCCTTATGCCGGTCCTTGTGCTTTGCGCCACCTGCGCTTAACCCGCTGCGCTACAGCCCGATTCCCCCCCATTTCTTTTCTATCAAATGCAAAAGGGGAGAAATAGTCACTGGCAATGATAAAGTCACTGTGTAGGAACTGAGTCCCAGCGTAACCCTGGTGGCAAAGATAAATGAATAAAATAATAAAAAATAAGTACGGGCTGGGGAGGTAGCATAATATCTATGCCAAAAAAAATAAAGCCATTAATTTAAAAAAAAAAAAAAAAAGGAGGGTTTGAGGAGCTAGTTTAGCTGATAGAGCACATACTTCACCTTGAGCAAGGACCCAGGTTTGAACCCCCAGTCGCCATGTGGTAGCACACACAAAAGGGAAGCTTCATGAGCAGTACAGTGCTGCTGTGGTGTCTCTCCTCTGTCTCTTCCCTTTTTTAAAATTTTATTTATTTATTGGGTAAAGAAAATTTGAGGGGGAAGGGGAAGTTAGGGAGAGAGACATCTGCAGCACTGCTTCACTGCTTATGAAGCTTTCCCCATGCAGGTGGGGACAAGGGGCTTGAACCTGGGTCCTCGCACATGGTACCATGTGCACTCAACAGGGTGTGCCACTGCCTGGCTCCTCTCCGGTTTAAAAAAAAAAAAAGTTTGGATGGAGGCTTACCTGACAGAGCAAGTATAGCATCTGGGTTTAAGCCCTCAGACTCATCTACAGAGGGGGGGAGGCACTTCCAAGTCCTAGAGGAGTACTGCAGGGGTCTTTCTTCCTCTGTCTCCATCCTTTGTCTAAAGGGAGAGGTGGAAATACAGGGGCCAGGTGGTGACACACCCAACTGAACTCACGTTTCCATGTGTAAGGACCTGGGTAGCTTCATGAGCAGGGCTACAGATGTCTCTTTTGTTTTCTTTATCTTCCCCTCCTCTCTCAGTTTCACTCTGTCCTATTAAAAGGAAGGAAAAGGGAGGGGCAGGCCTGGAGGTAGCACCGCAGGTTAAATGCACATGGCTCAAAGCGCAAGGATCCTGGTTGGAGCCCCTGGCGCCCCACCTGCAGGGAGATCGCTTCACAAGCGTGAAGAAGGTCTGCAGGTGTCTATCTTTCCTTCCCCTTCTGTCTTCCCCTCCGCTCTCAGTTTCTCTCTGTCCTATCCTACAACAACAGAACAGTAACAACAATAAGGGCGACAGCAAGGGCAACAGATGGGGGAAAAAACGGCCTCCAGGATCAGTGGAGCAGGCACCGAGCACCAGCAATAACCCTGGAGGCAAAAAAAAAAAAAAAGAAAGAAAAGAAAAGGGGGGAGTCGAGCTGTAGCGCAGCGGGTTAAGCGCAGGTGGCGCAAAGCACAAGGACCGACATAAGGATCCCGGTTCGAACCCCGGCTCCGCACCTGCAGGGGAGTCGCTTCATAGGCGGTGAAGCAGGTCTGCAGGTGTCTTTCTTTCCTCCTCTCTGTCTTCCCCTCCCCTCTCCATTTATCTCTGTCCTATCCAACAATGACAACAACAATAACTACAACAATAAAACAACAAGGGCAACAAAAGGGAATAAATAAATAAATATTAAAAAAAAAGAAAAGAAAAGGGATGTGTCAGGTGGTGGTGCACTTGGTTGAGCACATGTTACAATATGCAAGGACCTAGGTAGGAGCCCCTTGTCCCCACCTGCAGGGGCAAAGCTTTGCAAGTGGTGAGCAGTGTTGCAAACATCTCTCTGTCTCTCTCTATCTCCCCCACCCCGCTTGATTTCTGGCTATCTCTAGCCAATAAATGTTGTTTTCGACGGGTTATGTTGTTTTCGCCGGGCTGGCTTCACGGGCGGGTAACAGACGACCAGGGACTCATGGTTGAGCTGTAGGCAGTATCTCTTTATTCATGCAGGACGCAGCACAATCTAAGAAGAGCTAAGTTAAACTCAAAGTACAGTACTGTAAAACTCACAATGCTGTCTTTATATATACTTGCCAAGTAAGGTGGAAACAGGATGTGACACAGAGAGGGTGGAGAGAAAAGTGACTGGTGAAAATCAGAGTGTGACAAAGAGGGGGCAGATTAGGCAAGAATCCTATCACTGAACCACAAATGCCCTGGAGGGAGGGTGGAACTTGTTAACAGTGGTTATGTAAATAGAATGAAGTGGTTATGTAAATAGAATAGTGTTAAGCAGGGGGGATTTAAACCAAATGAAACAGAAGGGGTCTCATGCATACCAACAAATAAATAAAGATAATTTTTAAAAAAACTGAAAAGGAAAGAAAAGGGGCAAAAAAAAAAAAAGGAAAGGAAAAATAAGGGCAGTGCGAAGTAGTGTGTTCTGTTTTCATTGTACAGGCACAGAGTTCCAGTGATAACCCTGGTAGCAGTTAAAAAAAGGGGGCGGGGCAGCATGGCGGCACTCCTGGTTGAGTGCACATTACAGTGCACAAAGTTCCGGGTTCCCACCTGCAGGGGGAAAGCTTCATGAGTGTGGAAGCGATGCTGCAGGAGTTTGTCTTTCTCCCTCCCTCTCTATCACTTCTGTCCTTCTTGATTTCTGGCTGTTTCTAAATAAAGATAATTTAAAAATTAAAAAAAATGATATGAAGAAAGGGGGATAAAAAGGTTTTGCCAGGAATGGTGGAGTCATTGTGCAGGCATCAAGCCTCAGTGATAACTCTGGTGACAAAACATTAAAAAATAAATTGCCAACAAGGGCAACAAAAGGGAATAAGTAAATAAAATAAATAAAAAAATAAATTGCAAGGGCCATGGTTGGTAGTTCAGTGTGTTAAGCGCACTTGTCAAGCGCAAGAACCAGCGTAAGGATCTCGGTTGAGCCCCCGGCTCCCCACCTGCAGGGGAGTCGCTTCACAAGTGGCCTTTCTCTCCCCCTCTCTGTCTTCCCCTCCTCTCTCCATTTCTCTCTGTCCTATCCAACAATGAAGACAGCAATATCAACAACAATAAACAACAAGAGCAACAAAAGGAAAAAAATAGCCTTTAGAAGCAGTGGATTCCTAGTGCAGGCACGAAGCCCCAGCAATAAGCCTGGAGGCAAAAAAAAAAAAAAGAACTCAGGAGGTGGGCCAGCAGATAAAATATTGGACCCTCAAGCCTGAGGTCTTGTGTTTGATCCTCAACAGTGGATCTGCCAGAGTGATCCGCTGACTCTCTCATGAATAGATCTTTTATAAAGTTTTTCATTATTTTTTGGTTTATTTATTGTGTAGAGACAACTAGAAGTTGAGAGGAAGGAGATAGAGAGGAAGAGAGACAGAGACACCTGCAACACTGCTTCACCATTCATGATGCTTCCCTCCTGCAGGTGGGGACTGGGGCCTTGAACCAGATCTTTGTGCATTGTAACATGTGTACTCAACTGGGTGTGCCACCACCCAGCCCTGAATAAATAGATCTTTAAAAAAATAAATATACAGGGAGTCGGCGGTAGCTCAGTGGGTTAAGTGCACGTGGCGCAAAGCGCAAGGACCAGCGTAAGGATCACGGTTCAAGCCCCGGGCTCCCCACTTGAAGGGGACTCGCTTCACAGGTGGTGAAGCAAGTCTGCTGGTGTCTTTCTCCCCCCCCCCCCCCCCCCGCCGCCTTCCCCTCCTCTCTCCATTTCTTTCTGTCCTATCTAACAACAGTGACATCAGTAACAACAACAATCATAAACACAACAATAAAAAACAAGGGCAACAAAAGAGAAAATAAAAACATTAAAAAAATAAATACACCAAGGACTGACATAAGGATCCCGGTTCGAACCCCGGCTCCCCACCTGCAGGGGAGTCGCTTCACAGGCGGTGAAGCAGGTCTGCAGATGTCTGTCTTTCTCTCCTCCTCTCTGTCTCCCCTCCTCTCTCCATTTCTCTCTGTCCTATCCAACAATGACAACAACAATAATAACTACAACAATAAAAAAAGGGCAACAAAAGGGAATAAATAAATAAAATAAATATTAAAAAAAAATAAATACACAAATAAATTCTCCCTTAATAGGATTTCCTGGGCTGAAAGGGTAGCGTAATGCTATCTATGCAAAAGACTTTCATGCCTGTGCCTCCAAGGTCCCGAGCTTAATCCCCAGCACCAGCATAAGCCAGAGCTTAGCAGTGATCTGGTCTTTCTCTTTTTATCTTTCTTCATTAAAATAAAATAAATGAATAAAAATATATATGGGGGCTGGGTGATAATGCAGCGGGTTAAGCGTACATAGCGCAAAGCACAAGGAGCAGTGAGTATAAGGATCCTGGTTCAAGCCCCCAGCATACCACCTGTGTGTGTATGTGTGTGGGGAGGGTCACTTCACAGGCAGTGAAGCAGGTCTTCAGGTTTCTTTCTTTCTTTTTTTTTCAATTTAAATATTTTTATTTATTTATTATTGTATAGAGACAGAGATATTGAGAGGGGATGGGGTGATAGAGGGGAAGAGAGATAGAGAGACACCTGCAGCCCTATTTCACCACTCGTGAAGCTTTCCGCCTGCAGGTGAGGAACAGGGGCTTGAACCTGGGTCCTTGAGCACTGTAATGTGAGCACTTAACCAGAAGTGCCACCACCTGTCCCCCGGTCTGCAGGTTTCTCTCCTCTCTCTGTCTTTCCCTCCTCTCTCAGTCTTTCTCTGTCCTATCCAACAAAACAGCAATGACAACAATAACAGTAATAACAAAGAGTGCAACACAAATGGGAAAAAATGGCCTCCAGGAGCAGTGTATTTGTAGTGTAGGCACCAAGCCCCATTGATAACCCTGGAGACAAATTTTATATATATATATATATATATATATATATATGTCTCCTTCACCAATATAGCAATTTGGTGGCTGTATGTATCAACAAGAGGTGATAAACAAATAAGGGACTCAGAAATATATATATATATACACATATATATACATATGTAAATATATAATTTATTTATTTATTTAACTAGAGCACTGCTCAGCTGTGGCTTAATGGTGGCGCTGGGGAATGAACCTGGGACCTTTAGTACGTTAGACCTGAAAGGTTTTTTGCTTAACCAGTGTGCTATCTTCCCAGCCTGTCTTTGAAAATACATTTTAAAATTTGTTTTGCATAGAGACAGAGAAATTGAAAGAGAAAGGGGAGATCACATAATTGTTATGCCAAGAGACTCAAATGCCTGAAATTCCGAAGTCCCAGGTTCAATCCCCTTAGCCAGAGCTAAGCAGTACTCTGGTGGGGGGAGAGAGAGAAACACCTACAGCACTGTTTTACTACTTGTAAAGTTCCCCCTACAGATGGGGATGGGGAACTTGAACCCAGGTCCTTGTGCACTACAATGTATGTGCTCAGTCAGAAGCGCCACCACCAGGACCTGCTAATCCTTTAAAAAAGATTGCTATGATGATGATGATGATGATGATGATGATGATGACGACGACTACACTCATCAGCTTTGGCTTATATTTTTGTGGGGGATTGAATTTGTGACTTGAGAGCCTCAGGCATGAGAATCTCTTTGCATGCATAACCATTATTCTACCTACCCCTGCCCTACTTTTTTTTTTAAGGTTTATTTGTTTTATTTATTTCCCTTTTTTGTTGCCCTTGTTTTTCATAGTTATTGTAGTTATTGTTGTTGATGTTGTCATTATTAGATAGGACAGAGAGAAATGGAGAGAGGAAGGGGAAGACAGAAAGGAGGAGAGAAAGATAGACACCTGCAGACCTGCTTCACTGCTTGTGAAGTGACTCCCCTGCAGATGGGGATCCTTACGTTGGTCCTTGCGCTTTGCGCCACATGGCGCTTAACCCGCTGCGCTACCACCCGACTCCCAAGGTTGTTAATGAGAGAGAGGCCCGGAGAGGATCAGAGCCTCACTGACACGTGATGCTGGGGATCAACTGAGGACCTTTATGCTTAAGAGACCAACCCATTACCTACTTACACAATCCTAACATTTTGGGAAGTTTCTTTCTTCTTCTTCTTTTTTATTACCTTTATTTATTATTAGATAAAGATAGCCAGAAATGTAGAGGAAAGGAGATGATAAGGAGAGAAACAGAGACACCTGTATACTGCTTCACCACTTGCAATGCTTTCCCCCCTGCAGGTGTGGGGATGGGGGCTTTAACCTGGCTCCTTGTGCCTTGTACTATGTGTGCTCACCAGGTGCACCACCACCTTGTCCTGAGACATTGACCTTTATGTGTCCCTCTTGGGCATTTGTATACATGTGAAGATGCTAACGGTGCTAAGAAGTCATATAATAATCTTTCTCTTAGTTAATTACAGTCCTTATTTTCATGTACCGTGAATTCACAGCTTGATTTGGGGAGTATTTGGTATAGTATTCATATACATGTATATAATTCTATTTTTAAAGCAGGACAAAAGGAACAAGCTGTGGAATGGTATAAGAAAGGTATTGAAGAACTTGAAAAAGGAATAGCTGTCATAGTTACAGGACAAGGTAAGGTTGTATTTATTTTTGTTTAGTAGGCATCCCTAATTTCAAGTCCATCTCTTCATCAAGAGAGCTCACTTGGTTAGTGCAGTTCGTCATCATGGGCAGGACCCAGGTTTGAGCCTGTTCCCTAATATTTAGAAGGAAGCTTGGGTTCTGTGGTTTCTTCTCCTCTCTTTGTATCTGAAAACTTGGCCTTGTCATTGGTGAAGCCCCAGTGACAACCATAAAAAATTATTATGGTGGTCCGGGATGTGGTACAGTGGAAAAAGCACTGGATTTTCAACCATGAGGTTCCAAGTTCAGTCCCCGGTAGCACATGTACCAGAGTGATATCTGGTTCTTTCTCTCTCTCTCCTATCTTATGAATAAATTTAAAAAAATATTATGCAGGGCCAGGCGGTGGCACACCTGGTTAAGTACACACATTACAGTGTGCAAGGACATAGGTTTAAGCCCCTGGTTCCCACCTGCAAGTGGAATGCTTCACTAGTGGTGGTGAAGCAGGTCTGCAGGTGTCTCTCTGTCTCTTTCCCTCTTGACCTTTGCCTTCTCTCTCAATGTCTCTCTGTATCCATTCAGGAATCAGAGAGAAAGAGGGAGAACAATGGCATTAAATTTTATATTTATTTATTTTCCATTTTTTTGCCCTTGTTTTTTATTGTTGTAATTATTATTATTGTTATTGATGTCCTTGTTGTTACATAGGACAGAGCAACATGGAGGCAGGAGGGGAAGACAGACAGGGAGAGAAAAATAAGACACCTGCAGACCTGCTTCAGTTCTTGTGAAGTGACTCCCCTGTAAATGGGGAGCTCTGGGGCTTTGAACCGGGATACTTACGCTAGTCCTTGTACTTTGTGCCACATGCGCTTAACCTGCTGTGCTACCTGCCAATAGCATTATTTTGACACGGGATTCTGGGGGTCAAACTTAGGACCTTGTGCTTGAGAGTCCAAAACTTTATACACTGTGCCACTTAAAAAAAATTACTATATTTATTTGTTTATTGGATAGAGACAGCCACAAATTGAGAGGAAGAGATAGATAGAGAGGGAGAGAGAGACACCTGCAGCCCTGCTTTACTACTTGCAAAGCTTTCCCCCTGCAGGTGGGGACCGGAGGCTTGAACCTGGGGCCTTGCATGTGGTAACATGTTTACTCAACCAGGTGTTCCACCACCTAGCTCCCCGCTTTTATTTAAATTAAAATTTTTTTTTTGCATCCAGTATTATTCCTGGGGCTCTGTTCCAGCACTATGAACCCACTACTCCTGGCAACCAGTTTTTTCCATTTTTATTGGATCGGACAGAAAGAAATTGAGAGAGGCTGGGAAGATGGTGAGGGAGAGAGAAAGACACCTGTGATCCGCTCCCCCTTTCCCAGCCATGCAGGTGGGAGACCGGGGGCTTGAAGAAGGATCCTTGTGCAGGTCTGCTTCATAGTATGTGTGCTTACCCCGGTGCCCCAAACCAGGGCCCCCAGGCTACTTCCTTATAAAGATTTTGAATTCTAGGGGGCCCGGCAGTGGCACATCTGTTTAAGTGCATACCTTATAGTACATAAGGACCCAGATTCAAGCCCTTGATTCCCCACCTGCAGGTGGGAAAGATTCACAAGTGGTGAAGCAGGGTTGCAGGTGTCTCTCTGGTCTCTTTTCATCTCTGACTATATATATATATAGTTTTATTTTTTAGAGAGATGCGGAGACACACACACAGAGACAGAGAAACACCAAAGCGCTGCTCAACTCTGGCTTATGGTGATGCAGGGGATTGAACCTGGGACTTTGGAGCCTCAGGCATGAGAGCCTGTTTGCATAACATTATGCTATCTTCCCTGCCCTCTCTATCCCCTTTCCCCCTCTCAATTTCTTTTTTTGTCTATCCAATAAAAAATTAAAATAAATATTTTTACTCCCCATGAGATTAGTTGGGGTGATATTTTTATCTTGATGTAATATTAGGTGCTAAAATACATATTTTAATAATTTTTTTCCTTTCAGGTGAACATTGTGAAAGAGCGAGGCGCCTTCAAGCTAAAATGATGACTAATTTGGTTATGGCCAAGGATCGTTTACAACTTCTAGGTATTATCTACTGTATTGCATAACTAGAATGAAATGTATTTGGGGGCTGGAAAAATAGCTTACCTGGATAGTGTGATGCTTTGCCATGTGTATGACCCAGGTTCAAGACCAGCACCCACTACACTGAAGGAAACTTCGGTGCTGTGTGCTCTCTTTCATTCTCTCTCTGCCTCTCTGTCTCTCTGTCTGAAAAATTCACGCAAGAGCAGTGATGTTCTGGTGATAGAAAAAAAAAATTGTGGGGCTGTTGTTATTCCTAGAAATGCTATGTGTCTGTTCATTAAAATGTAACCTTTAAAAGGAGGGAGTGGAGTAGGAACATCACTGTCTGCCTGTCTTCTGAGTACTCACAGTCTTTTTATACCTAGTGAGTCTGTATTTCAGAGTTTTTATACTGTATATAGAAAGTTGGGGGCGGGGCGGTAGCACAGCGAGTTAAGCGCACGTGGCGCAAATTTCAAGGACTGGCATAAGGATCCCAGTTCAAGCCCCTGGCTCCCCACCTTCAGTGGAGTTGCTTCATAGGCAGTGAAGCAGGTCTGCAGGTGTCTTGTCTTTCTCTCCCCCTCTCTGTCTTCCCTTCCTCTCTTGATTTCTCTCTGACCTATCTAAAACAACAACAATGACAACAATAACAACTACAACAAGCACAACAACAAGGGCAAAAAAATGGCCTCCAAGAGCAGTGCATCCGTGGTGCAGGCACCGAGCCCCGGCAATAACCCTGGAAGCAAAAAGAAAAAAAAAAAAAAGAGCGCGTGTGAAGCTACAGAATAGCATATTTCTGCTGACTAGGAAATGGAGGCTGTCAGAGTGAGGTGGATGCCTTCTGGATATCTAGTTAGGATGGAGAATGACTTGGGGGATTCCCCATACACACTGGCGTGACAGGATGCAGCCTCTTTGGTAAAGATTAGATGTATTTTTATGAATTATTTATCTTCAGTCTATTGACTGAAAAAAAATTAGAGCAAAACTGAATACTGAATAGTTTCTTCCTCTATTTATTTATTTTACCAGATCATTGCTCAGTTCTGGTTTATAGTGATACCAGGCCTGGGACCTCTGAACCTCATGCATAAAAGTCTGGTGCATAAACTGCAGTGCTGTCTCCCTGACCCAAGAGAAACAAACCAACCTACAAAGCTGTATATATGTGGAGGGAACATAAGACCCAGTAACTGTGAATTGTGTATCAGAAGATGGTGGGAGTCGGGCGGTAGCGCAGTGGGTGAAGCGCAGGTGGCGCAAAGCGCAAGGATCAGCGTAAGGATCCCGGTTCGAGCCCTTGGCTCCCCACCTGCAGAGGAGTTGCTTCACAGGCGGTGAAGCAGGTCTGCAGGTGTCTCTCTTTCTCTCCTCCTGTCTTTCCCTCCTCTCTCCATTTCTCTCTGTCCTATCCAACAATAACGACATCGATTGCAACAATAAAACAAGGGCAACAAAAAGGGAATAAATAATAAAATATTAAAAAAAAAAGTGGTTTGGGATTTTAGTTGAAATTGAATGGTCAGGATATAGCTCTTTGAGAAGCTGACATAAGTTAGCCATGCAGGTAGCAGAATGGTCCAGAGGAAAGTAAGAGTTGTAACCTAGGAGGTGGCACAGTGGATAGGGTATTGGACTCTAAAGCTTGAGGTTCTGAGTTTCATCCTAGGCATTGCACGTGCCCGAGTGATACTGCGGTTCTCTTCCTCTTTTTCCTCTCTTAAATAAATATTTAAGTCTTATGAAATGATAGTTTTATTTAAAAGCCTTCAGAAAGTATGCCTGTCGTGTCTGAGAATCAGTAGAGGAACTATGTACCCTAGTAGAAACAAAGTCAGAGGATTCATGAGCAGAGCAGGAAAGAGGTGGTCATCTCAGAACTCTGGCTCTGCAGAGCCCCATGAATTCCAAGATTTCACCACCTGTCACATGGGTCTCAGTTAAATGGACTTTACAAAAGTGATGACACAGTCTGACTATGTTTTAAAAGGGCTGTGTTACATATGGACTAAGATAAACTTAGTAGGACAACTCTGTACAGGTCTGAGAGAAGAAAATGATGGCAACTTGGTCCATGTTGAGAGCAGGAGAAATAGTGATGTTAGAATTATGGTTATATTTGAAAGTTGAGCAAACAGATTCACTGGTATACTGGATAACATCTCTCTCTAAGGTTCTCATGATATTAATAGGAAGGCAGACTCATATAAGAGTTAAGTGATTTTTTTTTTTTTTTTTTGCCACCAGAGTTATCTCTGGGGCTCAGTGACTGCAAGATTAACCACTTTTCCCTATTAATTAATTAATTAATTAATTAATGATAGGACAGAGATCATTTGATTAGGGTGGGGAAGACAGAGTATCTTCCCCTCTTGCAGGTGTGGGTCCTTGTGCTTCATAGCGTGTACTTGATAACATAATGTACTTAATCAGGTACACCACCCCCTAAACTCCCCCTCCCTGCATATTTTTAAAGATTTTTTTCATATTATCTTATATTAATTTATTTATTAGATAGAGACTGCCAGAAATCGAGAGGGAAAGGGGTGATAGGGAGAGAGACAGAGACACCTGCAGCCCTGCATCACTACTCGCAAAGCTTTCCCCCCTGCAGGTGGGGACCGGGGACTCAAACCCCGTCCTTGTGCACTGTAACAGGTGTGCTCAACCAGGTGCACTAGCACCCAGCCCCTTAAAGATTTATTTATTGACAGTAGATATAATCAAAGCATCGCTCTGGCTCGTGTGATGTTGGGGATTGAGCCCTGGAACTCAATCCTTCCAGGCTACAGGATTTCATTTCTGTTTATTTTTACTAGGTAATAATTATGTGAAATTTTTGCTTTATTTCATTGAAGAGAGGGTTAATTGAGACAACATTTACAAAATTATTTTCAAATTTGAATATTTTTTCAGTGCAGTTAATTTATATCTTTTACCTGCACAGATACTTCCTTTCTCTGTATGGTGATTTGAAGAGTTATTATCAATGAGGAAAATCAGATGACCTACCTGTTAACTAACAAAAAGTTAACTGTTAAGTAACAAAAAGTTAGCAAACAAAAAGTTCTAGGGTATATTGTATCAGCCAGTTCTAGAATACAAAAAACTGTGCAGTACTTTGTGCTTTGTGCAGAAGAGAGCTGCTATTTAACCTGTCCCAAAGGCGAATGTGGTTGTACCACAAGCCAAGCATGTCTGAATTTACAAATAAGAGTTTGAGAATTAGTATATGTATGCTGCATTTTTCACTTACTCATTGGTTTGCTCATATAGAAAAAAATGAATCTTCCCCGCACCACTGTAAGCCAGAGTTGAGCAGTGCTATGGTGTTTCTTTCTGTGTGTGTCTCTCTCTGCATCTCTCACAAAAATAAATAAAGTAAATTAAAAAAGTAAAAAAGGGGGGTGGTGGTGGTGCACCTGGTTGAGTGTACATATTACAGTGCACAAGGACCTGGGTTTGAGCCTCTGGTCCCTACCTGCAGAGGGAAAGCTTTGTGAGTGGTGAAACAGTTCTGAAGTTGTCTCTCCCTGTCTCTCTCCCCTCCTCCTTTAAATTTCTGGCGGTCTCCATCCAATAAATAAATAAAGATAATTAAAAAAATTTTTTAAGTAAAAAAAAATAAAGTAATTCTAAAAAAAAAAAATCAGTTGTGACCACTCGTAGTATTTTGCAAAGTTAAGTTTAAAAATGAAGTCCCCAGGGAGTCTCCGGTGGTAGTGCAGTGGAATTAATCGCACATGGTGCAAAGCGCAAGGACCAGCCTAAAGATCCCGGTTCTAGCCCCCAGCTCCCCACCTGTAGGGGAATCGCTTCACAAGCAGTGAAGCAGATATGCAGGTGTCTATCTTTCTTTCCCCTTCTCTGTCTTCCCCTCCTCTCTCCATTTCTCTCTGTCCTATCCAACAACAGCAACAATAAACAAGAGCAACAAAAAGGAAAATAAATAAACATAAAAAATTTTTTAAAAATGAAGTCCATGTTACTAATGAGACAGAATAGGTACTTTATAGTTTTATTTAATTCTGTGGCCATCAAGTAAGTGGTTGTAATTGCAGTATGTTCTCAGTTTTTGTTTCTAAGTAGAGCACAGCTTAGCTCTAACCTCTAGTTTATCAGACAAGAAAGTCTGTTGTGTAAACACTATTTTATTTCCCCTAGTCCTCATCTGGGAATATGGACTGATTCGTTACAGCTGGGAGAGAGCAGCAGAGATTTAAAATAACGAAGTTCATACTGCTACCCTCTTGGACCTCAGACACTAAATGTAAAGACCCAGATTATGGAACAGGCCTAAACTAATACTTTTAATGGTTACTTGAAGTGGGAAGACTGTTGAAATGAAATTCTTTTAAATCTTTGATATTTTAAAAAGGTAGAATAGGCACATCCTACGAAATTGTAAAGAGTTAAGTATAAAAAAGCATTTCTCCTTGGCTGGGAAGATAGCATAATGATTATGTCTAAAGTCATGCCTCATGTATAAACTATTGTATTTACTGTTGAATGTAAAACATTAATTCCTCAATAAAGAAAAAAAAAAAGTCCTGCCTCAGTCACCAAAGCTCCCAGGTTCAATCCCCAACACCACCTTAAATCAGATTTGAGCATTGCTCTGGTTAAACAAAACAAAACAAACAAACAAACAAAAAACTCCAGCACCGATCCCATTGTAATCCCTGGTCACTCATTTCTATTTTTTGGAGGTAATAGCAGAGGCACTTGCTATGACTAATTTCTCTGGTCCCTTTCCAGAAACCTTTATTTATGCAAGTGTACTTAGCACCACTCTCATACCCAGCTCAGGACCTCCTGCTTTAGAGTCTAATGCTTTATCTACTGTGCTACTTCCTGGTCTGCCGTGCAGTACTGATTTGCCATCAGAATTATCATTGGTACTCTAAGTCTGTGCAATGACTCTGCTAACTCCACATGACCATTTTTTCCCTTTCATTTTTAATTTTTTCTCTTCTGATAAAAACAGAAATGGGGAGAGAGGTGCAGAAATAGATACCCGCAGTACTGCTCCACTGCTTATAAAGCTTCTCCCCTGCAAGTGTGGACCAGGGGCTTGAACTCGGATCCTTGTGTATAATAATGTGCACTTAACTTGGTGTGCCACTGCCTAGTCCCCACTGTGCAGTCTTTCTTAATTCTTAATGGAGTTATTGGTGTTATAAGTTACCAACTTTTTAGTTATTGAATTTTAATTATATTGGATATAGACAGAAAGAAGAGAGGGAATGGGGGGGGCGAAGAGGCAGCAGTAGCACTGCTTCACCACTTGTGAAGCTCTCCCTCTGCAAGTGGGGACCAGGGGATAGAACCTGGGTCCTTGTGCACTGTAATGTTAACTAACCACCACACCAGCCCCCTCACCAACTATGTTTAATAAGTATCTGTATGATAGAGGTCATATGCATGTTATCTCCATGCTGTTCTTTCTATTGAATATCTTGGAAATGTGAGTTACTTAATAGCAGTTTGCTGGTGACGGTAGTGATAATCGTGGTAACTTCCATGATACCAAAGTTGAATGAGGGTGTTTTGTTTTTGTTGAATGAGGGTTGTTTTTTTTGTTTGTATTTTTGGCACCCAGTGATGCCAAGAATTAGACTTTGGACACATGAGGTCATAAATCTGAAAGACTAGTATGCTGCTACTGTATATTCTTCCTGCTAACAAGGCATGCTTTGAATGTAGTCATTTACTTGTTCTTCTACTATTTTAATGAGTCTTCACTAATGTGAATTTTGTAAATGTAAAGACCTTTCATTATATTAACAACTTGCAACCCTTTGAATAATTTTGACTTTTCCATATGCAGTTCATTTGTTCATTATGTATTTTTCTTTGGTTTACTTTGTTCTTTTTTTTTTTACCCTTCCCCCTCTGTTGCATAGAGAAGCTGCAGCCAGTTTTGCAGTTCTCCAAGCCGCAAACCGATGTCTATAATGACAGTACTAACTTGACATGCCGCAATGGACACCTCCAGTCAGGTGGGTTTAGGCCAACTAACATGGAAAGTATTAAAGCTTGCATGCAAAGTAGTCCTGCTTAGCTTCTTAATGCTGATTTGGTTTCATGTCACCTTGTTAAGAAACATAGTACTTGTGGTCCGGGAGGTGGCACAGTGATAAAGCTTTGCACTCTCAAGCATGAGGTCCCAAGTTTGATCCCCGGCAGCACATGTGCCAGAGTGATGTCTGGTTCTTTCTTTCTCCTCCTATCTTTCTCATAAATAAATTTAAAAAATCTTAAAAAAAAAAAAGAAAGAAACACAGTACTTGTGGTCCGGGAGGTGGCTCAGTGGTAAAGCTTTGGACTCTCAAGTATGAGGTCACGAGTTCGATCCCCAGCAGCACACGTGCTAGAGTGATGTCTGGTTCTTTCTCTCCTCCTATCTTTCTCATGAATAAATAAATAAATTCTTTAAAAAAATTTTTAAAAAATTCGTAGCTTGTTAACTTTAAAAAAAAAAAAAGAGGGATTCGGGCAGTAGTGTAGCAGGTTAAGCGCAGGTAGCACAAAGTTCAAGGACCGGCTTAAGGATCCTGGTTCAAGCCCCCGGCGCCCCACCTGCAGGGGAGTCGCTTCACAAGCGGTGAAGCAGGTCTGCAGGTGTCTATCTTTCTCCCCCTTTCTGTCTTCCCCTCCTCTCTTCATCTCTCTGTCCTGTCCAACAATGATATCATCAACAGCAATAATAACTACAACAATAAAACAAGGGCAACAAAAGGGAATAAATAAATATTTTAAAAAATCAATACCTCATTTGTTTATCATTTTATTTGCAAGCCAATTTTTTGATGGTTTACGAGATTATAAGATTATGGGGCCAGGGGGTTGGGCCGTAGCGCAGTGGGTTAAGCACACATGGCGCAACGTACACCGACCAGTGTAAGGATCCCAGTGTGAGCCCCCGGCTCCCCACCTGCAGGGGAGTCGCTTCACAGGTGGTGAAGCAGGTCTGCCAGCGTCTTATCTTTCTCTCCCCCTCTGTGTCTTCCCTTCCTCTCTCCTTTTCTCTCTGTCCTATCCAACAACAATGACATCAACAATAATAATAACCACAACAGTGATAAACAACAAGGGCAACAAAAGGAAGAAAGTAGCCTCCAAGGAGCAGGGAACTCATGGTGCAGGCACTGAGCCCCAGCAATAACCCTGAAGGCAAAAAAAAAAAAAAAAAAAAAGATGAAGGGGCCAGGTGGAGGCGCACATGTTACAGTAGTTGAAGACCTGGAAGCCAGTACTCATCTGGGAGAGGGAAGCTTCACAAGTAGTAAAGCAGGTGCCCCCTCACTCCTCCTGCCTTCTCAGTTTCTCTCTGTCGCTACCCCATCCCCATTTACCTCAGCACCCCCCAGTAAAAAAGGACAGGTTGATGGTGGCATACCCAGTAGAGCACATACCTTACCATGCACAAAGATGTGGGTTCAAGCTCCCAGTTTTCACAAACTTCACAATCAGTGAAGCAGTTCTGCAGCCAGCCCTCCCTCCCCCCCTTCTCTCTCTCCTTAACTCTTTTTTTAATTTATTTTATTTACTTACTTTTTACCAGACCACTGCTCAACTATGGTTTATGGTAGTGCAAGGGATTGAACCTGGGACTTTGGAGCCTCAGCCATGAGAGTGTCTCTTTATCACCATTATATTATCTATCCCCGCCAAATATTTATATAATTGCAGAGTATTAGTCCACTGAGTCTGTCCCATAACTTCTGTATGCAGTCATCTGTGGAGAGTAGGGATTTGAATCAGGCTTAGTTGAACCCTTCAGTTGCATGTTTCTACATGTGGTTGTCCAGTTTTCCCAGCACCATTTGTTGAAGAGACCTTTTCCCCACTTAGTGGTTGTGGCCCCATTGTCACAGATTAGGTAGCTGGATATGTATAGGCTCATTTCTGGGCTCTCAGTTTTATTCCATTGACCCAAATGTCCTTTTTATTCCAATAATGTGCTATTTTAATGTAAATACTTGCTTTCTACCGATGGAGGGAAAAGGATAAATATAATTTGCTGGGAGTCAGACAGTAGCGCAGCGGATTAAGTGCATGTGGTGTGAAGCACAAGGACCAGTGTAAGGATCCCGGTTCGAGCCCCTAGAAATCCACCTGCAGGGGAGTCACTTCACAGATGGTGAAGCTGGTCTGCAGGTGTCTGTCTTTCTTTCCCTCATCTGTCTTCCTCATCTCTCTATTTTTGTCTGTCCTATCCAACAATGATGACCTCAGTAGCAACAACAATAATAACTACAACAATAAAACAAGGGCAACAAAATGGAACAAACAATTAAAAAAATTTAAAACGAATTTGCTCTCCAGTGTATACAAACATACTCCCTGCATGCATATACATAAGCACCCCAACAACAACAAAAGGAAAAAACAATAAAAACCACACCACCCTCAAATTACACCAATACTTCATAAATTGACCAAAAGAATAGATCCTGAGAAGTGCAGAATGCAAAATCAAATGACTGAAAGTGCTGAACAAACAGCATTATTAATATACAAATATATTAATATTTAGGGGGTCAGGCGGTAGCGCAGCAGGTTAAGCACACATGGCACGAAGTGCAAGGACTGACTAAGGATCCCAGTTCAAGCCCCCGGCTCCCCACCTCCACGGGCCTCACCTCACAAGCGGTGAAGCAGGTCTGCAGGTGTTGATCTTTCTCTTCCCTTCTCTGTCTCCCTTCTCTCTCCATTTCTCTCTTTCCTAATGAACAACAAGGTCAAGAAAAAGAAAAAAAATAGCCTCCAAGAGCAGTGGAACCGTGGAGGCAAAATATATATTTATAAACTAGTAACAGTTGATGTTCTCTGTATCTGTGAAACTTTGGAACCACATAGCTGATTTGTTAAATCTAGTTCATGATAGTTCCAAAACCCAGAAAAAATTTTAGTTGGCTTCTTTCTTTGATGCCTCATCAAAATTTTCTACAATCTGGAATATCCTCCTCTTCCTCAGTATCATCTGTTTTTGGTCAAGTGCTGTCTAGCACTTGCCGAGAGAACTGTTCACATAACTTCCTAAGGCTTGTTAGACTGTCAGCGCTAAGCTGACTTAATATTCCAGCAAGCATTTCTGTGATTGTTTTGCCTTCTGATGAGTGGTTATTGCAAGGGTATTAGCAGAAGGGGAAGCTTGGACTTCGGGATTGTTGAAATGAATAACTGTCCCATCATCTTTAATCATGTTCACCTCAGTACCAGCTGTATTATTCACAGCATTTTTTTTTTTTTTTACAGAACTCAAGTTTTTTTCGTCATCAGTTGTAGCTGTCCTATGTATCACCTTCTTTCTGTGAACTCTAACTTTGCCCCCTATCCAGACCTGAGCCTGAAGTTTGGCTAGCTTTTCTTATTTAATTTTTAAAAAGAATTTATTTATTTATTCATGAGAAAGATAGGCGAGAGAAAGAAGCAGACATCACTCTGGTACATGTGCTGCTGGGGATTGAACTGAGGACCTCATGCTTGAGAGTCCAGTGCTTCACCCACTGCGCCACCTCCTGGACCACTTGGTTTTTCTTTATGCTACTGTTAAATCTAAAGCAGGAAGGGTCCTCCAGCACCAGCATCAGCACTTCATACCACTTTAGAATCCTCCATTTCCTAAGAACATATTGAGGGATATGATGCCAGAAGCAGACAATGAAGCTTTTGTCTTTTCTCTTGCTTACTGCGTTGGCTAAATATTTGTCTTAGCAGTAAACATTTTAAATAAACTTTTATGTTTACTATATAGTACACAAATGTTACTTAGAAGCAGTAAGAGTTGAAGATTTAAAAATATTATTTTTAGGTTTTTTTATTCCCTTTTGTTGCCCTTGTTGTTTTATTGTTGTTGGTATTTGATCTCATTGTTGTTGGATAGGACAGAGAGAAATGGAGAGAGGAGGGGAAGACAGAGAGAGGGAGAGAAAGATAGACACCTGCAGACTTGCTTCACCGCTTGTGAAGCGACTTCCCTGCAGGTGGGGAGCTGGGGGCTCGAACCAGGATCCTTATGGTGGTCCTTGCACGTGCCACATGCACTTAACCTTCTGCGCTACTGCCCAACTCCTGAGTTGAACATTTTAAATCCTATCATTTATGTAGAAAAGCTATGTATGTAGGTTAAAGTAAGCTTTTAGACAATCACAAATAAATAGATTGTGGAATCTAGAGAACTGAAACACACGAACTTGCAAAAAAAATACACATGGCAGAAATATATTTATTTATAAGTAAACCACCACTGCCATATATATATATATATATATATATATATATATATATATATGTAGTTTATGTAAAGTTATGAGAAGTCACTGGTCTCCACTTGAAGTGAACCAGTGCTAGCTGCAGTTGTATGCTTTTTTTTTTAAAATCTTTTAAAACTCCTTTGATTCCTTTTTTTTTTTTAAATCTTTATTGGATAGACACAGTCAGGAATCAGGAGGGAAGGAGGAGATAAAGAGGGAGAGAGACGGAGATGCCTGCTTTAACACAATATGGAAATATGTGAGATACCTTCACCACTTGTGAAGCTTTCCCCCTGCAGGTGGGGACCAGGGGTTTGCACTCAGCCAAGTGCGCCAGCACCCAGCCCCCTGTATGCTCTTAAATTGAGCAGTGGGGGGAAGTAACTCAGTTGGCAGAGTATCAAACTTGGATGCTGGAGCTTCCACATGTTCTGGACTGGTGTTCTGGCTCATCTCCCTCCCTTGCTCTTTCTCACTCTCACATGTAATAAATGATTAGTTTAAAAACTCCTGGGAGTCGGGAGGTAGCAGTGGATTAAGCGCAAGGACCTGTGTAATGATCCCAGTTTGAGTTGCCAGCTCCCCACCTGCAGGGGGATGCTTCATAAGCATTGAAGCATAGGTCTACAGGTGTCTTTCTCTCCCCCCTCTGTCTTCCCCTCCTCTCTCCATTTCTCTCTGTCCTATGCAACAACGACAACAATAATAACTACAACAATAAAACAACAAGGGCAACTAAAGGAAATAAATATTTTTTAAAAAGAAATTCTTGACAGGCATAGCCTGTGCAGACTTTGAAACTGTTTAGTCGTTAAGGTTCACAACTTGCAGCCCATGAGGTGGCACAGTCTATAAAATGTTGAACCTAGGGGGTCAGCAGTAGTGCACTGGGTTAAGCGCACATCTCTCCAGCTTCAATGCACATTATAGAAGGTTAATCATTTAAAAAATGTACCAGTAGGAAGTTGGGTGATAGCACAGGTGGCGCAAAATGCAAGGACCGGCGTAAGGATCCCGGTTCGAGCCCCCAGTTGGTGCCCCTGGTTCCCTACCTGTGGGGGGGAGGGGCACTTCGCAAGCGGTGAAGCAGGTGGCTATCTTTCTCTCCCCTTCTCTGTCTCCCCTCCTCTCTTGATTTCTCTCTGTCCTATCCAACAACAACAACATCAATGGCAACAGTAGCAATAATGATAACAGCAAGGGCAACAAAATGGGGAAAAATAGCCTCCAGGAGCAGTGGATTCATTTGCAGACACCAAGCCCCAGCAATAACCCTGGAGGCAAAAATAAATAAATAAATAAATAAGTAAATTGAAGTGTCAAAGTGATACTCCGGTTGTATCTCATAAATAAATAAATTTTTAGAAATTATCTTTGTTTATTGGCTAGAGATAGCCAGAAATCAAGAGGGGATGGGGTGATAGAGGGAGAGAGACAGACACCTACAGAACTGCTTCACCACTCGCAAAGCGTTGCCTCTGCAGGTGGGGACCAGGGGCTCAAAGACCGAGCTAGTCCATGCGCTTAGCAGTATGTATGCTTCCTCTGCTGTGCTGCTGCCTGGCACTCTGTATAGTCTATTTCTAGTATCAATCCCCCCCCTTTTTTTTTTTGCTAGTAGGGTTATCCTACTAGCTCCTGGGGGCTATTTTTTTCCCTTTTGTTGCCCTTGTTTTATTGTTCCTGTGGTTATTATTGTTGTTGCTATTGATGTTGTTGGATAGGACAGAGAAATGGAGAGCAGAGAAGATGGGGGGGAGACACCTGCAGACCTGGTTCACTGCTTGTGAAGCAACCCGGTGCGAGTGGGGAGCCAGGGACTTGAACTGGTCCTTGTGCTTTGCATAATGTGTGTTTAGCCCACTACGCCACCGCCCGACCCTCTGTTTTGTTTTTTTAAAGATAGAGGATGATAGAAGCAGAGACACTTCATCATAGCTTCTCTGCCTTGTGATGCATCTCTGGTGTAGGCTCTCCCACATGGTAACTAGAGATTTGAACCCGGGTCACTTGCATGACAGTGTATGCTCTGTCAGATGAGCCATCTTCTTCCCAGCTGCATGCATTTGGTTTATTTTTATTATTTAGAAAATTATTTGTTTGAATTATTAGTATTATTTCACCAGACCACTATTCTGCTTTGCCTTGTGGTAATGCCCAATTGATCCTGGAACCTCAAACCTTAGGCATGGAATTATTTTGCATAATAGTTACTACCTCCCTGGCCAGTTAGCTGATTATTTGGTGACTTTTTTTTTTTTTGCTTGTCATCCTACCTCCCCTCCCTCTTTTTTTTATTTTAATTAAAAAAAAATTTTTTTTCTTTTCTCCTCTTATTTTCTGATAAAGACTGAAATGGGGGGAGAGAAAATGGGACACCTGAAGCACTGTTCACCACTCTAGAAACTTTACCCCTGCAGGTGAGGACCATTCTTGAACATGGTCCTAACAGGTGTGTTTAACTGAATGTGCCAGTACCTGCCTGGCTCCTGGCAACCTTTGCGTATCCTCCTCTTTTTCCACCGATAAAGTTGTTTCTCATTACAGATGTTTACTCATTTTTAAAAGATTTATTTATTAGGGTGGGGGTAGATAGCATAATGGTAATGTAAAGAGACTTTCATGTTGGGAGTCGGGTGGTAGTGCAGTGGGTTAAGCGCATATGGCGCAATGCACAAGGACCAGCGTAAGCATCCTGGTTGGAGCCCTGACTCCCCACCTGCAGGGGAGTCGCTTCACAAGCAGTGAAGCAGGTCTGCAGGTGTCTATCTTTCTCTCCCCCTCTCTGTCTTCCCCTCCTATCTCCATTTCTCTCTGTCCTATCCAACAATGATGACATCAATAATAATAATTACTACAACAATAAAACAACAAGGGCAACAAAAGGGAATAAATATTTAAAAAGAGAGTGAGAGAGAGAGAAAGAGAGAGACTGTCATGCCTGAGGCTTCAAAGTCCCAGGTTTAATCCCCTGCACCACCATAAGACAGAGCTGATCAGTGATCTGGTTAAAAAAAAAAAAGGTTTATATATTATAAGTGAGATCCACCATAAGCCAGAGCTGATCAGTGATCTGATTTAAAAAAAAAGATTTATTTATTAAAAGTGAGAACTAAGAACACTCCTTGATCAAATGCACTGCCACAGATCAAGCCCCAGAGCGTGTTGCATCCATGGCATGAGCTCTACCCACTAGATCACCTCCTGGCTGCATCTTTGAGAATACACATCAGGGAAAGGAAAAACCTGAATAGCCATAATTGTATAATTGCAACAGCCCTTATGAATATTGTGATATATATATATATATATATATACTTATTGAAGTCTTAATTTAAAATTCTTCTAAAGTGTGAAAAAAATACTCAGTTTTGCAAATGTGTACTGGTGTTTATTAGTTTTTATAATGTTGTTTTTTTTTCCCTCCTCCAGTGTTATTGCTGGGCTCAGTGCCTGCACCTTGAATCCACCGCTCCTGGAGGCCATTTTTTCCCCCCTTTTGTTGCCCTTGTTGTAGCTTTGTTGTGGTTATTATTATTGCCCTTGTTGACGCAATTCGTTATTGGATAGGACAGAGAGAAATGGAGAGAGGAAGGGAAGACAGAGAAGGGGAGAGAAAGATAGACACCTGCAGACCTGTCGCTTCACTGCCTGTGAAGCGACTCCCCTGCAGGTGGGGAGCCGGGCGCTCGAACTGGATCCTTAAGCCGGTCCCTGTGCTTTGCGCCACATGCGCTTAACCCACTGCGCCACCGCCCGACCCCCTAGTTTTTATGTTTAACCACAGATTTCTAACGGATGATTTTACTTTTTCATCTATAGAAAGTGGAGCCGTTCCAAAAAGAAAGGATCCCTTAACACACGCTAGTAATTCCCTGCCTCGCTCAAAAACAGTTCTGAAAAGTGGATCCACAGGTCTTTCTGGCCACCACAGAGCACCTAGCTGCAGTGGCTTATCCATGGTTTCTGGATCGAGACAGGGTCCAACACCGGCAGCTCCCTCTTATAAGGTAATTGAAAACACTAACTTTAATTGCTGTGATTTTACAAATGTAAAATTTGAACATGTTATGTTTGTTCAAGTTTACTACAGGTCCAAAGTAGAACGTAATCTTTCTCTCTTAAAAATCTACATGAGTGGTTCGGGAGGTGGTGCAGTGGATAAGGCATTGGACCTTCAAGCACGAGGTCTCAAGTTCGATCCCCGGCAGCACATGTGCCAGAGTGATGTCTGGTGCTTTCTCCTCCTATCTTTCTCATAAAAAAAAAAAAAAATCTTGAAAAAAACATTTAAAAATCTACATGAGATAATTACTGTTTATTGGATAGAGACAGTGAAGCTGAGGGGAGGGAGGGATAGGAAAAGAGATGGACACCTGCACCACTGCTTCACTACTTATGTAGTTTCCTCCCTGTACTGTAGGTGGGGACCAGGGAATTGTACCTGGGTCCTTGCACATTGTAATATCAGTATGTTCAACCATTGTGCTACCACCCTACTATGGGAAAATTACTATTAAAAAGCAAAGTATAGTGGTTGGACTCTCATGCTACAAGGTCCCAAATTCAATCCCGGCAGCACATGTACCAGAGTGATGTCTGGTTCTTTCTCTCTCCTCCTACCCCTCTCATAAATAAATAAATAAATAAAATCACATAATATATATATATATATTTTTAAAAAGTATAGTGTTTGGGCGATAGTACAGTGTGTTAAGTGCACATGGTGCAAAGCGCAAGGACTGGAGTAAGGATCCCAGTTCGAACCCCCAGCTCCCCACCTGCAAGGGCACTTAACCAAGTGTGTCAAGCCTCTACTTCACTAATTAGACTTTTATTTTAATTTTTGCCTCCACAGTTATCACGGTTATCATTTATAGATCCACTATGAGTCCAATGCTCCTGAAGGCCTCCTTTTTTTTTTCCCCTTGTTTTTGTTGTTGATGCTGCTATTATTGTTGGATAGGACAAAGAGAAATTGAGAGAGGAAGACAGGGAGAGAAAGATAAGACACCTGCAGACTTGCTTCACCACTTACCACTTTCGAAGCAACCCTCCTGCAGGTGGGGAGCCGGGAGCTTGAACCTGGATCCTTGCTCAGGTCCTTGTTCTTTGCATTATGTGCACTTAACCCAGTGCTTTACTGCCCCCAATTAGATTCTAATATAGTAAGTTAATTTGTCCAATCTAAATAATGCTCTATCATCCATTTATAATTTGTTACTCTTTTATTTTAAGCTATGTAAATATTTCAAATATTAAATGTACCTACGATTTTGTTAGTTTTAACAAGGATCAAAATTATACATGTGTGTTATCATAGAGCATTTTTCTTTTTTTTTAAATTAATTTTATTTATTCCCTTTTGTTGCCCTTGTTGTTTTTTTATTGTTGTAGTTATTATTGTTGTTGTCGTTGTTGGATAGGACAGAGAGAAATGGAGAGAGAAGGGGAAGACAGAGAGGAGGAGAGAAAGACAGACACCTGCAGACCTGCTTCACCACCTGTGAAGCGACTCCCCTGCAGGTGGGGAGCCGGGGTTCGAACTGGGATCCTTATGCCGGTCCTTGTGCTTTGCGCCACCTGCGCTTAACCCGCTGCACTACAGCCCGACTCCCTCTTTTTTTTTTTTATAATATCTTTAAAAATATTAATTTATTTCCTCCTTCATTGCCTCTGTGGTTTTATTGTTGTAGTTATTGTTGTTATTGATATCGTTGTTGTTGGATAGGACAGAGAGAAATGGAGAGAGATAGGGAAGAAAGAGGGGGAGAGATACCTGCAGACCTGCTTTACTGCCTGTGAAGCAACTCCCCTGCAGATGTGGAGCCGAGGGTTCGAACCGGGATCCATAAGGGTCCTTGCGCTTTGCGCCACCTGTGCTTAACCTACTGCACTACTGCCCGACCCCCAGCATTTTTCTTTAATGGTAACTAAAATTGAATAAAGTCCTTCATATACCCTCTTTATGCCAAATGTGCTTCTTTTTTTATTTATTATTATTTTTTTAGGATTATATTTGTTTATTTATGATAAAGATAGGAAGAGAGAGAGAGGGAGGGAGGGAAAGAGAGAGAACCAGACATCACTCTGGTATAAGTGCTACCAGGGACTGAACTCGGGACCTCATGCTTCAGAGTCCAATGCTTTATCCACTGCTCCACCTCCCATACCACACTTGTGCATTTTTTTTGTTTGTTTGTTTTATTTTTCTGCCTTCGGGTTATTGCTGGGGCTCAGTGCCTGCACTACGAATCCACTGCTCCTGGAGACCATTTTTCCCATTTTGTTGCAGGTTTTTTTTTTTTTTACCAACTTAGTTAAAATATATTGATATTTAAACTGATTTTTACCTCAGACTTTAAATGTAAGTTAATTTTATCTTTATGAGAATTACGTTGAAAACCTTTTTCATTTAACTCTGTCTGGTAAGAACATAGCCTTAAAGTTATATTTTTAACCTTAAAGTTAATGTTATCAAACTTTAAACACACATATAAACATGGTCATTAATACACAAGGAGAGAAACCTTTGTTACGAAGACATGTCATTTTATTTTATTTTATTTATTTTTTTTTTTTATTTATTTTTTTTTATTTTATTTTAGGAGGGGTACAACTCCACACAATTCCCACCGCCCAATCTCCATATCCCACCCCCTCCCCCGATAGCTTTCCCATTCTCTATCCCTCTGGGAGCATGGACCCAGGGTCATTGAGGGTTGCAGAAGGTAGAAGGTCTGGCTTCTGTAATTGCTTCCTCGCTGAACATGGGCGTTGACTGGTCGGTCCATACTCCCAGTCTCCCTCTCTGTTTCCCTAGTAGGATGGGTCTCTGGGGAAGCTGAGCTCCAGGACACATTGGTGGTGTCTTCAATCCAGGGAAGTCTGGCCGGCATCCTGATGACACCTGGAACCTGGTGACTAAAAAGAGAGTTAACATACAAAGCCAAACAAATTGTTGAGCAATCATGGACCCAAAGCTTGGAAAAGTGGAGAGGAAGTATTAGGGAGGTACTCACTGCAAACTCTAGTATACTTCTGCTTTCTTACTTTGGTGCCATACTCCAAACTCAGTCAATTTCTGCTTTGCGTTTCTACTTTTTTTTTTTTTACATGCATAACATTCCCCAGATTCCCATTTAGCAATACAACCCCCACTATTTCATTCATCATTTTTCATGGACCTGTATTCTCCCCACCCACCCACCCACCCCAGAGTCTTTTACTTTGGTGTAATACTCCAATTCCATTTCAGGTTCGACTTGTGTTTTCTTTTCTAATCTTGTTTTTCAACTTCGGCCTGAGAGTGAGATCATCCCATATTCATCCTTCTGTTTCTGACTTATTTCACTCAACATGATTTTTTCAAGGTCCATCCAAGATCGGCTGAAAACAGTGAAGTCACCATTTTTTACAGCTGAGTAGTATTCCATTGTGTATATATACCACAACTTGCTCAGCCACTCATCTGTTGTTGGACACCTGGGTTGCTTCCAGGTTTTGGCTATTACAAATTGTGCTGCCAAGAACATATGTGTACACAGATCTTTTTGGATGGATGTGTTGGGTTCCTTAGGATATATCCCCAGGAGGGGAATTGCAGGGTCATAGGGTAGGTCCATTTCTAGCCTTCTGAGAGTTCTCCAGACTGTTCTCCACAGAGGTTGGACCCATTGACATTCCCACCAGCAGTGCAGGAGGGTTCCTTTGACCCCACACCCTCTCCAGCATTTGCTGCTGTTACCTTTTCTGATGTGTGACATTCTCACAGGAGTGAAGTGATATCTCATTGTTGTCTTGATTTGCATTTCTCTGACAATGAGAGACTTGGAGCATTTTTTCATGTGTTTCTCAGCCTTTTGGATTGGATCTCTTTTGTGGTGAATATTCTGTCCAATCTTCTCCCCATTTTTGGATGGGGTTATTTGTTGTCTTGTTGTTGAGTCTGGTAAGCTCTTTATATATGTTGGTTATTAAACTCTTATCTGATGTATGGCATGTAAAGATCTTCTCCCATTCTGTGAGGGGTCTCTTGATTTGGGTAGTGGTTTCTTTTGCTGTGAAGAAGCTTTTTAATTTGATGTAGTCCCATAGGTTTATACTTGCCTTAGTCTTCCTTGTAATTGGATTCGTTTCATTGAAAATGTCTTTAAAATTTATGCGGAAAAAAGTTCTTCCAATATTTTCCTCTAAGTATCTGATAGTTTCTGGTCTAACATCCAAGTCCTTGATCCACTTGGAATTTACTTTTGTATTTGGTGAAATACAGTGATTCAGCTTCATTCTTCTGCATGTTTCAACCCATTGTTTCCAACACCATTTGTTGAAGAGACTCTGCTTTCCCCATGTAATAGTCTGGGCCCCTTTGTCAAAGATTAGATGTCCATAGGTGTGGGGCCTCATTTCTGGGCTCTCAATTCTATTCCACTGGTCAGTGTGTCTGTTCATGTTCCAGTACCAAGCAGTTTTGATGACAATGGCCCTATAATATAGTTTGAGATCTGGCAGTGTGATGCCTCCGGTTCTGTTCTTTTTTCTCAAGATTGTTTTGGCAATTCTAGGTCTTTTCTGGTTCCAGATAAACATTTGTAGCATTTGTTCTATTCTCCTAAAAAATGTGCTTGGGATCTTGATGGGGATAGCATTAAATTTGTAGATGGCTCTGGGTAATATATTCATTTTGATGATGTTAATTCTTCCAACCCATGAGCATGGAATATCTTTCCATTTCTTTGTGTCTTTTTCAATTTCTTTGAGTAGTGACTCATAATTTTCAGTATACAAGTCTTTCACTTCTTTGGTTAGGTTTATTCCTAGATATTTTATTGTTTTTGTTGCTATAGAAAAAGGAACTGATTTCTGGATTTCAATTTCTTCTAACTTAGTGTTTGCATAGAGGAATGCCACTGACTTTTGAATGTTAATTTTATAACCTGACACATTACTGTATTGCCTGATGATTTCCAAAAGCTTCTTGCTAGATTCCTTAGGTTTTTCCATGTATACTATCATGTCATCTGCAAATAAGGAGAGTTTGACTTCTTCTCTTCCAATCTGTATTCCTTTAATTCCTTGCTCCTGCCTGATTGCTATGGCAAGAACTTCCAACACTATGTTGAATAGTAATGGTGATAGTGGGCAGCCCTGTCTAGTACCTGATCTGAGGGGAAATGCTTCCAGTTTTTCACCATTGAGTATGATGTTGGCTGTAGGTTTGCTATATATAGACTCTACTATCTTCAGGAATTTTCCATCTATTCCCATTTTTTGTAGTGTTTTGATCATAAAGGGATGTTGTATTTTGTCAAAGGCTTTCTCTGCATCTATTGATATGACCATGTGGTTTTTGGTCTTGCTTTTGTTGATGTGGTGGATCACATTGATTGATTTACGTATATTAAACCAACCTTGCATGCCTGGAATAAACCCCACTTGGTCATGATGAACAATCTTTTTGATATACTGCTGTATCCGGTTGGCTAGAATTTTGTTCAATATTTTCGCATCTATGTTCATCAGAGATATTGGTCTGTAGTTTTCTTTTTTGGTTGTGTCCCTGTGTGCTTTTGGTATCAGGGTGATGTTGGCTTCATAGAAGCTGGCAGGGAGTATTCCAGTGTCTTCAATCTTCTGGAAGACTTTTAAAAGTAGAGGTATTAGTTCTTCTTTGAAAGTTTTGTAGAATTCATTTGTAAAACCATCTGGTCCAGGACTTTTATTTTTGGGAAGATTTTTGATAACTGTTTCAATTTCATTAGCTGTGATGGGCCTGTTCATGTTATCCACTTCCTCTTTACTTAGTTTTGGAAGTTGGTAGGTATCTAGGAAATCATTCATTTCTTCCAGGTTCTCTAACTTGGTGGCATATAGTTGTTCATAGAAGCCTCGCATGATATGTTGAATTTCTGCAGTGTCTGTTGTGATATCTCCTCTTTCATTTACTATCCGATTTATTTGGGTCTTCTCCCTTTTTTGTTTTGTGAGTCTGGCTAAAGGTTTGTCGATTTTGTTTACTCTTTCGAAGAACCAACATTTACTTTCATTGATCTTTTGTATGGTTTTCCTATTCTCAATGTTATTTATTTCTGCCCTAACTTTAGTAATTTCTGTCCTTCTGGTTGCTTTAGGGTTCCTTTGTTGTTCTTCTTCTAGGTCTTTAAGATGTGCAATCAGGCTGTTTATTTGTGCCTTTTCTTGTTTCCTAATGTGTGCTTGTATAGCTATGAACTTCCCTCTTAGGACTGCTTTAGCTGTGTCCCAAGTATTTTGATAGCTTGTGTCTTCATTTTCATTGAACTCTCGAAACATTTTGATTTCTTCCTTGATTTCCTCTTTGACCCAGAAGTTGTTAAAGACATGTCATTTTAAACACGGATTTAGATCTATACTGTCTTAGCCGTTCGGGGAGTGCGTTGTCCAGCGGTGGTCTCTTGGGCAGCTTCACTTCTAGGAATTGCAGGTTGCGATCTCTGGATGAATCTCTGCGTATTCTAGCTCGTCTGCCTTCAGACCCGAGCTGAGGATCTCGGCCAGGGGGCCCAGTTTCGGCAGGGAGCCCACGGTCTCCGGGGGACCCGGGATCTGTCCAGACTTATATCACAAGGGCGGGCAGGCCAGCCGCGCAGAAGGCGCGGGCCGAGGTGCCCTAGGTGGCGGTCAGGATAGGCCGCCGCAGCCCTGCCCCATGGCCCTGCCATGTCTGCTGCCCTGCTCCCAGCGTGGAGGGAGCCCACGCCCAGTGCCTCACGCCATGCAGTGGAAAGCCGGCTCATGCGGCCTGGCGTTGGGCTCCTGCAGGCTGGTGTTGGGCGGAAACCACAGAGTGGTCCAGAGATAAATGTTCCAGAAACAGTGAAACAGTCTCGTGAAGAATGGGCAGAGGCCTTTGGAGATCTCTTCACAAGCAGAAGAGAAGGCCATAGTGCAAAGGTAGCCAAATTGTCTTCACTTATCTGAGAGATGCGCAGGTCCGGTCCACGTGGGCGCCATTTGTTGTTTAAGTTTCGGAGGCTCCGGCAGGCCGGGCTAGCGTCGCGGCGGTAGACAGAGACAGAGACTTGAGGACACACGGCTGGGCTGAGAAGCTGCAGTTTAATCTTTTTCCCCTCCCCCCCCCAGGGTTATTGCTGGGCTCGGTGCCTGCACCATGAATCCACCGCTCCTGGAGGCCATTTTTTTCCCCCTTTTGTTGCCCTTGTTGTAGCTTCGTTGTGGTTATTATTATTGCCCTTGTTGATGCAATTCGTTGTTGGATAGGACAGAGAGAAATGGAGAGAGAAGGGGAAGACAGAGAGGAGGAGAGAAAGACAGACACCTGCAGACCTGCTTCACCGCCTGTGAAGTGACTCCCCTGCAGGTGGGGAGCCGGGGGCTTGAACCGGGATCCTTACGCCGGTTCCTGCGCTTTGCGCCACATGCGCTTAACCCACTGCGCCACCGCCCGACCCCCCAGTTTAATCTTTATTCACGAGCGGGCAAATCATGACACCATGTGCTTCCCAATCATTCTTTTTCCGCGGCTGCTGCTGGGACTCTGGACGTCCTTAGCATAGGGGGCGGGGAGAAAGCAGGCGCTAAACTAGCAAGGGCCAAACCAATTCCCTCAGAGGTCGGGGGTGGAGGAAGGGGAGCAAACCAATATGAAACATACCAACAAGATAGGAGAGAAATCGAGAGAGGATGGAGATAGAGAGGATGGGGAGAAACAGACACCTGCAGACCTGCTTCACCGCTTGTGAAGGGACCCCCCCCCTGCAGTGGGGAGCCAGGGGCTCCAACCTAGATGCTTAGGCTGGTCCTTGCGCTTTGCAACATGTGCACTTAACCTGCTGCACTATGCTCAACCCCCCCCATGTGCTTCTTTTTATTTAATTTTTTAATTTTTTTATTTAGAATAAGGAAACATTGACTAAACCATAGGATAAGAGGGGTACAACTTCACATAGTTCCCACCACCAGAACTCTGTATCCCATCCCCTCCCCTGATAGCTTTCCTATTCTTTAACCCTCTGGGAGTATGGACCCAAGGTCATTGTGGGGTGCAGAAGTTAGAATGTCTGGCTTCTGTAATTGCTTCCCTGCTGAACATGGGCGTTGACAGGTCGATCCATACTCCCAGCCTGCCTCTCTCTTTCCCTAGTGGGGAAGGGTTCTGGGGAATCAGAGATCCAGGACACATTGGTGGGTTTGTCTTTCCAGGAAAGTCTGTTTGGCATCATGCTTGCATCTGGAACCTGGTGGTTGACAAGAGTATTAACATACAAAGCCAGACAAACTGTTGACCAGTCATGGACCTAAGGGCTGGAATAGTGTAGATGAAGAGCTCCAGGACGCATTGGTGGGGTTGTCTGTCCAGGGCCAAATTTGCTTCTTTAGTGAATATTATTTTACCTTGGAACAAATACATAGTTTTGGGGATTTTATAACCTTTCTTGTTTTTAAACCTTTATCTCTAGAACTCTAAGGTTAGTTAACTTATGAAAAGTACAACTTGTTTTTTCACGTTAATATTTTGTCTCTTTCAAGAATACTCAAAAAACAAATAGAACAAATAAACCTTCTACGCCTACAACTGCTGCTCGAAAAAAGAAAGACTTGAAAAATTTTAGAAATGTGGATAGCAACCTTGCTAACCTCATCATGAATGAAATTGTGGACAAGTAAGTTTTGACATCTAAAGTATTTTCATTTCATACTTTTAATTTTTATTCATAATAATTTTAAACATCTTAGAGAAAATATATTATTATTTGATAGTAATATGGGGAGGGGAGATAGAGAGGGAGAAAGAGAGATACCTACACAACTAATTCACTGCTTATTGAAGCTTTTACCCTAGAACCCCTCTCAGCTCGCATCCCCATAGGTGGGGATTGGGGGCTTGAACTCTGGTCTTTGCTCTATGTAATGTATGCAATCAACCAGTTGCTTACTACCCAGCCCCAATAGTGATTTTTTAAAAAAATCTTTTATTACTATTATTATTATTTTATTTTATTATTTTTTCTTTTACACCAGAGAACTGTTCATCTCTGGCTTATGGTGGTGCAGGAGATTGAATCTGGGACTTCAAAGCCGCAGGCATGAGAGTCTGTTTGCATAACCGATTTTTTTTTATTTTTAAATGCAGAGCACTGCTCAGTTTTGGTTTATGGTTCTTGGAACCTTTGGTACCTTAGCCATCAAAGTCTTTACATAACCATTATGTTATCTCCCCAGCCCTGATTTTTATTTATAAAATTTATCACAGGTTGGGAAGATACCACAGCCATTATGAAAATAGACTTTCATGCTTAAGTCTTTTATATTCTAGGTCCAATCCCTAGTACCTCCATCAGACAGAAATGAGCAGTGCTCTGGAAATTTTGTTCAAAATATTTAATTTAATAAAAGAGATACAGAAAGAAAGATACACATACAGAGAAAGAGAGACCTGAGAGCTGTTCAGCTGTGTCATATGGTGGTGCTGGGGGTTGAACCAGAGACTTCAGAGCCTCAGACATAAGTCTTTTGCAGAACTATTATGTGGTTTCCCAGCTCTGTTGTAATGAATCTAAAGAAAAATTCACAAGTGGAATATATAAATACCTTCTCTAACTCACATATTTAATTTTTACAATATTTATTTATTGTTAGAGCAAGGCAAGAGAGAGACTAGAGCACTGTTTATTTCTGGCATTTGATGATCACAGGGATTGAACCTCCAGCCTATGGAACTTCCAGGGATGCAAGTTGCTTCTCTTAACAGGCTGAGTTATCTCCCTATGACCATATAAATTTTGTGATGATTTTCATGTCCTATAAATATACTGTGAATGCTTTACAGATGTAATTATAGTTTGAAAAGTAACATAAGATAACTACATATTATAGAGCTTAGACTTCATTTATAATCACTGAAGTATATTTCTCCTGTGGACCTGATTGAAATTCTATTTCTTAGTGGAACAGCTGTTAAATTTGATGATATAGCTGGCCAGGAATTGGCAAAACAAGCATTGCAAGAAATTGTTATTCTTCCTTCTCTGAGACCTGAGGTAAGGGCCTATTAATCATCTCCCTATAATATTCTCCATTACTGAGTTGATAGTAAAATAAAGAAGTGTTGGAGTTATGCTTGAATGATTAATTTATATGAGAAGGGACTAATATTTCTAGACAGAAAAAGAAAAAAAATCCAGTGATAATGGCTTGTATTATAAGGAGGAAGATGATGTAAAGGGTTTAATTCCCAATTGCTAATCAGCATTTATAGGAAAAGTAGGTAACAGGAAATAATTTTAATTTTTTAAAATATTTATTTATTATCTTTTGTTGCCCTTGTTGATTTATTATTGTAGTTATTGTTGTCGTCATTTTTGGGTAGGACAGAGAGAAATGGAGAGAGGAGGGGAAGACAGAGGGGAGAGAAAGACACACCTGCAGACCTGCTTCACGGCTTGTGAAGCGACTCCCCTGCAAGTGGGGAACCAGGGGAGAAATAATTTTTACATCAAGGTAAAAGGTACTTGAAATTAAGAGACAAGGGCCCAGGTGTTGGTACATCTGATTAAGCACACACATTACAGTGAGAAAAGAACCGAGGTTCAAAACAGACACCTGCAGACCTGCTTCACCACCTGTGAAGTGACTCCCCTGCAGGTGGGGAGCCAGGGACTCAGAACTGGGTCCTTTTAAGCCGGTCCTTGTGCTTTGCACCATCTGCGCTTAACCTGAAGAGTAAGTCACTTTTTTTTTTAATTTTACTTATTTATTCCCTTTTGTTGCCCTTGTTGAGTAAGTCACTTTTTAAATCTCAATTTAAAGAGTAAATTTAAGAGAATTCCAGGATATTATGTTATCAGAATATGTAGATACTCCGGAATGATGGTTATAGACATAACTAACATTTCCTGTGTTGCCATCTCCCCACCCCCACTTTTTATTAGAGCTGTTTTTTTTTTTTTTACTGCTTAGCTCTGGCTTATGGTGATATGGGGGATTGAACCTGAGACCTTGGAGCCTCATGCATGACAGTCTCTTTGCATACCCATTATGCTATCTACCCCTGCCCTACCTTAATTTATCTGGAGAATAAAATGTTTCCTCTTTTTTTTTTTTTTTTAATTGTTGTAGTAGTTGTTGATGTCATCATTAGATAGGACAGAGAGAAATAGAGAGAGGAGGGGGGAACGGGGGAGAGAAAGATACACACCTGCAGGCCTGCTTTACCGCTTGTGAAGCGACTCCCCTGTAGGCAAGGAGCCAGGGCTCAAACTGGGATCCTTATGCCAGTGCTTGCACTTTGCGCCACAAGTGCTTAACCCGCTGCACTACTGCCCGACTCCTTTGTTTCCTGTGGTTGTGCTTAAGTGTTTTGGTAGGAGAGCAGAAACATGGGCTCAGCTATTCATAGAGTCAGTCAGTAGGTCTGTGTTGGACACCTGCACTGCTCCATTTTGTGGTACCTGATGCCTTTAGTTCCTGAGACTTTCAGTAGTTGTTCACACGTGCTTGCTGCTTGTTTCTAGATATTCCTTCAGATTTTAGCTCCCTCACCTCCACTAAATACTTTACTGTTCCTCTTATCTACAGAGTTTCCTCTGGTGTGGGGGGCAGGGTGAGGGTGGGCCAGCAGGGAAGAGAAGCCAGAACACCACTCTGGTATGTGCAGTGCTGGGTTCCAACCAGGAACTTCAGGCATGAGACTAATGCTTTACCAGTAAGCTTTCTGCCCAGCCACTACAAACATTCATTGTATCCTTGGTTATTACTTTTTCTTGTCTTTTTTTTTTTTAATATTTTTTAAATTTATTTATTCCCTTTTGTTGCCCTTGTTTTATTATTGTAATTATTGTTGTTGATGTCATTTTTGTTGGATAGGACAGAGAGAAATGGAGAGAGGAGAGGAAGACAGAGAGGGGGAGATAAAGAGAGACACCTGCAGACCTGCTTCACCACCTGTGAAGTGACTCCCCTGCAGGTGGGGAGCTGGGGGCTCGAACTGGGATCCTTACACCGGTCCTTGCCCCTTGCACCACCTTTTTCCTTGTCTTTTTATCTTGAAGATTCCTAAGATCTTAATTTTCTGTTTGGTGTGCTTTCTAAAGTTGACAGAAAAATTTTACCTATGTTTACTGTCTTGTTTAGCCAGACTACCTTTCATTTTGGTCAATGAAGATTTAAAAATAATAATAATAATTATATTAATCTCTACGGGGAGATGGTATAATGATTATGTAAAAGACTCTCATCTCTGAGGCTATGAGGTCCTGGGTTTAATCCCCAGCACCATTATAAGCCAGAGCTGAGCTCTGCTTTGGTCTTTTTTTTAATTTTAATTTTTTATCATTATCTTTTATTTACTTGATAGAGACAATTGGAAATCAAGAGGGAAGGTGGTGATAGAGAGGGAGAGAGACTGAAAAACACCTGCAGCACTGCTTCACCATTCACAAAGCTTTCCCCCTGCAGGTGGGAAGCGGGGGCTCGAACCTGGGTCCTTGCATACTGTAACATATTTGCTCAACCAGGTGTGCCACCACCTTGCCCCCTGTACTTTGGTCTTTATCAGTATCTCATTAAAAAACAAAGGGATGGGGGAATAGAGGAGTCAGGCGGTAGTGTAGCAGGTTAAGCGCAGATGGTGCAGAGCTCAAGGACCAGTGTAAGGATCCCAGTTCTAGCCCCCGGATCCCCACCTACAGGGCAGTCACTTCACAGGTGGTGAAGCAGGTCCGCAGGTGTCTGTCTTTTCCTCTCTCTGGCTTCTCCTCCTCTCTCCATTTATCTGTTCTATCCAACAACGACAACATCCACAACAACAACAATAATAACTACAACAATAAAAAATAAAGGGCTGGGCCAGATGATGGTCCTGCAGGAGAATAGCTTTACAACCGGTGAAGTAGTCCTTCAGCTACCTCTCTTCCCTATTTCCCTACCCTCTCAGTTTCTCTTGTCTTTATCTGATAAAGTAAAATAAATACTATAGAAATAGTCTGAAAAATATAAAATAATATACACATTTATTGAGCATGTGTTTTCTTTAATGCTTAGGGCAGCTCTTTTCTGGAGGACGCTACTGAAAAATGAAAAATTTTCTATGTCATTGCTTAAAATGTCTGGAAAATTATCTTCAGAATCATAGTTGTGCACTAAAAGTGTATATTTTAAAGTTGTTCACAGGGCTTAGAGCTCCTGCTAGAGGATTGTTACTCTTTGGCCCACCAGGAAATGGGAAGACAATGCTGGTAAGGATTTAAAACCTTTGTTTTCTTTCTTTCTTTCTTTCTTTTTGAGTGTGCTGTGGAGATGTTTGAGAAAATAAAAACTTTACAGTGTTCCTGAGTCCACTTGGGATTTACTTTCTGCTATAGTATACATCTTTTAAACTACCAATGAGGAAAAAATGAAAAAAAAATGTTATGTGTTAGTTAAATTGAGCAGTGTATGTTTTACTACTTTCCACAGTTGATTAATAATATTTGCCCGAAAAGAGCTTAGCTTACTGTATTATCTTTCTAGCCCTTCAGTTTTTACTTTCTTAGAAACATTATTGAAGAGCCAGCATGACACTGCTTTATTATTTATTCTTTTATTACCACTAGAGTTATGGCTGGAGCTCACTGCCTGCTTGATGAAGCCACTGCTCCTTGTGACCAGTCCACCCTAGACCCCTTCTTTTCTTTTACAGAACAGACAGAAATAGAGGCAAGAAGGAGATAGAAAGAAGCAGTCCTACTATACCTCTTGTGAATATCATACCCCCCCTCCCCCCGTACAGATCAGTAGCTTATGTGTGGTAGTGTGTGTGCTCAGATGGGCGAACTACTGCCCAGCCCTAATGTAGCATAGTTTTTAAAACATTGTTTGGCCAAAGATTTTATTTATTTATTTATTTAACCAGAGCACTGTTCAGCTCTGGCTTATGGTAGTGGGGCTTTGGAGCCTCAGGCATGAGAGTTTCTTTGCATAACCATTATGCTATGTATCCTCTGCCCTGGCCAAAGATATTTTTTCCTACACTGTTGGTGCCTCTTTCCCCTTCATTATCTCTTCTAGAGGGGAAATGTTAAAAAAGTAAACGGGAACACTGACTTATCCCCTAGCTATTTGTAGTTAAGTTGCTGTATCTAAATAAAGAATAGCATCTTGTTAAGTTCTTTCTTTCTTTTTTTTTTTTTTTTGCTCAGCTCTGGCTCCCATTGAACCTGGGACCTTAGCCTCAGACATGAGAACCTCTGCATAACCATTATGCTATCTACCCTCAGCCACATCTTGTTTCTTTAAAATCTCTTCCTGTGGCGGAGAGCTAGGTGCCATTAGATTTTCATGCCTGAGGCTTCAGAGGTTTCAGGTTCAGTTCCTGGCTCCACCAAAGCCAGAGTATGAGCAGTTCTTTAGTTAAATAAAATAAAATACAACAAAACTTCTTAGGCTTTTTTTTTTTCCCCTTAGCCTCCAGGGTTATTCTTGGGCTTGGTGCTTGGTGCTTGCCCTACAAATCCACTGCTCCTGGAGGCCATTTTCCCAATTTTTGTTGCCCTTGTAGTTGTTATTGAATAGGATAGAGAAAATCCAGAAAGGAGGGGAAGACAGAGAAGAGGAAACACAGACACCTGCTGACTTGCTTCACCGCTTGTGAAGTGACCCCCCGTAGGTGGGGAGCTGGGGGCTCACACCGGGATCCTTATGCTAGTCCTTGTGCTTTGTGCCATGTGCGCTTAACCCGCTGTGCTACTGCCCAGCACCTCCCATACTTTTTTTTTTTTTTTTGGAAAGAACTACAGTTTTACCTAAATCCTTTCCACATTGCTGAGAAGAAAACAAATAGATTGTGTTGGTCAGGAATTGTGCCTTACATTCCATTTTCAGGAAATCTTTATACTTCAGTGGATTGTGTTGTTTATTGTTGAATTAATGCAATATTTGTTCTTGTGGTTTTCAAAGGCTAAAGCAGTAGCTGCAGAATCTAATGCAACCTTCTTTAGTATAAGTGCTGCAAGTTTAACATCAAAATACGTGAGTGTTCCTTTTCCTAGTATTGCCCATGTTTTAAGTTAGTTTTAGTGTTATTATGTTAAGTATAAGTGATATGTAAATTATATCATAAATATCACTTTTCAAAATAGAAGTCTGTGAATGGGAGGTGGCTCAGTGGATAAAACGTGAGATCCTGAGTTCAGTCTCTGACATGTGCCAGAATGATGCTCTGGTTATTGTTGTATCATCCCCCCTCCTGTAAATGAATTAAGTAATTAACTAATTAATTAACTGTTTTAAAATGTAGAATGTTGGGCTGGGGGGCCAGGGTTGGTACACCTGGTTGAATGTACATGTTCGAGTGTGCTTGCTTTGTCATATGCACAAGCCAGGTTCACACTGGGCTCCCACTGCACTGATAGAAGCTTTAGTGCTGTCTGTCTCTGTGTCTCTATGTCTGTCTGTTTATTTGAAAAAGAATTACAAATGTCATTTAAGGCCTAACTTCTGCTGTAATATGTTAGTGTTGTAAGACTCGATCTCTTTAGGCTCCTTCCGGCTCAGAATATTTGTTTAGGTTTTTCTTTTTTTTTTTTGCCTCCAGGGTTATTCCTGGGGCTCAGTGCCTGCACCATGAATCCACTGCTCCTGGAGGCCATTTTCCCACTTTTGTTGCTCTTGTTTTTGTAGCCTTGTTGTGGCTATTATTGTTATTGATGTCGTTGTTGTTGGATAGGACAGAGAGAAATGGAAGAGGAGGGGAAGACACGGGGAGAGAAAGCTAGACACCTGCAGACCTGCTTCACCGCCTGTGAAGCGAAGCCCTTGCAGGTGGGGAGCCGGGGGCTCAAACCGGGATCCTTATGCCAGTCCTTGCACTCTGCACCACGTGCACTTAACCTACTGCGCTACCGCCCGACCCCCTGTTTAGGTTATTCTAAAGCTGGGCTTAGTCTTTCTCTGTAGTTAGTTTAGAAAGTACCATCTAGAGGACAGTTAATTTTTTTTAAAATATTTTTTTATTTATTAGAGAGAAATTGACAGCGGAGGGGGTGATAGAGAGGGAGAGAAAAGAACGCCTGCAACCTTGCTTCACCACTAGTGAAGCCTCCGCCCTGCAAGTGGGGATAGGGTTTTTTTTTTTTTAATATTTACTTATTCCCTTTTGCTGCCCTTGTTTATTGTTGTAGCTATTGATGTCGTTGTTGTTTGATAGGACAAAGAGAAATGGAGAGAGGAGGAGAAGACAGAAGGGGAGAGAAACATAGACACTTGCAGACCTGCTTCACTGTTTGTGAAGCAACTCTTCTGCAGGTGGGGAGCTGGGGGTTCGAACCAGGATTATACCCGTCCTAGCGCTTTGCACCATGTGCGCTAAACCCACTGTGCTACGGGACCTGGGTCTTTAACCTGGGTCCTTGCATGCTGTAATGTGAGCACCTAACTAGCTGTGCTACTGCCTGGCCCCTGAGGACACTCAGTTTTTTACAGCCGATCACCCCAACCTCATGGCCCTTTCACTAGAAGCTTTGGTATACATATGATGTTAGCACGGTATCCTTAGAAATATTTCAAGAGTAGTTCATAGATGTCCTGAGCTACCTACAAATATTTTGATATTTTTTTGACAGTGAAAATGAGTTTTTAGGATGTTTTTAATAGAGCAAGTTTTGTTTAGGACAGAACTTTCCAACTTTTATAAATCTAGCAGTTTGGGGCTTACTGAATAGATGTGTATTATATTAAAGTACTGTACAGACTATTCAGTCTGTTTTGTTAATTTATAAGGGACAATTCTGCAATATCCCCCCACCTTCCTTGAACCAAATCTTAGGTTGTTGTCAAGAAAGGAAATTAAATACCTAAGTTCTAGACTTTTAATCATGAAGTTTTAAATGTTGGAATAATGTCACATTATATACATAATATTTATATATTGTTTTATTTTAGATGGGAGAAGGAGAGAAACTAGTAAGAGCTCTTTTTGCTGTGGCTAGAGAACTTCAGCCTTCAATTATTTTTATAGGTAAGAACATGTTTCCAACAATTCCCCTCTTTCTGTATGAGCGAGAATGTTAGGAAAGATTATTCAACGGAAGCAGTTTTTGTTTTGTTTTCTTTAGCACTAAGTTAGAGATAAATGAACTGAGTAGGTTCCAACTACATTAGAATTGCAGTAGTGAGACCCAGACAATAGTGCAGTGGCTGAAACATTGCACCTAAGTGCGTGAGGTTCCAAGTTTGACCCCAGCATCACACGTGCCAGAGTGCTGCTCTGATCTTCTTTCTCCCCTTCATGCTCTCTCTTGTGCCAATAAATGAATTAAAACTTTAAAAGGAACTAAGGGGGACTGGGCGGTGGTAGCGTAGTGGGTTAATCACATGTGGTGTGAAGTGCAAGGACCAGTGTAAGGATCCTGGTTGGAGCCCCCAGCTCCCCACCTGCGGGGGGAGGAGAGTTTGCTTTACAAGCGGTGAGTCAGGTCTGCAGGTGTCTGTCTTTCTCTCCCCATCTGTCTTTCCCTAGTCTCTCTATTTCTCTCTGTCCTATCTGGTAACAACAACAGCTATGGCAACAATAATAAGGGCAAGAAATATGGGAAAAATGGCTTCCAGAAGCAGTAGATTTATAGTGCCACACCAGCACTGTAACCCTGGAGGCCAAAAAAAAAAAAAGGCGGAACAAAGAACTGCACTAATGAGCTAGATCAATCTCAGCTGAGTCACGCGAGTTATCTTTTACTTAATGTGTTGTCTTTGTATTCCCACTAGATGAAGTTGACAGCCTGTTGTGTGAAAGAAGAGAAGGAGAGCATGATGCCAGTCGACGTCTAAAAACCGAGTTTCTAATAGAATTTGATGGTGTAAGTATTGATTATGATAATTTGAATGCAGTGGCATTTTAGTGTATCTATTTTCCTACTGAATCATCCTACTTAGAAAACAACAACAACAAGAAGTGGATATTGGGAGGGTTTTGTAAAAATGGGTGGTTTTTATTTTAGTTTTTTGAAATTATGCAAATACATAATGTTTTTGCAAAAACAAAAAACAAAAAAAGGCATGCATGCCCGGGACTGAGTTGTGGTATATTCTGTTAAGCACTCATTACTCTGTGCAAGGACCTATAGAAAGAACCAGGTTCAAGCCCCCCACTTCCCTTCTGCAGGGGAATGTTTCACAAAGGCGAGGCAGGTCTGCAGGTATCTTTCTCTTTCCTACTCTATCTCCCCTCTTAATTTCTTTCTGTCCTGTCACATAAAATAGACAGAAAGGAAGAAATGGCAGTGGATTCCTAGTAGTCACCAAACCCTAGTAATTAAAAATCAAAACAAAACTTCCAGGATTGAGACTCCACAGCAACAACATTTGAGCCCACACCATATGCCGAAACTAAACAATACTCTGGTTTAGGGGGCCAGGTGGTGGCACACCTGGTTGAGCGCACATGTTACGATGCTCAAGGACCCACGTTCAAAACCCTTGTCCCCACCTGCAGGGGGAAAGCTTGGCAAGTGATGAAGCAGTGCTGCAGGTTTCTCTCTGTCTCACTCCCTCTCTATCTCCCTGTTCCCTCTTGATTTCTGGCTGTCTCTATCAAATAAATAATTAAATAATTTAAAAAACATTACTTTTGTTTAAAAAACAAAGCAAACCACAACATATATTCTAACAGCAAAGTTCTCCTGGATGGTGCACCTGCTTTGTGTTTGTTTGTTTGTTTGTTTTTTAAGTGTTCAGCATTTAAAAAAAATTTTGGGGGGTGGAATTTGGCGGTAGTGCAGCCGCTTAAGCGCACATGGCTCAAGGACTGGCATAAGGATCCTGGTTCAAGCCCCCGGCTACCCACCCTACCAGGAGAAGTGAAAAACTTGTATACTGAAAAACACACAAAGAAGTGGATATTCCATGTTCATGGGTTGGAAGAATTAACATCATCAAAATGAATATACTACCCAGAGACATACACGATTTAATGCTATCCCCGTCAAGATTCCGATCACATTTAAAAAAAAATAAGTTATTCCCTTTTGTTGCCCTTGTTGTTTTATTATTGTAGTTATTATTGTTGTTATTGATGTCATCGTTGGATAGGGCAGAGAGAGATGGAGAGAGGAGGGGAAAACAGAGAGGGGGAGAGAAAGATAGACACCTGCAGACCTGCTCCACCGCTTGTGAAGTGACTCTCCTGCAGGTGGGGATCCGGGGGCTTGAACCGGGATTCTTATGCTGGTCCTTGAGCTTTGTGCCATGTGCGCTTAGCCCGCTGTGCTACTGCCCAACTTCCCCAAACCACATTTTTTTAGGAGAATAGAACAAATGCTACAAATGTTTATCTGGAACCAGAAAAGACCTAAAATTTCCAAAAGTATTTTCAGAAGAAAGAACAGAACTGGAGGCATCACACTCCTAGATCTCAAATTGTATTATAGGGCCATTGTCATCAAAACTGCTTGGTGCTGGAACATGTATAGACACACTGACCAGTGGAGTAGAATTGAAACCTCAGAAGGAGCCCCCACACCTATGGACATCTAATCTTTGACGAAGGTGCCCAGACTATTCAATGGGGAAAGCAGAGTCTCTTTAACAAATGATGTTCAAAAAAAATGGGTTGAAACATGCAGAAGAATGAAAGTGAACCACTGTATTTCACCAAATATAAAAGTAAATTCCAAGTGGATCAAGGACTTGGATGTTAGTCCAGAAACTATCAGATACTTAGAGGAAAATATTGGCAGAACTCTTCTCCACATACATTTTAAAGACATCTTCAATGAAACGAATCCAATTACAAAGAAGACTAAAGCAAGGATAAATCTATGGGATTGGATTAAATTAAAAAGCTTCTACACAGCAAAAGAAACCAATACCCAAACCAAGAGACCCCTCACAGAATGAGAGAAGATCTTTACATGCCATACATCAGACAAGAGGCTAATAACCAAAATAGATAAAGAGCTCACCAAATTCAACAACAAGAAAACAAATGATCCCATCCAAAAATGGGGAGAAGATTGGACAGAATATTCACCACAAAAGAGATCCAATCCAAAAGGCTGAGAAACACATGAAAAAATGCTCCAAGTCTTTGATTGTCAGAGAAATGCAAATAAAGACAACAATGAGATACCTCTTTACTACTGTGAGAATGTCACACATCAGAAAAGGTAGAAGCAACAAATGCTGGAGAGGGTGTGGGGACAAAGGAACCTTCCTGCACTGCTGGTAGGAATGTAAATTGGTGCAACCTCTATGGAGAATAGTCGGGAGAACTCTCAGAAGGCTAGAAATGAACCTACCCTATGACCCTGCAATTCTTCTCTTGGGCATATAACCTAGGGAACCCAACTCACCCATCCAAAAAGATTTGTGTATACCTATGTTCTTGGCAGCACAATTTGTAATAGCCAAAACCTGGAAGCAACCCAGGTGCCCAACAACAGATGATTGGCTGAGCAAGTTGTGGTCTATATACACAATGGAATACTACTCAGCTATAAAAAATGATGACTTCACCATTTTTAGTCCATCTTGGATGGAGCTTGGAGAAATCATGTTAAGTGAAATGAGTCAGAAACAGAAGGATGAATATGGATGATATCACTCTCAGGCAGAAGTTGAAAAACAAAATCAGTAGAAAAAACACAAGTAGAACCTGAACTGGAGCTTGTGTATTGCACAAAGTAAAATACTCTGGGGTGGGTAGCAGGGAGAGTTCAAGTCCAAAAAGGATGACAGAGGACCTAGTGGGAGTTGTCTTATGTGGAAAACTGAGGAATGTTACGTACAAACTATTGTATTTATTGTCGAATGTAAAGCATTAACCCCTCAATAAAGAAATTAAAATAATTAAATATTTATATTTTCATTACTGCTTTATATGCATTAAAAATTTTTAATCTTATAGGTACAGTCTGCTGGAGATGACAGAGTTCTTGTCATGGGAGCAACTAATAGGCCACAAGAGCTTGATGAGGCTGTTCTCAGGTAGGGAAATTTATTTACAAACACATTTATTATAGATGTGTTTACGTGTGTGTTCATCTCTCTTTTTTTTTTCCTCTGGTCAACTTTAAGACTAAATTAATTTCCTTAATTTAGTGTCAATAAAGACCTTGAAGACAAGTACAAGAGGTGTAGTCTTTATGCCTCTTCTGAATTGAATTAAATTATTTAAAAAATATCAGAGTGGGTGTAGATAATGATTTTGTGCAAGAATCTCCTGCCTGAGGCTCCACTGTCCCAGGTTAAGCCCCCCTCCCCCGTCAGATTTGAGCAGTGCTCTGGTAAAATAGTAATTTTTTAAAAAAAATCAACAGAAGTAGGGAGTCGGGCGGTAGCGCAGCAGGTTAAACACACATGGCGCAAAGCACAAGGACTGGCATAAGGATCCCAGTTCGAGACCCGGCTCCCCACCTGTAGGGGAGTCGCTTCACAAGCAATGAAGCAGGTCTGCAGGTGTCTCTCTTTCTCTCTCTTCCCCTCTCTGTCTTCCCCTCCTCTCTCAATTTCTCTCTGTCCTATCCAATAAGAACGACATCAATAACAACAATGTTAAACAACAAGGGCAACAAAAGGGAAAATAAAATCACAGAAGTATTTTTAATCAAAGTTTTAATTTGCTCTATGGCAAAGTCTACTTGTGCATTTTCTTCATTTTTCTCTCATTTATTGTATCTTTACTTGTACTATGAATGCTCTGAACTGACAGGTAATCTCTTGGACCTAACAAGAACCCTTACTTAATAAGGGTGTATATGTGTGTGTGTGTGTGTAAATAAGAGACAGGATTGATCTGATTCTTCTTCAGCTAAAAAAATTGAAACTGGGGCCACGCAGTGGCTCACCTGGTTGAACACATAAATAACAAGACAAGGTTCCAGGTTCAAGCCCCCAACTTGCAAGCAGGAAGCTTCACAAGCAGTACTGTGGGTGTCTTCTCTTTCCATATCAGTCTATCAATCTATCTCTCTATCTCTCATTTCCCCTTGACTCTCAGTTTCTCTGTTCTATCAAACAAATAAATAAATTGAAAATTTATTTTATTTAAAAGAAAGATTTAAAAATGCAGTGTGCAACTTTTTTTCACTAAACTGAAATCTCCTTGTGTTTTTGCTTCACAAGCAATGAAACAGGTCTGCAGATGTCTTTCTCTCTTCCTATCTTCCCCATTTCTCTTAATTTCTCTCTGTCCTATCCAATAATTGAAAAAAATGGCCACCAAGAGTAGTCAATTTGTAGTTTAGGCACCAGCCCCACTTTATAACACTAGAGGCATAAGTAGGGTGGGTTGTGATGACTTACCCAGTAGATTCACATCATCGTGCATGAGGATCTGGGTTCAAGCCCCTCATTCCCACCTGCTTCAGGAGCAGTTATGCTTTATCTCTCCTTTCTGTTTCTCATCATCTTTAAAAACAAAACAAAGCAAACAAACAGTACCAGGGACCATACAGTCATGTTGGCACTGATGTTTAGCACTAACTTGTGACAATATTTAAAAAAAAAAAAAAAAGAGGTTGTCATAGAAGTTATAATGGGGGAGTCGGGTGGTAGTGCAGCGGGTTAAGTGCATGTGGTGCAAAGCACAAGGACTGACAGAAGAATCCCGGTTCAAGCCTCTGGCTCCCCACCTGCAGGGGAGTCACTTCACAGGCAGTGAAGTAGGTCTGCAGGTGTCTATCTTTCTCTCCCCCTCTCTGTCTTTCCCTCTTCTCTCCATTTCTTTCTGTCCTATCCAACAACAACGACATCAGTAACAACAGCAATAACTACAACAATAAAAAAGAAAAAACAAGGGCAACAAAAGGGAATAAATAAATACAAAAAATATTTTTTAAAAATTGTAAAAAAAAAAAGTTATAATGGGGAGTCAGGTGGTAACGCAGCGGATTAACCACAAATGACGCATAGTGCAAGGAGTGGTGTAAGGATTCCGGATCAAGCCCCCAGCTCCTCACCTGCAGAGGGTCACTCCTCTCTACATTTCTTTTAAAAAAAAATATATATATATATATATTTATTATTATTTGTTTTCCCCTTTTTTGCCCTTGTTGTTTTTCATTGATATTGTAGTTATTATGTTGTGGTTATTGATGTCATCGTTTGATAGGACAGAGAGAAATGGAGAAGGGAGGGGACGACAGAGGGGGAGAGATAGACACCTGCAGACCTGCTTCACCACTTGTGAAGCGACTCCACTGCAGGTGGGGAGCCGGGGACTCAAACCGGGATCCTTGTGCTTTGTGTAACATGTGCCTAACCTGCAGCGCTACCACCCAACTCCCTCCTCTCTCCATTTCTCTCTGTCCTATCAACAATGATGACATCGGTAACAACATTAATAACTACAACAATAAAACAACAAGGGCAACAAAAGGGAATAAATAAATAGTTTAAAAAGTTATAATGCATTTTTACAAAGAAAAAAGCATCAGGAGCTAGGTGGTGGTGCAGTGGGTTAAGCACACATGGCGCGAAGCACAAGGTCGGCCTAAGAGGATCACACTTCGAGTCCCCAGCTCCCACCTGCAAGGGGGATCTCCTCGAAGACAGTGAAGCAGGTCTGCAGGTGTCTATCTTTCTCTCCGTCTCTGTGTTCCCCTCCTCTCTCCATTTCTCTCAGTCCTATACAACAGGAACAACAGCAATAACAACGACAACAAGAAGGGCAACAAAAATGGGGAAAATGGCCTCCAGATGTAGTGGATTCGTAGTGAGCTCCAGCGATAACCCTGGAGGAACAGGAAAAACATCATGACTTTTCTGAGAACCCAATAAAATAAAATAGAGTAACTGGTGCTGCCACAGAGATATATCAGATAGGATAATGGACTTGCAAGCACTCTGCCCCAAGTTTTATTCTCAGCTTGGCAGATGCCAGAATCATGGCTCTGCTCTGATCACTGCGCCCCTAGCACCAGCCACCTCATTAGTACATCATTACATCTTTAGGCAAAAAATAATAAAAGAGTAACTGGTTTCAAAAGTTATTTATTTATTGGAAAGAGACAGCCAGAAATTGAGAAGGGAAGGTGGTGGTAGAGAGGGAGAGAGACAGAGAGAGACACCTGCAACAATATTTCCCCACTTGTGAAGCTTTCTCCCTGCAGGGGCTCAAACCCAGGTCCTTGCACATTGCAACATTTGCGCTCAGGTGTGCCAACACCTGTCCTCCCTGAATTACTTATTTCTGAAATTAAATCTTCCTCCCCCTTCTTTCCTTTAGGCGTTTCACCAAACGAGTGTATGTGTCTTTGCCAAATGAGGAGGTATGTATTTCATATGAATTTTTTTTTAAGCAAAAGCAAAAAGTACTATCTTGACAATAATGAGTTTTCCATTCTCTGGAATAGCCACACTGATAAATAATATTGTGTGGTGGGTGACTGTACTTTGGTGGTGGTTATGTTGTGGACCTACCCCTATAATTTTATAATGTTATAAACCACTATTAATTCTTTAATTAAAATAGACTTTCTCCCAAAAAAATTATAGTGCTGCAATGTCTTTAAAAAATTTTTTTTATTATATTTATTTATTTTCCCTTTTGTTACCCTTGTTTTTTTTTAATGTTTTTGTAGTTATTCTTGTTGTTATTTATGTCATTGTTAGATAGTACAGAGAGAAATAGGAGAGGAATACAGAGAGGGGGAGAGAAAGATAGACACCTGCAGACCTTCTTCACCGCCTCTGAAGCAACTCCCCTGCAGGTGGGTAGCTGGGGACTCGAACCGTGATCCTTCCGCAGGTCCTTGCGCTTTGTGCCACGTGCCCTTAGCCCGCTACACTACTGCCTGACTCCCTAGTGTTACAATTTCTTAAAAAGCTAAACAAAATTACTGTAAGGTCCAAGAATTCCATTCCATAGTATTACCCAAGAGATGTGAAATTATGTCATCCAGAAGTTGCCACAGTGAATAAAGCATTAGACCATCAAGCTTGAGGTCCTGAGAGTTTGATCCCTGGCTGCATATGTTCCAGAATGGTACTCTGATTCTCTTTCTCTCTTTCTTATCAAATAATAAACAAAACTTAGAAAAGAAGAGAGAGAAATATGCCCACATGAAGACTTATACAGAAAAAAGATGTGTACAATTTTTATAGCAGTATTACAAATGTATCAAAACTCCAAAAGAATTATTGATTGTTGAATGAATAAACAAATGCTATATATTTATTTAATGGAATACTAACTACCAATAAAATGAGCCATTTATATGCACAATAATAGGGATTACCCCTAAGGTCATTATAACCCAGGGCTTGAACCCTGGCCCTTACACACTGTAGTTCGTGCACTTAACCAAGTGAGCCACCCTTTGGCTTCTGTTAATTCTCTCAAGGAACTAAAAGAAGATAAAAAAACAAACAAAAAAAAAAACCATGTAAAAAAGGTTTAAGTCACGCTAGTATACATTAATGATACTGCTTTTTTTCTCTTTTTCTTCTACAGTGTTGTCTCTGTGGCTCATTGCCTGTACTACAAATCCACTGCTCCTGGTGGCCATCTTTTTTCCATTGTTGTTGTTGTTGCTGTTACTGTTATTGTTTTGCTGTTGTATAGGACAGAGAGAGGCAGGGGAGACCGAGAGGTAGAGAAAGATACCTGCATACCTGCTTCACAGCTTGTGAACCAACCTCCTGCAGGTGGAGAGCCAGGGGCTGGAAATAGATCCTTGCACTGGTCCCTGCACAATAATATTACTTCTTTTTAAAAAAAATCTTTATTTAATATTTATTTACTCCCTTTTGTTGCCCTGTAATTATTATTGATGGCATTGTTGTTGAGAGAAATGGAGAGAGGAGGGGAAGAGAGAGGGTGCGGAGAGAAAGACAAACAGACACCTGTGGGATAAGCGCACGTGGCGCAAAGAGCAAGGACCTGTAGAAGGATCCCGGTTCGAGCCCCCGGCTCCCCACCTGCATGGGAGTCCCTTCACAGGCGGTGAAGCAGGTCTGCAGGTGTCTGTTTTTCTCTCCCCCTCTGTCTTCCCCTCCTCTCTCCATTTCTCTCTGTCCTATCCAACAACGACGACATCAATAACAACAACAATAACTACAACAATGAAAAACAGCAAGCGCAACAAAAGGGAAAATAAATAAATATTTTTAAAAAGACCCTGCAGCCCTGATTCACTGCCTGTGAAGCGACTCCCCTGCAAGTGGGGAGCCGGGGGCTCGGACCAGGGTCCTTCCGCTGTTCCTTGGGTTTTGTGCCACATGCACCTAACCCGCTGCGCTACCGTCCAACTCCCACAATACTTTTTTAAAAAAATTTTTTTATATTTATTCCCATTTGTTGACCTTATTTTATTGTTATAGTTATTGTTGCTGTTGTTGTTATTGATGTTGTCGTTGTTGGATAGGACAGAGAGAAATGGAGAAAGGAGGGAAAGACAGAGGGGGAGAGAAAGATGGACACCTGCAGACCTGCTTCACTGCCTGTGTAGCGACTCTCCTGCAGGTAGGGAGCTGGGGACTCAAACTGAGTTCCTTACACCGGTCCTTGCGCTTCGCACCATGTGCACTTAACCTGCTGCGCTACCGCCCGACTCCCAATACTTTTTTTTTTAAAAAGTCTTTCTTCTGGCCTGGGAGGTGGTGAAGTGGATAAAGCATTGGATTCTCAACCATGAGGTCCTCAGTTCAATCTCCAGCAGCACATGTACCAGAGTGATGTCTGGTTCTTTCTCTGCCTGTCTTTCTCAGGAATAAATAAATAAGTTATTTTAAAAAAATAAATAAATAAAAGTCATTTTATAGGGTCCTGGCAGTAGCACAGCTGGTTAAGTGCACATGGCGTGTTGTGCAAGAACAGGTGTATGGATCCGGGTTTGAGCTCCAGCTCCCCACCTGTAAGGGCAGTTGCTTCACAAGTGGTGAAGCAACAGGTCTGCAGGTGTCTGTGTTTCTCTGTCCCTCTCTATCTTCCCCTCCTCTCTCTATTTCTCTCTGTCCTATCCAACAACAACAGCAGCAGCAATAACAATGGCAGCAAAGTGGAAAAAATGGCCTCCAGGAGCAGTGGATTCATAGTGCAGGGACCGAGCCCCTGCCATACCCCTGGAGTCAAAATAAAATAAAAAGTAAAATAAAAATAAAAATCATTTTATAGAGGTGGGGTTAGTGGTTTATAGTATATATGCTGACACATGGGTACAATTTCCCATCTCTGACGGGTGTCTGCAGAAATTCTCACCCCTGTTTAGGTCTTTTTCCGCCCTCAAGTATGAGCACCTCAACTCCCTCTTCACCCCCACCTTCCGTGTACGTAGATCCTTTTTCATAGGTAGTTTTGTTTTCGTTGGGTGAATTTTCATGGTCTAATGTAATGCCCATGTCTTCATGTCTTTGATCTATTTGGAGTTAACTTTTTAAAAAAATATTTATTCCCTTTTGTTGCCCTTTTTTTTTTTTATTGTTGTAGTTATTATTGTTATTGATGTCATCATTGTTGGATAGGACAGAGAGAAATGAAGAGCAGAGGGGAAGACAGAGAGAGGGAGAGAAATATAAATACCTGCAGACCTGCTTCACTGCCTGTGAAGCGACTCCCCTACAGGTAGGGACCTGGGGACTCAAGCTGGGATCTTTACACCGGTCCTTGCGCTTCGAACCACATGCGCTTAACCCACTGCTGCTACCGCCCGATTCCCCGGAGTTAACTTTTATGAATGATGATTTGTGGTAGTCCAGATTAATTGCATGTTTCAACAAACTTTTTATTTATTTTTTTTAAACCAGAGCACTGCTCACCTCTGGCTGATGGTGGTGTGGGGGATTGAACCTGGGACTTTGGAGCTTCAGGCATGAGATTCTCTTTGTGTAATCATTATGCTATCTAACCCCCACCCTCAATCCACTTTCCGAAACTGTTTGTTGAAGAGATTCTCCTCTTTTCCATGTAATTTTTGGGCTCCCTTTAGTTTTTATTTATTTATTTTATTTCTTTATTGGGGAATTAATGTTTTACATTCAACAGTAAATACAATAGTTTGTACATGCATAACATTCCCCAGTTTCCCATATAACAATACAACCCCCACTAGGTCCTCTGTCATCCTTCTTGGACCTGTATTCTGCCCACCCACCCACCCCCACCCCAGAGTCTTTTACATTGGTGTGGGCCCCCTTTCAACAATTAGTTCTTTATAGGTGTGAAAAAAAAAAAAAGAGGGACCAGGCAGTAGTAGCACAGCGGGTTAAGTGCACATGATAACGATCAACTAGAGCATAGCATAAGAGGAGCACAGTTCCCACCGCCAGAGTTCCGTATCCCATCCTCTCCATTGGTAGCTTTCCTATTCCTTATTCCTTTGGGAGTATGGACTCAAGATCATTATGGGGTGCAGAAGGTGGAAGGTCTGGCTTTTGTAATTGCTTTTTCACCGAACATGGGCGTTGGTAGGTCGATCCACTCCCAACCTGTCTCTCTCTCTTTTTATTTATTTATTTTTTTATTTATAAAAAGGAAACATAGTGGTCCAGGAGGTGGTGCAGCAGATAGAGCGCTTGACTCTCAAGCATGAGGTCCTGAGTTCAAGCCCAGGCAGCACATGTACCAGAGTGATGTCTGGTTCTTTCTCTCCTCCTATCTTTCTCATCAATAAATAAATAAAATCTTAAAAAAAAAAAAAAAAAAAAGGAAACATTGAGAAAACCATAGATAAAATGGTACAGCTCCACACAGTTCCCACCACCACATCTCTGTATCCCCTCCCCTCCCCTGATAGCTTTCCTATTCTTTATCCCTCTGGGAGTATGGACCCAAGGTCATTGTGGGATGCAGAAGGTGGAAGGTCTGGCTTCTGGAATTGCTTCCCTGCTGAATGTCTCTCTCTTTAGTGGGACAGGGATCTGGGGAAGTGGAGTTCCAGGACACATTGGTGGGGTTGTCTGCCCAGGGAAGTCAGGTTGGCATTATGGTAGCACCTGGAACCTAGTGGCAGAGTAATGAAGATTAAGGGTTGATATTCCACACCTGAAGTCTCTGGATACATTCTGAAGTGAAACATAACAAGGCGGTACAGGCTAATTCTGAAGACTGATAATTCTCTAATATTTCTTTTCAGACAAGACTACTTCTACTAAAAAATCTATTATGTAAACAAGGAAGCCCATTGACCCAAAAAGAACTAGCTCAACTTGCTAGGTGAGTGAGTTGATTTGGTTTGTATTACAGCTGTCTTTAAAGGGTTTCTGTTTTATTTTATTTTGTTTTTGCTAAATCTTGAGTATAAAATGAGTCATTTGTTTATCAAAAAACTTCTCATCCTCTATTTCATCTTCATACCTCATATATTTGGTGTCTAAATTTTATCATTTAGATCTTCTACAAGTCATAGCATAAATACCTAATGTTGGTACTGTATTCTTTGAACACAATAAAAATTATAAGAATTAATTTTGAGGGGTGGGTGCCTGCTTTACCCTGCGCATAAGCTAGGCCAGCTCCTATCACACTGGGAAAGGTTTGCTACTATGTTCTCTCTCTCTCTCCTTTTCTCCTTGTTTGTCTCTTTTGACCCAAAACAATCAATCTGAAGTGGTGAAGGCCTGGGTAGCAAAGACAAAAAATGATTTCCTATTTAGGTGAGAGGGAAACAGAGACAAAGGAGAGAGTAAAGAGAAGATACACCCTGGCACCACTTTAAAGTTTCAGAAAAGGTTAAAATTTATTACAGTATACAAAACAATAAACAGTTACCAAGGGAGGCTGGAGACAACATAGAATTGCTGTGATGGAGACAGAAACGGTGCAATAACATTTATGTGTTGGTTTATTGTATAGAGACAGGAATGGAGAGGAAAAGGGGGTGGAGAGAGAGAAGGATGAGAGAGACTCCTGCAGCACTGCTCCACCATTCATGAAGCTTTCCCTCTGCAGGTGGGGAACCTGGGTCCTTGCATATTGTAAGGCTATAACAGGTGCACCGCCACCTAGCCCCTTAATTTTAAATAAATTGTCTCATCTCTGCTCACACCAGTTCATTTTCTTTTCTCTCTCTCCTTTTTTTTCTCTCTCTCTCTTTTTTAATTGCCATCAATTGGGTCTTGGTACCAGCACTCTGAAGCCACTGCTCCTGGTGGCCGTATTTTCCTCTTTTTTTTTTTTTTATTTGACAGGACAGAGAGAAATTGAGAAGGGAAGGGAGGAAGAAAGATAGAAACCTGCAGACCTGCTTCACTGCTCATGAAGCTTCCCCCCTGCAAGTGGAGAACAGGGTCTTGAAGCCCGATCCTTGTACATGGTGATATGTGGCTTAACCATGTGCCAGTGCCAGTGCCAGGCCTCACTAATTCATTTTCTTTAAGCTGGTTCTTTTTCATTATACAGATTTTTTTTTCCTTTTCTCCTCCAGGGTTATTGCTGGGCTCGGTGCCTGCACCATGAATCCACCGCTCCTGGAGGCCATTTTTCCCCCTTTTTGTTGCCCTAGTTGTTGCAGCCTCGTTGCGGTTATTATTGCCATTGTTGACATTGCTTTGTTGTTGGATAGGACAGAGAGAAATGTAGAGAGGAGGGGAAGACAGAGAGAGGGGGGGAGAGAAAGATAGACACCTGCAGACCTGCTTCACCGCCCGTGAAGCGACTCCCCTGCAGGTGGGGATCCGGGGGCTCGAACCGGGATCCTTACGCCAGTCCCTGCACTTTGCGCCACGTGCGCTTAACCCACTGCGCCACCGCCCGACCCCCCATTATACAGAATTTTAAGATGTATTCTGTACTTTTTTCTGAGCAGTATACTTAAGTGGAGACTAAATGTTGAAGATGGACATGAAAATTTTAGTCACTGAAAAAATTCTCAAAGTAGTCAGAGTACTCAGACGATAACTAAATAGCTTGTAGTTTCAGTAAAACTTGAATTCCCAGATACCAGTGAGAAAAAGAAAAGTTTTAAAACTTGGAAACAGTGAAGTCCTTTTTTCTCATTCCAGTAAAGAATTGTACTCACAGTGTTTGGTTTTGGTATTTATTTAATACTGTGCATAATCAATAAATGTTTTCTTTCCTGTTTTATTTTCCTCTTTCCCTTTGCCTCCTTAGTTCTTAGTTTCCTTTGATAATCTCTTGGCTGCCCAGGACTCTCCACTTTGGCATCCTGTTCAGGTGTGCCTCTTCTTTCCCAGTGTGTTTACCCCAGTTCCTCCTCTGCCCTGTCTGTCCTGCAGTTAGAGAGATATACATTAATTGGCCCCCATTCTGTCAAGGCTGTGCTCTTTGTGAAGCTAAAGACTAACTGATGTAGGAAGTAATTGTGAATGTCAGTTGGCCGCCAATGACTTAGAGATGTTACCTTTCCAGGTGACATGTTACAACAGAATGGAACCACCTGGAGAAGAGTCTGCTTAAATCTAAAGGAGTGGTTCTAATGATAGAAATTCAAGATGCTAGTAACCATCACTCGACTGTTTTGTTTTTAACAAGTGAACCTTTCTGTGTCCTTATAACAAAATTATATATTGTCTGTTTGATGCCAATGGCAAATTGAGTTTTTAATTTTTTTTTATGTATAGATCTTAACACTCTAAAGGTGTGTTAAATAAATAAATTGCTATATCTTCCTTTTCCTTTTCAGAATGACTGATGGATACTCAGGAAGTGATTTAACAGCTTTGGCAAAAGATGCTGCACTGGGTCCTATCAGAGGTGGGTGTAGTAGAGCTTGAAACATTAACAAGAATTTTTTTCTTTTTTTTTTATATTTATTTTATTTATTTATTCCCTTTTGTTGCCCTTGTTGTTTTATTGTTGTAGATATTATTGTTGTCGTCGTTGTTGGATAGGACAGAGAGAAATGGAGAGAGGGAGGGGAAGACAGAGAGGAGGAGAGAAAGACAGACACCTGCAGACCTGCTTCACCGCCTGTGAAGTGACTCCCCTGCAGGTGGGAAGCCGGGGTTCAAACCGGGATCCTTATGCCGGTCCTTGTGCTTTGCGCCACCTGCGCTTAGCCCGCTGCACTACAGCCCGACTCCCCAACAAGAATTTATTATACCACTTTAGAGGTTTAATAAGAGATTTTGAGTGGCCTTTCTGGTTAGTATGAAGTCAGAAAATGAAATCACTAAAAACTTGGCACAGTAGTTTCTGTTTCAGGTGGGATTTGAGCTCTCCCTTCCTACATGCAGCAGGGACTCTTCACAAGAACTGAAGGAGGTCTGCAGGTGTCTATCTTTATCTCTCCCTCTTTTTAACATTTTTTTTTTTTTTGAAATTTTTATCTATTTATTGTATACAGACAGTGAGAAATAGACTGGGAATGGGAAGATAGAGAGGCAGAGAGACAACTGCAGCCCTGCTTCACCACTTGCAAAGCTTTCCCCCTACAGGTAGAGACGAGGGACTAGAACCCTTGTCTTTGTGCATTGTAACATGTGCACTCAACCAGGTGCACCATCACTCGCCCCCCCCCCTTTAAGAAACATTTAAACATTTTTCACTATCTTTATTTATTGGATAAAGATTATTATTTATTGGGTAGAGATAGCCAGAAATTGAGCAGGAAGGGGGGGGGGGATAGAGAGAGAGAGAGAGACACCTGCAGCACTGCTTCACTTACACATTGTATCATGTGTGCTCAAGTAAGTGTGCCACCCTCTCTACCTTTTTATCTCTGCCTCCTTTCTCAATTTCTGTCTGTCCTATCTAATAAAATTTTTAAAAAGGGAAAAACATAGCCACTTTGAGCTGTAGATTCGTAGTGCTGGGACTGAACCCCAGTGATGATTCTGGATGCAAAAAACATAACATAATGTTGTAAAGCATTTTAACTATTTTGAAAATACAAAAATGTTCTCGGATTGAAAGACCTACACCAGGTTTGTAATCCAGTGGTAGAGTACTTGTTCTGAAAGTTGGAGCTCCTGTGTTGATACTTAGAACATATATGCGTGTACACAGGCATACCTTTTGTAAAAAATAAAGTTGTGTTCATTTAAGTTTATTCTCGTCTTTGTAAAATGTGTTGATTTTGAACTATAGTTCCCCCTCCAAACAAGCCTCCTACTTACTCCTAGAAGGAATAGTATTTTAAGCACCTATAACCTATATATGTCCTTGATATTAATGAGTGCCATTTCCCTTTAAAATACACTACTCAAGTAGTGTATTTTCAGACCATTTCACTTATTTATTTATTTATTTATTTATTTGCTGCTCATCCATTTTTATCAGAATTGTTTTTTTTAACAGACTTTTGTATTTTACAGAACTGAAACCTGAACAAGTGAAGAATATGTCTGCAAGTGAGGTATAATATCTTATAATTATTATTCCTTTGTCCTGATAACTATATTTTAGGACATCTTTTTGTCTGAATGTTTCTAATTTATTAGGAACTAGAAAAATTTACCTTGCTTCTGCATATGGGGGCCTATCAAAGCACAATCTCTCTGTGAGGAAGGAAAGGGAGAACCAGAGGTTCACTATGGAATATGCAATGCTGAGGACCAAACTTGGGATTTATTACTTGAAAATTTAATACTTTATCCACCACAGCACCTTGCAGGCTGCCAAATGAGAATATCTTATGATGTTCTTTGGTAATAGACAAATTATATATATAGCCACTAAGTAATTTTCTTTTAAAATTTTTTTAGCATTTATTTATTTATTTTCCCTTTTGTTGCCCTTGTTGTTTTATTGTTGTAGTTATTGTTGTTGTAATTGATATCGCCGTTGTTGGATAAGACAGAGAGAAATGGAGAGAGGAGTGGAAGACGGGGAGAGAAAGATAGACACCTGCAGACCTGCTTCACCACCTGTGAAGCGACAGCCCTGCAGATGGGGGTCGGGAGCCGAATCCTTAGGCTAGTCCTTGAGCTTTGCACCATGTGCACTTAACCCGCTGCACTACTGCCCAACTCCCACTAAGTCATTTTCTATTATTATAATATGAAAATACTAAATAGAAGAAAATTATTGGAAATGAGGGTTTGCTTCCTTTCTATTTTATTTTGATAAAATAGAAAATTTTGGTCTGGTGCAGTGGATAAAGCATTGGACTCTCAAGCATGAGGTCCTGAGTTCAGTCCCTGGCAGCACATATACCAGAGTGATGTTTGATTCTTTCTCTCTCTTCACCTATCTTTCTCATTAATAAGTAAATAAAATATTAAAAAAAAAAAAAAAAAACAGGAAATTTGGGACAGGAGAGGAAGATAGAAAAGGTGAGGGAATGTGGTCCCTGAAGTAGCGCAGTGGATAAAGCATCGGACTCTCAAGCATGAGGTCCTGAGTTCAGTCCCCGGCAACACATGTACCAGAGTGATGTCTGGCTTTTTCTCTCTCCTTCTATGTTTCTCATTAATAAATAAAATATTAAAAAAAAAAAAAAAAGTGAGGGGAAAGGAAAGATACTAACCGGGTCTGTCACCACCCAGCCAAAATGAGGGTTTTATGTTTTATTATCTTTATTTGTTGGATAGAAACCATCAGAAATTGGGAGTTGGGTGGTAACGCAGTGGGTTTAGTGCACATGGTGCAAAGCACAGGGCCAGCGTAAGGATCCCAGTTTGAGCCCCCGACTCCCCACCTGCAGGGGAGTCACTTCACAGGCGGTGAAACAGGTCTGCAGGCATCTCTCTCCCTTTCTCTGTCTTCCCCTCCTCTCTCCCTCTCTCTCTGTCCTATCCAACGACGACATCAATAATAACTACAACAATAATGAAAAACAACAAGGCAACAAAAGAGAAAATAAATAAATGAAAATTAAACAATAATAAATAAAATCTTAAAAAACAAGCAAGAACCCAGCATTATTGCTTTAATGTATCATTGAGTAATGCTTTATAAAAACTTTTTATCATTTTCTTTTGATTTAGATGAGAAATATTCGATTAGCTGACTTCACTGAATCCTTGAAAAAAATAAAGCGCAGTGTGAGCCCTCAAACCTTAGAAGCATACATACGTTGGAATAAGGACTTTGGAGATACCACTGTTTAAGAAAACACTTTTAATCCTGCAGAACATTTGACTTTCCAAGAAACAAACGTGCTGTCTTCAGAGAATAGTTACCAACTCCAGCAGCTCAGCCTAAGTTTACAGAACTTTTCAGTTTTATAACTTTTTGTGCACCCCAGAAGATGAACCAGAAAACAAATTTAAATGCACAATGCAAATAGAATATTTTGTTTAAGGTTTTCTTGCCTCCGTTGTCATGGTCATACCAGTGAAGACTGTAAGTGCACCCCAAAAGAAAGGAGGAAAGAAAGAAAGAAAGAAAGAAAGAAAGAAAGAAAGAAAGAAAGAAAGAAAGAAAAAACAAGAAATAAGAAAACTGTTTTTGGTCTTACTATATAATCAAAATGTAAATAGTCATTTGTATATTGTGTTGCAGATGAAAGTATTCCAGAGGCAGTGAATAGTAGAAGACACAAGAGCCGTTGGTTGTTTGTCTTCTAGCGTCTTTTCTTAAAATAGTAACTTTTCCTATTTCCTCTCCCACTGTGCTCTTGATAACAGGTGACTGGAATGCCAAACACTTATGTTTCTTCCTCTTTTCTGTTTTTCCTTTCTTTTTACAAATTCATTGTGCCAAATGAAACTTTTTCCTAAATAACAGTAATAGGAAAAAGCATATTGAGGGTTTTATCCTCTTCAGAAATCTATGGACATTAAACAACTGTGTTCTTTTTAGTCTTATTTTTCTATTACCTTGCTACCAAACAATTTAGAAAGCAATATGATAGCAGCAATGCTAATCTGGTAATGCAGAGATTTGAATGACTTTGTCATATAACATGTAGTCAGTCCTCATGTGACTTGCGATATTTTTTCTTTAGTATATTTGTCAGAAATCTATTGTTGACTGTTAAATTATTCCTAGTAGAATTGTCCTAATACTCAAGATACCAATTTTAACTGCTCTAAAAGTGGTTCTGATGCAAGAGAAGTTAAATCACTTCTAATTTACTGCTTACTGCTTTCTTGCTGTTTACAGAATAATTACAAGGCAGTGGATCCTACCATCTTTTAATATTAATCCCTTCAATAAAACTTAAAATTACTGTTTTTATAATTGCAAACGTTTTATAGGTTTCTTGTGCTCACTTTGTTAACTGAAGTTTGAGTCTATTAATCTGCCTTCCCCCCCAATGTACAGTACTTCTGTTTCTTGTTTGTATATGTATGCCTGAATTTTCATTACAGAAATGCTATAGTAGGAAGTAGAGACTTGTATCATGGCCTTTTAAATATTGTAATAAAGGCAAATGACTATTTGCCCTTAGTTTACTGGTTAAAAGTTTGTTTACACAAATTTTTTGGTGCTTAAATGGTATTATGTAAAATGTCATGGGTGGAAGGAATAATTTTTATAGTAGTAATAAAAATTTTACACTTAGAAAAAACTATCTTTGATTGTAAGGGAATACATTCAGTTAAAAATTAGCCCCATTAGATAAAAATCTTATAATAAAGAAAACATTCACAATTTTTCTCTTGTTTATCTAATAGAGGTTTATCTAATAGAGGAGGTGTACGGTTTATTAGGATCATGTGTTTGAAGCCGTATCTCAAATCATGTTTCTTCTAATCAAGACCTCAGGACTTTGTGGATAATAAAATGACTGTTGATAAATAGAAAAATATTTTAGAGTCAAAATCATCATATTTTAGTTCATGAATAGTATACAAGCCATGTTATAATGTAATAATTAGAGAGTCAGGAACATCCAAGATCAGAATTATCTGTAATAAAGCTCATGTAATTCCATTTTATATTTTCAGTATTTCATTATCTATGTTAAAATAACTAGTAAATAATAGTAATGGTTCTACATACATTTTTTTAACTTAATTTCCCCTCACCATGGTTCACTGGAGCTCTGTACCTGTGCTACTGCCCAGCCCCTAAGCTCAATTTTAAAATGAGAATTTTCTTTAAAATCATATTTTTATCAGCTCTAACGTAATAATTTTATTATAATTCTTATCCGTAGTAATCTAATAGCTCAGTATTTTAATTGGGAAAGGTTTTTTTTTTAATTTTTTGTATTATCTTTATTTATTGGATAGAAACAGCCAGAAGGGAGATGGGCAGTAGCGCAGCAGGTTAAGCGCAGGTGGTGCAAAGCACAAGGACTGGCGTAAGGATCCTGGTTTGAGCCCCTGGTTCCTCACCTGCAGGGGAGTCGCTTCACATGCGGTGAAGCAGGTCTGCAGGTGTCTTTCTCTCCCTCCCTCTGTCTTCCCCTCCTCTCTCCAGGCTGGGGCCTCGAACTTTGGGTCCTTGCCAACTATAACATGCACTCAACCAGGTGTGTTTGCCACCACCCGGCCCTGGGATACTTTTTACATAACAGATGTTTCCATTGTTAAAAGATATAAAAATGAAATTAATGCTGTCACAAGCATTGTGTGAAAGGATTTTATTGCTGAATGAAAACTCTTCTATGTATAGAAGTTTCATTAATTTTACTCATCAAGGTATAAGTTGAATTTAGTGTTAGAGAACTATTTTCTTTTGAATAACTATGACCGAACTTTTTATAAAGCTTTTCTTCTTTCATTGAATGGCCATGAAAATGGAGGTAATGTTAAAGTAGGAGATAAAAAAGATTGCTATGGTCTTTTTCAATAAAAATAGAAGTCACTGAGGCTTTCTGAGTATTAGGCTTTGATTATTACCTTTTATATTTTGCATTGAGCTCTGTGTCCTATTATTTCCTTCAAAGTAATGCTTAAACATTTAAGAAATGCTATGCTCTTTTTGTTAATATTGTATAATTTTGTAAATTAAAAGCTTGTGTTTTTGAGCAAAGGGGGAAGGAAATCAGTAGTATCCTCCCAGATACACAGGTAAAAGCATTATGCTAAGGCAATCTGACTATTGACGTAATTTGATTTATAACTTGCATATGTGCTTTGCACTCAGAAAGAATTGGAGAAAAAGCAGATACTAAAATCCAAATTTAGTAGAATTCCTTGTTTTTTACATTTTTATTTGTTTGCTATTGGGTAGAGACAGAAATTGAGAGGGAAGGGGGGGAGACGGACAGGGAGAGCGACACCTTGAGCCCTGTTTCACTACTCATGAAGCTTTCTCCCTGCGGGTGGGAGTGGGGGCTTGTGATGTGAGCACTTAAGCAGGTATGCCACCGTCTGGCCCCTAGGAGTCCTGCTTAAATGTAATGTTCTTTACATTTTGCACAAAAACTGATTCTTTTGGTAAAACAATCGATTTTGCAATTTGCTTTGGAACTCTTGAATCAAAGGATTTTCTTTTAAATGCCAGTTTCAATCTCTTGAACTTTTCTTCAGAAAAAAAAAAATGATAAAGCATGCCCTACAAAAGGGAGGCTTTTTGTTGTTTTTCTTTTCAAAGTAGTTTTTTTCCTACTGGATTGAAAATAAATGATAATCCTCATTTCACCTTTATTTTTCTGTTTACAGTTTGAGATTTCAGGGGTTGAAGTCTGGTAAAAAGGGAGTAGCTAGTTTTGGGCTCTCTTACTAGTAACAATTATAACAGTAAGGTGGGTGTGTGTGTGGCTATCTTGGTTGGAAGAGAGCTTAAAAAGGTAAAATGAAACAACAAGAATGGCAAAAAAAAATGGCCTCGAGGAGCAGTGGGTTTGTAGTGTAGGCACCACCCCCCATCAATAACCCTGGAGGCAAAAGAAAAAAATCTCCAAAATGTCTACTTATAAATTATCTTCAAATTTTTGGTGGGACCAAAAATTGGTCTTGTGCACTCTGATATTCATATGAACCAGGCAGAAAGCAGAACATCTGAAGAACTGAACAGAGGCAGCAGCTACTGGGGGAATAGAGTCTGAGCTCTTAAGTTCTAAGAGCCGGTTATTAAACACAAAGTTTCCTTCTGAAACTCTAAAGGAAGTGAGTGGCTCCATAAATAGAATGAAGCCCTTGCACCCAGAAGGCCCTAGGTTCAATCCCTGGCACTGGATATGCTAGAGTGGTGTTTTGGCTTCTCATAAAAAATTAAACTTTTAAATTATTTAAAAAATTTTTATTTATAAAAAGGAAACACTGACAAAACCATAAGATAAGAGGGGTACAGCTTCGCACAGTGCCCACCACCAGACCTCTGTATACCATCCCCTCCACTGATAGCTTTCCTATTCTTTAACCCTCTGGGAGTATGGACCCAAGATCATTGTGGGGTGCAGAATGTTGACGGTCTAGCTTCTGTAATTGCTTCCTGGCTGAACATGGGGGTTGACAAGTCTATCCATACTCCCAGCCTGTCTCTTTCCTTAGTGGGGAAGGACTCTGGGGAGGCGGAGCTCCAAGGCACATTGGTGGGGTTGTCCAGGGAAGTCTGGTCGCATCCTGCTAGCAACTGGAACCTGGTGGCTGAAAAGTGTTAACATACAGAGCCAAACAAATTGTTGAACAACCGTGGACCTAAAGGCTGGAATAGTGCAGATGAAGTGTTGGGGGAGGAGGTCCTCCATTTTAAGGAGAGTGGCACAGGAGGTATCATAGTAGCTTGAGAACCAGACATGAGGTGGTAATTTTTTTTAAGACTTTTAAAAATATTTATTCATTTTCCCTTTTTGTTGCCTTTTTATTGTTGTAATTATTATTGTTGTTGTTATTGATGTCTTCGTTGTTGGATAGGACAGAGAAATGGAGAGAGGAGGGGAAGACAGAGAGGAGGAGAGAAAGACACTGCAGACCTGCTTCACCGCTTGTGAAACCATGCCCCTGGAGGTGGGTAGCCGGGGGCTTGAACCGGGATCCTTATGCCAGTCCTTGCACTTTGCGCTATCTGTGCTTAACCACTGTGCTACTGCCCGACTCCCGAGTTCCTAAATTTGATTTCCCCACATCACATATGCCAGAGTGATGTCCTATATGCTAAATAACATAAATGGAAGGGGGAAGTATGCTAATACGGAAGGATGATATTCTAGAATTGAGACTTTTACTTTTAGATTATTTGCAAATGAACAAACCCCATGTCAAAAAGCTTACTACCAAGCCTTCACAGTGGCCTGTCAATAGTTCAGATGGTTCATTAATTCCTGATTTCAATCCCCAGAGTCAGATAGGAACACCAGTGACAGACAGCACATAAGGTGGCTCACTGTATGGTGAAGCATTGCTTTGATATATGCTTTCTCTGCCTTTCATTCCAAGTGTATAGAGTACAGTGTGTCAGGTAGCCGATCAGCAATATTTTACATGTGTAAGACCCCTGTTCCGTTCCCTGGTTCCCCATCAAAAAATAAAAATCGGGGGTTGGGCTTTCTTTCGGTCCGTGCGACTGGCAGGATGGGCAAATTTTGTGGACTCCGTACTGCCAGGAACCTGCATAGCCACTGGCGTGACCAGAAGTGGCGCGATAAGTAGTACAAGAAAGCCCATCTGGGCAGGGCCCTGAAGGCCAATCCTTTGGGAGGTGCTTCCCATGCCAAGGGGATTGTGCTGGAAAAAGTAGGGGTTGAAGCCAAACAGCCAAATTCTGCTATCAGGAAGTGTGTCTGAGTTCAGTTGATCAAGAATGGCAAAATAATTAAAAAAAAAAAAAATCACAGCCTTTGGGCAATGATGGTTGCTTGAATTTTATTGAGGAAAACAATGAAGTTCTGGTTGCTGGATTTGGTCGTAAAGGTCACGCTGTTGGTGGCATTCCTGGAGTCAAAATGGCTAATGTCTCTCTCTTGACTTTATACAAAGGCAAGAAGGAAAGGCCAAGATCCTAAGTTTGATGGTGTAAGTGCAGTGGTAATAAAATTTCATAATATCAGAAAAGTAAATCGAGTGTTGGCAAGATCACTCACCTGGCATGGTGCTTGCCTTCCACGCACCAGGCCCAGCTTTAAGGCCCCACCACACCATGCAGGGGTAGTGAAAGGGAATCTCCGCTGCTATCTGAAAAAGTTGACCAGAATGTGGAGATTGCACCTGTATGAGGCCTCAAGCTCAGTTTTATCCACTGTATCACCTCGGCTGCATCTATTTCTTAAATCTTTCAATTGTAAAGTGGGAATAGCATATCTGTTTTATAAGATACTGTAAAAAATGTCACAATTTGTTAAAAGCTCCTCAATACGCCATGAATATTTTAAATTAATTAATTGATTGATTGATTGATTGATTAATTTTGCCTCCAGGGTTATGCTGGGGCTCGGTGATTACACCACAAGTCCACTGCTCCTGGAGGCTATTTTTCCCCTTTGTTGCCTTTGTTGTTTTACCGTGTTGTGGTTATTATTGTTCTTGTTACTGATGTCGGTTAGGACAGAGAGAAATGAAGAGAGGAGGGGAAGACAGAGATGGGGAGATAGAAACCTGCAGACCTGCTTCACCGTTTGAGAAGCGACACCCCTGCAGGTGGGGAGGCGGGGGCTCGAACCGGGATCTTTACTCTGGTCCTCGCGCTTTGTGCCACGTGTGATTTTAACCCACTGCGCTAACACCCGACCCCTATATTTTCTAACATTACAAATCCACCCTAACTGCTCCAGGACAAGTCGCCCCAGCTCTCCAACTCCCAAAGCCGAGGCTCAGGGTGTCGCTCTAGCCATGGCTTCTCTTTCTATGGTCCCGCGGGGTCCGCTGGGAGACGAGGGGCCAGATCTGGAAAGCCAAAACATGCAATTCCGCCTCGGCGTCTCTCGCAGCCAATCGGCCGCAGTGTCCCCGCCCCTTCCGGTCCGGGGAAGCCTGGCACTCAAAGCCTCTTCCGGCAGGAGCTGAGCGGCTCCTTATCATGGTGAGTTGGCCGACGGCGGAGTGGGCCGGTCAGGGTGACTCCTCTCCTCTTCGTTTTTCCCGAGGTGTCCGCAGATGCCTAGGCTCCTCAGAGCTGGAGTCGGCGGAGTTGTGGCGGGGTGCCCGGGGGGGAGGGACCGGCATCCAGAAAAAGGGGAGCCCTCTCAGCACCTCTGCTTCCTCGCGCGTCCTCTACGGGGTCCCGCCCTTCTGCCGGGGTTCTTACCGGGGTGGGTCTCTGCCCCAGGCCTGGTCTCAGGGGTCTGGCAAGCTGTGACACTCCCCTCCCACGGAGATGGTCTTGATCTGATTGGAAAGTTTAGGGGTGTCAGGCGCTGGTGCCACATGACAGCACCATGGAAGCGCCAACGAAATCCCAACTCATGGCTGGTGGGGTCTTTTGGTCTCACCCACTTTCACCACCCCACTCACTTGTCTTGCCTTGTCTCATTGCTTTGTTTTTGTAAATGAATGAGGAAGAAGGAAAAGAAAAGAGATTGACCAGGGAAGCACATATAAGAAGCACTTCACATTTAGGAGGTCCTGGGTTCATTCACAGCACCCTACCCCTGTGACAGCCCAGGAGGTAGTGCAGTGGGGAAAGTGTTGCACTCTCAAACATGATGTCCTGAGTTCAGTCCCTAGCAGTGCATATATTAAAATGATTCTCTAGGGGGTCGGGCGGTGGCGCAGTGGGTTAAGCGCATGTGGCGCAAAGCGCAGGGACCAGCGTAAGGATCCCGGTTCGAGCCCCTGGCTCCCCACCTGCAGGGGAGTCGCTTCACAGGCGGTGAAGCAGGTCTGCAGGTGTCTGTCTTTCTCTCCCCTTCTCTGTCTTCCCCTCCTCTCTCCATTTCTCTCTGTCCTATCCAACAACTAATAAGTTAATCTTTAAAAACAAGTCACCACTGGGCTTAGGAAGTGGTGTAGTTGGAAGCATGGTATGGCTGGAGAGACAGCATAATGTTCATATAAACATTTTCATGCCTGAGGCATCCAAGGTCCCAGGTTCAATTGCCAGCTCAGAGCTGAGCTGAGCAGGACTCTGGCAAAAAAAACAACACAAACAAACAGAAAAACATGAGGTCTCCAGCAGTCCTCAGTAGGCCATGTGCTAGAGTGATACTCTGATGCTCTCTCTTACTATCTTGTATTAAAGTAATTGTTCTTGTTTTTAATCCCCACTGTGAGAATGGGGAGATAACTTAATGGCTATTCTACAGATTTGAGGCCCTGACGTCTCAGGTTCAGTTCCTATCACTGTCATAATCTAGAGGTGAATGGTGCTCTGGTAAAATAAATAAGTAAATAAATAAATAATGAAAAGTCAAATCAAAATTAAATCACTGTGTAGTCAGTTAATTTTTTTTTTTTTTTTGCCTCCAGGATTATTGCTAGGGCTCAGTGCCTGCACTATGAATCCACTGCTTCTGGAGGCCACTTTTTACCTTTAGTTGCCCTTGTTGTTTATTGCTGTTGTTGTTACTATTATTGTTGTCGTTGCTGTTGTTGTTGGATAGGACAAAGATATCAGAGAGGAAGGGAAGACAGGAAGACCTGCTTCACCGCCTGTGAAGTGACTTCCCTGCTGGTGGGGGAGCTGGGGGCTCGAACCAGATTCCTTATGCCAGTCCTTGTGCTTTGCGCCACATGCGTATAACCCGCTGCACTACCATCCCACACCCCAAAGTTAAATTTTTTTTTTTAATTTTGCTTCCAGGGCTATTGCTTGGGCTCGTTGCCTGCACTACAAATCCACTGCTCCTGGAGGCCACCTTTTCCCCATTTTGTTGCCCTTGTTGTTGTCGTTATTGTTATTGTTGCCATTGGTGTTGTTGTTGGATAGGACAGAGAGAAATCGAGAGAGGAGGCAGAGCGGGAGAGAAAGATAGATACCTGCAGACCTGCTTCACTGCTTGTAAGGTGACCCCCCCCCTGCAGGTGGGGGGAGACAGGGGCTCAAAACTGAACCCTTAAGCCAGTCCTTGCAATTTGCACCTTGTGCGCTTAACCCATTGCGCTAAACCTGCTGTGCTACTGCCTGACCCCCCCCCCCCGCCCCCGGGGTTAATTTCTAAAATTGACCATGCCATGTCCTTGCTGAAATCCTTCCCTTTTTTTTTTTTTCTCCAATTCAATCACTTTACTGAGGACATGTTAATTCACAAAGTGCTCAAAATATAGTGGTACAGTTTCACTGGTCTCTCTCTTTGTGAGATTCTCATTAAATTAAAACAATATGTTAAAAATAAATAAAATTTAAAAATCAAAGATTTGGGGCTGGGAAGACAGCATAGTGGTTATGCAACAGAACTTTGATGGCGGCGGGGTGGGGGTGGGGTAGGGCGGTGTGTGAAAATGGGTTCTTGAAAACTGTTCTATACTACCTTAAGTTAATTGTATTTTAAATACAAATGATCAAGGACAATCTGTGGAACTCTAACTAATGCAAGTATTACTTCCACTGAAAAGATGTTTTGCTGTGATTTCCCAGTTAAATACAGGCTACCCTTATTAAGTGTCAATTTATTGACAGCCAAATTTTCAGCAGCACCAAGGACTACAGCAAGCAATTTTCTTTTGCTAACTCTGAGAGGTTGTGAATCTTTTGGTTTCTATTTTAGTTAGTAAAGATATTTTACTCTGGGGCCAGGTGGTGGCGCACCTGGTTGAATGCACATGTTAGAATGCACAAGGACCCAGTTTCAAACCCTCGTCCCCACCTGCAGGGGGAAGATTTTGCAAGTGGTGAAGTAGTGCTGCAGGTGTCTCTCTGTCTCTCTCCCTCTCTCTCATTCCTTCCCTTTCAATTTCTGGCTGTCAGTATCCAATAAATAAATATAAAGATAATAAAACTTTTTTTTTTAAAGATATTTTACCTTGTGTTTTTTCTGTGGGAAAAAAAAAAAGAAAGAAAATGCGGGGGCCAGGTGGTGGCCCACCTTGTTGGGTGCACATGTTACAATGTGCAAGGACCTGGGTTTGAGCCCCTGGTCCCCACTTGCAGGGGGAAAGCTTTGTGAGTGGTGAAGTAATATTGTAGATGTCTGTCTTTCCAGCTCTCTCTCTTTTTTAACATTATTTATTTATTTATTTATTTATTAGAAATATAGAAGGAGAGAGAGGAAGAACCAGACATCACTTTGGTTCATGTGCTGCCAGGGATAGAACTCATGACCTCATGCTTGAGAGTCTAATAATGCCTTATCCACTGCACCACCTTCCAAACCACTCTCCCTCTATCACCTCCTTCCCTCTTGATTTCTAGCTGTCTGTACAGTAAATAAATAAAGATAATTAAAAAATTAAGAAAGGCAATATATCCTTTGTCATTAATGAAGTTACTAGAATGTTAATATTAGCCTGCAGTGAAAGATGACATGATGAAGGCCATCTCCAGGTTAAATACTCAGTAATGTAAAAACTATAATCAGGAATAATCTGGGAAAGCTTCATGGAGGAGGTGAAACATGTAACTGAGTACTAGGTGTTACATCTTTTTTTTTTTTTGGATTCTGGGGTTTTTGTTTTTGTTTTTTCTCTTTTTATTATTATTATTATTATTATTTTGGATTCTGGGGTTTTTATCAGGGCAGTTTCTCTTTGTAAATTTTCTTTTCTTTTTTAGTACTATCTTTATTTATTTATTTATTGGATAGAGACAGCAAGAAATGGAGAGGGAAGGAGGTGATAGGGGGAGAGAGATGAGACACCTGCAGCCCTGTTTTACCACTCGTGAAGCTTTTCCCCTGTAGAAGGGGACCAGGGGCTTGGAACCAAGTCCTTGTGCTTTGTAACATGTGCACTCAACCAAGTGAGCCACCACCAGCCCCTCTTTTTCTCTCTTTCAGAGGGCAGAGAGATACTGCAGCAGTGCTCTAGCACACATGAAATTTCCGTTTTGCATTGTGCCTTCGGTGTGGTAGGACCTCACCCCTGGTCCTTGCTCCTGGTAAATTTTGTCCTCTATTTAATGAGCTACCTCCACTTCAGTGCTTTACTTTAATCTTTTTTTTTTTTTTTTTTTAACCAGAGTACTGATCAACTCTGGCTTATGGCAGTACAGGGGATTGAACCTGAGATTTTGAGGCCTCAGGGATGAGAATATCTTTGCATAACCATTATGCTATCTAGCTCTGCCCTAATATTTTTTTTAATTGAGGAAATATTTTGTAAGACTTGTCATTGGGATACAGCATAACAGCTTCCCAAAATAGAAGTCAGCCACCACCAGACTGCTCATTCTTTCCACCATAGCACACTGGGCTCCCAACTGCTGATGAGGTTCCAAACCTCACCCACCTTTTAAAAAATTTTTTTTTATCATCTTTATTTATTTATTGGATAGAGAGTCAGAAATTGAGAGGAGGGGGGGAGATAGACTGGGAGAGAGAGACATAGACACACCTGCAGCACTGCTCCACCACTCGCAAAGCTTTCCCCCTGCAGGTGGGGACCAGGGGCTCGAACCCGGGTCCTTGTGCACTGTAACGTGTGTGCTCAACCAGATGCGCCACCATACGGCTCCCCCTCCCCCACCTAACCAACTATTCCTTTCTACTTAACGTTTATTTAAAAAAAATTTTTTTTTTTCATTTTCCACCAGAGCGCTGCTGAGCTGATGGTGCTGAGGTCTGAACCTGAGACTTTTCAGCCTCAGGCATGAAGTCTTTTTATATATCTCCTCCCTCCCAGCTGTTCCTTTTCTGTCATTTGAAAACTGGACTCCAGTTTGTGAAATGTATCTGCTAGCTGTGGAAACCCAATTCAGTTTCGGAAAAGTTGAATCTTTGGGTTTTAATTTTTTTTTCTAGTACCATAATTATATCAGAAATGAGCCTTTGCCTTTTATTTACTTATTATGGAAGAGACAAGCAGACAGATATTCAGACACGCGCCAGAGCACTGCTCTCGCACATGCATGCTGGAGAGTGACCTGGGCACCTCAGGCATGCCAGTGTTGCTGTCTACCAGCCAAGTTATTTTTTTTTCTTTTTTTTGTGGAAATAATGACTTACAAGGCAGATATTCTCATGGGACAATTTAAACATTTACAGGTGATTGGGTGACCTTACATATGATATTCATGCAAAGGACAGGTTATAGACTGAATGCTAGAAAACAGCTGATTAAACAATCAGTGTTAATTTTAGAAAAAGAATCATCACTGAAATAAAAAAGAGTTGAGTCCTCTTGGCTCCAGTAAAGAACTATGTTATGCTCAGTGTTTTCCATTAATAAGCTATCTTTATCAAGAAGGACTCATTCTCCACTGACATACTTATATATAGACTAGCCAATAGTGCCCATTTCAGAAGCTATCCAGACGACTTCTCCAGCATGAAAGAAGAGGTAAAATGTTTGCTGAGGGTCGGCTAAATAGCTCACTTGGGCAGTGTGCTGTTTTGCATGTATGCGACTCAGGTTCAAGGCTGATCCCCAGCAGACTGAAGGAAGCTTGGTGCTGTAGTCTCTTGTACTATCTCCGCCACTCTATTAAAAATTATATATATTGGAGCTAGGCGGTGGTGCACCTGGTTAAGTGCACACATTACAGTGCACAAGGATCCAGGTGCAATCCCCTGGTCCCCATGCTATTTTCTTTTTTAAATTTTTTTTAAAGATTTTATTTATTTATTAATGAGAAAGATAGGAGAGAGAAAGAACCAGACATCAGTCTGGCACATGTGCTGCCGGGGATCAAACTAAGGACCTCATGCTTGAGAGTCCAAAGCCTTATCACTGCGCCACCTCCCGGACCACAGCCAAGCTATTTTCATGGCCTTGCCTTTTAGAAACTTGCTTGTCTTGTTTCTTTTTTCTTTTTCTCTGATAGAGAAGGAGATCAAGCCCCTGGCTCTGGGAGGGGCCACTTCACAAGTAGTGAAGCAGGTCTGCAGAGATGTCTTTCTCGCCCTCTATCTTCCCCTCCCCTCTCAATTTCTCTCTGTCCTGTTGGGGAAAACAATTGCCACAGGAGCAGTGAATTTGTTGTGCTGGCATCCCAAGGTAACCCTTGAGGCAAAAAAAAAAGGAGACAGGGAGAGAGAGATACTTGCAGTACTGCTTGTGAAGTCCTCTCCCCCTGCCCAATATCCTCTGTTGGAGGGACCTGGGGTTTGAACCCTGTCTATGCAAATGGGGATGTTTGGGCTATACCAGGTGAGCCACCTATTTTTCTTAATGTGAGAGTAATTGAAATAATTTAAAGTGAGCTAAAACTAGAAGATATCTAAAAATACTGGTATTAAATAGGATTCGTTTCTAGGAATAAGATATTCTACACAAAATTATTTGTTTATTTTATTCTATTTCTTTATTGGGGAATTAATGTTTTACATTCAACAGTAAATGCAATAGTTTGTACATGCATAACATTCCCCAGTTTCCCATATAACAATACAACCCCCTCTGGGTCCTCTGTCATCCTTCTTGGACCTGTATTGTAGTCACCCACCCACCCCCACCTGTTTATTTCTGTTACCAGAGCACTGCTCAGCTCTGGCTTATGGTGGTGTGGGGGGTTGATCCTGGCTGGGGCTTTGGAGCCTCAGGCATGAGAGTCTTTTTGCATAACCATTATGCAAAAAAAAAAACCCACTACACAAAACCTACACAAAAAAAGTTTTAAAAAATTTATCCATTATCATTTATCACCATTGTCCCTTTTCAACTGAATCAATATAGTAGACCCTCTGGGTTAGTATATACACTGGTCTTTATCTGAATATCAAAATTAGTAATACGTGTGTGTGTACTTTATATTTCTTTCATTCCTTTTCATTATGGAAAAATTTGAACATATACAAACATAGGAAGAATATATTGCAGTAGGCCCCCTTGAAATAATCTCTTTACAAGAACATTTATCCACATTCTATTGTTTTTCTTAGGTCAGCCTTTTCTGCATGTGGTGACTCTCAATAACATGCAACTAATAATGACATGATTAAACTTTGAAGAAATGGGATATGCCTTTTTTTTTTTTTTTTTTTTTTCCTCCAGGGTTATTGCTGGGCTCGGTGCCTGCACCATGAATCCACCGCTCCTGGAGGCCATTTTTTCCCCTTTTTGTTGCCCTAGTTGTTGCAGCCTCGTTGCGGTTATTATTGCCATTGTTGACGTTGTTTTGTTGTTGGATAGGACAGAGAGAAATGGAGAGAGGAGGGGAAGACAGAGAGGGGGAGAGAAACATAGACACCTGCAGACCTGCTTCACCGCCTGTGAAGCGACTCCCCTGCAGGTGGGGAGCCGGGGGCTCGAACCGGGATCCTTACGCCTGTCCCTGCGCTTTGCGCCACGTGCACTTAACCCACTGCGCCACCGCCCGACCCCTTTTTTTTTTTTTTTTTTTTTTTTTTTTTTTTTAAGGACCGAGAAATGAAGAGAGGAGGGGAACACAGAGAGGAGGAGAGAAAGATAGACACCTGTAGACCTGCTTCACTGCTTGGGAAGCGACTCCCCTGCAGGTGGGAACTAGGGGATCGAACCAGGATCCTTATGCCAGTTCTTGCACTGTGCACCATGTGCACTTAACCAGCTGTGCTACTGCCCAGCCCCCGGATATGCGTTTTTATAGCTGCTCAGATGTTTCACAACGATAATTGTAAGAAAATCATACCTCTGCTTGAGTTAAATCAGAAAATGTCTCACGGTGTTTCATCTACTAATATCCTGTTCTGGGGGCCGGGTGGTGGCGCACCTGGTTGAGCACACATGTTACAATGTGTAAGGATCCAGGTTTGAGTCCCCAGCCCCCACCTGCAGAGGGAAAACTTCATGAGTGGTGAAACAGTGCTGCGGGTGTCTCTCTGTCTCTCTTCCTCTCTATCCCCCCCCTTCTTGATTTCTGGCTGTCTCTATCCAATAAATAAAGATAATACAATTTTTTTTTTTTAATAATCATTTCTGTACTTTCTCTGAACTTGAATGTTTGAGTCACATTGGTCATTTTCATTGAGGGGGAAGTGTAGTATGAATATTATGGTGATTCATTACCTTTATCATTTAGGAAAATAATTTTGTGAAAATAGAAATCCTTTTATTTAGCATTTAGCAACCAAAGTATTATATATGACCCATTGAAAGTTGTAAAGCCCCCCCAACAATTACTTCGCTTTTGAGATGATAATTAAAATTTTCTGGGAGTTGGGCGGTAGAGCAGTGGGTTAAGTGCACGTGGCACAAAGCGCAAGGACCGGCAGAAGGATCCTGGTTGGAGCCTGGCTCCCCACCTGCAGGGGAGATGCTTCACAATCGGTGAAGCAGGTCTGCAGGTGTCTATCTTTCTTTCCCCCTCTCTTCCCCTCCTTTCCCCATTTCTCTCTGTCCTAACAGTGACGACATCAATAACAACAATAATAACTACAACAACAATAAAACCAAGGGCATCAAAAAGGGAAAATAAATAAATATTTTTAAAAAATTTCCCCCACTTTGCCTTTGCTCTTATCTACCACCCCCACACATGAAATTATGTCATGTAAAACTGATGATTTCCTTTACTGCTTCTTGATTTTATATTCTAGTTAAGAAAGGCTTCTCCAATTCCAAGATTATTAAATTATACACTTATAATTTCTTCTTTAATATTTGATTTATCCTCATGAGGTAGGTGCAGAGAGAAACACCAGCGCACTTCTCAGCTCTGGCTTATGGTGGTACTAGGGATTGAACCTGGGAATTCAGAGCCTCAGGCATAAAAGTCTTACACATGGGAGTCGGGCGGTAGCGCAGTGGGTTAAGGAGCAGTGTAAGGATCCCGGTTCGAGCCCCCAGCTCCCCACCTGCAGAGGAGTCGTTTCATAGGCGGTGAAGCAGGTCTGCGGGTGTCTTTCTCTCCGCTTCCCTGTCTTCCCTTCCTCTTTCCATTTCTCTCTGTTCTATCCAACAACAATGACATCAGTAATAACTACAAAAATAAAGTCTTACAGAACCATTATACTGCCTCCCCAGCCTCTGTAATTTCTCCGTTACTCTATGGTTTTTATATTTTAACTTTATTCTTTTTTTCTTCTTTATTTTATTTATTTATTGCCAGAGCACTGCTTAGCTCTGGTTTGTGGCGGTGCTGGGGATTGAACCTGGGGGAACCTTTGGAACCTCAGGCAAAAGAAAGACTTTTTTGCATAACCATTGTGCTATCTCCCCAGCCTCTGAATTTTATTCATGTTTTTTTTTTAATTTTTTAATACTTATTTATTCCCTTTTGTTGTCCTTATTTTAAAATTTCTTTATTGGGGAAGACCTTGTTGTTTTTTGTTGTTGTTATTGATGTCATCGTTGTTGGATAGGACAGAGAGAAATGGAGAGAGGAGGGGAGGACAGAGGGGGAGAGAAAGACACCAGCAGACCTGCTTCACCGCCTGTGAAGCGACTCCCCTACCACAAATTACTCTTGTTTTCTCCTAAACATGTTAGATACTATCTTAATCATAAACAAAAAAAATTTTTTTTTTTTTTTGGCCTCTAGGGTTATCTCTGGGGCTCAGTTCCTGGACCATAAATCCACTGCTTCTGGAGGTTGCTGCTGTTGTTGCATAGGACACAGAGAAATTGAGAGAGAAAGAGGAAAGAAAGACACCTACAGACCTGCTTCACTGCTTGTGTCTGGGTGTCAATTGTTTTTTAAACGTTTATTAATTAATGAGAAAGATAGGAGGCAAGAAAGAGCCAGACATACTGCTGGGGATTGAATTTGGGACCTCATAATTGAGAGAGTTCAGTGCTTTATCCACTGCACCACCTCCTGGACCAGTTTTATCCACTGCACCACCTCCAGTATCAGTTCTTGATCAGCTAGCTACAAGCCTTGGAAAACTGACTAAAATTTGTTTCTACTTGAAAGGATTATTGTATTAAATAGAACATAAAGTGTCTAGAAAAGGGCGTGGTCTTCATATATATATTGTTACTACATACCGATATAGAAAAGATGAGTACTGAGGTACTGATTTGTATCATTTTTTTTTTTTTAGGGGACAATTCATCTCTTTCGAAAACCACAAAAATCTCTTTTTGGCAAGTTACTACAGGAATTTAGACATGTGGCAGCAGACCGAAGGGTAAGCTATTTATTTATTTATTTTTTTTACCAGAGTACTGCTCAGCTCTGGCTTATGGTGGTGCAGGGGATTGAACCTGGGACTTTGGTTTTCTTTCTTTCTTTTTAATTCTGTTCAGATAGGAAATGGGTAAGCTATATTTTTAAATATTTTATTATCATGAAAGAGAGAGAAAGCAGAACATTACTCAGTATATTCTAGTGCCTGGGAATGAACCTGTGATCACTAGTACGTTAGGCACAAAAGTCCGGCATTTACCTGTGTAATAAAGCCCTGACCCCAGCTTAAGTTATTTTTATTATTTTTTTAAATTTTTAAAATTATCTTTATTTATTTATTGGATAGAGATAGCCAGAAATTGAGAGGAGGGAAGAGATAGATAGCATAATCGTTATGCAAAGAGACTGTCTCATGCCTGAGGCTCCAAAGTCCCAGGTTCAATCCCCCATACCACCATAAACCAGAGCTGAGCACTGTTCTGGTAAGAAAGTTGAAAAAAAAAGGGAGAGAGACAGAGAGACTCCTGCATCATTGCTTTGCCACTTATGAAGCTTCCCCCCACAGGTGGGACTGCAGGGTTTGAACCTGAGTTCTTGCTCATTGTAACACATGCACTTAACCAGGTGTGCAACCATCCAGCCCCAGTTATTTTTATATTAATTTATCTATATTATATATATATATATATATATGTATTTATTGCCTCCAGGGTTTTCACTGGGGCTCATGCCTATAGCATGAATCCACTGCTCTCAGAGGCTAATTTTTCTCATTTTGTTGCCCATGTTGTCGTTGTTACCGTTATTGATGTTGTTGTTGGATAGGACAGGGAGAAATTGATAGAGTAGGGGAGAGAAAGATAGACACCTACAGCCCTGCTTCACCGCTTGCAAAGCAACCTCCCTGCAGGTAGGAAGCCGAGGGCTCAAACCAGGATCCTTATGCCAGTCCTTGCATTTCACGCCATGTGTGCTTAACCTGGTGCACTACCGCCCAATCCCCTATTTTTATTTATTTTAAAATATTTTTCTATATATTTATTATTGGGTAGAGACAGAGAAATTGAGAGGGTGGGTCTGGGTAGTGGCGCACCTAGTGGAGCGCACACGTTTCAATGAGCAAGCACCTAGGTTCCAGTCCCTAGTCCCGCCCTGCAGGGGGAAACTTTGTGAATGGTGAACCAGTGCTACAGGTGTCTCTCTGTCTCCTCCTCTCTCAGTTTCTGCCTGTCTCTATCCAATAGTAAATAAAGGGTACACATTTTTTTAAAAAAATTGAGAGGGTGAAGAAACAGACACCTGCAGCCCTCCTTCACTGCCCATGAAGCTTTTCTCTATAGGAAGGAACCAGAGGCTTGAACCTGGGTCCTTGAACCTGGCTTGAACCTGGGTGCACACTGTAATGTCTGCACTTAACAAGGTGCACCACCACTTGGCCCCTTTTTATTCCTTAATTCCAATTTAATTATTACGTAGACAGCATTAAAACTTGGATACTTTTTAGAAATTATTAAAAAATTAAAAATAAAATGGGGGCTGAACACTAGCATAGTGGGTTAAGTGCACATGGTGCAAAGCTCAAGGACCAAGGTAAGGATCCCGGTTCCAGCCCCAGCTCTGCACCTGCAGACTAGTCACTTCACAAGTGGTGAAGCAGGTCTGCAGGTGTCTCTTTCTCTCCCCCTCTCTGTCTTCCCCTCCTCTCTCCATTTCTCTTTGTCCTATCTAACAATGACAACAGCAATAATAACTACAACAATAAAAGAACAAGGGCAACAAAAGGGAATGAATAAATAAACTAAAAATTAAAAAAAGAAAGATACAATATGGGGGTCAGCAGTAGTGCAGTGGGTTAAGTGCACATGGCAGAAAACACAAGGACCGGCATAAGGATCCCAGTTTGAGCCCTCCGCTCCCCACCTGCAGGGAAGTCGCTTCTTAAGCTGTGAAGCAGGTCTGTAGTTGTCTGTCTTTCTCTCCCCCTTTCTGTCTTCCCCCTCCTCTCTCCATTTCTCTCTGTCCTATCCAACAACGAAGGACATCAACAACAACAGTAATGACCACAACAAGGCTACAACTACAAGGGCAACAAAAGGGGGAAAAGAAGTGGCCTCCACGAACAGTGGATTCAGGGTGCAGGCATGGAGCCCCAGCAATAACCCTAGAGGCAAAAAAAAAAAAAAAAAGATACAATTTGTGCTATTTATCATTCAAAGTAGATTTACTTAGTGTTCTTTTTTTCATCATTTTATTTTTAGAATGTTCTTCCTCTGACTAAATCCTGTCTAATTACTTTCTTACTATTTATGTATTTATTTATTTTAGATAGAGACAAATAGAAATTGAAAGGGAAGGGGGAGATAGAGTAGCCCAGGAGATGGCACAGTGGTTAAAGCATTGTACCCTCAAGTGTGAGGTTCCCACATGTACCAGAATGATGTCTGCTTCTTTCTCTCTCTTCGGATCTTTCTCATTAATAAATAAATAAAATTAAAAAACTTGTAGCACTATTCCACAGCTTGTGAATCTTCCTCCAAGTAGATGGGGACTTGGGGTTTGAACCCAGGCCTTTGTGCACTGTAATATGTGTACTTGACCAGGTGTGTCACTGCCCAGCCACCTGATTAGTCCCCCTTCTAGAATTACTGTTTTTGAGATTCATGGAACAGTAACTTCGTTGACAATAATTTTAGATTTAGAAAATGACACTTTGGGCTGGGGGTAGATAGCATAATGGTTATGCAAAGAGACTCTCATGCCTGAGGCTCCGAAGTCCCAGGTTCAATCTCCCTCACCACCATAAGCCAAAGCTGTACAATGCTCTGGTATTTTTCTCTGTGTCTTTCTTTCTCTGCATCTCTCTCAAAAATAAAATAAATAAGATACTTAAAAAAAAAAGTGATACTTTGACTGAAGGAAATTATGCTTATTTCTTTGAATATCAGAGTAATCATGACGACAACTTAACACTGTAAGCGAAGTCTATCATCACTTCACAAATAAGAATAATTTTCTTAGAGTCTTGGAGTTGGCACAGTGAATAAAGCATTGAACTCTCAAGCATGAATGAGGTCCTAAGTTTGATTTCCAGCAGCACAATACCAGAGTGATATATGATTTTTCTCTCTTTGTTCCTTTTTCATAAATAAATAAATAAATAAATAATCTTATTTTTTAAAAAAGGAATAATTTTCTTTTTACAGTCCTGGAAGATACTGTTCTTTGGTGTAATAAACTTAATATGCACTGGTTTCCTGCTGATGTGGTGCAGTTCTACCAACAGTATAGGTATGTTGCCATTCTTACTTTGATGGAGGTAGTTGCACTTTTTTTATTTATTTTATTTATTTTTAATATTTATTTATTTATTTATTCCCTTTTGTTGCCCTTGTTGTTTTTCTTGTTGCAGTTATTATTGTTGTCATTGCTGCCATTGTTGTTGGATAGGACAGAGAGAAATGGAGAGAGGAGGGGAAAACAGAGAGGAGGAGAGAAAGATAGACACCTGCAGATCTGCTTCACCACTTGTGAAGTGACTCCCCTATCGGTGGGGAGTCAGGGGCTCAGTTCTTGTGCTTTGCGCCATGTGGACTTAACCCGCTGTGCTACTGCCCGACTCCCCACTTTTTAATTTAATTTAATTTGTTTACCATTGCACTGTTCAGCTCTGGTTTATGGTGGTTTGGGGGATTGTACCTGGGACTTTGGAGCCTCAGGCATGAGATTCTCTTAGCATAACCATTATGCTATCTACCACCCATGATTTTAAATAAAGGTATATCTTCTTCAAATAAAATGCTATTCTGGGGGGTCGGGTGGTAGCTCAGCGGGTTAAGCGCACTTGGCGCAAAGTGCAAGGACCAGTGTAAAGATCTGGATTCCAGCACCCGGCTCCCCACCTTCAGGGGAGTCATTTCACAGCTGGTGAAGCAGGTCTGCAGGTGTCTTTCTCTCCCCCTCTCTGCCTTTCCCTCCTCTCTCCATTTCTCTCTGTCCTATCCAACAATGAACGACATCAACAATAACAATAATAACCGCAACAAGGCTACAACAACAAGGGCAACAAAAGCGGGGGGAAATGGCCTCCAGGAGCAGTGGATTCATGGTGCAGGCACTGAGCCCCAGAAGGCAAAAAGAAAAAAAAAAAGCTCTTCTGAAATCTGCCCTAAACAGAAATGAGAGAATCTATTTGAGACTTGCTTTATAAACTATAATTGGTTCAGTTGTTAGGTATGATTATTTTCAGTGAGCTGTTATATATATATTTTTAATTTTATTTATAAAAAGGAAACACTGACAAAACCATAGGGTAAGAGGGGTACAACTCCACACAATTCCCACCTGTAGAACTCCATATCATCCCCTCCCCTCCCCTGATAGCTTTCCTATTCTTTAACCCTCGGTGTATGGACCCAAGGTCATTGTGGGGTGAAGGAAGTGGAAGGTCTGGCTTCTGTAATGTAATTCTGTAGTGGATACTCTGGCATGAACAGTTTTGGTGACCTGCTACATTTCATAATAATGGCTTCAACAATGTTTGAATCAATATTTTTGTTATTTTACAGCTTTAACTGCCTATACTTACCTGACCATTTTTGACCTTTTTAGGTAAGTTTCCTAAACATCTGAATATTCTGAATCAAATTAGGATTTTGTTGAATTGTCTTTAAAAACTTTTCTCTGTTTTAAAGAAAAGTGAACTAAGTAAAATTGTTAAAATAAAACGTATATCCAAGTATCAATAGTTATAAGCCATAATGGAAGAAACTATTCCATTTACACAGCAACTGGCAAGATAATACCCAGGTGTTAGGTCAAGTGCTTCAGCTGCCTGCCTATCATTGGATGCCAGCTGTGGCGGGAGAGTAGGGCCATATAAGAACACACTAGCTCCTAGCAAAATTGTTTGGATGAGAAGACAAATGAAGGCATTCATAACTGAGAAGTGATTAACTGGGGTCCTTGCATCTTGGGACCTTTCATATTTCCACATATAAAGGTTGTAAAATATTTATAATGTGATTCGTCACAATCATGGGAGTATGTTATAAGGATTTTTTTTAAAGAAAGATTTTATTTATTTATTAATGAGAAAGATAGGAGTAGAGAGAGAAAGGGCCAGACATCACTCTGGTCTGGTACCTGTGCTGCCAGGGATTGAACTCAGGACCTCATGCTTAAGAGTCTAGTTCTTAGCCACTGAGCCATCTCCCGTACCACATAAGGATTTTTTTTTTTAAGTTTATTTATTTATGAAAGAAATTGGAGATAGAGAACCAGAACATTACTGTGGTATATGTGATGCCAGGGATCAGACTCAGGGCCTCATGCTTGAGTCCAATGTTTTATACATTGTGCTACCTCCTGGGCAGCTTAAGGATATCTTTTTCACAGTCATATAATAAATTGCTCTAGTGATCTAAAACAGATAATTGCTTCTTGAACTCCATGATGTTTTACTGGTATTACTTTCAAAGGTCTACTTCTTCAGGAGACAGAGAGAACACGCGCACCAGAGCATCATTCTCACACATGCAGTGCTGAGGATCAAACTTGGGACCTCCTACATAAGAGTCCGATGCTTGATCTAGTGTGCTACCTCCTAGGTCATTTCCCCTTTTATTTATTTATTTTTTTTAATTTTTATTACTGGACAGAGACAGATTGAGAGGGGAGTGGGAAATACAGAGGGAGAGAGACATCAGCAGCCTTGTTTCACCACTTATGAAACTTTCACCTTGCAGGTGTGGACCAGGGGCTTGAACCTGGGTCCTTGCACACAGTAGTTTGAGCACTTAACCAGGTGCACCAACACCTGGCCTCTAGTCTTTTTTTTTTTTTTTTTTTAGATTATTTACTAGAAAGGTAGGAGGAGAGAGAGAAAGAACCAGACATCACTCTGGTACATGTGCTGACAGGAATCGAACTCAGGACCTCATGCTTGAGAGTCTAATGCTTTAATCACTGCACCACCTCCTGGTCCACTCATTATTTTAGTTTAGTAATAAGACAGTAACTTGTGAGTCGGGCAGTAGTGTAGCTGCACGTGGCGCAAAGCACAAGGACCAGCTTAAGGATCCTGGTTCAAGCCCCAGATTCCCACCTGTCAGTAAAGCAAGTCTACAGGTGTATATCTTTCCTCCTCTCTCCATTTCTCTGTCCTAGCCATCAACAATGACATCAATAATAACTACAACGATAAAAAAACAAGAACAACAAAATGGAATAAATAAATAAATATAAAAGAAAAAAAAGACAGTAATTTTTTTTTGTGTGTGTGTGTGGTGTTGAAGGATTGGATATTGTCTGCTTTTACGACTTCCAACCCAACTTTTTTTTTTAAACTTTATTTATTTTTTATTAGATAGAGACAGAGAGAAACTGAGGGAAAGGAGTGATAGAGATGGAGAGAGACACCTATAGCCCTGCTTCACCACTCGTGAAGCTTTCCCCTTGCATTTATTTATTCCCTTCTGTTGCCCTTGTTTTATTGTTGTAGTTATTAATGTTGTTATTGATGTCGTCGTTGTTGGATAGGATGGAAAGAGGAGGGGAAGACAGACAGGGGGAGAGAAAGATAGACACTTGCAGATCTGCTTCAGCGCTTGTGAAGTGACTCTCCTGCAGGTGGGGAACCAGAGACTCAAACCTGGATCCTTATGCCGGTCCTTGTGCTTCGTGCCACCTGCGCTTAACCCGCTGCGCTACCACCTGACTCCCTCAAACTAACTTTTTAAACTCTTATTACTTCAGATAGAGAGTGAGGGAGAGACACCACAGTGTTGGAGCTTCCCCCAATGCTGTGCCACTCCTGAGTGATGCTGGAGCAAGAACCCAGACTATATGCATAGTGAGGCATGCACTCTTTATTTAAAAGTTTATCTATTTATTTTATTAGTGATTTAATATTGATTTGCAAAATTACAAGATAATGGGTATAATTCCACACCTTTTCCACCACTAGATTTCTGTGTCCCCATTCCCTCCATTGGAAACCATCATAGTTCTCCCAAGACCAAGATGAGTTATCTATTGGGAGTCGGGCGGTAGCGCAGCAGGTTAAGCTCATATGGCGCTAACTGCAACGACCTGCGCAGGGATCCTAGTTTGAGCCCCCAGCTCCCCACCTGCAGGGGAGTCGCTTCACAAGTGATGAAGCAGGTCTGCAGGTGTCTTTCCGCTTCTTTGTCTTCCCTTCCTCTCCAGCTACAACAATAAAACAACAAGGGCAACAAAAGGAAATAAATAAATAAATAAATAACTTAGGGACCGAGGGTGGCACACCTAGTTGAGCGCACATGCTACAGTGCACAAAGACCCAGGTTGGAGCCCCTGGTCCCAAAAAAAGTTTTGCAAGTGGTGAAGCAGGTCTGTCGGTGTCTCTCTGTTTCTCTCTCTCTAGTTTCCCTCTATCCAATAAACAAAGATAATGAAAAATTTTTTTAAAACTTAGAGTTGACTATTATGTCTATAACTGTCTATATACATTCACTTTTTTTTTTTTCCCTATGGTTCTGCCTTCTTTTCCTTTCTAAGTCACACCTACTACTTCTAAGTGTCTTTTGTTTGTTTTGTTTTGTTTGAGGCATGTACTCTTATGGAGGAACTATCTTTCAGCCCCTAGTAACTTGTTTTAGGGTCTAGGTGGCGGCACGCCTGATTAAGTGCACACACTACTGTGCACAAGGAGCCAGGTTCAAGCCCCTGGCCCCCACCTTTAGGGGGAAAGCTTCATGAATGATGAATCAGGGCTGCAGGTGTTTCTCTGACTCTCTCCCCCTGTATCTCCTCCTCTCCTCTCAATTTATTTCTGTCTCTATTCAATAATAAATAAATAAGTAGATAAATAAGTACATAAAAATAATAATGACTTGTTTTAGAGTGAATGTACACTATTCTTGGAAAAGAAATATAATTTTATCCCAACCCAAACCTTATTTAAATGTTAATATTTAGTGAATATTAAATAAAATGTACCCAAAAATACATTTTATGGGTTCTGGGCAGTAGTGCACTGGGTTAAGCCCACATGGTACAAAGCACAAGGACTAGTATAAGAATCCCTGTTTGGGCTCCCGGTTTGGGTCCCCAGCTCCCCACCTGCGGGGGGGTGAGGGGGCTGCTTCAAAATCAGGGAAGCAGGTCTGCAGGTGCCTGTCTTTCTCACCTGCTCTCGGTTTTGCGCTCCTCTCTCGATTTCTGTGTGTCTTATCCAACAACAACAACAACAGAATTAGCAAAAGCAATAATAATAGCAATAACAACAAGGGCAACAAAATGGGAAAAATGGCCCCCAGGAGAAGTGGATTTGCAGTGCAGGCAATTTCTTCTTCTAGCGTTTGCCTCGGCTAGGGAGTTTCCCCAATGAATGGGTACTCACGAGATGCACCACGGGAAGGTCGATCCAGTGCATCCCAATGAGCCCTAGCAATAACCTGGGAGGGGGAAATGCAGGCAATAAGCCCTAGCAATAACCTGGGAGGGGGAAAATATACATCTGTATACATATTTATTATGCCTAGAGTAAATTATGTTACCACTATTGTGTTATTTTTTTGCATCTTTAAATATGGAAATTAATGTAGATAGTAGGTAGAGAAAGCATGAGTTTATCAGCTGACTTACTGATGTATCATAGCTTTTTTTTTTTTCAGTTTCTTCAGATTTTAAGATTGTCACTAACAGACATAAGAGAAAAAAGCAAAATCAATGCATGCTAGTGTGCTTATTGTGATTAAATTATAAATTACTAGAACAATTTATTTAGTTTGTGTAAGCGCTGATAATAGACAACTTAGGAGTTCTGAAACTTTACTTGCTATATGTTTGATTCTAACTCTAACTCTAATTCTGAATTTATTTTCCTTTTAACTTAGTTTAATAACATGTTTAATAAGTTACTGGGTAATGATGAGAAAACCAAGTCCTGTCTATTCATTTGGGTAAGTTCAAATTATTTTACTTTTGGTAACATTGGTACTAAAGTAGTAGTAGTAATAAATGCTAAATTACTAACTACAGTATTTGTCGAAAATAAATGCTACATTGGTAACTCACTTGGATAGTGTACTTGCTTTGACTTGGGCACCTCTCAGGTGTAGTAAGTCTGGCCTCCATCACACTAAAGTAAGATTCAGTACTGCGATATCTTCCTTTCTGTCTCTTTACCTAGCTCTGTTTTTCTGTCTGAAAAAGTTGTCCTGTCTATTTTACTGTCAAATGGAAACCATTTATCCCCCCCCAATAAAGAAAAGAAATAAAAAGTTGGCATGGATTGGTGAAGCCCCAGTGACAACTCGATGCAAAAAAAGAAAGGAGAGGGCGGGGGAGATAGCATAATAGTTATGCAAAGAGACTCTCATGACTGAGGCTCCAAAGTCCCAGGCTCAATTCCATGCACCACCATAACCCAGAGCTGAGCAGAGCTCTGGTGTTTCTTTGTGTGTCTTTCTCTGCATCTCTCTAAAAATAAATAAATAAATAAATAAATAATAAATTAATAAATAAAATATGTATTTAAAAAGGAAGAGAAAAACGTCTTGCTTAGTGGAAATTTGATCAAATAGTGAAAGTTTATAGAAATGCTTCTACGATGATTCTAGATAAAAAATAGAAAATTTACTTTTTTTTCCAATATTTATTTACTTATTCCCTTTTGTTGACTTTGTTTTATTGTTGTAGTTATTATTGTTGTTGTTATTGATGTTGGATAGGACAGAGAAATGGAGAGAGGAAGGGAAAACAGAGAGGGGGAGAGAAAGATAGACACTTGTAGACCTGCTTCACCGCCTATGAAGCAACTCCCCTGAAGGTGGGGAGCCGGGGGCTCGAACCCGGTGTGCTTAACCCACTGCGCTACCGCCCGACTCCCTAGAATATTTACTTTTATGTGGTACCAAGGAGTAAACTCAGTGCCTCATGCATGTACACTACTGCTGAAAAAGACATTCTTTTTTTTGTTTCATTTTGTTTTAATTTTTTTTTAGAGAGGGATGGGAGATATCTTACCAATGCTCTGCTACTCATGGAGCTTCCCTACTGCCATTTATGAATCTGAAGAGACCCTTAATGCAGTGGGCACTGGGCTCAAAGCTGAGTGGTGCTTCTTGAGAAGCTTTATGTTTTTTTTTTTTAATATTTATTTATTTATTCCCTTTTTGTTGTCCTTGTTTTATTGTTGTAGTTTTTCTTTTTTTTTTCTTTTTAGATTTTATTTATTTATTGATGAGAAAGATAGGAGAAAGAACCAGATATCACTCTGGTACATGTACTGTCGGGGATTGAACTCAGGACTTCATGCTTGAGAGTCCGATGCTTTATCCACTGTGCCACCTCTGGACCACTGTTGTTATAGTTTTTATTGTTGTTATTGATGTCGTCGTTGTTGGATAGGACAGCGAGAAATGGAGAGAGGAGGGGAAGACATCGAGGGGGAAAGAGACACCTACAGACCTGCTTCACCGTTTGTGAAGTGACTTCCCTGCAGGTGGGAAGCCAGGGGCTCGAACCAGGATCCTTATGCAGGTCCTTGCACTGCTGCACTACCGCCCGACTCCCTAGCTTTGTGGTTTTTTAAAAATTTTTTAAAAATATTTATTTTATTTATTTATTCCCTTTTGTTGCCCTTGTTGTTTTATTGTTGTAGTTATTGTTGTTGTCGTTGTTGGATAGGACAACAAGGGCAGAGAGAAATGGAGAGAGGAGGGGAAGACAGAGAGGAGGAGAGAAAGATAGACACCTGCAGACCTGCTTCACCGCCTGTGAAGCGACTCCCCTGCTGGTGGGGAGCCGGGCTCGAACCGGGATCCTTATGGCGGTCCTTCTGCTTTGTGCCACCTGCGCTTAGCCCACTGCACTACAGCCCGACTCCCGCTTTGTGTTTTTAATCACTATATTGAGGGAATGTTGATTTGCAGATTTGTAACAGGAATAACATTGCATATCACTACCTGTCACCCAATTTCATGCATTTTTACTTCCCACAAGTATTGAATGTGATTAATTTATGTGTTGTGGGAAAAACTAATAGCCTCTGACTTCCAGATGATAGTTTGTTTTAATTTTTTTTTTATTTATTAAAAAAAAAAGGAGACATTAACAAAACCATAGGATAAGAGGGGTACAACTCCCCACAACTTCTACCACCAGCTCTCTGTATCCCATCCCCTTCCTTGATTGCTTATCCCTCTGGGAGTATGGACCCAAAGTCATTATAGGGTGCAGTAGGTGGAAGATCTGGCTTCTGTAATTGTTTCCCTTCTGAACATGGATATTGAAAGGTTGATCCATACTTCCAGCCTGTCTCTCTCTTTCCCTAGTAGGGTGGGGCTCTGGGGAAGCTTTTTCACCAGAACACTGCTCAGCTCTAATTTTTGGATTAATCTGGGACCTTGAAGCCTCACACCCGAAAGTCTTTTGCATACTACTGTTTTCTTTCCCCTGTATGGATAGTTTGATTTTTTTTTTTTTTTTAACTTTTAAAGGAAACTTATTTTTACTAACTGAGAGAGGATGAGGGAGGAGGTAGAAGGAGAGAACCAGAACATTGCTCAGCACTGGTATAAGGTGGTACCAAGGATTGAATCTTTGACCTCTGGGAATAAAGGCAAGCAAGTTCATCCTCTTAACTGTTTGAACTGTTTCCCTGGCCCCAGCTGATGATCTAGGAATTGTAAGACAGACTCATAATAAACCACAATTGTATGTAGAAGAGAGATAGTATATATGGCTAAAATCATGAATTCTCAAGCCATAGTGCCTGAATTTAGAAGCCTGATTTTCTCACTGTAATAGTTATTCCTCTTTGCCTTTCAATTTCCTTATATTTTTACTTAAGAATTTATTTATTGGTGGCTAGGCAGTGACACTCCTGGTTAAGTGCACATAGTACTATGTTCAAGTATCCGAGCAAGGACCCGGGTTCAAGTCCCCGCTCCCTTCCTGCAGTGAGGACCCTTCTTGAGTATTTTTTTTTCCTTCATGAGTATTAAAGCAGGTCTGCAGATGTCTTGTCTTTTTCTCCTCTATTTCCTCCTCCTCTCTCAATTTCTCTCTGTCCTATCAAATAAAATAGGAAAAAAAAAAAAAAAAAAGGAAAAAATGTCCTCTGGGAGTGGTGGATTCCTAGTGCTAGTGCTGCCACAAAGCCTCTGTGATAACCCAAGAAGCAAAATAAATAAATAAATAAATAAATAAATAATAATAATAGATGGAACCAAAGCTTTTTTTTTTGTGACACTTGTGAGGCTGAGGATCAACCTGGGGAGCTCATACCTACAAGTCTAATGCTGAAATTCCTGTGCAGTCTCCTGGCCTACTTATCTTTTTTTTTCTTTCTTAAGTATATAAAGTAATTTCCATAGGGGCTTACATTAGAGAAGATAGCGTGGCACTTTGACCAACATTTAGCATGGGGTTAGGTCAGTAGTGTTAGCTGTTAAGATAATGATTATGACTAGAAAAATAAGAAAATTACTTTTACTGAGAAAGAATGAGGGTCAAGTTAGAAGAAAAGAACCAGAACATTGCTCAGCACTGGTATATGTATGGTTCCTGCCAACGTGCTTTATATGTTTAGATACTTCATTGTTGTTTTTATAAGGTGTATGGAAATCTTTTTTTTCCACCCTTTTTTTAATATTATTTTCCCTTTTGTTCCCTTTTTTATTGTTATTGTAGTTATTATTGTTGTTGTTACTGATGTCATAGTTGTTTGATAGGACAGAGAGAAATGAAGAGAGATGGGGAAGACAGAGAGGGTGAAAGAAAGATAAACACCTGCAGACCTGCTTCACTACCTGTGAAGTGACTCCCCTGCAGGTGGGGAGCTGGAGGCTCAGACCTGGATTCTTAAGCGGTCCTTGACTTTGAGCCACATGCACTTGACCCACTGTGCTACCGCACGACCCACCCTCCCGTTGTGGTTTTTTAATCTGATGCTTGTTGTCATCCTGGACACTCTGATGTCTTCCCACAGTGGTTGGTTTATAGGAGGCATATATGTGTATTGGGTGAGTAAAATTATAAATGTGAATGTGTTTTAGAGATACTAACTAGTTTGTCATTCAAAAGTACTCTGCTGAATAATTAATTAATTTTTTGATTTCAGATTTGAAAGATTAGAAGTTCTAGCTGTATTTGCCTCCACAGTCTTGGCACAACTGGGTGCTCTCTTTATATTAAAAGAAAGGTATGTTTGTATATGATGTTACTGTCACTGTAAATTCTAACTGTGTTACCTTTGGAATTATGAAAAAATCTGCCAAAAACATGCCTGATTTGACAGGTATACAAAGTAAGAAAACAGGGCTTAGAGTTTTGCTTTCTTTTCCCCAACCCCCTTTCTTTAATTACCTTTTTTGATGCTACTGGATCTACTTATATAGTTAGGTGCTACTGAAAGAAAGGGATTCAGCCAGGCATGTTTTATTGTTTACAACAAATTCAGTGAAAGTTTTTGTAGAAAAGGCTGACATTAAATATTAAGAATAGTTTATGAATATTTGCCTCCTTGCTGTTAATAATTGATACTGATTATATTTAGAGATCTTTTGAATTTATTGGATTTATAAATATGTAAGTTATGTATTTAATTTAAAAACTTTTAACCTGAAATGGAATTGGAGTATTACACCAAAGTAAAAGACTCTGGGGTGGGTGGGGAGAATACAGGTCCATGAAAAATGATGAATGAAATAGTGGGGGTTATATTGTTAAATGGGAATCTGGGGAATGTTATGCATGTTCAAACTATTGTATTTACTGTTGAATGTAAAGCATTAATTACCCAATAAAGAAATAAATTATTTAAAAAAACTTAATTTTATAATTTACAGAATTTATGTATTTTTTTTAGCGTGGAACGCTTTTTGGAGCAACCTGAGATACACACGTGAGGTTTTGCTTTTGTTATAACATTTAATTCATAAAGTAACGACTGCTAGACTTTTAAAAATATATTTTTACTTATTTAATATTATAAAAATATTATTTATTTATATATTATTGGATACAGACCAAGAGAAATTTAAAGGGGAGAGATATATATGCAGACCTGCTTCACCACTCACGAAGCTTTTCCCCTGAAGGTAGGCACCAGGGTCTTGAACCCACGTCCCGGCACATTGAAATCTTTGCACTTAGCCAGGTGCACCTCCACCTGGCCCCAATATTTGGGTATTTGTGATAGAAGCAGAGAACCAGAGGGGGGTCGGGTGGCGGTGCCCAGGTTTAACACACATAGTACAAAGCGCAAGGATCCACGTGAGAATCCTAGTTTGAGTGTCAGGCTCCCCACTTGGGGGAAGCAGGTATCCCTATCTTCCTCTCCCCTCTAAATTTTTCTCTGGTCTATCCAACTTAAAAAAAAAAAAGTGGCCACCTGGAGCAGTGGATTCATAGTGTAGGCATAACCAGCAATAACCCTGGAGGCAAAAGAGAGAGAGAGAGACAGCGAGCCAGAGTATCATTTTGCCACATGCAATGTTAGGGGTTAAACCTGGGGCTTCTAAAAGTTCAACTTATTCAGTGAACTATCTCCTAGACTGCATGACTGTTAAGAGTTTTAAATAATACTTACTTTGGCTACTGTCATTTCAGAATGGGACAATATATACTTCATAGATGTCTCAAAAGCAACATCAAACTCCACAACCCCTTGTCTTCACCCTTAACTGTTCCCTGGCCCCTAGATATTTTCTATCTTGGCCTGTCTTTATTATTTTCAGTGTTATATTTCCATATAACACTCTAAACTGATACAGTCCTCTCTATTCTTAGACTATTTAAACTTGCTCCTTCATCTTGTAGGAACACTTGTAGGAAAGAAGAAATTATATATACCATGTATTTGCCTACTTTCTAAATTTTATCTATTCTGATCCATTTAATTCTGTACTATCAGAGCCGTGTACTTTATATAAACAAAATTAGGATTTATGTAAGTTTATACCATAGTTACCCAGATCAGAAGATAATTGTTTTTTTTAATTTTTTTTAATATTTATTTTATTTATTTATTCCCTTTTTTTGCCCTTGTTTTATTGTTGTAGTTATTATTGTTGTTGTAGTTGTTGGATAGGACAGAGAGAAATGGAGAGAGGGAGGGGAAGACAGAGAGGAGGAGAGAAGGACAGACACCTGCAGACCTGCTTCACCGCCTGTGAAGGGACTCCCCTGCAGGTGGGGAGCCAGGGTTCGAACAGGGATCCTTATGCCGGTCCTTGTGCTTTGCACCACCTGCGCTTAGCCCACTGCGCTACCGCCCAACTCCCTGTTTTTTTTTTTGTTTTGTTTTTAAGATTTTATTTATTTACTAATGAGAAACATAGGAGAGAAAGAGCCAGACATCACTCTGGTACATGTGCTGCTGGGGATTGAACTCAGGACCTCATGCTTGAGAGTCTGATGCTTTATCTACTGTGCCACCTCCTGGACCACCAGAAGATATTATTAATGCCAAGAGTCTTTTTTGTTCTGTGTAAGATGGAGAATAGGAAACAGGACATGAGTTTGGAAGCTAGAAAGCAGGCTCTGCAAATAGCAAATCCTTGAAGCAGACCACTCTTCCTTGCCAGCTTTGGGCCTATAAAATGCTGGGGGGAATATATATATATATATATATATATATACACACACACAAGAAATATAACAGTATATTGCTGTTGTTCTTTTTAGGGGAAGACTATTAGTTGGTACTTTTGTGGCTCTTTCTTTCAACCTGTTCACGATGCTTTCTATTCAGAATAAACCTTTTACATATGTATCTGAAGGTAAGTTTCTCATTGACTTTTTTTTTGGTGGCCATTTAAAAAAAATATTTATTCCCTTTTGTTGCTCTTGTTTTATTGTTGTAGTTATTGATGTCCTTGTTGGATAGGATGGAGAGAGATGGGGGAGAGAGAGAGGAGGAGAGAAAGATATACACCTGCAGACCTGCCTCACTGCTTGTGAAGGGACTCCCCTGCCGATGGGAGGGGGGGCTCGAATTGGGATCCTTATGCTGGTTACCCCTGGTTACCCCGTACTTACTTGTGCTTTGCTCCACGTGTGCTTAACCCGCTGGGCTACTGTGGCCCAGCTTCCTGGTTCTTTTTTTTTTAATTATTTATTTATTTGTTCCCTTTTGTTGCCCTTGTTGTTTTATTGTTGTTGTAGTTATTATTGTGTCGTCTTTGTTGGATAGGACAGAGAGAAATGGAGAGAGGAGGGGAAGACAGAGAGGGGGAGCGAAAGATAGACCCCTGCAAACCTACTTCACCGCTTGGGAAGCGCCGCCCCTGCAGATGGGGAGCTGGGGGCTCGAACCGAGGTCCTGATGTGGGTCCTTGTGCTTTGCGCCATGTGCACTTAACCCACTGTGCTACTGCCCGACTCCCTGTTTCTTTTCTTTTTTTTTTTTTTTAAATAAATTTTATTTGATAGGACATTGAGAAATTGAGAGGGGTAGGGGAGATTGAAAAAGATACCTGCAAACCTGCTTTGCCACTTGTGAAATGGCCTCCCCTGCAAGTGGGGAGCAGGGGATCAAACCCTGGCCCTTACACATGGTAACATGTGCACTTAACCAGGTGTGCTACTGCCTGGCCCTTGGGGCAAGTTTTCTTTTCTTTTACTTCTTTCTTTCTTTCTTTCTTTCTTTCTTTCTTTCTTTCTTTCTTTCTTTCTCCCTATCTATCATTCTTTCTTTTTTTATTTATTCTTGCACCTGGGGCAGTCCTTGGACAGCCTTTATTGATTGAATGTATGATCAACCTTATTTAGATTTGATTCTTATCCATCCCCAGTTGCAAATGTGCCAGAGTTATGCTATGGTCCTCTCTCTTCCCTACCTCTTTCCTGTGTCTTTCATTGACTCTTTATAAAAATAAAAAAATAAAAAAAAACTTCTGAGGGCCAGGAAGTGGGCCACCTGGTTAAGCACATCTCCATGCACAAGGATGCAGGTTCAAACCTCTGATCCCCACTTGAAGGGGGGAAGCTTCACAAGTGGTAAAGCAGAGCTGCAGGTGTCTCTCTGTCTCCCTCTCTCTATCTTTCCCTATGTTCTCGATTTCTGGCTATCTCTATCCAATAAATAAAGATAATGTAAAAAATGAGGCTTCTATTTGTTTTCATTAACTTATTGAGACAGTATATTCTGTAGAGAAGACAACTACCCCAAAGTTTCTCTAACATCCTCTTCCTCCTCCTCTTTTTTTTAAACTGTTGATTTACTTTTATGACAGTCCAGAACAACACTCAAATCTGTTATATTTGATCCTGGGATTGACCTGGGAGTCTGAGGACTGCAAGTCCTGTGTCCTACAACACAACTCTGTTCCATGATGTATCTAACCTCATTATTTTATTTTATTTTATTTTTTTTACCAGAGCACTGCTCAACTCTGGCTTATGGTGGGGGGCAGGGGATTTAAACTGGAATTTTGGAGCCTCAGGCATGAGAGTCTCTTTGCATAACCATTATGTTATCTACCCCCCATCAGTATCTAACCTTAAAGAGTGAACTACAAAACAAACAAACAAAAAATCTAATTAGTTCAACTGTTAAAACAACTTACAGGACTGACTTATATATTGAATTATAATTGATGAAAAACTACCTTCAGGCAACATGAAATATTTCATTTTTTCAAAAGTATTTTAGGGTAGAGGAGATAGCATAAAAGTTATGCAAATAGATTCTCATGTCTGAGGCTCCCAGGTTCAAGCCCCTGCACTGCCCAAGAGCAGAGCTGTGCTCTAGCAAAAAAAAAAAAAAAAAAAAGTATTTTATTAGTTTAACGTTGCTGTAAGATTTTAGAGGTATAGCTTATCTAAAAGTCTAGTGCAAGCATTTTAGAAAGGTCAGGATACTTAAAGTACTTGATTTGATTGCAAACTAGTGTTGTGTTAATTCAAAAAGTTCCTTCTAACAGTGGTAGATAAACATTATTTGAAAGTAGCAAGACTTTTCATCACTGGGGTTTCACTGCCTTGTGCTGACTTTTTCAAAATGTGGAAAGCAAGTCGGGGAGCGGCTGGGTGGTGGTGGCACACCTGGTTGAGCGCACATGTTGCAATGCACAGGACCCAGGTTTTAGCCCCTGGTCCCCACCTGCAGGGGAAAGCTCTGCAAGTGTTGAAGCAGTGTTGCAGGTGTCTCTCTGCTTTTCTTCATCTCTGTCGCCCACTTCCCTCACAATTTTTGGCTATCTCTATCCATTAAATAAATAAAGATAATTAAAAGAAAAGAAAAGAAGAAAGACACCACAGCACCACTTTCCCCTACAGTCACAGTACCCGCATGTGATGTATTAGGGTCTAGAATCTGGGTCCTGCAAACAGCAAAGCAGGCACCCGCTCCGGCTAGTTATTTCACCAGTCCCAACATTTATTTCCTTTGAGACAAGTATTATTCACCTATTTCCAAATATAGACTGGTATTTCTCTTCAATAGTCTAAATTACTGACATTTTATAAAGTAAATGGCATGTTTTGAAACCTGCTAACCCTCAAAGTTTGCATCACTTCCTGGTGGAGAAGCGAAGTGAAAACAAAAATGGAGGGTGTGCACAGACCACGCTTTGTCCTGCCACCGGGATTATCAGTGGGGCTTGGTGCCGGCACTACGAATCCACTGCTCATGGCAGCCATTTTTTCCCTTTCTTTTTATTAGGACAAAGAGAAACTGAGAGGGGATGGGGAATCAGGGAGGGAGAGAGAAAGATAGACACCTAGAGATTTGCTTCACCACTCATGTAGCATCCCTCCTGTGAAGGTGGGAAGTGGGAGCTTGAACCTGGCTCCCTGCGCATGTGTCCCCTCAACTAAGTGGACCACCATTCGCCCCCACAGACCACATTTTGGGGGGTCAGGCTTGAACTTGAATTACTTCTATGGCAAAGCAGGCACATTATCCAAGTGAGCTGTTTAGCTGATTTTTTTTTTAAGATTTTATTTATTTACGAATGAGAAAGATAGGAGGAGAGAGAAAGAACCAGGCATCACTCCGGTACATGTGCTGCTGGGGATTAAACTCAGGACCTCATGCTTGAGAGTCCAGTGCTTTATCCACTGGGCTATCTTCTGGACCATGCTGGTCCTTATTTATTAATATATGGGGTGGAGGAAGGAGAGAGAAGCAGTTAGAAAAGATAAAAGAAAAGGTGCTGGGAACACCTGGTTAAGCGCACATGTCACAGTGTTCAAGGACCCAGGTCCAAGCCCCTGGTCCCTACCTGCAGGGAGAAAGCTTTGCAGAGCAGTAGGTGTCACTCTTTGTCTCTCTCCCTCTCTGTCTCCCCTTTCCTCTTGATTTCTGAATGTCTCTTTCCAATAAATAAAAATTTAAAAATGTTGAAAAAGGAAAAATATTCCACGTCTCACTTTTTTTAGTCAACGTGTCTTGAGTATTGCTTCTTATTTATTTTTTATTTATCACTGGATAGAGACAGAGAGAAATTGAGAGGGAGATAGAGAAGGAGAGAGGGAGAGAGACACCTGCAACCCTACTTTACCACTCATGAAGGTTTTCCCATGCAGGTCCTGGGGAACTCAGGTTCTTGTGCACTGTAATATGTGGGCTTGACCAGGTGGGCCACCAAATGGTCCTGAGTATTATTTCTTATAAGATACTCTTTGAACAATGCTATCTCTTCTAGGCTTTGTGTCTGTATCTGCATGACGGCATCATTCCCTGCACACTCTACCTTTCCCTTTTTCTTTAGATAGAGAGCGGGAGACAGAGAGGGGAAGGAAACAAAGAAGGCTAGACTTGATGGCACTACTCCACTGTTTGTGAAGATTCCTCTGCTTGATGCTTCCATGTGGTTGCCAGGGGCTTGAACCCAGATCCTTACATATGCCGAAGTGTGCAGTCTAGCAGGTGAGCTATCTCCTGGCCTCTTAAGTATAATATTTTTAGAGAAACTAACATATGTAATTTCACTATTTTCAGGGGAACTATATAGTGTAGTTGAAATAGCTTTTGATTTAATACTTTACGACATAAAAATAGAGTTCTAGATTTGAAAAGCAGCATGTTCTTGTATAATGTTAAATAGTTACTGCCAAACTCTTTATTTACTTGGATAATGTTATATAGTTACTGCCAAACTCTTTATTTACTTGTATTTTGTTGCCAGGGTTTCTCTGCTCCAGGCCTTTTTTTGTTTGTTTTTGTTTTTTTCATTTAGCCAAAGAGAGAGAGGGAGAGGTGAGGCACTACTGCATTGAAGGTTCCTCCAGTGTGGTGGGGGCTGGGCTTCAGTTGGGTCACAGATGTGACAAAACAGGTGCACTGGCCAGTTGAGCTATTTTGACAGCTCAGACTTTTTTTTTTCTATTCTTTCCCCTTTTGTTGCCGTTGTTTTATCATTGTTGTGGTTATTATTGTTGTTATTATTGCTGTTGCTGTTATTGGATAGGACAGAGAGAAATGGAGAGAGGAGGGGAAGACAGAGGGGGAGAGAAAGGTAGACTCTGGCAGACCTGCTTCACCACCTGTGAAGCGACTCCTCTGCAGGTGGGGAGCTGGGGCCTCAAACCGGGATCCTTGTACCAGTCCTTGCACTTTGTATCATGTGCCTTAACCCGCTGCACTACCGCCCAACCCTCTCAAACTTTAAAATATTTTTTTATTATCTTTATTTATTTATTGGATAGAGACAGCCAGAAATAGAGAGGGAAGGAGCTGATAGAGAGGAAGAGACAGAGAGACACCTGCAGCAGTGCTTCAACACTGGTGAAGCTTTCCCCCGCAGGTGGGGACCGAGGACTCGAACCTGGGTCCTTGCTCACTGTAACATGCACTCAGCCAGGTATGCCACCACCCGGTCCCCTGCCCTCTAAATTTTTCTTAAAGCTATATTTAGGAGAGGGAGGGAACTAGAGCATCACTGTGGTACATGTGATGACAGGGATCAAACTCATTGTATCATTCTTGAGAGTCCGAGTCTTTATCCAATATTTTATTTATCAATGAGAGAGAAAGAGAGCTAGAAGAGGAATAGGAAAGAGAAAGACCCAGAGCATCACTCAGGCATATGTGATGCCAGAGTTTAAGAGGGTAACACTTTTTTTTTTAAATATTTATTTTATTTATTCCCTTTTGTTGTCCTTGTTTTATTGTTGTAGTTATGATTGATGTTGTTGTTGTTGGATAGGACAGAGAGAAATGGAGAGAGGAGGGGAAGACAGAGAGGAGGAGAGAAAGATAGACACCTGCAGACCTGCTTCACTGCCTGTGAAGCGACTCCCCTGCAGGTGGGGAGCCGGGGTTCGAACCGGGATCCTTATGCCTGTCCTTGTGCTTTGCGCCACCTGCGCTTAACCCGCTGCGCTACAGCCCGACTCCCCTAGGATAACACTTTATACACTGCACCAACTGTTCAAACTTTTCTTTTGTAAAGTTCAAGATATTAGGGGGGAGTCGAGCAGTAGCGCAGCGGGTTAAGTGCGGGTGGCTCAAAGCGCAAGAACCAGCATAAGGATCCCCATTCCAACCCCTGCAGGAGAGTCGCTTCACAGGCGGTGAAGCAGGTCTGCAGGTGTGTCTTATCTTCCTCTCCCCTTCTCTGTCTTCCCCTCCACTCCCCATTTCTCTCTGTCCTAATTAATAGCAACAATAATAACTCCAACAATAAAACAAGGGCAACAAAAGGGAATATAAATAAATAAATAAATAAATTGGGGGCCAAGTGGTGATGCACCCTGTTAAGCTCACATAGTACTAAGCACAAGGACACACACAAAGATCTGGGTCCGAGTCCCCCAGCACCCCACCTGCAGGGGGGATGCTTCACAAGCAGTTAAGCAGGTCTACAGGTATCTTCCTCTCTCCTTCTCCCTCTCTGTCTCCCCATCTCTCTCAATTTATCTCTGTCCTATCCAGTAAAATGAAAAAAATGCCCACCAGGAGCAGTGAATTTCTAGTGCAGGCACCAAGCCCCAGCATTAGCCCCGGAGTCAAAAAATAAATCAGACTAAAAGAGGGGACTGGGCAGTGGCACACTGGCTTAAATGCACATAGTAGGAAGCATATGAATCCCTGTTCGAATTTCCAGGCTCCCTACCTGCTGCTGGAGGGGGAGTCACGTCACAAGTGGTGAAGCAGGTCTGCAAGTGTCTATCTTTCTCCCTCTCTATCTTCCCTTTCCCTCTCAATTTCTCTCTCCTATCCAAAAAAATTGAAAAAGTGGCCAGAAATTGTTTTTGTTTGTTTAATGAGACTTTCAGAGGGAAGAAAACACCCTCAAGTATTTTATTAATACTTTATCTTTCAGAAGTTATATTTTATAAAAATATAAATATGTTTATTTTATATTTAACAAGTAAATAAAACTTAACTGTCCACTTAAAAAAAAAAAAAGGCCATAGGAGCAGTGGTTTTGTAGTGTAGGCACTCAGCCCCAGCCTAACCCTGGAGGCAATAAATAAATAAATATTAATTGTTTAAACTATTAATTCTCCAACAAAGAAATTTAAAGAAAAGAGAAATTATTTCAGACTATGATTTATTCTGTACAGATAATTTAACTATTTCCTTCTTAAAGCTGCTACAACGAGTTGGCTTCAAGAGCATGTTGCAGATCTTAGTCGAAGGTAAGAGGTTATAAAACTCCATGGTACACAGAATTTAAAAAGAATGTGCAAGAAATCCATCTATTATGGGAACTTATATTATTCATGCCTGAAGTAGTAGCCCAGGAATCTCTCAATTTTATTATTTATTTATTACCAGAGCACTGCTCAGCTCTGGCTTGTGATGATATGTGGGATTGAACCTGGAACTTTGGAGTCTCAGGCGTAAGGGTCTCTTTGCATAATCAGTATTTGAAATTAGACTTTTAATTTCAGTTAGAGACAGAGGAGAGAGACTGTGAGAGGTAAAGGAAAAACACCAGGGCACAATGCCACTATTGATGGAGCCTCATCTGATGCCATGCATGGTATTTCTGTGTGGTGCAGGGCACTTGAACCCAGGTCCTCACACATGGCAGAATTGTTTTTTTGTTTTGTTTTGTTTTAACCAGAACACTGCTAAGCTCTGGCTGATGATTATGTGGGAGATTGAACCTGTGACTTTATTTGTAATGAGAGAGAGAGAGAGAGAGAGAGAGAGAGAGGCACAAGAACATTGCTCAACTCTGGCTGATGGTGCTGGGGATTGAACCTGGGATCTCAGAGCCTCAGGCATGAAAATGTTTTTGCATTACTATTATGCTGTCTCCCCAACCCTACATAGCAGAGTTTGTACTCTACCAAATGAACTTCTGACCCCTAGATCAGATTCTTTTTAAATTTAACTTAATTATTTAATTTATTTGTTAATAGGAGATGGGGGAGAGACAACTGTTCTGGCACATGGGATGCTGTGGGTTAAGTTCAGGCCTTCATACTTGAGAGTTCAATGCTTTATTGACTGGGCCACCTCTCAGGCCACTAGGACGTATTCTCAGTCTCATTTCCTTTCTTCTTTTTAATTAATAGTACAGGAGACCTTAACTAGTGAAAGAACCTTTTCCCCAAGATCTGTTCCTTTAAAACAAGTATTATATGATACTAAAATACAGAACATGTTTTTGAAGACTTTCATAAATATTGCATGAGTTCTGCTAATGAATACTCTGTTTTCTCATAGCTTGTGTGGACTTATTCCAGGACTTAGCAGTATCTTTCTTCCTCGAATGAACCCATTTATTTTGATTGATCTTGCTGGAGCATTTGCTCTTTGTATTACGTACATGCTCATTGAAATTAAGTAAGTATTTGTTACTTCCTCAAGTGTGTTGAAATCCTGGACACATACTTTTTTTTAAATTTATTTATTTATTTAAGAAAGGAGACATTAACAAAATCATAGGATGGGGGGGGCGTACAACTCCACACAATTCCTGCCACCCAATCTCCGTATCCCATCCACTCCCCAATAGCTTTCCCTTTCTCTATCCCTCTGGGAGCATGGACCCCGGGTCGTCGTGGGTTGGACACCTACTTTTAAGGGCAACAGTGGGGTAAATACAAGTTAATATTATGACATTTTCTGCTTATGACTTCTATAACTCTGCTCATAACTTGTCCTTAAATATCTTAATCTTTAAAATTCAAAGGATTAGAGTAAGTATGTTTTTTTTTTTATTCCCTTTTGTTGCCCTTGTTGTTTTATTGTTGTAGTTATTATTATTGTTGTCGTTGTTGGATAGGACAGAGAGAAATGGAGAGAGGAGGGGAAGACAGAGAGGAGGAGAGAAAGATAGACACCTGCAGACCTGCTTCACTGCCTGTGAAGCGACTCCCCTGCAGGTGGGGAGCCGGGGTTCGAACTGGGATCCTTATGCTGGTCCTTGTGCTTTGCACCACCTGTGCTTAACCCGCTGCGCTACAGCCCGATTCCCAAGTATGTGTTTTAATGACAGTCTGTAATGCAGGATGGAGAACTATTTAAATTTCTTCCTGCTTATGTGATGTATGAAGCTCTGAAGAGAACAGTGAAAGAGAAATAAGGTGTAGCTGCTGTTGCAAAGAAGTAATTAAAAAAAAAAAGGTATAGATGTGAAGCAATTTAAAAACCTTTTTTTTTTAAAGAAAAAAAACCTTTAGTGGCCAGGAGATGACTTACCTGGTAGGTAACATGCCTTGTCGTGTCCTGATACCACATGGGAGCACCAGAGGTGGCACCAACAACAGTCTTGCTTTTGGTTGGTTTTTTTTTGTTTGTTTGTTTTGCCACCAAGTTTATCCACTGGGGCTCAGTGCCAGCACTATAAATCCACTGCTCTAGCAGTCACTTTTTCTTTTTCTATTTTATTTGATAGGACAGAAATTGAGAGGGGAGGGAGAGATAGAGGAAAGAGAAAGACAACTACAGACCTCCTTCACTGCCTGTGAAATGACCCCCTGCAGGTAGGGAGTGGGAACTCAAATCCAGGTCCTTGCACATGGCAATGTGTATGTTCATCTGTGTGCTTGTTTTACTTATTATGTACGAGAGAGACAGATTGACTTGAATTAGAAAGGGAGATATAAGCCAAAGTACCACTCCAGCACATATGGTGCCAGGAATTAACCTGAGAACATGAGGCATGAAAGTCCCATGTTCCACTTCTGCAACTTTTCAACCGCTCTCCCAGCTGTTTGCTCTTGCCTTCTGATTACTGTGCTAAGTGCTGCTATATGTGTACAGGTAATCAGTTTGAGTACCTGCTTCCTGTTCCTTGGCATATATAATGCTATTTTTCATATTTTGGGCTATTTCCCTCTTCCTTCCCTTTCACTTTTTCCCAAGCCAGTTCTAACTGGCAACATAGTCATGTATTCTGTTTCATCTTATTCACCATTCTGGGATTTCTCGTCCAGATCCTCAAATGTTGCCGAGGCTAAGCTCAAATCTGGGTTGTGTGTGTGTGTAGCAGAGCAAGCATATATCCACGCAGGCTACTTTTCCAGTCCTTGTTTTGGTTTCTTATTGTCACATACTGTATGTCGCTATATTATTTATTTTATTTTTATTTATTTTTGTTTAGTTTGCTTTTCCCTCTTGTTGCCCTTGTTATATTGTTTTTGTTTGTTTTTACCTCCAGGGTTATTGCTGGGGCTTGGTGCCTGCACCATGAATCCACTGCTCCTGGAGGCCTTCCCCTCCCCCCCCCCTTTTTGTTGCCCTTGTTGATGTAGCCTTGTGGTTATTATTGTTGTTGTTGATATCCTTCGTTGTTGGATAGGACAGAGAGAAATGAAGAGAGGAGAGGAAGACAGAGAGGGGAAGAGAAAGATAGACGCCTGCAGACCTGCTCCACCACCTGTGAAGCGACTCCCTTACAGGTGGGGAGCTGGGGGCTCCAACCAGGATCCTTATGCCGGTCCTTGCGCTTTGTACCACGTGTGTTTAACCTGCTGCGCTACCGCCCGACTCCCTATTGCTGTTGTTATTGATGTTGTTGTTATTGATGATAGGACAGAGAGAAATGGAGAGAGGAGGGGAAGACAGAGAAGGGGAGAGAAAGATAGACACCTGCAGACCTCCTTCACCGCCTGTGAAGCGACTCCCCTGCAGGTGGGGAGCCGGGGGCTCGAACCGGATCCTTACGCCGGTCCTTGCGCTTTGCGCCACATGCGCTTAACCCACTGCGCCACCGCCCGACCCCCAAGCTGTTCCATTTCTATGAATTTGCTTTTATTTTGTCCCCCATGTAAATGAGATTACACACTATTTGTTTTTCACTATTTAATTTATTTCATTTAGCATAATGGCCTCAATGTCCACTGATGTCACAAATGGCAGGATTATCTCCTTTTTTTGTGATTTAATAAAATCCCATTGTATTATACACATTGGTTCCATTTAGTCTAGGTTGTTTTTATGCCTTGACTATTGTATATTTGCTGCTGCCCAAATTAAGGCCTTTATCATCCTTTCCTGAGTCTAACTTGAATAGTTTTCTGCACTGATTTTCATTCTCATACATCTCTAGCTAACTTCTATTTTGCTTCTAATATGATCTAATATAATCTGTAATTTAAAATTCTTTTTTTAAATATTTATTTTCCCTTTTGTTGCCCTTGTTTTTTATTGTTGTAGTTATTATTGCTGTTGTTGTTGTCATCGTTGTTGGATAAGACAGAGAGAAATGGGGAGAGGAGGGAAAGAAAGAGATGGAGAGAGAAAGATAGACACCTGCAGACCTGCTTCACCGCCTGTGAAGCAACTCCCCTGCAGGTGGGGAGCCGGGGGTCGAACTGGGATCCTTATGCAGGTCCTTGCGCCATTTGCATTTAACCCACTGCGCTACCGCCCGACTCCCATAATTTAAAATTCTAAGCCTGGACTATATATATATATATATATATATATATATATTTGTTTTGTTTCAAAATTCCCCTTTTTTATGTTAAAAGTATTCTTGGCATAATAAAACCCTCTTAACAAATTGTTCGGCAGTCCAGATATACAATAGCTTGGAAGAACAACATTTAGAAAACAAAAGCCAAATGTAAAAAGACAGATTAAAACAACAAGAACAGCACAGACTTTATATGGCTCTGGTTTTCCAGTTTTCTTACTGCATCATCAATGTCAGAAATCTGTTCCTTCAGCTGGCTTCACTGCTCAGGATTTAAAGAGGTACCTTTTCTTTCTGGTTTCATTTCACCTTCCTGATCCATCCAGTATTCTCTAATAATCAATTAGCACTTTCCCTTTAAAGTCTTGAAAACTTACGTACCGCATTTTCCCAATTAAAACATGTTGTCATCCCTGCTGCTGCTGCTGCTGCTGCTGCTGCTGTGCTTAGAGGATGACGGGGCTCTTGAGGTTTCACCAGTCTTCTGCTTCTTTACAGGCTTCTCTGCAGTAACCTTTTTCCTCTTTAGCTTTTTGTCAACTTCACTATCAGAGTCATTGCCAGAAGAGCTTGAAGAAACAAGTTCCTTTGATTTAGGCATTGTTCCACTCTTGCAGCGCCCAGTCTCGCGAATGACAGGAGAGGAAGTGGTGGCAACCCTTACTAACCTTATTAATCAACCACCAGGCTACCCTTCCGTGTTTATAGATTTATTGCTGTATCAGAATTTCCATGCCCTTGCATGCTGTTTGCACAGTCTCTGACACCTTTTCCATCATCTTGCTCATCTTTGAAGGTTCAACCCAAATGTCAGCTCTTTTTATGTTTAGCCTTTCTAGATCATTCCGACTTTGGCCTCACTTCTTTGTACATTCATGATGATCTGTACATAATACCCAAAGTGCTTTACTATGATTGTCACATGCATGGCTTCTACTGATATTTCAGAGTCAGGGTTATGTTTTCACTCTTGTTTATATTGCCAGTATATAAGAAAAAGTTTTTAAAAAATGCAGGATGGGCTTGTATTCATTCATAGTTTAGTTTGTCTTGTGAATAGAACACCTGAATTATTGATGAGGGATGAAGTAGTGTTAGAAGTTATTAGTTGAATCTTTTCTATTTGTAGCAACAAATGAAAATTGTATGAAATATTTCTAGAAAGTAGGTTGACTAAAAATACATCATGGGCAAATCCTTTATTCTCCCCTTGTCTCCATGCCAATTAAAATAAGTACTGGTTATTGCTCACTGAGTCTGGACAAGGAAAAGTTCTGAAAGGTTTTCCTTTTCCTTGGAGATGTTCTGTTTGTCAGTAAGGGCCATTTGTGATAAAACAATTCTGTTGCTTTTGCTAATTGAAGTTTGGGAGGTTAAATTGTATGATATACAGTGAGGCAGGCATCTGACACCTCGGATTGTTTTTCCTTTCAGTAATTACTTTGCAGTAGACACTGCCTCTGCCATAGCCATTGCTCTGATGACATTTGGCACGATGTACCCCATGAGCGTATACAGTGGGAAAGTACTACTCCAGGTAAGGGTGTTCTTCCAGTGCACATAGTTGATATTAGTAACTTTCTTTTTTAATATATATTTATTTATTTTCCCTTTTGTTGCCCTTGTTTTTATTGGTGTAGTTATTGTTGTTACTGATATCGTTGTTGGATAGGACAGAGAGAAATGGAGAGAGGAGGGGAAGACAGACAGGGGAAGAGAAAGACAGACACCTGCAGACCTGCTTCACTGCTTGTGAAGCGATTCCCCTGCCGGGGGCTCGAACCGGTATCCCCACACTAGACCTTGAGCTTTCCACCACCTGCGCTTAACACGCTGCACTACCACCTGGCCCCCTAGTCGGTTGTTTTTATTTATCTTCTTTTTTTTTAATATTTATTTATTTATTCTCTTTTGTTGCCCTTGTTGTTGTATTATTGTAGTTATTATCGTTGTTGTCAGATAGGACAGAGAAATGGAGAGAGGAGGGGAAGACAGAGAGGGGGAGAGAAAGATAGACACCTGCAGACTTGCTTCACCACTTGTGAAGTGACTCCCCTGCAGGTGGGGAGCCTGGGCTTGAACCGGGATCCTTACATCGGTTCTTGTGCTTTGCGCTTAACCCGCTGCACTACAGCCCGACTCCCTATCTTCTTTTATTTATTTATTTATTTTTCCCTTTTGTTGCCCTTGTTGTTCTTTATTGTTGTTGTAGTTATTATTGTTGTTATTGATGTCATTGTTGTTAGATAGGACAGAGAGAAAGTGAAGAGAGGAGGGGAAGAGAGAGAGGGGGAGAGAAAGACACCTGCAGACCTACTTCACCGCCTGTGAAGGGATTCCCCTGCAGGTGGGGAGTCGGGGGCTCGAACCAGGATCCTTATGCCGGCCCTTGCGCTTTGCACCACCTACGCTTAACCCGCTGTGCTACCGCCTGACTCCCTTTTTTTTTTTTTTTAAGAATCTATTTATTTATTTATGAAAGATAGGAGGAGAGAGAAAGAACCAGACATCACTCGTACATGTGCTGCCGGGGATTGAACTAAGGATCTCGTGGTTGAGGATCCAGTGCTTTAATTCATTGTGCCACCTCCCATACCCCACTGTTTGGTTGTTTTTAATGTTTATTTCTTTCTAGAATTTAGGACAGTTTAATTCCTTTTTTTTTTAAATTTTTTTTATTGGGGAATTAATGTTTTACATTCAACGGTAAATACAATAGTTTGTACATGCATAACATTTCCCAGTTTCCCATATAACAATACAACCCCCACTAGGTCCTCTGTAGGACAGTTTAATTCCTGATGTTTACATACTACAAAGGCTGATTGAAATCTCTCTATTTTAAAATGTTTATTATCTTTATTTATTTATTTATTGAATAGAGACAGCCAGAAATCTAGAGGGAATGGGTGTGATAGAGAGGGAGAGAGACACCTGCAGCTCTGTTTCATCACTTGCAAAGCTTCCCCCCTGCAGATGGAGACTGGGGACTCGAACCCAGGTCCTTGTGCATTGTAACATGTACACTCAACCAGGTGTGCCCCACCTGGCCCCCTGACTGAAATCTATCATCCCTCAGTCAAGCTACAGCACACAGGGGTTTTGGGTCGTGGCTTAGAAGTATAGACTCCCTTGAAGGTAGGGAGCCAGGGCCTCGAACCAGGATCCTTACACCAGTCCTTGAGCTTTGGGCCACCTGTGCTTAACCCACTGTGCTACCACCTGGCTCCCTAGTTTTAATTTTCATTTCTCTATAAATGAAGTACAAAACTGTCTATTCAGTTCTCTGGCCTACTTTTTAATTTTTTTTCTTTTGTTATACAGCTATAGGTATTTGGTATCAGTTGCTTGTCAGATACATGATTTGCATTTGCGAATATCTTCTCCCAATTACTAAGTGTCTCGGTTATCCTTTACAGTTTGCTTTGTATGTATAGAGACTTTTTAGTTTAATGTAGTTTCATTTATTTACTCACATGTCCATGGGCTTGAATCTCCAAATACATTTTTGATTTTAAGGTCATGTAATGCTTTGCCAATGTTTTCTTCTATATATTTTAGCTTCTGGTCTAATATCTAAGTCTTTGGTCCATTTAAAAAAAAAAATTTGTATTTATTTATTTTCCCTTTTGTTGCCCTTGTTTTTTTGTTATTGTAGTTATTGTTGTTGTTATTGATGTCATCGTTGTTAGATAGGACAGAGAGAAATGGAGAGAGATGGGGAAGACAGAGAGGGGGAGAGAAAGAGACACCTCAGACTTGCTTCACCACCCTTGAAGGGACACCCCTGCAGGTGAGGAGCCAGGGATTCGAACCAGGATCCTTATGCTGGTTCTTGTGCTTTGCACCACATGCACTTAACCTGCTGAGCTACCGCCCTGAAGCAGTGTTACAGGTGTGTCTCTGTCTCTCCCTCTATCACCCCCTCCCCCCTTGATTTCTGGTTGTCTCTATCCAATAATATAAAATAAAGATAATATATTTTTTTATTTATTTTCCCTTTTGTTGCCCTTGTTTAACATTGTTGTGGTTATTGATGTCGTTGTTGGACAGGACAGAGAGAAATGAAGAGAGGAGGGGAAGACAGAGATGGGGAGAGAAAGACACCTCAGACCTGCTTCAGTGCCTGTGAAGCAACTCCCCTGCAGGTGGGGAGCCGGGGGCTTGAACCAGGATCCTTACACCGATCCTTGTGCTTTGAGCCACTCTACACTTAACCCACTGCACCACCGCCCTACTCCCAAGATAATAAATTAAAAAAAAATTGTTGTTAAATGCAGATTACCAAGATTTTGTTTAGGATGTTGCATCAGTATTTGTTAAGGATATAGGTCTGTAGGGTTTTTTTTTTTCTATAGCCCTTGCGTACTTTAGGGATCAAAGTGATATTAGTTTTATAGAATATGTTTGGGAGTGACCTCCCCTCTTCAGTTTTCTAGAAAATATCTGAAAAATACACACAAATAATTTTTTTAAGGGCACATGTCAAAATGAAGGGAAGTATAATTGAGTTCAGTGAGGCCCAATTTTTTAGATTCAGAATAACTGTTTTATATTTTATTTTATTTTTTCCCCTAGACAACACCACCCCATGTCATTGGCCAGTTGGACAAGCTCATCAGAGAGGTAAGATGGCATGCATAGTTAAGGTACTAATTTTAATTTACAATTAGTGAGTGCCAAGAATGAGTAGAAATAATTCTCTTTTTAAGTTTTTCCTTTCATTAATAAATATCTATATTTATTTATTATTGGATAGAGACAGAGAGGGATTGAGAGGAGCAAGGGAGATGAAGAAGGAAAGAGAGAGAAAAACACCTGCAGCCCTGCTTCACCACTCGTGAAGCTTTCCCTTCGCAGGTGAGGACCAGGGACTTGAACCGGCTCCTTGCGATTTCCTTTTGGCCCACTTCCAGATAGCTAGCTTTCTGTACAGAAATTTGTTAAAAGGGTATCCAGAGGGAGAAAGTGATTGAAAAGACCCCCATAACACAGTCACCACAAGTGCTGGATTTAAATATTGATAAAATGAAAAATATTTAATTTAAATATTGATAAAATAAAAAAAAAACACCGCTAAAGAAGGCAGGAGAGGAGTATAAAGACTTGATTCTGGAAGGATTGGGGCAGAATGAAACTGAGGAAAGAAGGCCTCATTTTAGTATTCAACAAGCAGAAATGGTATCTTGAGTGTTCAGAACTTCTCTTGGCTACTGACCTTATTCAGTGTTTGCCACTGTCATTTTTATACTCAGAACATGATGTGACTGAATTGTACTGAGATGTCAAATACAAAAAACCCTATTTGTACGTTTTCCATTAGGTATCTACCCTGGATGGAGTTCTAGAAGTAAGAAATGAACACTTCTGGACCCTTGGTTTTGGCTCACTGGTATGTTTTCTACATATTACTTATAGATATGATTTTAAACATAGTTTGTACTATTTTGAGTGAAACAGCTCTAATTTTTTTTTAATTTATTTATTTAAAAAGGGAGACATTAACAAAACCATAGGATAAGAGGGGTACAACTCCACACAATTCCCACCACTAGAGTGATATCTAGTTCTTTCCTCTCTCCTTCTATCTTTCTTATTAGTCAATAAAAAAATTATTATTTTTTAAAATTTATTTATATATTTATTTTTCCCTCCAGACACTGGAGCTCAGTGTCAGCACTAGGAATCGACCACTCCTAGTGGCCATTTTTTCCTTTTTTTTATTTTTATTTTATTTTATTAGATAGGACAGAGAGAAATTGAGCGAGGATGGGCAGATAGAGAGAGGGAGACAGAAAGGCAGACACCTGCAGACCTTCTTCACCACTTCTGGAGTTGACCCCCTTCAGGCTGGAAGCTAGAGCTCAAACCTGGGTGCTTTTCCTTGGTGATATGTGTGCTTAACCAAGTATGCCACCACCCAGCCCCTAAAAGTTATTTAAATAATCTAAAATGTAGGGGGCCGGGCAGTAGTGTAGCAGGTTAAGCACCATAGTGTGAAGTGCAAGGACCAGCATAAGGATTCTGCTTTGAGCCCCTGGCTCCCCACCTGTAGGGGGGCCGCTACACAGGTGGTGAAGCAGGTCTGCAGGTGTTTATCTTTCTTTCCCCCTCTCTGTCTTCCCTTCCTCTCTCGATTTCTCTCTGTCCTATCCAGTAACAATGACAGCAACAACTACAATAATAATAACAACTATAAAGAACAAGGGCAACAAAAAAGGGAAAAAATAGCCTCCAGGAGCAGTGGATTCATAGTGCAGGCACCAATCCCAGCAATAACCCTGGAGGCAAAAAAAAAAAAATTATGGGGCTCAGTGATAGCACACTTGATTAAGCATACACACTACAATGCACAAGGACCCAGGTTAAACCCTGGTCCCTACCTGAAGAGGGAAAACTTCACAAGTGGTGAAGCAGGGCTGCAGCTGTCTGTTTCCCTCTCTACCTCCCCCTCTTCTATCACTTTGTCTCTGTCTATCCAATAATAAATAAAATTTAAAAAACAATTAAAATTTATTTATTAATGAGAGGGATAGGAGGAGGAGAAGAGGGAGAGTGAGTGAAAGAGAAAGAAGCAGGCATCATTCTGGTACACGTGCTGCTGCTGGGGATCACACTCAGCACCTGACTCCTGAGAGGCCAATGATTTACCCACGGCGCCATCTCCTGGACAACAACAGATTTTCTCTCTTCTTTTTTTTTAGATTTTTTTTTTTAATTTATTTTCCCTTTTGTTGCCCTTGTTTTATTGTTGTAGTTATTATTGTTGTTGTTGGATAGGACAGAGAGAAATGGAGAGAGGAGGGGAAGACAGGAAGGGGGAGAGAAAGATAGACACCTGCAGACCTGCTTCACCGCCTGTGAAGCGACGCCCCTGCAGGTGGGGAGCCAGGGGCTTGAACCTGGATCCTTAGGCCTGTCCTTGAGCTTAATGCTACGTGTGCTTAACCCTCTGCACTACCATATTTTATTTCTTTTTTATTTTATTTTATTTTTACTTGTTTTTATTTTTTTGAGAGAGATGCAGAGAGAGAAACACCAGAGCGCTGCTCAGCTCTGGCTTATGGTGGTGCGGGGGATTGAACCTGGGATTTAGGAGCCTCAGGCATGAGAGTCTGTTTGCATAACCATTATGCTGTCTCCCTCGCCCCATATTTTATTTCTTTTTTTAAATTTTAGTCATAAATTCTATATTTTTGGTTGCCCTAACATTTTGGTTCTTTTTTTTTTCCTCATTTATTTATTTATTTATTTTAAAAAGGAGACATTAACAAAACCGTAGGATAGGAGGGGTACAAATCCACACAGTTCCCACTACCAGAACTCTATATCCCATCCCCTCCCCTGATAGCTTTCCTATTCTTTATCCCTCTGGGAGTATGGACCCAGGGTCATTATGGGGTGCAGAAGGTGGAAGGTCTGGCTTCTGTAATTGCTTCCCTGCTGAACATGGGCATTGACTGGTCAATCCATACTCCCAGTTTGCCTCTCTCTTTCCCTGGTAGGGTGGGGCTCTGGGAAGTGGAGTTCTAGGACATTCTGGTGGGGTCCTCTGTCCAGAGAAGTCTGGTCGGCATCTGGAACCTGGTGACTGTAAAGAGAGTTAACATACAAAGCCAAACAAATTGTTGAACAATCATGGACCTAAAGGCTGGAATAGTGCAGATGAAGTGTTGGGGGGTACTCACTGCAGACTATTGCTTAACACAAAATAGATGGAAGGAAGGTGAGAAAAAGAATCAGAGCAGTGGTCTGGGAGGTGGCGCAGTGATAAAAGTTTTAACCTCTCGGGAGTCAGGCAGTAGCACACTTGGCGCAAAGCATAAGGACCAGCGTAAGGATCCTGGTTCAAACCCCTGGCTCCCCACCTGCAGGGGTGTTGCTTCACAGGCGGTGAAGCAGGTCTGCAGGTGTCTGTCTTTCCCCCTTTCTGTCTCCCCCTCCACTCTCCATTTCTCTCTGTTCTATCCAACAATAACGACATCAATAACAACAACAGTAATAAATACAACAATAAAAACAAGGCCAACAAAAAGGGAAAATGAATAAATAAATATTTTTAAAATATTTAAAAAAAAAAAAAGCTTTGGACTCTCAAGCATGAGGTCCTGAGTTTGATCCCCGGCAGCACATGTGCCAGAGTGCTGCCTGGTTCTTCCTCTCTCCTTCTATCTTTCTCATTAAAATAAATAAAATCTTTAAAAAAGAGAGAGAGAGAACCAGAGCATTACTCTGGCACATGGGATACTGGAAATTTGAACTTGGGACCTCAATATTTCCAAGACTAGGTCTTAACTTACTATGCTACCTTTAAAAGGTGTGTTTGTTTCATGAGAGAGACTTGGAGAGCTGCTCAGTTATATTTAGTACTAAAACAAAAACTGAGCCCAGGGCCTCACTCACTTCTGACACTCTGGTCGCCACCAGCGCTTGCCTCCGTTCCCCCTTCCCACCCTCGCTTCACCTTCCTAGAAAGAGAGAATAGCAGAGAGAGAAGACACCACACTGCCTCTCCACCATCCATAGAGCATCTGCTTTGTTATGCTTCTGTGTAGTGACTGAGCTCAGACCCAGAGAGAACCTCACCCTTAGCGAGGCGTGTTCTCTACTGAATGCTTTAAACTGTTGTGTCTAAATTCTTGGTTCTTGAGCTCCCTCTCTTTTTTTTTTTTTTTTTTTTTTTATTTAAGAAAGGATTAGTGAACAAAAGCATAAGGTAGGAGGGGTACAACTCCACACAATTCCCACCACCCAATCCCCATAACCCACCCCCTCCCATGGTAGCTTTCCCATTCTCTATCCCTCTGGGAGCATGGACCCAGGGTCGTTGAGGGTTGCAGAAGGTAGAAGGTCTGGCTTCTGTAATTGCTTCCCCGCTGAACATGGGCGTTTACTGGTCGGTCCATACCCCCAGTCTGCCTCTCTCTTTCCCTAGTAGGGTGTGTCTCTGGGGAAGCTGAGCTCCAGGACACGTTGGTGGGGTCTTCAATCCAGGGAAGCCTAGCCAGCATCCTGGTGGCATCTGGAACCTGGTGATTAAAAAGAGAGTTAACATATGAAGCCAAACAATTTGTTGAGCAATCATGGATCCCAAGCTTGGAATAGTGGAGAGGAAGTGTTAGGGAGGTACTCACTGCAAACTCTAGTGTAATCCTGCTTTCAGGTATATATTTTGCAGTAGTTTATGGATACGTGTGCACATAAGCTCTCTCTCACAGAAACTGGTGTATATCTAGGTTATGGGACTTTGTTAGAAAGTGAACTACCTGAGATGAAATTAGAGTGTACTATTAAAGGAAAGGTCTCACCCGAGTAATGAAGCTGAAGGGTTGTCATTCCACACGTGAAGTCTCTGGATACAGTCTGAGGTGAAGCATGTTGAGATGGTAATCGTTGCTTTGGTTAGGTTGTGATCAGCGGATGCAGTATTATTTGGGAGCTCCCTCTCTTGCTAAGTCTCTGAAGTGAGTTTTTCTCTGGGCTCTCTTCCACCATTTATATCTGAGCCTTCTTAGCCTTTATCTCTGCGGTGCTGCTGCTTAGTTTGAATTCTGGTCCCGGTGGTTTTTTCTTAATGTTGGGCTTTGTACTAGAAGCTAGCTTTGTCTGCTTACTTTTAAGAGCTCATAGGGCTCATAGTATTCTAGTTCTGTATATCTCATTGCAGACCCAATGTACCCACTCACCCACTGCTGAAATGTACAAAATCCTCCTCAGTTCCAGCTGCCTTTCTCAAATTCTCTGCCCTAGATTTCCAGTAAGTACTGGTCCTGCATTGGGGTTTCTGGTTCAGAGAGATGCCCTGTTGCTTCCCTTAACTTCCTCTCCAAATTAGACTGGTAGCTTGTAGGTGATATTTGGGCTTCTGACTGGTATCACGTTATCTAGATTTTTGTCTTTTTTTTTTTTTTTTTTTAATTTATTGGATAGAGATAGCAGCAGAAGTTGAGAGGGAAGGGGATGATAAAGAGGGAGAGAAACAGAGAGACCTGCAGCACTGCTTCACCACTTGCAGAGTTTCCCAACTGAGAAATCACCCTGGAGTGGTGAAGCCCCAGTGAAAGAAAAAAAAAATGAGATACAGAAAAGAAAGGATGTGGCAGATAGAAAGTGGGGGAGAGAAGCCACAGCACCACACCACCATCCATAGAACTCCCTTGTTATTGCCCATAGTACTGTCAATGTGGTGCCAGGTCTAAAACTAAGGATCTCACTCATGATCAGGTTATGTACTCTACTGGGTGAGCTGTCTCCTGGTCCCTACTTCCATTTTTATTCTACAATCAGTACCCAATCATTATAAAAATTAAAACTTTAGCGCATTTCTCAATTTCTCTCTGTCCTATCTAAATACAACAACATCAATAACAACAATAATAACTACAACAATAAAACAACTAGGGCAACAAAAGGGAAAATAAATAAATATATATAAAAAACTTTAAAAAAATTAAACTTTCAGGGGCCAGGTGGTAGTGCAACACATTAAGTGCACATGGCGCAAAGTGCAAGGGCCACTTAAGGATCCCAGCTCCACACCTGCAGAGGGTTCGCTCTATAAGTGTCTCTCTACAAACAGGTCTGCAGGTATCTTTCTTTCCCCCTCTATGTCTTCCCTCCTCTCTCAGTTTCTCTCTGTCCTATCCAACAACGACAGCAATAACAACAACGATAACAAAAGGGAAAACATAGCCTCCAAGAGCAGTGGATTCCTAGTGTAGGCATTAAGGCCCAGCGATGACCCTGGAGGCAAAAAAAAAACAAAAACCTTTGTGTAGAAATATTGTGAAGAGAGAGCGAAACCAGAACAGTAGGGGGCTTTCTAGGGTAAAAACCAGAAGTGGAAAGTTGGGAACGGGGTTGGCTAGGAAAGGGGGTTGAGAAAACAAGGCACTCTGGGAAGGTAGAAAGCTTCTGAAGCAGTGGTTGCTAGGGTTTTAGCTGGCGGAAGGGCGATACCCTGAGGGGGTAATATGGTGGCGGAGGAGTCATTTTAAACCAAGGCAGAAGATTGATATGTAAATAATAATACTCACATGGAAATATGATGGTTTGTGGGCCCTGCCAATGTTCAACCACATCTGTACAATATCCCAACACTTTTGTGGTCCGGGAGGTGGTGGCTAAGACACTAGATTTTCAAGCATGAGGTCCTGAGTTCAGTCCCTGGCAGCACATCTACCAGAGTGATGTCTGGTTCTTTCTCTCTTTCTCCTATCTTTCTCATTAATAAATAAATAAAATCTTTAAAAAGTAAAAGTTCTTGTTTGGTTCGTGTATGTGAGTGTACACTCACCACCAAAGTTCTGTGCCATCACACCAAATAAGAATCTTCTAACCTGGGAGCTAGGTAGTGGTGCAGTGGGTTAAGCACACATGGCACAAAGGGCAAGGGCCGGCGTAAGGATCCCAGTTCGAGCCCCCGGCTCCCCACCTGCATGGGGTTCACTTCACAGGTGGTGAAGCAGGTCTGCAGATGTCTTTCTCTCCCCTCTCTGTCTTCCCCTCCTCTCTCCATTTCTCTCTGTCTTGTCCAACAACGACATCAATAACAGCAATAATAACAACGACGATGATAAACAAAAGGAAAATTAAATAAATAAATATAAACAATCTTCTAACCTATCCTCCCCCCCTTCTGATAAGCAGTATAGTTTCCACAGAGTTGAAGAGCTTGATTGGCTATAACTTTATTACAAGTTTGTTTTGTTTCTGTGATTTGTATTCCACGGAAGTCAAACCATACAGTAATGTCATTCACTCTTTTCACTTCTCTGCCTATTTCAATGACCATGACCACCTCCAGTTCTAGCCATTTTGTCCTCAATGATACAGTGTCTTCTTTTTTAAATGAACTGGTGCGTGCATTGAGTGTATATTTGGTTTTTGTTGCTTTGTTTGTTTGTGTTGTCGAGCACTGCTCAGTTCTGGCGTATGGTGGTATGAGAGATTAAACTTGGAATGCTGGAGCCGTAAGCATGAAAATCTTTTGCATCTTGATCCAGTTACCTGATTAGAGGTATTAGGTTGTGTCCATATTTTTTGCTTACTTTTTTTGGTTTTGTTAGTTTCTCCTCTCCTCTTTTTTTTTTTTTTTTTTAATTTTTACTTATAAAAAGGAAACACTGGTGGTCCGGGAGGTGGCGCAGTGATAAAGCTGTGGATGCTCAAGCATGAGGTCCCGAGTTCCATCCCTGGCAGCGTATGTGCCAGAGTGATGTCTGGTTCTTTCTCTCTCCTCCTATCTTTCTCATAAATAAATAAAATCTTGAAAAAAAATTTTTTTAAATAGTACATTATAAAAAAAAAAAAGGAAACACTAGCAAAACCATAGGATAAGAGGGGTACAACTCCACAGAATTCCCACCACCAGAACTCTGTATCCCATCCCCTCCCCTGATAGCTTCCCTATTCTTTTTTAAAACCTATTTATTTATTTATTTATTTATTTATTTATTTATTTTAATATATATTACTTTTAGTTGCCCTTGTTTTATTGTTGTAGCTGTTGATGTCGTCATTGTTGGTTAGGACAGAGAAAAATGGAGAGAGGAGGGGAAGACAGAGGGGGAGATAAAGATATAGACACCTATAGACCTGCTTCAGCACTTGTGAAGTGACTCCCCTGCAGGTGGGGATCTATGGGCTTGAACTGGAATCTTTATGCCAGTCCTTGGGTTTTACACCACCTGCATTTAACCTGCTGCACCACTGGACTCCCAGCTTCCCTATTCTTTATCCCTCTGGGAGTATGGACCCAGGGTCATTATGGACTGAAAAGGTGGGAGGTCTGGCTTCTGTAATTGCCATTGACAGGTGGATCATTACTCCCAGCCTCTCTCTCTCCTTAGTGGGGCAGGGCTTTGGGATAGCAGGGTTCCAGGACATACTGGTGGGATCCTCTGCCCAGGGAAATCCCATTGGCATCATGTTAACATCTGAAATCTGGTGGCTGAAAAAAGAGTTAACATATAAAGCCCAACAAATTGTTGACTAATCATGAACCTAAAGGCTGGAATATTCCAGATGAAGATTTGGGGTCTGTTTTGAAGAAAGCTAGTAGGTCTATTTTAGTTATATTCCAAAGGGCCCATGACTATACTAGTTTTTTTCCTGAGCCTGACCTCTGATATGCAGGTGGACCCAGGTTATTGTCTGGGGAGATGATGTCATGGCTGGAAAAAGGGCTAGAAGCTGGATCAGGGAAAAGAGTAGCTTCCAAATATAAATATAAATAAATATTGTTAACTGTAAACCCCATCGATATGATCTAGGGCCCATATTCAGCACAGGAGTTTCTGTAACTCCTCTATCCCTGTAGGTCTGAGCTCACATTCTGTGGTCATCAGTAGGAACATTCCAAGCTGCCTCAATTTCAGGACCCATCTTCTTCAAATGGTAGGTAGAGTATGTTATCCAGCCTCCCTTCAGAGGATGGAACATTCTCTACCTTTGTTGATCCACATTGAGGGCAAGGTCCTATGGGGACCCAGAAAGGGGTCATTGTGTTTTTCCTGGTGGAGATCACTAGTGACAATGGAGAGAGGGATCTATTCGAGGTCTAGGCCCATCATGTCTGTGTGGGAATCCCAGGACTCCCTGACTAGGGCCCCAGCTGATGGGGTGGCCTGATAGTAACTAAAGAGTCATCATTAAAGTATGCCAGTCTCTTGCCCTTACTCAGCTTTTGCAGTCCTTGCTTTGATAAGGTTAGCTTTGGAGTGACTGAGGGATATGTAATAGGAAGGAGATGAGGAGGGTTCCTCTCCTCCTTTCATCTTTGTTTCATTTTTGTGGTTCCTGACATATTTATGAATTAGTGGTTTTGTTTCTTCAGGTGCAAACATGCCAGGTATTTTAATTATAACTCCCTGAGTTTAGAATGTCAGTGTCCACCTTTTGAAATTTTGTTGATCTGTGAACTGTCAGATGCCATCTCCTTTTGACTGCTTCCTTAATTGAAATTAACATCTACTTTTTCGTATACTTCATTTAAATTCCGACTTGTATTAGAACAAATCTTTCTTCCCTTATGTGTATTTCTCTAGTCTTTTTTTAATAAAGATTTTATTTATTTATCCATGAGAAATGATAGGAGAGAGGGAAAAAAACAGACATCACTCTGGTGCATGTGCTGCTGGGGATTGAACTCAGGACCTCATGCTTGGGAGTCCAAAGTCCTAACCACTGCACCACCTCCCAGACCACATTAGTCTCTTTTTTTAAAAATTTATTTATTTATTTATTCTCTTTTGTTGCTTTTTTTAAAAATTTATTTCTTTATTGGGGAATTAATGTTTTACATTCAACAGTAAATACAATAGTTTGTACATGCATAACATTCCCCAGTTTCCCATTTAACAATACAACCCCCACTATGTCATTTATGGACCTGTATTCTCCCACCCACCCCAGAGTCTTTTACTTGGGGCCAATATGCCAATTCCATTTCAGGTTCTACTTGTGTTTTCTCTTCTGATCTTGTTTTTCAACTTCTGCCTGAGAGTGAGATCATCCCATATTCATCCTTCTGTTTCTGACTTATTTCACTCAACATGATTTTTTCAAGGTCCACCATCCAAGATCGGCTGAAAACGGTGAAGTCACCATTTTTTACAGCTGAGTAGTATTCCATTGTGTATATATACCACAACTTGCTCAGCCACTCATCTGTTGTTGGACACCTGGGTTGCTTCCAGGTTTTGGCTATTACAAATTGTGCTGCAGGATTCGACTTCCGGAGGCGGAGCTACGAGCAGCAGATCGCTTTCTCTCCTCTCCTCTCCTCTCCTCTCCTCTCCTCTCCTCTCCTCTCCCAGATCAACTAGGAATACCAAAGGAGACCACCCTGACCGAAACAAGACAGGACTAGAATGACCACAGAAACCCAGTAAATCACCCATGAGTACAAACACGCGTGGCTGGTGACAGAGAGGAGAGAGGGGCCTAAGGAGAGATTAAGTGACTGCTAACAGTTCAACAGTTTGTCAGTGGAGACACCACCTCCAGTCTGCTCCACCAACAAGGGGACAGCTGAAGGGAGGAAAGGACTCCCCAGAGACTCACCAAGTGCAACTCTGAGTCTCCATTGCTACTACCCTCAGAATCTGGAGCAGCAACAGGGAGGGACACCAGGGTACAGAGATCTAACCGGGAAACTCAGGAGAAGACCTATACCTCGGTGGCATAGCTGAGGGGCTGTGAAAGTCTCTTTGCATAACCACTGGATTATCTCTGCCACACCCTGCTTTATCTCTTGGTCAGGAGTCAGTGATTAAGCTAAGAAGCCTATTGATAGTTTAAAAGCCCTCAGGCTCCCATAGCCTACAGGGGAAAAAAAAAGGCTTTTACACCACTGAACTCCAACTCAGGGATTGAAAAAACTGTTAACTTATATAAAATGGTTAAAACAACAAGAAAAAATATTGGAGACTCGAACCAGGACAAGAGTCCAGCTAAAAGTCCTCCAGAGGGTGAAGCACAAAACAACGAGTTCAACATCCAAACATTAGCCAAGGAAATAATAACAGGAGTGAGTAAAGAATTTGAAAAAATTGTAATCAGAAATGCAGGAACAACAAATGAGAATATGGAAGGAAATTCTAATTATCTCATGGTTATTAGAGAGCTGAAAGCTGAAATCGCTGAGCTAAGAAGGCAACTAGCTGAACAAGCTAAAACAGTATCAGAGCAGGGCAACAAAATAGATGAACTCCAGAAAGCAGTAGAGAGCAGAGAGAATAGAATCAATGAGGCTGAAGACAGAATTAGCAAGATTGAGGATGAATTAGAGACAACTAAAAAAGAAGTAAGAGATCTCAAAAAGAGATTAAGAGATGCTGAAAACAACAACAGAGTCCTATGGGATGACTTCAAAAGAAACAATATACGCATTATTGGCTTACCAGAGGAAGAAAGAGAAGGGGAGGAAGAAAGCATTCTCCAGGCCATAATAGCTGAAAATTTCTCTAGTCTAGACAACACCAAAGACATAAAGATTCAAGAAGCCCAGAGGTTCCCAAACAGAATTAACCCAGACCTAAAGACACCAAGACATGTCATACTTAGATTGGAAAGGAATAAGGATAAAGAAAGGATCCTCAAGGCTGCAAGAGAAAAACAAAGAGTCACCTACAAAGGAAAACCCATAAGATTAGCAGCAGACTTCTCCATACAAACACTACAGGCCAGAAGAGAATGGCAAGATATCTATCGAGTGCTCAATGAGAAAGGCTTTCAGCCAAGAATACTATATCCTGCTAGATTGTCATTCAGATTAGATGGAAGCATCAAAACCTTCTCAGACAAGCAACAGTTGAAGGAAGCAACCATCACCAAGCCTGCCCTGAAAGAAGTTTTGAAAGGTCTCCTATAAATAGTCAGACCACCACAAATAGGACATATATCAAAACACTCTAAAACTCTACAAGAATGGCGTTAAAATATCTTCAATCTTTGATATCAATAAATGTCAATGGCCTGAATTCACCTATTAAAAGACACAGAGTAGGAAGATGGATCAGAAAACACAACCCAACAATATGTTGTCTACAGGAAACTCACCTAACGCAACAAGACAAACACAGACTTAAAGTGAAAGGATGGAAAACTATCATTCAAGCCAATGGCCCACAAAAAATGGCAGGAACAGCTATTCTCATATCTGACATGATAGACTTTAAAATAGATAAGATTAAAAAAGATAGGAATGGACACTACTTAATGCTCAGAGGATCAGTCAAACAAGAGGACTTAACAATTATTAATATCTATGCACCCAATGAGAAGCCATCTAAATACATCAAACTTCTACTGAAAGAACTACAGCAATATATTAACAGTAACACAATCATAGTAGGGGACTTCAACACCCCACTATCTCAACTTGACAGATCATCCAGGAAGAAAATCAGTAAAGACATAAGGGAGCTAAATGAAGAGATAGATAAACTAGAACTATTGGACATTTTCAGAGTCATTCATCCCAAGAAACTGGAATACACATTTTACTCAAATCCACATGGATCATTCTCAAGGATAGACCATATGTTAGGCCACAAAGACAGCATCAGCCTATTCAAGAGCACTGAAATCATCCCAAGCATCTTCTCAGACCACAGTGGAATTAAACTAACACTTAACAATCAACAAAAGATTAGTAACAGTCCCAAAATGTGGAAGCTCAACAGTACAATTCTTAACAACTTCTGGGTCAAAGAGGAAATCAAGGAAGAAATCAAAATGTTTCGAGAGTTCAATGAAAATGAAGACACAAGCTATCAAAATATTTGGGACACAGCTAAAGCAGTCCTAAGAGGGAAGTTCATAGCTATACAAGCACACATTAGGAAACAAGAAAAGGCACAAATAAACAGCCTGATTGCACATCTTAAAGACCTAGAAGAAGAACAACAAAGGAATCCTAAAGCAACCAGAAGGACAGAAATTACTAAAGTTAGGGCAGAAATAAATAACATTGAGAATAGGAAAACCATACAAAAGATCAATGAAAGTAAATGTTGGTTCTTCGAAAGAGTAAATAAAATCAACAAACCTTTAGCCAGACTCACAAAACAAAAAAGGGAGAAGACCCAAATAAATCGGATAGTAAATGAAAGAGGAGAAATCACAACAGACACTGCAGAAATTCAACATATCATGCGAGGCTTCTATGAACAACTATATGCCACCAAGCTAGAGAACCTGGAAGAAATGAATGATTTCCTAGATACCTACCAACTTCCAAAACTAAGTAAAGAGGAAGTGGATAACATGAACAGGCCCATCACAGCTAATGAAATTGAAACAGTTATCAAAAATCTTCCCAAAAATAAAAGTCCTGGACCAGATGGTTTTACAAATGAATTCTACAAAACTTTCAAAGAAGAACTAATACCTCTACTTTTAAAAGTCTTCCAGAAGATTGAAGACACTGGAATACTCCCTGCCAGCTTCTATGAAGCCAACATCACCCTGATACCAAAAGCACACAGGGACACAACCAAAAAAGAAAACTACAGACCAATATCTCTGATGAACATAGATGCGAAAATATTGAACAAAATTCTAGCCAACCGGATACAGCAGTATATCAAAAAAATTGTTCATCATGACCAAGTGGGGTTTATCCCAGGCATGCAAGGTTGGTTTAATATACGTAAATCAATCAATGTGATCCACCACATCAACAAAAGCAAGACCAAAAAAAAAAAAAAAATTGTGCTGCCAAGAATATATGTGTACACAGATCTTTTTGGATGGATGTGTTGAGTTCCTTAGGATATATCCCCAGGAGGGGAATTGCAGGGTCATAGGGTAGGTCCATTTCTAGCCTTCTGAGAGTTCTCCAGACTGTTCTCCACAGAGGTTGGACCAATTGACATTCCCACCAGCAGTGCAGGAGGGTTCCTTTGACCCCACACCCTCTCCAGCATTTGCTGCTGTTACCTTTCCTGATATATGACATTCTCACAGGAGTGAAGTGATATCTCATTGTTGTCTTGATTTGCATTTCTCTGACAGTCAGAGACTTGGACCACTTTTTACATTTATTTCTCAGCCTTTTGGATCTCTTCTGTGGTGAATATTCTGTCCAAGTCCTCCCCCCATTTTTGGATGGGGTTATTTGTTGTATTGTTGTTGAGTCTGGCACTCTTTTTTTTTTTTTTTAATATTTATTTTCCCTTTTTGTTGCCTTTGTTGTTTTTCTATTGTTGTAGTTATTATTGTTGCCATCATTGTTGGATAGGACAGAGAGAAATGGAGAGAGGAGGGGAAGACAGAGAGGGGGAGAGAAAGACAGATACCTGCAGACCTGCTTCACCGCCTGTGAAGAGACTCCCCTGCAGGTGGGGAGCCGGGGGCTCGAACCCGGATCCTTACGCCGGTCCCTTGCGCTTTGCGCCACATGCACTTAACCCACTGCGCTACCGCCCGACTCCCTAGCAAACTCTTAATATATGTTGGTTATTAAACTCTTATCTGATGTATGACATGTAAAGATCTTCTCCCATTCTGTGAGGGGTCTCTTGGTTTGGGTAGTGGTTTCTTTTGCTGTGCAGAAGCTTTTTAATTTGATGTAGTCCCATAGGTTTATACTTGCCTTAGTCTTCCTTGTAATTGGATTTGTTTCATTGAAAATGTCTTCAAAATTTATGCAGAACAGAGTTCTGCCAATATTTTCCTCTAAGTATTTGATAGTTTGTGGTCTAACATCCAAGTCCTTGATCCACTTGGAATTTACTTTTATATTTAGTGAAATACAGTGATTCAGTTTCATTCTTCTGCATGTTTCAACCCATTGTTTTCAACATCGTTTGTTGAAGAGACTCTGCTTTCCCCATGTAATAGTCTGGGCCCGTTTGTCAAAGATTAGATGTCCATAGGTGTGGGGCCTCATTTCTGGGCTCTCAATTCTATTCCACTGGTCAGTGTGTCTATTCATGTTCCAGTACCAAGCAGTTTTGATGACAATGGCCCTATAATACAGTTTGAAATCTGGGAGTGTGATGCCTCCAGTTCAGTTCTTTTTTCTCAAGATTGTTTTGGCAATTCTAGGTCTTTTCTGGTTCCAGATAAACATTTGTAGCATTTGTTCTATTCTCCTAAAAAATGTGCTTGGGATCTTGATGGGGATAGCATTAAATTTGTAGATGGCTCTGGGTAATATATTCATTTTGATGATGTTAATTCTTCCAACCCATGAACATGGAATATCTTTCCACTTCTTTGTGTCTTTTTCAATTTCTTTGAGTAGTGACTCATAATTTTCAGTATACAAGTCTTTCACTTCTTTGGATAGGTTTACTCCTAGATATTTTATTGTTTTTGTTGCTATAGTAAAAGGAACTGATTTCTGGATTTCAATTTCTTCTAACTTAGTGTTTGCATAGAGGAATGCCACTGACTTTTAAATGTTAATTTTGTAGCCTGACACCTTACTGTATTGACTGATGATTTCCAAAAGCTTCTTGCTGGATTCCTTAGGTTTTTCCATGTATACTATCATGTCATCTTCTAATAAGGAGAGTTTGACTTCTTCTCTTCCAATCTGTATCCCTTTAATTCCTTGCTCCTGCCTGATTGCTATGGCAAGAACTTCCAACACTATGTTGAATAGTAATGGTGATAGTGGGCAACCCTGTCTAGTACCTGATCTGAGTGGAAATGCTTCCAGTTTTTCACCATTGAGTATGATGTTGGCTGTAGGTTTGCTATACATAGACTCCACTATCTTCAGGAATTTTCCATCTATTCCCATTTTTTGTAGTGTTTTGATCATAAAGGGATGTTGTATTTTGTCAAAGGCTTTCTCTGCATCTATTGATATGACCATGTGGTTTTTGGTCTTGCTTTTGTTGATGTGGTGGATCACATTGATTGATTTACGTATATTAAACCAACCTTGCATGCCTGGGATAAACCCCACTTGGTCATGATGAACAATCTTTTTGATATACTGCTGTATCCAGTTGGCTAGAATTTTGTTGAGTATTTTTGCATCTATGTTCATCAGAGATATTGGTCTGTAGTTTTCTTTTTTGGTTGTGTCCCTGTGTGCTTTTGGTATCAGGGTGATGTTGGCTTCATAGAAGCTGGTAGGGAGTATTCCAGTGTCTTCAATCTTCTGGAAGACTTTTAAAAATAGAGGTATTAGTTCTTTGAAGGTTTTGTAGAATGCATTTGTAAAACCATCTGGTCCAGGACTTTTATTTTTGGGGAGATTGATAACTGTTTCAATTTCATTAGCTGTGATGGGCCTGTTCATGTTATCCACTTACTCTTTACTTAGTTTTGGAAGTTGGTAGGTATCTAGGAAATCGTCCATTTCTTCCAGGTTCTCTAGCTTGGTGGCATATAGTTGTTCATAGAAGCCTCGCATGATATGTTGAATTTCTGCGGTGTCTGTTGTGATATCTCCTCTTTCATTTACTTTTTTTCTAATTTTTGTTTATTTATTTATTCCCTTTTGTTGCCCTTGTTGATTTACTGTTGTGGTTATTATTGTTGTTGTCGTTGTTGGATAGGACAGAGAGAAATGAAGAGAGGAGGGGGAAGACAGAAAAGGGGAAAGAAAGATAGACACCTGCTTCACCGCTTGTGAAGTGACTCCCCCTGCAGGTGGGGAGCCAGGGCTCGAACCGGGATCCTTACATTATTCCCTGCGCTTTGCACCACCTGTGCTTAACCGGCTGCGCTACAGCCCAACTCCCTCCTCTCTCATTTACTATCCGATTTATTTGGGTCTTCTCCCTTTTTTGTTTTGTGAGTCTGGCTAAAGGTTTGTCAATTTTGTTGACTCTTTCGAAGAACCAACATTTACTTTTGTTGATCTTTTGTATGGTTTTCCTATTCTCAATGTTATTTATTTCTGCCCTAACTTTAGTGATTTCTGTCCTTCTCGTTGCTTTAGGGTTCCTTTGTTTTTCTTCTTCTAGGTCTTTAAGATGTGCAATCAGGCTGTTTATTTGTGCTTTTTCTTGTTTCCTAATGTGTGCTTGTATAGCTATGAACATCCCTCTTAGGACTGCTTTAGCTGTATCCCAAATATTTTGATAACTTGTGTCTTCATTTTCATTGAACTATCAAAACATTTTGATTTCTTCCTTGATTTCCTCTTTGACCCAGAAGTTGTTAAGAATTGTACTGTTGAGCTTCCACATTTTGGGACTGTTACTAATCTTTTGTTGATTGTTAAGTGTTAGTTTAATTCCACTGTGGTCTGAGAAGATGCTTGGGATGATTTCAATGCTCTTGAATTGGCTGATGCTGTCTTTGTGGCCTAATATATGGTGTGTCCTTGAGAATGACCCATGTGGATTTGAGTAAAATGTGTATTCCAGTTTCTTGGGATGAATGACTCTGAAAATGTCCAATAGTTCTAGTTTATCTATCTCTTCATTTAGCTCCCTTATGTCTTTATTGATTTTTCCCTGGATGATCTGTCAAGTTGAGAGAGTGGGGTGTTGAAGTCCCCTACTATGATTGTGTTACTGTGAATATATTGCTGTAGCTCTTTCAGTAGAAGTTTGATGTATTTAGATGGCTTCTCATTGGGTGCATAGATGTTAATAATTGTTAAGTCCTCTTGATTGACTGATCCTCTGAGCATTAAGTAGTGTCCATTCCTATCTTTTTAAATCTTATCTATTTTAAAGTCTATCATGTCAGATATGAGAATAGCTGTTCCTGCCCTTTTTTGTGGGCCATTGGCTTGTATGATAGTTTTCCATCCTTTCACTTTAAGTCTGTGTTTGTCTTGTTGAGTTAGGTGGGTTTCCTGTAGACAGCATATTGTTGGGTTGTGTTTTCTGATCCATCTTCCTACTCTGTGTCTTTTAATAGGTGAATTCAGGCCATTGACATTTATTGATATCAAAGATTGAAGATATTTTAACGCCATTCTTGTAGAGTTTTAGAGTGTTTTGATATATGTCCTATTTGTGGTGGTCTGGTTGCTTATAGGAGACCTTTCAGAACTTCTTTCAGGGCAGGCTTGGTGATGGTTGCTTCCTTCAACTGTTGCTTGTCTGAGAAGGTTTTGATGCCTCCCATCTAGTCTGAATGACAGTCTAGCAGGATATAGTATTCTTAGCTGAAAGCCTTTCTCATTGAGCACTCGATAGATATCTTGCCATTTTCTTCTGGCCTGTAGTGTTTGTATGGAGAAGTCTGCTGCTAATCTTATGGGTTTTCCTTTGTAGGTGACTCTATGTTTTTCTCTTGCAGCCTTGAGGATCCTTTCTTTATCCTTATTCCTTTCCATTCTAAGTACGATATGTCTTGGTGTCTTTAGGTCTGGGTTAATTCTGTTTGGGACCCTCTGTGCTTCTTGAATTTTTTTTTTTTTCCCTCCAGGGTTATTGCTGGGCTCGGTGCCTGCACCATGAATCCACCGCTCCTGGAGGCCATTTTTTCCCCCTTTTTGTTGCCCTAGTTGTTGCATCCTCGTTGCGGTTATTATTGCCATTGTTGACGTTGCTTTGTTGTTGGATAGGACAGAGAGAAATGGAGAGAGGAGGGGAAGACAGAGAGAGAAGGGGAGAGAAAGATAGACACCTGCAGACCTGCTTCACCGCCCGTGAAGCGACTCCCCTGCAGGTGGGGAGCTGGGGGCTCGAACTCGGATCCTTACACCTGTCCCTGCGCTTTGCGCTACGTGCGCTTAACCCACTGCACCACTGCCCGACCCCCGCTTCTTGGATTTTTTTTTTTTTTTAGAATTTATTTATTCATGAGAAAGATAGGAGAGAAAGAACCAGCCATTACTCTGATACATGTGCTTCCGGGATTGAACTCAGGAACTCAGGACCTCATGCTTAAGAGTCTATGTCTTAGCCACTGCGCCACCTCTCGGACCATTGTTGTTTTTTTATTGTAGTTGTTGTTATTGATGTTGTCGTTGTTGGACAGGACAGAGAGAAATGGAGAGAGGAGGGGAAGACAGAGAGGGGGAGAGAAAGACAGACACCTGCAGACCTGCTTCACCACCTGTGAAGCTACTCCCCTGCTGGTGGGGAGCCAGGGGCTCGAACCAGGATCCTCATGCCGATCCTTGTGCTTTGCGCCACCTGGGCTTAACCCGCTGCGCTACCGCCTGACTCCCCCGCTTCTTGAATTTTTATATCTTTGATGTTGTCTAGACTAGAGAAGTTTTCAGCTACTATGGCCTGGAAAATGCTTTCTTCCTCTCTCTTTCTTCCTCTGGTATGCCAATAATGCGTATATTGTTTCTTTTGAAGTCATCCCATAGGACTCTGTTGTTGTTTTCAGCATCTCTTAATCTCTTTTTGAGATCTCTTACTTCTTTTTTAGTTGTCTCTAATTCATCCTCAATCTTGCTAATTCTGTCTTCAGCCTCATAGATTCTATTCTCTCTGCCCTCTACTGCTTTCTGGAGTTCATCTGTTTTGTTCCCCTGCTCTGATACTGTTTTAGCTTGTTCAGCCTGTTGCATTCTTAGCTCAGCGATTTCAGCTTTCAGCTCTCTAATAACCATGAGATAATTAGTATTTCCTTCCATATTCTCATTTGTTGTTCCTGCATTTCTGATTACAATTTTTTCAAATTCTTTACTCACTCCTGTTATTATTTCCTTAGCTAATGTTTGGATGTTGAACTCTTTATTCTGTGCTTCACCCTCTGGAGGACTTTTAGCTGGACTCTTGTCCTGGTTTGATTCTCCAATATTTTTTCTTGTTGTTTTAACCATTTTATATATTATGTTATGAGTTCCCTTTATCAGTACTTTTCAAATTCTTGATCACTATTGCCTGGATTGACTTGTGTCTAAGTAAGTTAATTAAAGGGTTCACAGTGGCAGAAGTTAACAGTTATTTCAATCCCTGAGTTGGAGCTCAGTGGTTTAAAAGCCTCTTTCTTTTTTTTTTTCCTTCCCTGTAGGCTATGAGAGCCTGAGTGCTTTTAAACTATCAATAGGTTTCTTAGCTTAATCACTGACTCCTGACCAAGAGATAAAGCAGGGTGTGGCAGAGATAATCCAGTGGTTGTGCAAAGAGACTTTCACAGCCCCTCAGCTGTGCCACGGAGGTATAGGTCTTCTGAGTTTCCTGGTTAGATCTCTGTCCCCTGGTGTCCCTTCCTGTCACTGCTCCAGATTGAGGGTAGTAGCAATGGAGACTCAGAGTTGCACTTGGTGAGTCTCTGGGGAGTCCTCTCCTCCCTTAAGCTGACCCCTTGTTGGTGGAGCAGACTGGAGGTGGTGTCTCAACTGATTAACTGCTGAACTGTTAGCAGTCACTTAATCTCTCCTTAGGCCCCTCTCTCCTCTCTGTCACCAGCCACACGTGTTTGTACTCACCGGTGATTTACTGGGTTCCTGTGGTCATTCTAGTCCTGTCTTGTTTCGGTCCGAGTGGTCTCCTTTGGTATTCCTAGTTGATCCGGGAGGGGAGAGGAGAGTAGAGAAAGCGATCTGCTGCTCGTAACTCCGCCTCTGGAAGTCGAATCCCACTTTTTTTTTTTTTATTGTTGTAGTTATTGTTGTTGATGTCGTCGTTGTTGGATATGACAGAGGGAAATGGAGAGAGGAGGGGAAGACAGAGAGGGGGAAAGAAAGACACCTGTAGACCTGCTTCACCACCTGTGAAGCGACTCCCCTGCAGGTAAGGAACCAGGATTCTTACATTGGTCCTTGCACTTTGCGCCACGTGCGCTTAACCCACTGTTCTACCACCCAACTCCCTTTTTAATATTTTTAAATTACAGAATTACATGTCGACAGGGGTTTGAATCCACACCATTCCCACCACCTGAGTTCTGTATCTTCACTTTCCCCACTGCAATCCACCACAGTTCCCCTAAAGTTGTAGACATGGGCCAACCATCTTCTCTACAACTATCTGTCCACATTTATACAAAGTTACCCCTTCTTTTCCTGACTCAATCCTCTTTCCCTCTAAACCACTCATGATATCATAGCTACCTCCTTATGTCCCTCTCCTTTTCCTTCTCTCTTTTTCTCTGGGTGCTGATGGAGCTGGAGTGCAGAGCCCTCTTATCTTCATCCTATCACTTCTCCCCCACTGGGAGTATGGATCAAGGTTGTTTATGGGGAGCAGAATGTAGGAGTTCTGGCTTCTGTATCTGCTTCTCCACTGAGCATGAACATTGACGAGTTGATCCATACCCCCAGCCTGTTTCTGTCTTTCCCTAGTGGACCAGAGCACTGGAGAATTGAGGGTCCAGGACACATTGGTGAGATCATCTGCTCAGAGAATTTGGGGTGGAGTCATGGTAGCATCTGCAGCCTGGTGTCTGGAAGGTGGCATGACCGCAGCATAATTTTAAACAACCTCTTTTTATGATTTTGTCTCTTATAGGCTGGATCAGTGCACGTAAGAATTCGGCGAGATGCAAATGAACAGATGGTTCTTGCCCATGTGACCAATAGGTTGTACACTCTGGTGTCTACTCTGACGGTTCAAATTTTCAAGGATGATTGGACTAGGCCTACCATAATGTCAGGACCTGTTGCAGCCAACGTCCTAAACTTCTCAGATCATCATGCGATCCCAATGCCTCCTTTAAAGACTACTGATGATTTGACCCCTGCCACATCAACTCCAGCTAAACCTAGTAGTCCACCTCCAGAATTTGTATTTAACACCCCAGGAAAAAATGTGAACCCAGTTATTCTCTTAAATTCACAAACAAGACCTTATGGTTTAGGCTATAATCATGGACCTTACAGCAGCATGGTTAATCAAGGACTTGGAGTTCCAGGAATTGGAGCAACTCAAGGATTCAGGACAAGTTTCACAAATATACCAAGTAGATATGGAACCAACAATAGAATTGGACAGCCAAGACCGTGATGTACTCCAGTGTAACTTATTTTTATGAGGAATTTTGACTCCTTGACTTCCAGTTTATTTAGTAATCTACCTTTGCATTGACGGTTCAGTAATATTCTAAATGTTGGAGAATTTGTTGATTCATAATTCATGAAACATTATTTTTCTGCAATGCATCTGGGGCAATGAGATCTCTGATTATTAGAGACTTGTCAGTAGGCATCCTTTATGAAGTATTCTCTAAATGTGAAATTTGTTATCTTTGACTTTGCAGCTGACTACACTGCAATATGACTTTACTTTTAAGAGAAAACCACCTGATGGAGTGGAACTGTCAGCATTCTTAAAATTGTGGCATTTTCTTCAGTGAAACTTAAAAACATGTTTCTTTGATAATATACATTTTATGAAAAGATACACCTTCTAAAAGTCTGTATTATAGCTTTTTCACATTTGCTGTTTTCTCTTTGAGATCCTTTGAAAGGAAAAAAAACCCACAACACTGGACTTCCTTCAATGCGATAGGTGCCATGTGTAAGCCTCGGTTGCATACCTTTTTTAATATATATATATATATATATATTATTAGGGTTTTGAGTATTTTTTATTATTTTTTGTTGTGGTGGTTATTGTTGTTGTTATTGATGTCTGCAGGTGTCTCTCTTCCTCTCCCCCCTCTGTCTTCCCCTTCTTTCTCCATTCCTCTCCATCCTATCTAACGACAACATCAGTAACTACAACAACAATGAAAAACAACAAGGGCAACAAAAGGAAAAATAAATAAATATAAAAAAAGAATTTAAAAAATTTTAGTACATTTATCAATAGTTCATGGTTCTCAGAGTGGTTTATTTTGGTTAAACCAATACCAGATCTTGATGATGTGCAGTAAAAAATTCCTATAAACAATATCAAATATGTCACCAAAATATATGAAATGCCATACGTAGTACAAGATTTTATATCCTCTCAAAATTGCATAAACAATTTGAGCTTGTATTGTATAATTTTACATAATGAACCTTAGGTATGAAATGTATGGTAGCGTGCAGGGTGGGCAGATCTCCAGCGGGCAGTTTGCCCCAGACCTTTGCTTTGTCACAAGTTCAGAATCACATAAATGATTATATTTTTAAAATTATTTTCCAAATGCAAATGTTAAAGATTTCATAATGTGGGGGCAGGCGGTGACCAGGTTAAGTGCACACACTACAGTGTGCAAGGAACCGGGTTCAAAGCCCTGGTCCTCACCTGCAGGGGGAAAGCTTCACAAGTGGTGAAGCAGGGCTAGCGGTATATCTCTGTCTTTCTCCATCTCTATCTCCCCCTCCCTTTAATTTCTTTCTGTCTCCATCCAATAATAAACAAATAAAGATAAATTTCGTAACATTACCAGTATGATTCATAAAAAAGAACAAAATAACAAGTAGCAGTCTTTAAACATAGTTCTACTTTTTTTTTCCCTCCAGGATTATTACTGGGGCTCCATGCCTGCATATTTTTTTCCCTTTTGTTGCCCTTGCTATTTATCATTGTTGTTATTTTTGTTGTTATTGCTGTCATTGTTGTTGGATAGGACAGAGAGAAATTGAGAGAGGGAGGGAGAAAGATAGACACCTGCAGACCTGCTTCACTGCCTGTGAAGCAACCCTCCTGCAGGTGGGGAGCCGGGGGCTTGAACCAGGATCCTTATGCTGTTCCTTGTGCTTTGTGCCATGTGTTCTTCACCCGCTGCACCACCACCCAGATGCCACATAGTTCTATTTTTAAAAAAGGAGGCAAAAATAAAGGGGCAGAATAAATAAATAACATGCCACCCATTTTAAGAAAGTTGTTAAAGCTGACACTTTTTCTGCTAGATCCAAGTGTGTACACTTACCTAGAATTCTAATCTATGAGTCTGTGAGTCTCCAGTGGTTCAGCTCTAGCTTGACAAATTGTGGGTCCTTCTCAAGTTGCATCATCAGGCTGTTAAGGACCACTCATACATCATTCCCCCAGGGCAGCATCAGCTGAGCTAGATGTTCCAGAATGTTCAGTCTATCAACTTGAAGCACTAGAGAGCAGTTCAGAAGTTGGATCCATTCAGTCAATTGGATGAAAGTAGAAAGGATATAGGAGAAGGAAATCTGTTTATTTCCGTAACCTACTCAAATTGCAATACATACAGTTGTGTTTTGGGTTAACATTTTTATAGAAAATGTTCAAGACACGTTACCATGTGCAGAGACCCAGTTCAAGCCCCTACTCCGCACCTTCGTGAGGGGAAGCTTCATGAGTGGTGAAGCAAGTACTACAAGTTTCTCTCTGTTTCTCTTCCTCTTAATATCTCCCTCTACTCTCAAAATTCTCTCTGTCTTATCAAAGGAAAAAAGAGAGGAAGGAAGAAAGAAAAAAGAAGAAAAGAAAAAATGGCTGCCTCCAATGTCCAGGAGCAGTAGATTGGTAGTGCAGGCACTGAGTTATAGTAGAAAAAAAAAAAAGAAAAAGAAAGAAAAGAATATTCGAGCATTATTCAAATAGGATAATGAAGCAGCATCTATAAATAGTCCAACTTTCGTCAATAATATTTCAGGCAATCTTGCTTCCTCATCAATTTCCTTCCCTCCAAGATTATTTTAATGCAAAATATCAAATAGTATTAGTTTAGTTGCTTTCTTTTTTTAAAAAATATTTATTCCCTTTTGTTGCCCTTGTTGCTTTATTGTTGTAGTAATTATTGTTGTTATTGATGCCGTCATTGTTGGATAGGACAGAGAAATGGAGAGAGGAGGGGAAGAGAAAGGCAACTGCAGACCTGCTTCATCGCCTGTGAAGGGACTCCCCTGCAGGTGGGGAGTCGGGGGCTCAAACCGGGATCCTTATGCCGGTCCCACTGTGTTTTGCGTTGCCAGCGCTTAACCCACTGCGCTACAGCCCGACTCCCAGTTTAGTTGCTTTCTAAAATCATAACCACAATACCATTATCACACCTTAAAAATCCTCGCACTGGGAGCTGGATGGTAGTGCACTGGGATAAGCGCGCATAGTATGAAGTTCAAGGATCCTGATTTGAGCCCCTGGCTCCCCATCTGGGGGGCGGGGGTGTCCTTTCACAAGCGGTAGAGCAGGTTTGCAGGTGTCTTACCATTCTCTCCCCCGCTTTGTCTTCCCCTCTCTTATTTTTTTTAATTTTTTTTATATTTATTTTATTTATTTATTCCCTTTTGTTGCCCTTGTTGTTTTATTGTTGTAGTTATTATTGTTGTTGTCATTGTTGGATAGGACAGAGAGAAATGGAGAGAGGGAGGGGAAGACAGAGAGGAGGGACAAAGATAGACACCTGCAGACCTGCTTCACCGCCTGTGAAGCGACTGCCCTGCAGGTGGGGAGCCGGGGTTCGAACCGGGATCCTTATGCCGGTCCTTGTGCTTTGCGCCACCTGCGCTTAGCCCGCTGCACTACAGCCCGACTCCCCCCCTCTCTTATTTTTTTATATTTATGTATTTCCTTTTTTGTTGTCCTTGTTTTATTGTTGTAGTTATTATTGATGTCATTGTTGTTGGATAGGACAGAGAGAAATGGAGAGAGGAGGGAAAGACAGAGAGGAGGAAAGACAGACACCTGCAGACCTGCTTCAACGCCTGTGAAGCGACTCCCCTGCAGGTGGGGAGCCGGGGGCTCAAACTGCGATCCTTAAACCGGTCCTTGCGCTTTGAGCCACCTTCGCTTAACCTGCTGCGCTACTGCCTGACTCCCTCTTTTCTTATTTTTAAGATTTATTTACTCATGAGAAAACAGAAACAAAAATGGGACAAGATGGCTGCCAGGAGGAGTGTATTTATGGTGCAGGCACCAAGCCCCAGTTATAACCCTGGAAGCGGGGGAAAAAAAAAATCCTAACACAAGCTCCTTTTAAAATAATTTTAACACTATTTTCTTTTTCTATTTTAATTTATTACTGGATAGAAACAGAGAAATTGAGAGGGGAGGGGGAAAGAGACAGAAAGATAGATACCTGCAACTCTGGTTCACCACTCGTGAAGCTTTCCTCCTGTGGGTGTGGACCAGGTGCTGGAACCCGGGTCCTTGCACACTGTACTGTGTCTGCTTAACCAGGTGGGCCACCGCCTGGCCCCTAACATAAATTTTTAATTTTATTAGGGGGGGTTATTGAATTATAGCATGTATATATTTTTTGCCTTCAGGGTTATCGCTGGGGCTCAGTGCCGGCACTATGAATCCACCGCTCCTGGAGGCCATTTTTCCTTTTTGTTGCCATAGTTGTTGTTGTTGCTGCTGCTGTTGTTGCATGGGACAGAGAAATCAAGAGGGGGGAGAGAAAAACACCTACAGACCTGCTTCACTGCTTGTGAAGCGATCCCCCTGCAAATGGGGAGCTGGGGGCTCGAACTGGGATCCTTGAGTCTGTCCTTGAGCTTCGAGTCATGTATGCTTAACCCACTGTGCTACCGCCCACCCCCCTACAGTATATCTGTTTATACATGAGTATGGTTTCCCTGTTTTACATAATAAGTGTCGGCTGTACACTCTTTTTTCTTTTTTTTTAAAATTTCTTTATTGGGGAATTAATGTTTTACATTCAACAGTAACTACAATAGTTTGTACATGCATAACATTTCCCAGTTTTCCATATAACAATACAACCCCCTCTAGGTCCTCTGTCATCCTTCTTGGATCTGTATTCTCCCCCCCCCCCATCCCCACCCCAGAGTCTTTTACTTTGGTGCAACATGCCAATTCCAGTTCAGGTTCTACTTGTGTTTTCTTTTCTGATCTTGTTTTCAACTTCTGCCTGAGGGTGAGATCATCCTATATTCATCCTTCTGTTTCTGACTTATTTCACTTAAGGCTGTACACTTTTATAAAGGGCCTCAAGCCTCCTCTTCCCATAGATGCCCTAATCCTTTCCCTTCTTAGAGTCCCTTTCTTTGTTTTTAGTACACTTCCCTAAATAATTTATTTTTTAAAGCTGTATTTATTCAATGAGAGAGAGAGAGAGAGAATGAACACCAGAGTATCAGTTATGCATATGCAGTGCCAGGGATTCAACTGGGAACCCACCTGAAGCTTGAGAGTGCCAAGACCTTATTCATTGCACCACCTCCTAGGCTGCTATCACCAACTCCAGAAGTAAACTTGTGTGGAACGTCAATTACTTTCAAATACTAGTTCCTTAGAAAGAGTCAAGCAGCTAGGAGCCACAGGTTCAATGAGCTTATAAGGGTGGCCCATGTGTGTGACCAGGGAGGTGCCACAGTGGATAAGTCACTCTCTCATAGTCAACAATTTGTTTGGCTTTATATGCTAACTTTTGTTTCAGCCACCAGGTTCCAGATGCTAACATGATGCCAATAGGATTTCCCTGGGCAGATGGCCCCACCAATATGTGCTGGAGCCCCACTTCCCCAGAGCCCCACCCCACTAGGGAAAGAGAGAGGCAGGCTGAGAATATGGATCGACCTGTCAGTGCCCATGTTCATCAGGGAAGCAATTACAGAAGCCAGAGCTTCCACCTTCTGCACCCCATCATGACCCCTGGGGCCATACTCCCAGAGAGATAAAGAATAGGAAAGTTGGGGGTCGGGCGGTGGCGCAGTGGGTTAAGCGCACAAGGCAATGTGCGCTTAACATCGCAAAGCGCACATGGCAATGCGCAGGGACCGGCTTAAGGATCCCGGTTCGAGCCCCCGGCTCCCCACCTGCAGGGGAGTCGTTTCACAGGCGGTGAAGCAGGTCTGCAGGTGTCTATCTTTCTCTCCCCCTCTCTCTGTCTTGCCCTCCTCTCTCCATTTCTCTCTGTCCTATCCAACAACAAAGCAACGTCAACAATGGCAATAATAACCGCAATGAGGCTGCAACAACTAGGGCAACAAAAAGGGGGGAAAATGGCCTCCAGGAGCGGTGGATTCATGGTGCAGGCACCGAGTCCAGCAATAACCCTGGAGGAAAAAAAAAAAAGAATAGGAAAGTTATCAGGGGAGGGGATGGGATACAGAGTTCTGGTGGTGGGAATTGTTTGGAGTTTTACCCCTCTTATCCTATGTTTTTTGTCAGTGTTTCCTTTGTATATATATATTTATTTTCCCTGTTGTTGCCCTTGTTTTTCATTGTTGTTGTAGTTATTGTTGTTGTTATTGATGTCGTCGTTGTTAGGACAGAGAGAAGTGGAGAGAGGAGGGGAAGACAGAGAAGGAGAGAGAAAGATACCTGCAGACCTGCTTCATGCTTGTGAAGCCACTCCCCTGCAGGTGGGGAGCCAGAGGCTCAAACCCAGATCCTTACGCAGGTCCTTGGGCTTTGCACCACATGCTCTTAACGCACTGCGCTACCGCCCAATTCCACTAGTGTTTCCTTTTTATAAATTAAAAATTTAAAAATAAGTACAGGAGGTGACATCCTTTGATACTAAAAATAAGGGGGGGGCAGGTGGTGGCGCACCTGGTTGAGCGCACATGTTAAGGACCCAGGTTGAATCAAGGACCCAGGTTGGATCCCCTGGTTCCTACCTGCAGGGGGAAAGCTTCACAAGTGGTGAAGCAGGGCTTCAGGTGTCTTTCTGTCTCTCTTCCTCCCTATCATCCCCTTCCTTCTCGATCTACCAGTCTCTATCCAATAAAAAGATAAAGATAATTAAAAAAAAAAAAGGACACTTTCAGTAACAAAACCCAGGGATCCAGATGGTGGAACACACACATTGTAGTGTGCAACAACCCTGGTTCAAGCCCTCAGTTCCCACCTGCAGGGAGGAAGCTTCCCGAGTATTGTGTGTGTGTCTCTTTCTCTCTGTTTTTTTTTCCTCCAGAGTTATTGCTGGGGCTCAGTGCCTACACTACATTTGCACTGCTCCTGGAGGTTATTTTTTCCCTTTTGTTGCCCTTGTTGTTTTAGTGTTGTAGTTATTATCGTTGTTATTGATGTCATTGTTTTTGGATAGGACTGAGAGAAATCGAGAGAGAAGGGGAAGACAGGGGGGAGAGAAAGATAGACACCTGTAGACCTGGTTTTTCACTTGTGAAGCGACTCCCCTGCAGATAGAGAGCCAGGGGCTTGTCCTGAGCTCCTTATGCATCACGCCATGTGCTCTCTCTAACTTTATTTTTTAAAGATTTTATTTATTCGTGAGAAAGATAGGTGAGAGAGAAAGAACCAGACATCACTTTGGCACATGTGCTGCCGGGGACGGAACCTATGACCTCATGCTTGAGAGTCCTATGCTTTATCCACTATGCCACCTCCCAGACCACTCTCTTCCTTTCTATCTCCCCTCCCCCTCTTAACTTTTCTTTCCTTTTTTTTAAAAAGACTTATTTATTCCCTTTTGTTGCCCTTGTTGTTTCCTCATTGTTGTTACTGATGTCATCGTTGTTGGATAGGACAGAGAGAAATGGAGAGAGGAGGGGAAGACAGAGAGAGGCAGAGAAAGACACCTGCAGACCTGCTTCACTGCTTGTGAGGCGGCTCCCCTGCAGATGAGGAGCCTTGCGCTCCAATGGAGATGCTTACCCTGTCCTTGAGCTTTGAGCCACATGCACTTAACCCGCTGTACTACTGCCTGTCTCCCTGGTAATGGGACATTGACTAAGTTGTCATCCTCACTCAGTTCCTTCAGAGCTTCATTGCCATCTTTTTCCAGGTGATTTTTTCAGATAAATCAAGAATGCTTAGTTTGTGGTGTGGGAAGTGGCACAGTTTATAAAGCATTGGACTCTCAAAAAAACAAAAAACAAAAAAACATTGGACTCTCAAGCATGAGATCCCAAGTTCAATCCCCAGTGCACATGTACCAGAATGATGTCTGGTTCTTTCTCTCTCTCCCCTCCTTTCTCATAAATAAATAAATACTTAAAAAATAAAAAAATGCTTAGTTTTGTCAGATTGTGAAGATTCTGAACTAGAAAACAAAACCAAAGGTAATTTATAGCCTTATATAAATTTTTCTTTGTTGATATCACATCAAACCATAATTTGACTTGAATTATTTATTTATTTATTTATTTGCCTCCAGGGTTATTGCTGGGGCTCAGTGCCTACCTACCCCATGAATCCACTGCTCCTGGAGGCCATTTCCCCCCTTTTGTTGCCCTTCTTGTTGTAGCCTTGTTGTGGTTATTATTGTTGTTGATGTTCGTCGTTGGATAGGACAGGGAGAAATGGAGAGAGGAGGGGAACACAGAGAGGGGGAAAGAAATGTAGACACCTGAAGACCTGCTTCACTGCCTGTGAAGTGACTCCCCTGCAGGTGGGGAGCAGGGCATCAAACCAGGATTCTTCCGCTGGTCCTTGTGCTTTGTACCCTTAACCCGCTGCGCTACCGCCAGACCCCCGAATTATTTATTTTATTTTAATTTGCCTACAGGTTTATTGCTGGAGCTCAGTGCCTGCACTACAAATCCACTGCTCCTGGATAGAGACAGAGGGAAATGTGTGTTGCTGAGCAAATTATCTCTTGATGCTAAATGAAAATCATTTTTAAATTTTTTACAGGAGCACTGCACAACTGTGACTTACGGTAGGTAGTACCAGACCTTGAACCTGTGACTTTACAGCCTCAGGCATGCACATCTTTTGCATAATGATTATGCTGCTTCTCCTGCCAGGTGAAAATTTTTTTTAAAGATTTTATTTATTTATTAACAAGAAAGATAGGAGAGAGAGAGAGAAAGAATCAGACATCAGTAGAGTACATGTGCATCTAGGTTCAATCGAACTCAGGACCTCATGCTTGAGAGTCTAGTGCCTTAGCCACTGCGCCACCTCCCGGACCACTGAATATCATTTTTGAAAAGATAATCATTAAAGAGCTCTGAAGGAGCCAGGTGGTGGTGCACCTGGTTGAGCACACATGCTGCAATATGCAAGGAATGGGCTTAAAGCCCCTGTTCTTCACCTACAGTGGGAAAGCTTTGCAAGCGGTGAAGCAGTGTTGAAGGTGTCTCTGTCTCTCTCCCTCTTTTTTTTTTAAAAAAAATATCTTGATTTGGGGAGTCGGGCTGTAGTGCAACGCAAAGCACAAGGACCGGCATAAGGATCCCGGATCGAACCCCGGCTCCCCACCTGCAGGGGAGTCGCTTCACAGGCGGTGAAGCAGGTCTGCAGGTGTCTTTCTCTCCTCCTCTCTGTCTTCCCCTCCCTCTCTCCATTTCTCTCTGTCCTATCCAACAACGACAACAACAATAATAACTACAACAATAAAACAACAAGGGCAACAAAAGGGAATAAATAAAATAAATATTAAAAAAAATATATCTTGATTTATGTATTGGCTAGAGACTGCCAGAAATCGAGAGGGAAAGGGGTGAGAGACACCCGCAGACCTCCTTCACCACTCTCAAAGCTTTCCCCCTGCAGTTTGGGACTGGGGGCTTGAACCTGGGTCCTTGTGCATTGTAGCATGTGTACTTCACCAAGTGTGCCACCACCCAGCTCCTCTTTTTTTTTTTTTTTTAATTTTTAATTTTTTTTAACCAGAGCACTGCTCAGCTCTGGCTTATGGTGGAGAAGCAGACTGAACTTGAGACTTTGGTGCCTCAGGTATGAGAGTCTGTTTGCATAACCATTATGCTAGCTACCCTCCACCCTGTTCTTTCCCTCTCTATCACTCCCTTCCCTCTTGATTTCTGGCTGTCTCTATCCAATAAATAAAGATAATAAAATAATTTTAAAAAGAACTCTGAAAATTGTGAAGGAAAATCGACAATATCTTGTGGACCAGGAGGTGACACAGTGGGAAATGTGTTGAACCCTCAATCATGAGGTCCTCAGTGTGATTTTCCACATCTCATGTATCAAATAAATTAATTTTGTTGTTGTTTTCTGTTACCAGAGCACTGTTCAACTCTGGCTTATGGTGGTGTGGGGGGATGGGGAATTGAATCTGGGACTTTGGAGCCTCAGGCATGAGAGTCCGTTTGTATAGCCATTATGCTATCTACCCTCCGCCCTCAAGTAAATTGCAAACAAAAAATCTATTAAATCTTGGCAGGAATAGTGAGGCTCACTGACACTATGTAACTTTGTTAAGATCCGGAATCAGTGACTAAAGAGAACAAAATTTGTGGATCACGTGCCAGAGATAACTTGTAGAGACAGTATCTAGTTATAAAATTCTTTAGCTCAACCCTCTATTCCAACGAAGGAGCAAACAGGTTAAGAAAACTAGGCATCGTGGTCTGGGAGGTGGTGCAGTGGATAAAGCACTGGATTCTCAACCATGAGGTCCTGAGTTCAACCCCTGGTGGCACATATACCAGAGTGATGTCTGGTTCTTTCACTTTCCCCTATCTTTCTCATGAATAAATAAATAATTAAAAAAAAAAAAAAAAAAACACTAGGCATCAAGAAGCCTTACAGCAAACAAAAAGATAAGGGGGAGGGGCAGGCTGCAGGTTCCACGCAGTCGAAGTGGACTTCCGGTCTAGTCAACTTCCGGAAACAACGGGGAGATCGAATCAGAACCGTTCCCCGGGAACCAATGGAAGCGCAGATTACAACGAGCCAATCACGGCGGAGCTGTCACTGTTATGGTCCTGTCAGGGAGCCGCCGTCGAGGTACTCGGCTGCTCGTCACTGAGGAGAGTCCGTCTCCGGCACCGTCTCCGTAGCTGCCCGGCCGCCCGCTGCGCTCGTCCGCCGCCGCCTCGTTCCCAGCCGGCTCCCACAGCCCCGCAGGCCGCGGCGGAGGGCGCGTGTGCGGCTCGGCGCGGCGGCCGCCTCGGGACCGCGACCCAGCCTGCTCCCCTGCCGCGCCATGCAGCCGCCGGGCCCGCCCCCGGCCTACTCCCCCGCCGCCAACGGAGACTTCACCTTCGTCTCCTCAGCGGACGCGGAAGGTGAGGCCGGGCCCTCGGGGGAGGCGGGGGTTCCGGGAGGGCCGCGGCGCGGGCTGGAAGTGGCCGGCGAGTGGACTCGGCCCTCCCGGAGGGTCACTTCCGGGGCCCTGGCCTCCCCGCCCCGCGGTCCGGGTTCTGCGCTCCGTGACTCGCTGCTGCTGCGAGGCGAGGCGACAGCCCGGCTGGCCGGAGTGTGGGGCCAGGCAGCTGCCTGCAGAGTCACTTGTGCACAAATGCCTTTGTGGGGGGCGGGGCGGGCTGAGGGTGGGGTTCAACTCCAGCTCTGCAAATACCAACCTCCCCTGATTTTTTTTTCTTTTTTTCTTTCTGGAATTCGGTTCCCTCCCTGCAAATAACCAGCCTCCTTCGGGGATTTTTTTTTAAAAAATTTATTTATTTATTCACGAGAAAGATAGGAGGAGAGAAAGAATCGGCCATCACTCTGGTACACGTGCTGCCGGGGATTGAACTCAGGACCTCATGCTTCAGAGTCTGTTGCCTTAGCCACTGTGCCACCTCCCGGATCACACAGATTTTTCTTTGTTTAATGGAATTTGATCCCTTGCTGGCGCCCCAGTTCCAGTGCTTCACAACTTTTGGCCTCTCAGTGGGGAGTGGGGGACCCAGGGGTATTTCTGCAAGTGCCTGTCATTCAGCAGGGTGCCCCCCCACCCTGATTTCCTGGGGCCTTTTGTGGGGAAGGCCCTTCCTTCCTCGCCATTTTCAAGCTTTCCTTTGGCTAGACTTGGGACACCATTCACACCCCGCCGCCCCAGTGACCAGACTCAGGTGGCCAGATAGGAAAAAATAAGTTCTGCTCAGGGTGGAAAGTTCAGTCCAGAGAGGAATCTAGTTTACCCACAAGTGTGGTTTCTCAGTGCCTTAGTAAGTATGGTTCGTTTGCCCTTTTGGGGAAATCTGTTGTTTTCCCTATGTTGTGTGGCTTTTTTTTTTTTTTTTTTGATAGTACCGTAATTTTGGTCAAAATGTAAATGTAAAATTAAAAAAGTATGTCTCAGAACATAGTTAATACGTTCTTGTTCACTCAGTATGACTATTTAGTAAAACCCTATATTTGGTAAGCAGCAGTGTTCAGGGAGGAATATCAACTTTGACTTCCCAGACATAAAAAAGTTGTCCCTCATTAAGTATCAAAACCTGACGTTCCTTAAACTTATGTGTTGGTGTGTCTATTCTTCATATCTTCCCTTTCACCAGGAATTCTTTTTTTTTTAAATGTCTTTCTTCCTTTTTTTTTTTTAATATTTACTTATTTTCCCTTTTGTTGCCATAGTTGTTTTTTATTGTTGTAGTTATTACTGATGTCATTGTCGTGGGGTAGGACAGAGAGAAATCGAAAGAGGAGGGGAAGACAGAGGGGAGAGAAAGACACATGCAGACCTGCTTCACTTCTTGTGAGGTGACTTCCCTGCAGGTGGGGAGCCAGGGGCTCAACTGGGTTCCTGATGCTGGTCCTTGTGCTTTGTGCCACGTGTGCTTAACCTGCTGAGCTACCGCCTGACTCCCACACCAGGAATTCTTAAACTTACTCTAGATGACTGACTATGAGCCTGGGGAGTGGACACAGTGCAGGATCTGCAGCAGAGGGCCTGGGTTCCGTCCTGAAAATGCTGTGCTGGAAGCGATGCTCTTGGCCTATTTCTTTATCTCACTATTATTCAGCCTTTCAAAATAAAAAATAAAAATAAAGAAAATAAAAGAAACATGAGAAAAGAATGAAAGCTGACAGAATAATATAGCCAGCTAACTCACAAATTCTGTACAGGAACTAACACACCAGAAATAAGTAAAAGCCATAAGGATTATTCAAACTTTCCTGTGTAGTTAGTTGCCTTGGATATATAAAAGGAATACATGTATGTATAGTATAGTAATATCCTCATGTACATAACATCATAGAGTTTAGATTTACAAATTTATTTTTAAATATTTATTTTCTTCTTCTTGTCCTTGTTTTTATTATTGCTGTAGCTATTGTTGTTGTTGGATAGGACAGAGAGAAATGGAGAGAGGAGGGGAAGACAGAGAGGAGAGAAAGATACCTGCAGACCTGCTTCACCGCTTGTGAAGCGACTCCCCTGCAGGTGGGAAGACGGGGCCTTGAACCAGGATCCTTAGGCAGGTTCTTGGGCTTTGCTTAACCTGCTGCGATACCGCCGACTCCCGAATTTTTTTTTTTTGACCAGAGTACTGCTCAGTTCTGGCTGTGACTTCTCATGTGAAAGTCCTGTGTGCAGTTTCCCTATCTCCCTGGTCCTGTAGTATTTTGTGCTTATGACTTCCTTGATCTGTCATATTTTTTAAAAGATTTTATTTTATTATTTATTAATGAGAAACATAGGAGGAAAGAGAAAGAGCCAGACATCACTCTGGTACATGTGCTGCCAGGGATTGAATTCATGACCTCATACTTTGTCCACTGCACCACCTCCTGGACCACAACTTCCTTGATCTTTATAAGAATTTTGTTGAACTTTATTAGGCATGTAGTTTATTTAAAAATAGAGACATAAGGAAAAGTTTATGTGGTCCGGGATGTGGTGCAGTGGATAAAGCATGAGGTCCTGAATTCAATCCCCATCAGCACCTGTACCAGAGTAATGTCTGGTTCTTTTTCTCTCTCTTCTTATCCCTCTCATTGATAAATAAATAAAATATAAAACAATAAAAAAAGAAAGGTTTATAATCCCCATACAATCTGAGTTTAAGATGTCTTCTGTCTCAAATTTCACTATATCCCCACCTTCCCACCTCCCAAAGATAACCACCATAGTTGTTGTAAGTCTTAGTTTGCTTGTTTCTGTTTTGTTTGGCCTTTTTTTTTTTTTTTTTTTGGCAAGTTCATGTAAGTCAGATCTCTTGATTCCAAATATGAGTGAAACCATCTATTTTTCGTCATTTATTTCACTAAGCATAATCATCTCCAGTTCCGTCTGTTTTGTCCCAAAGGACCCAATATCATCATTTTTTAAATTGCAGAATAGCATTCCATGTCATGTAAATTCTTGATTTTCCCTTTTGATACTTTTTCTAACCCTGAATTTTTTTTTCTAGTATAAACCTTCCTTTAGATTCTGCATAAATCTCCTTTTCTTAATGACCCGTCCTTATTGTTTGTCTAGACATTCCCTTTGTTCTGAAATATGCCTTGTTGTCTCTATATCTGTGAATTATGACCCTTAAGTTCTTTTTATGCCAATTTGTGCTGGCACTCCTGTGGAGGGGATCCTGCCAGGGGACAAGTCACCGATCCTCTCTCACCAGCTCTCAGGGACCGCGTGATACAGAAAGTAGGACTGGGGGAGTATTCTGGTACAAACACTCATTTATTTGAAGATGTGTACAGGTTTATATAGAGAGTTAAACATAGAACATTTTTCAGATATGTCAGAAATTACAAGTTTCTTAAAGGTCAGCTTGCCCCTATGGTAGGGGGCTGGTATGATAAGAATTGATTCGATACATAAAGGTCAAAACAATTATTCTTCATGATGCCGGCAGGTTAATTTTCCAAAGGCATTTGAGAGAAGCATAGGGGTTAAACCAGTAAGGTGAGGTAGAGAAAAGAAAAACAAAACTTGATGTAAATCACAGATATCAAAGGGCACAAGGAAATAAGATTTGGGGGCTTTTCACTGTCTGGTGTTAGGGGTGTATGATAGTGTGTTCTCCTTTGTGATCAAAAGGTGAAGTGGATGTGTGAACTTTGAGTGAACCTTAAAGCAGGCAACCATTTGGCCTGCTGCTAGCAGGGAAAACTAAGTGTGAGAGGCTTGTAGGCTTCTGTGAGGTTGAGAGATTGACAAGGAGAAACTGCATCTGGGAGACTTTTCCCTCTTGCCTCATCTCTATAAGGAGAGAGGCTAACAAGTGGTGTCTTTCCAGACCTCCATCCAAGGATGGGATGCTGGGGCTTCTGCAGTGTGACTCTCAGCAATGAAGGCAAGCGACTGGTTCTCCCTCACTCTTTCAAGAGACCCCACGATATAGGCAAGAGACACTGGGGAGAAGTGGAACACTCTCCTTTATTGGCAGTTGGGCATAGGTTTAAATAGAGAACCAAACAAAGAAAGTATTTCAAATATGTCAGAAATTACAGGTTTCTTAAAGGTCAGCTTACCCCTCCAGTAGGTGGCTGGTATGACAGGAATTGATGCGATACAAGACAATTATTATCCATGATGCAAGCAACTTAATTACCCAGGTATTTGAGAGAAACATAGGGGTTAAACCAGTAGGGTGAGACAGAGAGAAGATGGATATCAAAGGCCATAGAGTTTGGAATTTCTCTTGTCTGGGGTTTGAGGTGTATGATGGAATGTGTGAAAAGGTGTGTTCTCTGTGATCAGAAGGTGAGGTGAACTCTGAGTAAATGAACCTTAAAGCAGGCAGCCATGTGGCCTGCAGTTAGTGGGGAGAAGCAGTGAGATCTCTGTGGGCTTCAGAGTCTGAAAAGGGAGAACGGAGTCTGAGAGACTGTTTTTCCCCTTTGCTCATCTTGGTGAGAGAGACTAACAAGGGGGTGTCTTTCACAGACCTCCATCCAAGGATGGGGGGAGTTTTCCCTAAGCTTTACCAAGCTTACACATAACCCCTCATCGGGAGACTTTCCCTAAGCTCTACCAAGCTTTCACATAGTCCCACAGATTTGAAAGGTAAAATTGAAGTCAAATGCTCCTTCTTTTGGGAAACTCTGCTTAACTTCCTCTCACCAAAAGAAACTACTACAGCACCCAGAAAAATACATTTCACAAAATAATTGTTGAAGGAGGGGGCCGAGCATTGGGACAGTGGTGTACTAGCTTAAGTGCCTATAGTAGGAAGCACAAGGATCATACTATCACCAGTGCAAGGATCCCGTCACAAGTGGCCAGAAGCGGTGGATTTGTAATACAGGCATCGAGCCCCGGTGATAACCCTGGAGGCAAAAAAATAAATAAATAAATAAAAATAAAGAAAAGAAAATAAATTGTTGAAGGAAAAAAATGTTTTCTACTTTTTACTGAATTCTCATATGACATTGACTCTTGTGATTATAAAAGTTAGCACACATTTTATGGATAGCTTCACAAAGAATTTAGACCTGGAAGACATTTAAAGTATTGACTTTTAAAATATATATATTTATTGATTTATTCCCTTTTGTTGCCCTTGTCATTTTATTGTTGTAGTTATTGTTGTTGTTCTTGATGTCATTGTTGGATAGGACAGAGAGAAATGGAGAGAGAAGGGGAAGATGTGGGGGGGAGAGAAAGACACTTGCAGACCTGCTTCATCGCTTGTGAAGCGACTCCCCTGCAGGTAGGGAGCCAGGGGCTCGAACCCTGATCCTTACTCCTGCCCTTGTGGATTGCGCCAACTGCGTTTAACCCACTGCGCTACCACCCGGCTGCCTTTAATTCTCCCCCCCCCTTTTGTTGCCCTTGTTTTTTATTGTTGTAGTTGTTCTTGATGTTGTCGTTGTTGGATAGGATAGAGAGAAATGGTAAGAGAGAAGGTTAAGACAAGGGAGAGAAAGATAGACACCTGCAGATCTGCTTCACTGCCTGTGAAATAACCCCCCCACACACACACACACAGGTAGGGAGCCAGGGCCTCAAACCGGAATCCTTACGGGTCCTTGCACTTTGCCATGTGCGCTTAACCAGCTGCGCTACCGCCCGACCCCCAGTATTGGCTCTTAATAAAATTCGTACAGGTAAGTAAGTTACATAGCTTCTGTAATCCTTCATTTTGTCATTCATAAGGTGAAAAGCACACTTAGAGAATATTGTGAGAATTATTTAAGATACTGTGTATGAATGAAGGTCCGTAAGTATAACTTAAAAAACATGAGCTTGGGAGTTGGGCAGTAGAGCAGCGGGTTAAGTGCAGGTCGTGCGAAGTGCAAGGACCGGCATAAGGATCCCGGTTTGATCCCCTAGTTCACAAGCGGTAAAGCAGGTCTGCAGGTATCTATCTTTCTCTCCCCCTCTGTGTCTTCCCCACCTCTCTTCATTTCTCTGTCAATAACAACAACAATAAAACAACAAGGGCAATAAAAGGAAATAAATAAATCATAAAAAAAATACCACATGAGCTACATGTGAATAAACCATTAAATGAATAGTGAATTTGATACTGCACATTCAAGTCTGCAGTGTAAAACTGCTCTTGGAAACAGTAGTGAAATATGTATATATGTGTAAGAACGTGGTGGTGCATGAGGTGTAGTGTACAAGTCTTTAAGGCTGGCTGTTGACTGTATCACACAAGTAAGTGATTCTTTGCTTAGTTTATGTCCACAAACCAGCACCATTAACATTAGCTGGGTGCTTGATGCAGTATCTGCCTTGTAATTTGCTCTTTAACAAGATCCCTTAGTGACTCATTCACATTAAAGCGTAAGAGGCACTGGTTTAGAATGCTGTGAAAGATAGGAGGGGTTTTGTTTGTTTGTTTCCAGCTGGAAGATCAGGAATTGTTTATTGGGGGTGATATGTTAGTGAACTTTGAAGTCAAGATCATTACATATATGATGGAGGAAGTACCCTTACAAAAGTTCAAGGGAAACAGTCTTTTTAAAAATATTTATTTATTAATTTTCCCTTTTGTTGCCCTTGTTTTTTGTTGCTGTTTTTATTGCTGTTAATTGTTGTTATAGATGTGGTCGTTGTTAGGACAGAGAGAAGGGGAAGAGAGAGAGAGGAGGAAGACAGAGACAGGGAGAGAAAGATAGACACCTGCAGACCTGTCTCACTGTCTGTGAAGCGACTGCCCTGTGCTGGGGAGCCAGGGGCTGGAACCGCCATCCTTACCCTGAACCTTGCGCTTTGAGCCACATGTGCTTAACCTGCTGTGCTACCAACCGACTCCCAAAGAAAAAGCATCTTAAGTGCCTGACACCAAAAATGATCTAATGTGTGTTACAAATGTTACAAAAAGTTATAGTACAAAGAAGGAGATAGTTAACTGCAGGGAGGGATCAAGGAAGTTTTTTCTTTTTAAATATTTATTTACCGTTTTGTTACCCTTTTTTAATTGTTGTACTAGTTATTATTGTTGTTATTGATATCGTAGTTGTTAGATAGGACAGAGAGAATTGGAGAGAGAAAGGGAAGATAGAGGGAGAGAGAAAGACACCTGCAGACCTGCTTCACTGCTTGTGAAGCGATTCCCCTGCAGGTATGTGGGGAGCCGGGAGCTGGAACGGGGATCCTTATGCAGGTCCTTGCCCTTTGTGCCGCGTGTGCTTAACCCACTACGCTATTGCCTGACTCCCAAGGAAGTCTTTTTAAAATTTAAAAGCTAAGCAAGAACAATTATGGAAGATACCCAGTAGCCATTTTTCCCATCATTATTTTCTGCCCCTAAATTCCTTTTAGAGCTATAATGAAATACTCATCATCTTCCAACTCCTCAAGGAAAGGTTTCTTTTCTAGAATAAAATTTTTGCTTCCATTATTTTCCTTTGCAATCTTTCTGTCTGTAATTTTATATTTCTCTTTTATTCTTTTTCATCTTTACCATCACTCATGGATCCCCTCCTACAGAAATTGATTTAACTTAAGACATTATTTACTAAATTTATGTTGTCAAAGAATCTTTGGGAAATACTGCTCAAGATACTCTGTAGATGACAGGAAGCAAGTGAAATTCTAGCAAAATGGTTTAAATTGCTGGATTCTGTGAAGGCAGGAAACAGCAGATAGCTTACCCAGAGAAGAAGCAAAATGGAATGTAGTGATTATATTAAAAATTGAAAAAGCAGTAGGAGGCTGCTAAAGGACTTTATAGGGCATGGAAATATTTGCATTATAAAAAGATTTTTCCCAGGAGTTGGGCTGAGTACAGTGGGTTAAGTGTAGGTGGCGCCAAGTGCAAGGACCTGCATAAAGATCCCGGTTGCAGTCCCTGGCTCCCCACTTGCAGGGAAGTTGCTTCACAAGCAGTGAAGCAGGTCTGCAGGTGTCTATCTTTCTCTCCCCCTCTCTGTCTTCCCCTCCTCTCTCCATTTCTCTCTGTCCTATCCAACAGCAACAACAATAACTACAACAATAAAACAGCAAGGACAACAAAAGGGAATAAATAAATATTAAAAAAAAGATTTTCTTAACTTTTTAAAAGAATGGATTGAAAGGAAATTAATAACTGGGGAGAGAGCAAAGCAGACCTTTAGTTTTTTATTATTTTTATTATTTTTTCCCTCTAGGGTTATTGCTGGGCTCAGTGCCTGCACCATGAATCCACCGCTCCTGGAGGCCATTTTTCCCCCTTTTGTTGCCCTTGTTGTACCCTCGCTGTGGTTATTATTATTGCCATTGTTGATGTTGTTCGTTGCTGGATAGGACAGAGAGAAATGGAGAGAGGAGGGGAAGACAGAGAGGGGGAGAGAAAGATAGACACCTGCAGACCTGCTTCACTGCCTGTGAAGTGACTCCCCTGCTGGTGGGGAGCCGGGGGCTCGAACCGGGATCCTTATGCCCATCCTTGCCCTTTGCACCACATGCGCCTAACCCACTGTGCCACCGCCCGACCCCCAGTTTTTTATTATTTTTAAAATTTTTATATTATCTTTATTTATTAGAGACAGCCAAGAAGTCAAGAGAGGTAGGGGGAGATAGGAAGACACCTGCAGCACTGCCTCACCATTTGCAAGTTTACCCCTGCAGTTGGTGACCAAGGGCTCAAACTTGGGTCCTTGTACATTATAATATGTGCATCTGACCAGGTATGCCAACACCTGGCCCCCAGTTAGACCTTTATAGTCACATAGTCAGAATATTAAAGTTTGTGTTAGCTTTGTGATGGTGGTAGAAATGGGGAGGAGTAGTTGAATATAAAGAGGTAAAAAATGACTGAATAGAGTAGTGAGTTAGATGTTGCAGGGAGCATGTCAATGGAGGGAACTGTCAAGGATAATCAGGCTTCTAAGGATATGGCCCTCGTTGGATAGTGGTACCACTCACTGAAATAAGTTGTTAGGGAGACCTTAGATGTGAAGAATTCAGTTCTGTGTGCACGACCCAGATTTGCGTCTGATTCTCAGCATGTTGAAGGATTCTTTGGTGCTTTGGTGTCTTTCTATTTCTGTCTGAAAAAAAGTCCACCTGGAGTGATATAAGCTCATTGATAAGAGAGAGGATAAATAAATAATAGTAATTATTATTGTTATTATGTATGGAGCTGGGGGTGGTGTTTGATAACATGTTATAATGCACAAGGACTAGGGTTTACAACTGTAGTCCCCCCCTGTAGGGGGAAAGCTTCACACGTGGCAAAGCAGTACTGCAGTTGTTTCTCTTTATCTCTCCCTTCTATTACCCCCTTCCTTCTCAGTTTTTCTCTGTTCAATAAATAATCAGTAAAATTCTCTTTAAAAGTAAGTATTTTATATTATTTATTCACAAGGTTCATTAATATCCTATATAATACGTTAAATAAAGTATGACATACAGTATATGATTGGTGCAAAGATGTTTTTCATACAGTGTAAAAATAGAAAATTACCCACACCTCTGGACATCTAATCTTTGACAAAGGGGCCCAGACTATTAAATGGGGGCACCAAAGTAAAAAACTCTAGGGTGGGAGTGGGTGGGTGGGGAGAATATAGGTCCAAGAAAGATGACAGAGGACCTAGTGGGGGTTGTATTGTTATATGGGAAACTGGGGAATGTTACGCATGTACAAACTATTGTATTTACTGTTGAATGTAAAACATTAATTCTCTATTAAAGAAATTAAAAAAAGTAGAACCTGAAATGGAATTGGCATATTGCCCCCAAGTAAAAGACTCTGGGGTGGGTCAGTGGGGAGAATACAGGTCCATGAAGGACGATAAATGACATAGTGGGGGTTGTATTGTTAAATGGGAAACTGGGGAATGTTATGCATGTACAAACTATTGTATTTACTGTTGAATGTAAAACATTAATTCCCCAATAAAGAAATAAATTTAAAAAAAAAGAAATAAAAAAAAAGAAAAAGATTATTTTTTATCCAAACTTACCAGGAAAGAAAAAAGGTAATCAAACATGATTTATCTTTTTTTAATCTATTTTTTCATATGTAAACTTAAAGCATTACATAATTTTCTAGATATGGTAATATGCTATTTAAGATAGAACCACTGAAAGGAACTGGGCAAAGGATAAATGCAACCTTTTGTACTATTCTTTTAACTTCCTCTAATCTATAATAATTTCTAGTAAAAATGAAAGCTCAAGAGGAAAAACAAATTGTCCTAAATAATGAACTTATGCCCAAATTGGTCTTTTTTTTTTCTTTTAGTATTTTATTTTATTTATTTATTCCCTTTTGTTGCCCTTGTTGTTTTATTGTTGTAGTTATTATTGTTGTTGTCGTCGTTGTTGGATAGGACAGAGAGAAACAGAGAGAGGAGGGGAAGACAGAGAGGGGGAGAGAAAGATAGACACCTGCAGACCTGCTTCACCGCCTGTGAAGCGCCTCCCCTGCAGGTGGGGAGCCGGGGTTCGAACCGGGATCCTTATGCCGGTCCTTGTGCTTTGCGCCACCTGCGCTTAACCCGCTGCGCTACAGCCCGACTCCCCAAATTGGTCTTTTTAACAGTTCTTTTTTTATTTTAATAGATAGAAAGATAGATACCAGAGCATTACTGAATTCTACCTTGTGGTGGTTCTGGGGATCAAACCTGGGACCTGTGAACCTCAGGCATAAAATTCTTTTGTGTAACTGATGCTATCTCATCAGCCCAAGACTTAATTTTTTAAATTGAATTGAAAGGGAAGGATAGTTAAATTTTATTCTACTGTTCTTCTAGGTAGCTTTCAATAAAACTTGGAACTTACAGATAATCTCAAATGGCAGTGGAAACATTTTTAAGAATTTCTTTTTGTCATAGATATTTTTATAATTATTTTTTTAAATTTGTTTTGTTTTACCAGGGCACTTCTCAGCTGTGGCTTATGGTGGTGCAGGGGATTGAACCTGGAACTTTGGAGCATCAGGCATGAGAGGCTCTTTGCATAACCATTATGCTATCTACCCCTGCCCCTCATAGATATTTTTAAAGGATATTTCATCCTAAAATTTTTTTTTTCCCACTGGGGTTCAATGCCTATACAACTCTGCTATTCTTGGCAGCATTTTCATCTTTTGCCTGTATGGTGGGGGGAGATAGAGACAGAAGTAGAGACACAACACTGTTCTAGCACTCAGAAAGCCCTCCTGGCCCCCCCCACCCCCCCCGCAGGCATTCCCATATGGTGGCTCACGGCTTGAACCAGGATCTTGCACATGGTAACATGCTGTCTATTCCATGAGGCCCCTGTCAGCCCCCTGTGCACCTGGAGTGATATGTAATCTTTCTCCTCGCTTTCTGATACTATTCTTGTTAACTTCCTATATATTTATTTTTTTAAAAAAGAAAACCTTGCCTTTTAAAAAAATATTTATTTATTTATTTATTTATGAGAAAGCTGGGAGAGGGAGAAAGAACCTGACATCACTCTGGTACATGTGCTTCTAGGCATTGAACTCAGGACCTCATGCTTGAATCTAGTGCCGTAGCCACTGCGGCACCTCCTGGACCACACCTTGCCGTTTTTTAAATTGAATTTTTTTTTTCCTACTCATACCACATGTCTTAGGGATACTGTAAGGCTGACTGCTGTTGCTGGGATACCTACATCTGTCTTTGTTATTTCCCTGTTTTATATGGAATGGAATATACTACAAAATGTTAAATTAGCATTACCATTTTGAGGGTCTGGCATCCATCCTATGACAAACTACTAGATACACACAATTTTTTTATGACGACACTCTTTAACCTTACAATTTAACCTTTATTTAGTTTAGACTAAGGACTGTGAGAGCAGTTCTGTAAAGGTCAGGAAACAGTTGTTAAGGTTCTTTCCTGCCTCACAATTGCAAAACTTTTTTTTTTTTTTTTATTTTTTTTATTTATTTTTATTTATTTATTGGATAGGGACAGCCAGAAATTGAGATTGAGAGGAAGGAGGAGACAGGGAGAGAGACAGAGAGACACCTGCAGCCCTGCTTCACCACTCGCGAAGCTTTCCCCCTGCAGGTGGGGACCAGGGGCTCGAACCCGGGTCCTTGTGCACTGTAACATGTGCGCTCAACCAGGTGCGCCACCACCCGGCCCCTATTGCAAAACTTTTGATGCTACTGTGATTCAGGTCTTCCTCTTGTTAAGTCAAGAAAATACTATTTTTCCCTGTTGAAAATGGAATTTTAAATTTCAGCTTTCGTTTTCAAATTGAATTAAGGCATAGAGAACTCTATGACAGCATTTATATAGGAACTGTTTTTAAACTTTCAGTATGAAAGAAACAGTGAATTCAAGTATTTGGTATCTTATTTCCAGTTGAAAACCCACTTTAAAAAAATTTGAGGGGGTCGGGCAGTAGTGGAACGGGTTAAGCACACGTGGCACAAAGCGCAAAGACCAGCGTAAGGATCCCGGTTCGAGCCCCGGCTCCCCACCTGCAGGAGGTCGCTTCGCAATTGGTGAAGCAGGTCTGCAGGTGTCTATCTTTCTCTCCCCCCTCTGTCTTCCCCTCCTCTCTCCATTTTTCTCTGTCCTATCCAACAACGAACGACATCAAAAATAACAGTAATAACCACAACAAGGCTACAGCAACAGGAAGGGCAACAAAAGGTGGAAAAACTGGCCTCCAGGAGCAGTGGATTCATGGTGCAGTCACTGAGCCCCAGCAATAACCCTGGAGGCAAAAAAAAAAAAAAAAAAAACTTTGAGAGTCATGTAATGTTAATCCTGAAAAGAACTTTGAATGACAACTTAGAAAACAAAACATTAATGGTTCATTGTTTTAATTAGTAGATAAGCTAGGGAATGTAAGTTTTATTATAACAACATATAAGCTTTATTATTGCAACAGTTGTCATAATAATACCAAAATGTGATTCTTAATGATTAAATTTTAAGCCAAGTTTTCAATAACAGTTTTGAAAAGCTTACCTAGAATTTAGAGTAATGTACAAAATCAATTTTTCTCTGTACTTTATGTGATTTTCAAGGAAGGACAGTCTTAGTTAAGAGTGTTTTGTTTTTGTCAGACTTTTTTTTTTGCCACCAGGGTTATTGCTGGGGCTCTTTGCCAGCAGTATGAATCCACTGCTCCTGGTGACCAGTTTTTTTCATTTCCTTTTTTAATTTTTGTGTGGAGATAGAGTGGTAGAGAGGCCACCTGTGAAGCTTGCCTCCTGCAGGTGGGGGCCAGGGGCTTGAACCCAGGTCCTTGTGCATTGTAGCACATGACAACAATAATAATAACTACAACAAGGGCAACAAAAATGGGGAAAATGGCTTGAAACTCACGGATTGTCTTAAGGATCTTGGTTCGAGCCCCCGGCTCCCCACCTGCAAGGGCATTGCTTCACAAGCATTGAAGCAGGTCTGCAGGTGTTCATCTTTCTCTCCCCCCTCTGTCTTCCCCTCCTCTCTCCATTTCTCTCTGTCCTATCCAACAACAACAACAATATAACCACAACATCGAGAAAAAACAAGGGCAACAAAAGGAGCAAAAAAGTAGCCTCCAGGAGCAGTGGATATATGCAGGCATCAAGCCCCAGCAATAACCCTGGAGGCAAAAAAGAAAAAAAAAACTATTTATTAATGAAAAAGATAGGAGAGGGGAGTTGGGCAGTAGTGCAGTGGGTTAATTGCATGTGGCGCAAAGTGCAAGGACCGGCGTAAGGATCCTGGTTCGAGCCTCTGGCTCCCCACCTGCAGGGAGGTCACTTCACAGGCGGTGAAGCAGGTCTGCAGGTGTCTATCTTTCCTTTCCCCTCTTCTCTCCATTTCTCTCTGTCCTATCCAAGAATGCCAATTCAGTAACAACAACAATAAAACAACAAGGGTAATAAAAGGGAATAAATAAATATTAAAAAAGAAAAAGAGGGAGTCGGGCTGTAGTGCAGCGGGCTAAGCGTAGGTGGCGCAAAGCACAAGGACTGGCATAAGGATCCCGGTTCGAACCCCGGCTCCCCACCTGCAGGGGAGTCGCTTCACAGGCGGTGAAGCAGGTCTGCAGGTGTCTATCTTTCTCTTCTCCTCTCTGTCTTCCCCTCCCTCTCTCCATTTCTCTCTGTCCTATCCAATAACGACAACAACAATAATAACTACAACAATAAAAAAAAAAAAAAGAAAAAGATAGGAGAGAACAAACCAGACATCACTCTACATGTGCTGCCAGGGATTGAATTTAAGACCTCCTGTTTGAGAGTCCTGTACTTTATCCAGTTTGCCACTTCCTGGCCCACCTGTATTTAAGTATTTTAAAGAGGGAGAGAAGACTATGGAGAGAGCCTAGTGCCTATGCAAACAACTTCCATGCCGGAGGCTCTGAGCTCCCAAATTCAATCCCCAGCACCATCTTAAACCAGTGCTCTGGTAAAAAGGAAACAAGCAAACAAATAAAAATAAACCTGAACACTGCTCAGCTTCAGTTTATGTTGGTACTGGGGATTGAACTAGAGCCCCCAGAGCCAACCTAGTCATCATGCTATCTCCCCTGCCTGGTACTGGGTAATTTAAATGAAAGAGTGTATGACTAAATACATGAGAAGTTTTTGTGGTAGTCTAGACTGCAGATACCAGTCTAGCTAGTTACCTGTGAAATCTTTCTTGTGCCTTGCACTTTTTTTTTGGGTAATATGTTTTTTTGTTTTGTTTTAGCATTTTTTTATTTATTTGTTTTTGGATAGAGACAGAAATTGAGAGAGAAGGGGGAGATAGAGAGGAAGAAAGACAGAGAGACACCTGCAAACCTGCTTCACTGCCTGTGAAGCAACTCCCCTGCAGGTGGGGAGCCGGGGACTCGAACCTATGCCGGTCCTTGCGCTTTGTGCCACATGCGCTTAACCTGCTGCGCTACAGCCCAACTCTGGTGCCTTGCACTTCTTATTCCTCATCTTTCATTTTTTAGTAACTTGAAGATGTATATACTAGCAGATGTTCAAAACTAGAGATTTCCAAATTCTAATTATCCTAGTTGGATATATACCCAGATTGGTTAAGATTCACACATGTTATCTGGGCTTACAGTTTTGTCCTCTTTTCTCCTAAGATCTCAGTGGTTCAATAGCATCTCCAGATGTCAAATTAAACCTTGGTGGAGATTTTATCAAAGAATCTACAGCTACTACATTTCTGAGACAAAGAGGATATGGCTGGCTTTTGGAAGTTGAAGATGATGATCCTGAAGATAACAAACCACTCCTGTATGTAACAATATTTCTTGTCTTTTACAAACTTGACTGTGGTGTGATTAACACATGTGGAGAAATTCTAACTCCTTTTGTTAAAGGTTTTTGCTATTTCAGTTTTATTAGTAATTGGAAAGACTAAAATAGCACCTGGTACTTATGCAGAATACTTTCTTTTTTTAAAAAAAAATTATTTACTTTCCCTTTTGTTGCCCTTGTTGTTTTTCATTGTAGTAGTTACTATTATTGTTATTGATGTCATCATTGTTAGATAGGACAGAGAGAAATGGAGAGAGGAGGGGAAGACAGAGACGGGGAGAGAAAGAGAGACACCTGCAGACCTGCTTCACCACTTATGAAGTGACCCCTCCTGCAGGTGGGGAGCCGGGGCTTGAACCGGGATGCTTACGCCGATCCTTGCATTTTGCACCACGTGTGCTTAACCTGCTGCACTACCGCCTGACTCCTTGCAGAATACTTTGATGCCTGAGGCTCTGAGGTTCCAACTTAAATCCCTAGTACCATCATAAACTGGACCTGAACAGTGCTTTGGTAGAAAAGGAAGGAAGGGGTGGTCCGGGAGGTGGCACAGTAGATAAGGTTCTGGACTCTCAAATATGAGGTCTCAAGTTCAGTCCCCGGCAGCATTGTACCAGATTGTTATGTGGTTCTTTCTCTCTCTCCCTACCCCTCTCAATAATTAATAAATAAATAAAATTTTTAAAAGAAGGAAGGGGTGGGAGTAGATAGCATAATGTTTATGCAAACAGACTCTCATTCCTGAGGCTCTGAGTACCAGGTTCAGTCCCCTACACTGCTATAAACCAGAGGTTAGCAGTGCTCTGGGTAGAAAAAAAAAGAGAGAGAGAAAGAGGAAGAGAAACAGACACCAGCAGACCTGCTTCAGCACTTGTGAAGTGACCCCCCTGCGGATGGAGTTGGGGCTAGATCCTTGCCAGGGTTCTTGAACTTTGTACTATGTGAGTTTAACCTGGCGTGCCACTCCCAACCCCAGATTATTTCAGTTTTTCCCTTTCTCTTTATTCCCTCCTTCTTTTTGAACCTGGGACTTCAGAGTCTCAAGCATGAGAATCTCTGCATAATCATTATGCTGTCTGTCTCCACCCTCTCTCCCTCTCTATCCCCCCATCCCACTCAATTTCTCTCTGGCCTCAAAGATCAGTGGATTCATAGTGCCAGCATAAACCCTCAGTGATAACCCTGGAGGCAAAATATTTTTTAGCCATATTTAATGGAAAAATATTAAGAATTGTTATCCATACTCTCATAGGTTCTTGGGTTTATAAGCTCTCTTTCTCTCTTCCACTCTCCCTCTTCTCCCTCTCCTTTTACCTGTCCCTCTCCTTCCTTCCTTCTCATATTTTTGTTATTAGTGATTTAACAGAGGTTGACAAAATCATAAGATTTCTGGAGTTTATTTTCCTGTGTGTGTGTGTCTGTCTGTCTACACTCACCACAGTCTGAAGCTATCTTTGGTAAACATGTCATCTAAGTGGAAAAGCTAGACTCGTGGGTGGTTGCTCTGGAATCTCAGTATAACACAAATAAGGACTTGCAGTGTCAGAGATAGCTCAGCCGATAGAGCATGCCCGTTACCATGCTGGGGTACTAGTGTTTAAGCTCCTCGAACTATAACATGGGAGTACCCTTTAAAGGGAGAGCTTCACCAGCAGTGAGGTTGTGTGTGTAGTCTTTCCTTTTCTCTCTTTCTCCCTGTATCTGGGGGAAAAGAAGTTCACTGAGAACAGTGGCATGCAGGGGCAAAGCCCCACTAAAACTCAAGCAACAAAAAACAAAAGAAAACTTAAAAAAAATGACTGCTCTAATATCTTTTCCATATTGTAGAGCTCCCACCTGAAGAACTTTGAGAGAAAGTCAAATTCTTCATAGAATTTTGATTTAAAAAGATTTATGTGGGAGTTGGGCAGTAGCACAGTGGGTTACACACAAGTGGCACAAAGTGCAGGGACCAGCATAAGGATCCCGGTTTGAGCCCCCAGCTACCCACCTGCAGTGGGTAGCAGTGGGTAGTACGAGCAGTGAAGCATGTCTGCAGGTGTCTTCCTCTCTCCCTCTTTTTTTTTTTTTTAATTTTTTATTTAAGAAAGGATTAGTGAACAAAAACATAAGGTAGGAGGGGTACAACTCCACACAATTCCCACCACCCAATCCCCATAACCCACCCCCTCCCATGGTAGCTTTCCCATTCTCTAGCCCTCTGGGAGCATGGACCCAGGGTCGTTGAGGGTTGCAGAAGGTAGAAGGTCTGGCTTCTGTAATTGCTTCCCCGCTGAACATGGGCGTTGACTGGTCAGTCCATACTCCCAGTCTGCCTCTCTCTTTCCCTAGTAAGGTGTGTCTCTGGGGAAGCAGAGCTACAGGACACATTGGTGGGGTCTTCAATCCAGGGAAGCCTGGCCAGCATCCTGATGGCATCTGGAACCTGGTGATTGAAAAGAGAGTTAACATATGAAGCCAAACAATTTGTTGAGCAATCATGGATCCCAAGCTTGGAATAGTGGAGAGGAAGTGTTAGGGAGGTACTCACTGCAAACTCTAGTGTACTTCTGCTTTCAGGTATATATTTTGCAGTAGATTATGGATACGTGTGCACATAAGCTCTCTCTCACAGAAACTGGTGTATATCTAGATTATGGGACTTTGTTAGAAAGTGAACTACCTGAGATGAAATTAGAGTATACTATAAAAGGAAAGGTCTCACCCGAGTAATGAAGCTGAAGGGTTGTCATTCCACACGTGAAGTCTCTGGATACAGTCTGAGGTGAAGCATGTTGAGGTGGCAATCGTTGCTTTGGTTCTCCCTCTGTCTTCCCCTCTCTCCATTTCTCTCTGTCCTATCCAACAACAGCAATAACAACAACATCAACAATAAACAGCAAGGGCAACAAAAGGGAAAATAAATAAATATAAAAAAGTAAAAAAATGAAGTCCCTGTTATTAATGAGACAGACTAGGTACTTTATAGTTTTATTTAATTCTGTGGCCATCAAATAAGAGGCTGTAATTGCAGTATGTTCTCAGTTTTTGTTTGTTTCTAACTAGAGCATGGCTTAGCTTTGACCTCTAGTTTATGAGACATGAAAGTCTGATAAAAACAAATAAATAAATAAATAAATAAATGAAAATGGAGGCCAGACAGTGGCATACTTGGTTAAGTGCACATAGTACTACTATACGCAAGGACCCGAGCAAGGATCTGGGCTGGAGCCCCCCTGCTTCCCACCTGCAGGGGAGAAGCTTCACAGTCTTTCTTTCTCCCTTTTTTTAATTTTTTAAAAATTATCTTTATTTCTTTGTTGGATGAAGACCATCATAAATAGAGAGGAGAAAGGGAGATGGAGAGAGACAGACACCTGTAGCCCTGCTTCACCACTTGCAAAGCTATCCCCCTGCAGGTAGGGACCAGGGGCTCATACCTAGGTCCTTGCACATGTGTGCTGAACCAAGTGCGCCACCACCTGACCCCTCTTTGTCTGCCTATCCTCTATCAATGTCTTTCTGTCCTGTCAAATAAAACGGAGTAAAAAAAAAAAAAAAAAGCCTCCTTTGGGAGCAGTAGATTCATACTGCCAGCACCAAGCCCCAGTGGTAATCCTGGAGGCAAATAAAAATGAAAAATAAGAAAAGAAAAGTAGTATCTATACCTTTGTCAAGTTAAGGTCTAGTCTCATTGTAGCTATTGTCATTGTTAACAGACTTCTCATTTTCTTTTTTAAGCATCTCATGCCAGGAGTGGCATTGTGGGAGGGGCTTCATGAGCAGTGGAACAGTGCTATGGTGCGTCTGTCTCTGTCTGTCTGTCTCTCTCTCTCTTTTTCACCCCCTATCTTTAAAAAAATGGCTGCCTATGAGGCCTGGTGGTGGAACACCTGGTTGCGCACACACACATTACAGTGTATGAGGACTCGGGTTCAAGCCTCCAGTCCCCACTTGCAGGGGGAAAGCTTTGTGAGTGGTAAAGAGGGCTGCAGGTGTCTCTCTGTCTCTCACCCTCTCTATCACCCCATTCCCTCTTGATTTCTGGCTGTTTCCATCCAATAAATAAATAATGATAATAAAAAAATTTTTTTTGGACTTACCTTGGCAATCAACAAGTTTTTTTTTTTATTTACTCCCTTTTGTTGCCCTTGTTGTTTTATTGTTGTAGTTATTATTGTTGTTGTCGTTGTTGGATAGGACAGAGAGAAATGGAGAGCGGAGGGGAAGACAGAGAGGAGGAGAGAAAGACACCTGCAGACCTGCTTCACCGCCTGTGAAGCGACTCCCCTGCAAGTGGAGAGCCGGGGTTCGAACCGGGATCCTTATGCCGGTCCTTGTACTTTGCACCACCTGCGCTTAACCCGCTGCGCTACAGCCCGACTCCCCAAAATTTTTTTTAAATGGCTGCTTATAATGGCTATGCAAAAAAACAAAACAAAACAAAACTTCAATATCTGAGCTTCTGAGATTCCAGATTCGATCCCTAGAACCACCATAAGCCAGATCTGAGTAGTGTTCTTATTAAAAAACAAACAAACAAAACCCTGTTACTGGAAGAATCATGCAGGTATGAAAACCCTGGCAGAAGAAAAGTAAAATTGCCCCAAGTCGATAGTCTCCAATAACTAGTAAAAGGAAAGACAGACTGAAAAAAGCACGTGACCTCACTTGAAAATAACTGTAGAGCTCCTGAAAATGTGATGCATATGCCAACTGTAGAGATGCTAAAATGTTGAAAATGTCCTCCTTGGAGTCAGGGAAATGTAGTGCTTCAAATGCAGATATTTTGTTGGCCTTTGAAGCCTGTATTGTCACTTAAACTTTTCTTAATTAACTGCAGCTATCTCAATTGCAGAAGTGTATGTCTTTTAAGAATTGTTATTTTTAAATTATAGGGAGGAGTTGGATATTGATCTAAAGGATATTTACTACAAAATTCGATGTGTTTTAATGCCAATGCCATCGCTTGGTTTTAATAGACAAGTGGTGAGAGACAATCCTGACTTTTGGGGTCCTCTGGCTGTTGTCCTATTCTTTTCCATGATATCATTATATGGCCAATTTAGGGTAAGTATATCTTCCTTTATACAATGTTTAAATGCTATGAGAGGTTCAAAACAAAAGTAGCCAAATAATCACCTGTGATATTTACTCCATTGAATTGAAGTGCTGCTGTACTAATGGTTTCTTACTTGTCGACTCCTAGAACTGTCCTTAAATTGAGGGTATGAGGGCGGGGTGCTGGCGCACCTGGTCGAGCGCACAGGTTACAGTGCGCAAGGACTGGGGCTTGAGCCCCCGGTCCCCACCTGCAGGGGGGAAGCTTCGCAAGTGGTGAAGCAGGGCTGCAGGTGTCTCTCTGTCTCTCTCTCTTTCTGTCTCCTCCTTCCCTCTCAGTTTCTGGCTGTCTTTATCCAATAAGTAAATATAATAAAAAAAATAAAAAAGATTTACAAAGCACAAGGACTGGTGTAAAGATCCTGTTTCGAGCCCCTGGCTCCCCTCCTGAAGATGAGTCGCTTCACAGGTGGTGAAGCAGGTCTGCAGGTGTCTATCTTTCTCTTGCCCTCTCTGTCTTCCCCTCCGCTCTCCATTTCTCTCTGTCTTATCCAACAATGACAACATTAATAACAACAACAATAATAACTACAACAATAAAACAACCAGGACAACAAAAGGGAATAAATAAATATTTAAAATATTTTTTAAAAAGATTTTAAAAAATTGAGGGTACGTCAGATTAATGCTTTTCAACTTTCTCACATATCGCTCACATAGAATGCATGATTAGTGGTCTGGGAGGTGGTGCAGTGGATAAGACATTAGACTGTCAAGCATAAGGTCCAGGGTTCAATTCCTGGCAGCACATGTACCAGAGTGATGTCTGGTTCTTTCTCCTCTCCTGCCATTCTTATTAAAAAATAAATGAAATCTTAAAAAAAAAAAAAAGCATGATTATTTTTTGTCGTTGTTTGTTGTTGAGGATTGAACCCAGAACCTTGTATATGTGAGTATATATTCTGCTGCTGAGATGCAACCTCAGCCTCAAAAATAGATTTTTACAGCACATGAGTAGATGTATAGGACTGTTTCCATTTGCCAAAGGTTTTTGAACAGTGACACCAATTTCCTCAGTGTTTGTTTGGTTTTTTGTTTTTAAAGACTTTTTTTAGTATTTATTTATTTTCCCTTTTGTTGCCCTTGTTTAACAGTTGTGGTTATTAATGTTGTTGTTGTTGTTTAGGACAGAGAGAAATGGAGAGAGAAGGGGAAGACAGAGAGGGGGAGAGAAAGACAGACACCTGCAGACCTGCTTCACTGCCTGTGAAGTGATTCCCCTGCAGGTGGGGAGCTAGGGGCTCGAACCGGGATCCTTAAGCCAGTCCTTGTCCTTTGTGCCACGTGTGCTTAACCCGCTGTGCCACCGCCTGACTCCCCAGTGTTTGTTTTTATATACTTTGTTCTTTATCATCAAAGCATAACAGTCATACATTTCTCCCTCATAACTAATTTAAGGCTTTGGAGAAGTAGTAGAACAAATTTTCACAAATTTAGTGGCTTAAAAACAATGCAAGCTTGCTCTTTTTCTTCTTTTTCTTTCTTTTTTTTTTTATATTTGCCACTAGGATTATTGCTTGTGCTTGGTACCTGCATCATGAATTATTTCATTACACCTGGAGTCTTCCTCCCTCCCCCTCTTTTTCTTTTTATGAATGGAACTAGAGGGAAAGTGGAAACAGAGAGGATGGGGACGAGTGGCTTGACCTCCAGTCCCAGTCCTTGTGTATGGTAATGAGTACAGTCTACTAAGTGAACCACTGCCCATCCCCTGCAAACACATTCTTTAATAGTTATAGAAGTCAGGAATCCAAGTGAGTCTTGGGACAGAAGTTTTTTTGTTTTGTTTTGTTTTGTTTGGGGGGGCTAAGATCAGATGTCATATGGTTGATTCTTTTATTTATTTATTTATTTATTACTATTTTTAAATATTTTCTTGCCACCAGGGTTATTGCTGGGGCTTGGTGCCAGCACTATGAATCCTAGTGGCCATTTTTTTCCTTTTTTCTTTCTAATACACACACACACATATATATATATATATATATATATTTATATATATATATATATATATTATTTTTATTATTAGACAAGAGCGAGAAGTTGAGAGAGGACAGGGAGATAGAGAAAAAGATAAACACCTGAAGACCTGCTTTATCACTTGTGAACCTGGGGCTTGAACCCAAGTCCTTGCACTTGGTAATATGTATACTTAACTGGGTGCTGTGAATCCTTTTTTTTTTTCAGGCCAGTGGTGATCACATTTATTACTCATCTGATAACCCAGAATAATCTCCCCATAGCAAGATCCTTATTAATATTAGCCTTAGATCAGTATGTCAGGTATTCTGTTGAAAGTATAGAAACCTGTGAAGAAGTTGGCAGGTATTCTAGTCTCTTGCCCACCACAAACTCTTCATCTATAATATCTTCATTTTATTTATTTATTTATTTTTATTATCTGTATTTATTGGATAGAGACAGCCAGAAATCAAGAGAGTGGGGGAAGATAGAGAGGGAGAAAGAGAGACATCTGTAGCCCTGCTTGACACCCCCCCCCCTCAGGTGGGGACCAGGGATGTCAACCCCGGTCCTTGAGAATTGTAACATGAGCACTCATCCAAGCGCACCACCTCCCAGCCCCTATCTTTAATTTATTTATAGGCTTATGGGTCTTTATAATTTTCTGTATTCCAGTACAGTACCACTGTCATTTATTTTAGTGCTCACATTACTCCAGTTTTAGCCACTAGGAGCTCCTACAGGTTGCTTCTGTATCCTTCTGAGATATTCTCATCCTATTTTGGCATTTCTTTTCTGCATTGAGAAAGTGTTCTGGGCTCATATTTAACTCTGTCAGTCCCAGCCCTGCAATGACTCTTTAAGAAGTCTTTGTTCCTTCTATAGGGGTCTGATATTTAGAATACAGAATATAGAGAATAAATATGTTGGGATCATGTCGTGGCACACTTGGTTGAGTGCATATCTTACCATGTGCAAGGTCCTGGGTTCAAGCCCCTAGTCCATACCTTCAGGGCCAAAGCTTAACAGGTGGTGAAGCAGTGCTGCAAGTGTCTCTTTGTTGCTGTCTCCCCCATCCTCTCAATTTCTAGCTTTCTCTATCAAATAAATAAAGATACTGGGAAAAAATTCAAAAAAGAATAAATGTTTATGTTGCTACTAGAGGACCATTATTTTTGTTAGTTCCTTAAGACAAAATTGGGTAAAATGTGTGCAAGGACCAGTTAGAATCCCGGTTCAAGCCCCTGCTCCCCACTTGCAGGGGAGTCACTTCACAGGTGGTGAAACAGGTCTGCAGGTGTCTCTCTGTCTCTCTTCCTCTCTATCTCCCCCGTCTCTCTCAATTTCTCTCTGTCTCTATCCAATAGCAAATAAAAAAAGAAAAACAAAGGGAGTTGGGTGGTAGCGCAGCAGGGTAAGCACACATAGCTCGAAGCACAAGGACCGGTGTAAAGATCCCGGTTTGAGCCCCTGGCTCCCTACCTATAGGGGAGTAGCTTCACAAGCAGTGAAGCAGGTCTGCAGGTGTCTTTCTCTCCTCCTCTCTGTCTTCCCATCTCTCTCCATTTCTCTCTGTCCTATCCAACAACGACATCAGCAACAACAACAATAATAACTACAACAACAATGAAAAGACAATAAGGGCAACAAAAGGGAAAATAAATAAAAATTTTTAAAAATTTTGAAAGTGTACATGTTTCATCACCAAAATGTTTTCCATATTTTATTACTTGGGTAAATGTGTGATTACTATAAATTTAAATACATGCTGAGATGGGGCCAGGCAGTGGTGCACCTGGATAAACACACACACTACACTACAAGGATCTAGGTTCAAGCCCCTGGTCTCTACTGGCAGAAGGGAAGCTTCACAAGTGGTGAAACAGGGATGCAGGTATCTCTTTGTCTTCCCTCTCAATTTCTCTCAGTCTCTATCCAATAATAAATCAAATTAAATTAAATACCTGAGGGATAGCTCACTGAGCAGGATGCATGCCACATGGGCTTGAGCTCTGGAACACAGCGGTGGGTGCTGTGGTAATTCTTCTTCTAGCGTTTGCCCTTCTTCCGTAGCCAGTCAACAGCGTCAGGTTGAGCCTGATGTAAAGTTTCGAGACCTCCTTTGAATCTGGAGAGGTGGCAGTCGTTGACTATGTGGGTCATAGTCTGTCTGGAGCCGCAGGGGCAGTTCGGGCTGTGGTAATGAAGGAAGCTTAGATGCTCTTTATCAGTCTCTTTTTGCCCTGGAGTAGTGAAGGCATGTACATGTGAGCTTCCACTTCTACGGGTTTGCTTTTTTTACTGGGACTTGGTACTAGCACTACAAATCCACGGCTCTAGGCAGCCAGTTTTCTTCTTCTTTTCTTTCTTTTTCTTTTCTCTCTTTCTTTCCCTCCTCCCTCCATCTATCCATAGCTCCTTCCCTCCCTCCCCCCCTCAATTAGATAAGATAGGTAGAAGTTTAGAAGGAAGAGAGACATAGAGAAAGGGAGAGACCTATAGACCTGATTACCACTAGTGAAGTTTTCCCCCAGCAGGTGAGGAGCAGGGCTCAAACCTGGGTCCTTGAGCATGGTAAGATAGGTTCTCAACCAAGTGTGCCACACCTAGCTCCTTATAGTTGTCTTTTGTAGATCTTGAAATGCTTGGAGTTTCTTTAGGCAGTGTTTATTGCTAAATTTTTGGTTTTGTAAAATTGCATACATGTTGTACTCTTTTTTAAAATATTTGTTTATTTATTCCCCTTTGTTGCCCTTGTTTTATTGTTGTTGTTGTCTTTGTTGGATAGGACAGAGAGAAATGGAGAGAGAAGGGGAAGACAGGGGGAGAGAAAAATAGAAAACTGCAGACCTGCTTCACCACCTGTGAAGCGACTCCCCTGCAGGTGGGGAGCCAGGGGCTTGAACTGGGATCCTTAGGCTAGTCCTTGCATTTCCTGTGTTTTGTGAGTACGCTTAACCCGCTGCGCTACCAGCCGACTCTCTCATGTTGTATTCTTTTTTTTTTTTTTAAGATTTTATTTATTGGTTGATGAGAAAGATAGGAGGAGAGAGAGAAAGAACCAGACATCACTCTGGTACATGTACTGCCAGGGCTTGAACTCAGGACGTTTGAGTAGTCAAGAGCTAAATTTATTCACTGCGCCACCTCCTGGACCACTCTCATGTTGTATTCTTAATAAGTTTTGGAAAGCTGGGAGTCGGGTGGTAGTGTAGCAGGTTAAGTGCGGGTGGCAAAAAGTGCAAGGACCGGCTTAAGGATCCCGGTTCCCCACCTGCAGGGGAGTCACTGCACAAGCGGTGAAGCAGGTCTTTCTTTCTCCCTCTCTGTCTTCTCCTCCTCTCTCCTTTTCTCTCTTTCCTATTTAACAATGACGACATCAGCAACAACAACAATAAAAAAAAAAGGGCTACAAAAGGGAAAATAAATATAAAACAATTTTAGGGAGTTGGGCGGTAGCGCAGCAGGTTAAGTGCACATGGGGTGAAGCGCAAGGACCTGCGTAAGGATCCCAGTTTGAGCTCCCAGCTCCCCACCTGCAGGGGGTTGCTTCACAGGTGGTGAAGCAAGTCTGTAGGTGTCTATCTTTCTCTCCCCCCTCTGTCTTCCCTTCCTCTCTCCACTTCTCTCTGTCCTATCTAACAATGACAACAACAGTAATAACTACAACAACAGTAAAAACAAGGGCAACAAAAGGGGAAATAAATAAGATTTTTTAAAAAGTAAAAAAAAAAAAATTTAAAGTTTTGGAAAGCTATCTGGTAACACACTCCCTCATGCCACAATATTCTCTCACCTGAATTTTAATTTTACCAAAATATCTTATGTAACAGAAAATTTGGTTCCTGAGAAATTATCAACTTATTTGATACAAAGATATTAATTGTACAACTTTTTCCCCTCTCAAGGTGGTCTCATGGATTATAACCATTTGGATATTTGGTTCACTAACAATTTTCTTACTGGCCAGAGTTCTTGGTGGAGAAGTAAGTACATAATTTTATAAATAGCCCAATTTGTAAAAGGAAGCTTCATTTTTGATAGTTAGATTCCTTTGATACCAATATTCATTATGTCTCCTTCCTTATCTTTTTTTAAATGAAAGTCTTTTTTATATTCTTTTTTAATCTGTTTATTGGATAGAGAAAGCCATAAATCAAAAGGGAAGGGGAGATAGAGAGACAGAGAGACACCTGCAGCCCTGCTTCACCACTCATGAAGCTTTTCCCCTGCAGGTGGGGACTGGGTGCTCAAACCTGGGTCCTTGCGCACTGTAATATGTGCGCTCAACTATGTGTACCACCACCTGGTCCCATCATCTTCTTTCTTTTTTTTTTGCTTCCAGGCTTATTGCTGGGGCTCAGTGCCTGCACCATGAATCCCACTGCTCCTAGAGGCCATTCCCCCCCCCTTTGTTGCCCTTGTTGTTGTAGCCTTGTGGTTATTATTGTTGTTGTTGATGTCGTTCGTTGTTGGATAGGACAGAGAGAAATGGAGAGAGGAGGGGAAGACGGGGAGAGAAAGATAGACACCTGTAGACCTGCTTCACCGCCTGTGAAGCGAGTCTCCTGCAGGTAGGGAGCCTGGGGCTAGAACCGGGATCCTTAAGCTGGTCCTTGTGCTTTGAGCTGCCATCATCTTCTTATTCTTCCTCTGAACTTCACAATTCCAGAGGAATTCCAGGCCAGTTTTTTTGGGTAGAAAGAGACTAGAGGAGTATAGTGGGCCCCTGACTCAAATCTGACTTGTTTATATGACAAAGCAAGTATATTATTCAAGTGAGCTATCTTGTTGCCTTCATTATAATCATTTCTTGACCTAGAAGCTTTTTTTCCCCCAAGGGGTATAGCTGGGGCTCAGTGCCTATACTTCGAATCCACTGCTCCTGGCAGCCATCTTTTTTCCACTGTTGTTGCTGTTACTGTTGATGCTGCTATTGCTATTGTTGTTGGGTAGGACAGAGAGAAGTTGAGAAAGGAGGAGAAGACAGAGGGGGAGGGGGAGAAAGACACCTGCAGACCTGATTCACAGCTTGTGAAGTGACCCCCCTGCAGGTGGGGCGCCTGGGGCTCATACCGGGATCCTTGCTTGGGTCCTTGCGCCTCCAGAAACCTTTAAGTTAAATTTTGTTTTTAAGATGATCAACATGTCAACATTACAGATACTCAATAAATATAAGAAATTAAAGAGGGAGCAAAAGATAGTTTACCTCTAGGGTACACACTTTACTATGCATCCAGTTTTGAACTCCTGGCCAAATAGGAGTACCTGCTCAGAGGATGTTTCATGAGTAATGGAGCAGTGCTGTGGTATTTCTTTCTTTTCTTCATTTCTTTTCCCTCCCTCATCCTGTTCCTCCCCTCAACTTCCTTCCTTTCTCCTTTTTTTTTTTTTAAGAATTTATTCATTTATTAATGAGAAAGATGGGAAGAGAGAGAAAAAGAAACAGACATCACTCTGGTACATGTGCTTCCGGGGATTGAACTCAGGACTTCATGCTTGAGAGTCCGATACTTTATCCACGGCGCCACCTCCCGAACCACATTCCCCTCTCCTTTTATTTATTAATGAGAAAGATGGAGAAAGAGAACCAGAGCATCACTCTGGAATATATGCTGTCAGAGACTGAACTCAGGGCCTCATGCTTAAGGCTTCAATACTGTCCACTGTGCTGACTCCTGGGTTATATCTTTATCACATTCTGTCATCTAACAGTCTTCACTAGAGTAGTGGAATCATGCAGGCATAAAGCCTCAACGTAATAGCTTTCCAGGGAAGCTTAAAATTTGCACTTTTAAAGATGTTCTTATGCTTTCTAATCTCAGATCTCCAAAAAGATGTCTTTATGTGGGTTACAGTTATCAATATTTACTGTGTTAGAAACTAAAAGGAGGGAGTTGGGCGGTAGCACAGTGGGTTAAGCGCAGGCGGCACAAAGCACAAGGATCCCGGTTCAATCCCCCGGCTCCCCACCTGCAGGGGAGTCACTTCACAAGTGGTGAAGCAGGTCTGCAGGTGTCTATCTTCTCTCCCCCTGTCTTCCCCTCCTCTCTCCATTTCTCTCTGTCCTATCCAACAACAACGACATCAACAACAACAATAATAATAACTACTACAACAAGGGCAACAAAAGGGAATAAATAAATATTTTTTTTTAAAAAAGAAACTAAAAAAGGAGTGGTCTGGGAGGTGGTACAGTGAATAAAGCATTTGATTCTCAACCATGAGGTCCTGAGTTCAGTCCCCGGCAACACATGTGCCAGAGTGGTATCTTGTTCTTTGTCTCTCTGCCTATCTTTCTAATGAATAAATAAACAAATTCTTTAAAAAAAAAAAAAATTAAGAGGAGGGAGTTGGGCAGTAGCGCAGCGGGTTAAGCGCATGTGGTGCAAAGTGCAAGGACCGGTATAAGGATCCCAGTTCAGCCCCCGGCTCACCTGCAGGGGAGTCACTTCACAGGTGGTGAAGCAGGTCTGCAGGTGTCTGTCTTTTCTCTCCCCCTCTCTGTCTTCCCCTCCTCTCTCCATTTCTCTCTGTCCTATCCAACAGCAACATCAATAAAAACAACTAACTACAACAACAATAAAAAAGAAATGTAACAAAAGGGATAAAAACAAACAAACAAACAATAAATTGAGAGGTTTTGGTCCCTGGAGCTGGCTCAGCATTTAGATTATATGTGTGATTCCCTTGATGTGAGCCCTAAGAACACCTAGGAGTACTATGGATGGTACCAAGGGGAGCTCCGGTAATGATTTTATTGGGGAGCTAATGGTTATAGTGCAGTAGTTGATGCATGGTTACAGTTTTTCATCATCTTATGAAATTTCTCTGCAGAGCACTCTCACCAACAACCTAGGTCATTTTATATCATCATGCACACCAGGGCCCCAAGCTTCTCTTAAGTTTTCCTCCTTGTAGATGGGGAGTAGGGGCTCAAACCTGAGTCATTGCACATGGGAATGTGTGTCCTTAACAAGGTCAGCCACCGCCTGGCCCCTTAGAATTTTTTTTACTGAGTACTGCCCAGCTCTGATTGATGTTGGTGCCAGATATTAAACCTGAGGCCTCAGATCCTCACCCATGAGTCTTTTGTATAACCATTGTACTATCTCCTCTGCTAGTAAACATAACATATATACTGTGAAACGAAGTTTATGTTGCTTGATTGTGACATTTGCTTTATGGTTCTGGTCTGGAACCAAGCCCATGGTGTATCTGAAGTGTTATGTACTCTATACTATTGTCACTTAATTTGGTCTTTATAATGTGTTAGCTCTGTCATGTAGTTTGGGACACAGCAGCCTCTAAAAATTATTTTTTTCTTTCATCTATTCTACCTCTCCTCCTATCCGTTCTAGTTTGCTGTTACCACAGCCAGCTTCTCTAGACTTTGAATTTTTCATCTGAATAAATTATTGTGGTCCTGCAATTTAAAGACAGTAGTGACACAGTGTATAGAGGTAAATAGAAGATAATTGGATATATAAGTTTGATCAACAAGAGAAAACAGCTGGAAATGTAGATATGAAAACTAGAAACTTGATAGTTGAAATCCTGGTGGGTTGGTAAGACTAAGAACACAAAGTGACTTCATGATAACTTGAAATATAGATACGGTCTTTTCTTAATTCTTCTTAATTCTCATGTTTGTTGAAATACAACAAAGATTGTGGTTTTTCAGTTGTAATTAAAATGATTATCTTAATTTCTTTGACATTTAAATTTTTGGAAATTTGCAGGTTGCATATGGCCAAGTTCTTGGTGTTATAGGCTATTCATTACTTCCTCTCATTGTAATAGCCCCTATCCTTTTGGTGGTTGGATCATTTGAAGTGGTGTCTACACTTATAAAAGTAAGTAGTGTGTATTGTGAAAACTAATTTTAATCTTTCCCAGTAGCAAAATTATCTGACCAAGGGTATTGCAATCTATAACTGTTTGGCAAACTACTGCTGATATTTGAAACTATGAGTTTTCTCACAGTTTTTATTTATTTATTTAATTTTTGATAGAGACAGAGAGAAATAGAGCAAGAGAGAGAGAGAGACTTGCATCCTTTACCACAGCTTTTGAAGCTTTTCCCTGCAGATGGAGGCTGGGGTAGATAGCATAATGGTTATTCAAAGAGACTCTTATGCCTGTTTCCTGAAATTTTTGACTCTCAGATAAGCATAGCATGTTGCATAAAAGTCATTTGATCAAAAAAAAAGTCATTTGATCCTCTGCATCCTCTATGAACAGAAGTGATAGCTTTCTATAGTATCAGGGTTTTTTTATTTATTAACATTGCTTTTTAAATTATTTATTTACTTAATAGAGATTGAAATGGGGGGAGATAGAGAAGCAGAGAAAGAGAGAGACAGAGAGACATCTGCAGCACTGCTTCAATACTTGTGAAGCTTCCCTCACATCAGTGAGGTCATTTGCCCAGGGAAGGATGAAATCATAGTAGCATCTTGAAGGCTGAAAGGCAGTAAGATATAAAGCTGACAAAATGGGGAGTCGGGTGGTAGTGCAGCGGGTTAAGCATACATAGCACAAGGACCTGCGTTAAGGATCCCGGTTTGAGTCCCCAGCTCCCCACCTGCAGGGGAATCGCTTCACAAACGGTGAAGCAGGTCTGCAGGTGTCTGTCTTTCTCTCCCCCTCTCTGTCTTCCCCTCCTCTCTCCATGTCTCTCTGTCCTATCCAACGATGACGACAACAATAATAACTACAGTAAAACAAGGGCAGTAAAAGGGAATAAATAAATAAATGCAGGACAAAATGATTAATAAACAGGAACCAAAATGTAGGAATAGAACAGATAAGAATAGGGATTTTAGGGTGGAAAGCAAGCTATGAAGTCTATTTTTAGGTATGTTCTTAGGGGCCTATGACTTTAGTAATTTTAGCTTGAGCTTAATAACTAACATGGAGGAGGACTAAAAATATTGTCTGGGAAGATGGTGTCAGAGTTAAGAATAGAACTCGGAAGCTGAATTAGGGCAAAGAGTAGCTCACAAACTTGAAAAAAATATATAAATACAATTGACTATTTACCCTGTTGGTCTGACCCAGGACCCATGTATATTCATATTTAGCACAGGAGCCTGTGTAACCTCTGAGTCCTTGTCATTCTGAGCTCAAAGCCCATGGTCACAGCTGGAAACATTCTAGGCTGCACTCATTTCAGGACCAGTTTTCCTTGAGTGGCAGAGTAGGATGACCGAGTCTCCCTTCAGAGAGTGGGGCATTCCTTACCATTGCTGCTTTATAGTGAGGGTGAGGTCCTAGAGAGGCCTTGAAAAGGGTTTATGATAACATTCCTGATGGAAGTGACCAGTGATGGTGGAGAGGGGGTTCTATTAGAGGGCTAGACCCATCATATCTGTGGGGGAATCATTCTCTGACAACTCCCCAAGTGATGGGGTGGCCTGGTATTGACCAAAAAGGCCATCATTAATTGAGCCAGTCTTTGTCCTTATTCATCCCTGATAGATCTTTCTTTATCTGAAAAGGTTAGGCTTTCTCCCAGTTGTTAAAGCATTGAGTGCCATTTGTTCTATCCAAACCAGTATTAGGTTTATGGGGTCTGGCCTCAAATTAGGGAGGAAATAGACCTAGGGTTTTAGTGGGGTCTAAGTTAATCTCAAGTATTACTGCATTTACTTGTTTGATAACTCTAATAAAGGTTGTTATAGAGACAATAATTGCCCTTCAGTTGACATATATGTTTTTTGCCAGTAAATCTCTTGGCCAATAGTATACAGTGTTTCTCCTAAAGATTATCAAGGGGTGACAGTAATGCTGATGCTGTCAAAAGAGATTAGGAGTTATATCTTACTTGCTTTTGTGTAGTTAGTTGAGTTGCTACTGTGATTGAAGGAAGCGTAGGAGTAAGAGAGGAATGTGTCTGACATAAATAATTGATAACTAATATATAGTTGATAAGAAAATTAATAAACTAATAAATAGTTGATAAGAAAATTTTTGGTACCTTCTTTAGACCATTCTCCTAGACTGCCATTTAGTTTTATTTTTTAATATTTTATTTCTTTTTTAATGTGTGTATAAGAGAGATATCGAGATAAAGAGCAGAAGGTGGCACAGTGGATAAAGCACTGGACTCTCAAGCATGAGGCCCTGAGTTCAACCCCTGGCAGCACATGTACCAGAGTGATGTATAGTTCTTTCTTCCTCTCTTTGTATCTTCTCAATGAATAGATAAATAAAATTTAAAAGGGGGGGATCCAGGAGGTGATGCAGATAAAGCATTGCACACTCAAGCATGAGGTCCGAATTTCAATCCCTGGCAGTACATGTACCAGAGTGATGTCTGGTTCTGTCTCTCCCCATCTTTATCATAAATAAATAATAAATAAATGAGAGAGAGAGAGAGCTAATGATACTAGAGTGTTCAACTCGGATTTATGGTGATGTTGAGGATTGAACATAGGACCTCAGAACCTCAGGCATGAAAGTATTTTTGCATAACCATTATGCTGTCTCCCCAGACTTTTAAAAATTTTTTATTTTATTTTTATTTCAATGAAAGAGCAATGAGAGAGAGACCACTGACCTGAGCACTGCTCAGCTTTGGCTTACAGTGGTGCTGCGGATTGAACCTGGGACCCCAGAGAATCTTAGGCGTGAGAGTCTTGCAATAACCAGCCCCCCTTAATTATTTTTTATTTTTATATTTATTTATTCCCTTTTGTTCCCCTTGTTGTTTTATTGTTGTAGTTATTACTGTTGTTATTGATGCCATCATTGTTTGATAGGACAGAGAGAAATCGAGAGAGGAGGGGAAGACAGAGGGTGTGTCAGCACTCAGCCCCCAGGATTTTCTTTATTTAAAGACTCCTTTATGGTCCGATGGAAGTGCCCAGGTTCAAGCCCCTGCCCCCACCTGCAGGGGGAATGCTTTGTGAGTGGTGAAGCAGTGCTACAAGTGTCTCTCTTTCTCTTTCCCTATTATTCCCTTCCCTCTTGATATCTGGCTGTCTTTAACAAATAAAATAGTGATAATAATAAAAAGACTCACTTATTAATGTTGGTCTGTAGGGAGAAGGAATAGAGCATCACGCTGGCACATGTGTTACCAGGGGTTGATCTTGGGACCACATGGCTTAGACATTTATCCACTATACCGCCTCCCAGCCACACCAGAATTTATATTCATAGATTTCCCAGATGATAGTGCTAAGCACATTTACAAGAATGACCATCAATGAGCAGAAGCCAAGGAACCAAGCAGGGATATAAGTTCTTAGTGTGTCTGTACTAGATGTGCCCCCCAAGCTGAACAGCCTTAACATTTTCTTAATGTTTATTTAATTGATAAGACAGAGAAATTGAAAGGAGAAAGGGTGATAAGGAGAGAGAAAGACATCTGTAGAACTTATAAACTTATCCCCTTCAGGTGGGGACTAGGGCCTTGAACTTGGGTCATTGTGCATGGTAATGTGTATGCTCAGCCAGGTATGCCACTCTACAGCCCCTCTTAATAAGTTTTACACATTATCAGTAAATTTTGCAATTTACCAATATTAGTTGTCAGGGTTGTTTTAAAATAAATATAATGAATGTATTTTATGATGCCCAAAATGTTCCTTGATTTGCTAATATCCTACTTTTGTCTTTTTTGTTTTTTAAAGCTGTTTGGTGTGTTTTGGGCTGCCTACAGTGCTGCTTCACTGTTAGTGGGTGAAGAATTCAAGACCAAAAAGCCTCTCCTGATTTATCCAATCTTTTTATTATACATATATTTTTTGTCCTTATATACTGGGGTGTGATCTAAGGTCATGTATATAAGTAAAAAGAGATAATGTTACATTTATGTGTAAGCTGGGAATTCTTGTTGAAGGGATTAAAACAGACCTATTGTTGGTAAAATTTATATGTTCCAGATGCAAAAGCAAGTATAAGGTATTTTTAAAGAAAACATTTTTTTTTGTATTTAATAGAGCAGTTACGGTTATCGAATTTTCTGTCAGAATTCTAAATTCTGTTTGATTCCTCATATTCCAGTGAATAAAATATGAAAGCATCGTGTTTTTAAGATTGTATCAATATTCACATAAAATCTTGTGCCAAAAGCACGTGGTATAGTGATTACATCTAACTTAAAGGGTAAATATGACAACATCCTGAAAATCTAAAAGTGCAATTTTTTTCTTTAAAGGGGTTCTCCTGCATTTCAGATCCTTGTAGATATATATTTATATTTATACATATATATTTATGAAATAATTCTTATTCACAAAATATATTTCTGAATAACCTAAAAATTAAGATATTTTAAATCAGATGCTTACACTTTAATTTGGCCATTAGTCTTTTTATTTATAAATTTAAATTTGTTTTTACAATTGTATATAATTTTTAAAATCTGTGTGCTTCAGTTTGTCCTTGTTAAGAATTCTTAATAATGACTACAAAATTTTAACAATTGCTAATGTAGATTTGATTTATTTGGGTTTGCTTTTAATAACTATTTTTGAATGTCTAAACACTTGATCTAAAGTTTCTGTTTATCTTTCTGACCAAAGGAATAAGAAGTATAATAGATAAGGTATTCGTTAAATTTGTCAATAAGTAGAGAAAAACAGTAATATTTGTAGCATCAGTAAATATTTTTAAGTAGTACTCCTAAATCATAAAATTTGCTGGGAAAATGATCTTTAGAAATCTTGTGGTCCTGAGCAATGTTATATGAACTAGAAAAAAAATAATAAAATGTTTCCCAGCTGTGTGTTTTGCTTTCTAATACTTTGGCTACTTGATATTATAACAAGTATCAGGAAATAGCATAACTGTTAATTTCACAAGAAAGTGAGAAATTCACTTATTTGACATATTTTAATGAATGAAATTTTTGTTGTGAGTAATTTTAGAAATTTGCCTAAACTTTAATACTGCTTTGTAAAGTTGATAAAATATTTTATGTTGGGAGTTGGGAGGTAGAGCAGCAGGTTAAGCGCATGTGGCGCAGAGCGCAAGGACTGGAGTAAGGATCCCAGTTGAGCCCGTGGCTCCCCACCTGCAGGGGAGTTGCTTCACAGGCGGTGAAGCAGGTCTGCAGGTGTTTGTCTTTCTCTCCCCCTTTTTGTCTTCCCCTCCTCTCACCATTTCTCTCTGTCCTATACAACAACAACGACATCAGTAATAATAACAATAAAAACAAGGGCAACAAAATGGAATAAATATTTAAAAATTTTTAATATATATTTTATGTTCATAAAATAGCAATTACCTCTTACCTGTTAGGAAATTATTGTATTGCCTTTTCTGATCTCATCTGGAAGAGTTATTAGCTGGTATCCTCAAAATGAAAAGGTGTGGACACCTTTTGGTATGTATTCCTTTCACAGTCATATCCATTAAGAGATATTCAGAGGGGGCTGGGCGGAAACGCAGCATGTTAAGTGTACATGATGTGAGGCGGAAGGACCGCCTTAAGGATCCCAGTTCTAGCGCCCGGCTCCCCACCTGCACAGGGGGATGGTTTCACAAGCAGTAAAGCAGGCCTGCACGTATCTTTCTCTCCCCCTCTTCATCTTCCCCACTTCTCGATTTCTCTCTGTCCTATCCAACAGCAGCAGCAGCAATCACAACAGTGGCAACAAAATGGGAAAAAATGGCCTCCAGAAGCAGTGGATTCATAGTACAGACACAGAGCCTCAGTGATAACCCTGGAGGCCAAAAAATAAGAGAGATTCAGCAACTCTAAAATAAGCCTACAGGTTACCCACGTACAAGGCCTATCTCCTTCACCTATAAAAAAGAGAAAGAAAGAAAAGATTATTCTATGTAGCTGGAAAAGTGGGGCTACCTTTGGGACAGAATGATGAGAAAATTATATGCAGATTTAGGGAAACATAGTAATAAACAAGGAAATAGAACCTCTAAAGTGTAAAATAGTGTGAGATAACAAGGACAACTATAATGACTGAAGTGTCAGCTTTAAGAGTACCTGGGGGAAGTTGCACAAGGACTGGCTTAAGGATCCCGATTTGAGCCCCTGGCTCCCCACCTGTAGGGGGGGTCACTTCACAAGCAGTGAAGCAGGTTAAAAAAAAAAAAGAGTACCTGGTTGAGCGCACTTTACAGTGCACAGGGACCCGGGTTCAAGCCCCTGGTCCCACCTGCAGGGGGAAGGCTTCATGACTGATGAAGCAGGGCTGCAGGTGTCTCTCTGTGTCTCCCCCTGTCTATCACCTCCTTCCCTCTCAATTTCTGGTCGTCTCTATCCAATATATAAATAAAGATAATAAAAAATACCTGGGGAAAAAAAAATTTTGCCTCCAGGGTTATCACAGGGGCTCAGTACTGACACTACAAATCCACTGCTCCTGTGGACATTTTTTTTGGATAGGACAGAGAGAAATTGAGAGAGGAGGGAAAGATAGGAAGAGAAATACACCTGTAGACCTGCTTCACTGCTTGTGAATTGACCCCCCTACAGGTGGGAAGCTGGGTGCTCAGACCAGGATCTTCGTGTAGGTGCTTATGCTTTGTATTTGTAGTATGCCTGCTTGACCTGGTGCTACACTGCCCGGCCCTCCTTGGGGTACACTTTACTACAGTGGATCATTGTATTCTAATGTTGACCCTCAATCTGGTTAGGGTTTTTTTTGTTTGTTTGTTTTTTGTTTTATACCTGTACCACCCCACCACTCCTGAGGATGCTACCCATTTTTGGAATAGAGTAGGAGAGACATAGAAGGGGTCACACCACAGCATTGCTCCACAGCCCTTCAAGCCTCCTCTTTCCATAATGTTTCTATGTGGTGGCTGGGGGATTGAATCCAGTACCTCATATATGGTCAACTGTTTGCTCTATAAGGTGTGCAGTTTCCAAACCCCAGAAGTTAGGTTTTTACTAAGCAGTAAATAAAGGCATTTGATGACCAACTCTATCAAAAAACAGTTTTTGTTTTGTTTTGTTTTGCTTTTGTTTTTTTACCAGAGCATTGTTGATCTCTGGCTTATAGTAGTGCAGGAGATTGTACCAGGGACTTTGAAGCCTGAGGCATGACAGTCTGTTTGTATAACCATTATGTAATCTACCTTTTGCCCCAGTTTTAGCTTTTAAGCTATAGTTTAATATGTGAATGAGAAATTCACTTACAACTCATGTTTGTTCCTATTGCTGTATGAGAAAATGAAGTATTAATGTTCTAAAAAATGACTGTACAATCATAACAGTTGATCTTCAGAACTGTGCTGTTTAGATATATACATATAATTTATGTTTTAAACTTAGCCACCATCTTTTGTGTTTTAATGAGCAAAGCAGTTAAAATGCTATCGCTTTGAAAACATGATTTGTAAATATCCTATGTTCAGTACTGCTTCAACTAATTATGATAAAGTGACCATAACAATATCCCCTTTTTGAATTTTATCTTCATATTTTTAAAGCAGAACTGGCAGATTGTCTCTTACAGTTGTGTTTGTATGTTTTACCAGTTGTAGTAATCCTGAATATAAACTCTTTATAAAAATAAAAGACATATATACTTCTGTTTCAGTTTGGTTATAAAATAGTCGAGATTTGAAATTGAAATCTACAGTGACAGTCATTGGCACCCTTGGTTAAGTGCACACATTATTGTGCATGTGATCTCAGGTTCAAGCCCCCACCCCCACCTGCATGGGGATACTTTGTCGGGTTATGTCACGGGCAAGAGGGAAGAGACCAGGAACTCGCAGCGGAGTGGGAATGCAAATCTTTATTCACGCAGACGTCCCAGAATTGGGTGTGAGCACAGCAGTTCAGGCCACGTGGAGCTAGCAGAATGGCCGCCTCCCACTATGCCCACCAGCCCTTCTCCAGGTCGCAGAAGAGAGAAGAGCAAAGAGAGCGAAAGTGGAAATAGGAGAGGCTTTTATGGGAGGATTTTGGAGTCAAGACGGGATTGGCTAGGAAAGGGGGTGGAGAGAGGCAAAAGGCATTTTGGGAAGGTGGAAGTGTCCTTAGCAACTGTTGCAATGGTTTTAACTGAATTAGCAATACCCCGAGGGGATAATGTGGTGAATATCTAAATAATACTTGCATGGAAATATAGTGGTTTGTGGGCCCTGCCAATGTTTGACCACATCTGTACAATTTCCCAACACCTCCCCCTTTCCTTTTATCTAACGGCTATCATATAGGGAATTTAGAGTGGAGCAGGCTTAATGTTTATTAAGGAATGCCAGGCTCCGGGGGGAAGATGCAGGATGTTTTTGTGGGGGAGGAAAGACTTACATAGCCGCCAACCTTGTGAGATTTATGTGTCCCCCCCTTTTTGTTCAACCCCTCTGTAGAGAGAGAGAGACACTAACCTGGAGGGACTCATCTCATAGGCTAAGCTCTGTCAGGCTCCACCATCTCTTTACACTTTTTTTTTTAAATATCTTTCTCTTCTTATCTAATCGTCACATTTAAATGGGTCAATGTCTGTAAAAGACTCCAGCTCTGACAGAGGAATAGTAGTGTAGGGGTGAACAGAAACCTTTTGGGCATAAACCTGAATGATATCATGCAGGCTTTTTCAAAAGAACTGGAACAACACAGGAAGGGACAAGTAGGAGAGCAGCAAGAGCCAGTGTGATGCGAAGGGGAGGCCTGGTGGGCAAAGAGACATTTCTTGTCTCTGGGGGCGTCTCCTGCCTCTGGGGGCAGGGCCTAGTAATATGGGGGGTTTCTCGCCTCTGGAGGCATCTCCTGCCTCTGGGGACAGAGCCTAGTAATGAGGGGGAGTTCTTGCCTCTGGGTGCAGGGCCTGCAGGCAAAGGGGCGTGGCCTATAGAGTCCCAAGACAGCAACCTGTAATTATCATTGTATTGAGTATAATTTAGGAATATTTATACAGGTGTATGAACCAGTGTTAAAGTTGCTTATTTCTCAAAGCAACCCATCACTACCAGCCAGAGTTAAGTATAGCTGTGGTGAAAAAATAAAATTGTTTAGCTCATAACTTTAAGCCATCATATATAATGTGTTTCCAAAAATTCTCTCAAATGTTGAGGTACTAGTGCAGAGTTCTAAGTAAATGAAAAATTACATTGATTTAAAACATGAAACAGTTGTTTTTGTTTAAATTTTGCATAAGATTTAGTCTGTTTTTAAAATTCTGGTTTAGGGAGTTGGGCAGTAGCGCAGCGGGTTTAAGCGCAGGTGGCACAAAGTGCAAGGACCGGCATAAGGATCCGAGTTCGAGCCCCCGGCTCTCCACCTGCAGGAGAGTCACTTCACAAGTGGTGAAGCGGGTCTGCAGGTGTCTTTCTCTCCCCCTCTGTCTTCCCCTCCTCTCTCCATTTTTCTCTATCCTATCCAATAACGATGACAACAGTAATTACAGCAATAAAAAAGGACAACAAAAGGGAATAAATAAAGGAATAAATTGAACTTCACAAGCTGATGTTGTAAAAGCACGTTTTTCATATTCAACAAAACTGATCAGGTACTTTGAGTTGTTTCTTATTCACAGTGTGATTAGTGCATGCCTTAACCAGTTTTAGGAAATTATAACACTACTGTTCTTAAAATATTTCAGTTTGGGAGTCGGACGGTGCAGCGGGTTAAGTGCACATGGCACAAAGCACAAGGACCAGCATAAGGATCCTGGTTTGAGCCCTCGGCTCCCCACCTGCAGAGGAGTCGCTTTTCAAGCAGTGAAGCAGGTCTGCAGGTGTCTCTATCTTTCTCTGCCCCTCTCTGTCTTCCCCTCCTCTTTCCATTTCTCTCTGTCCTATCCAACAATGACTATAACAATAAAATAATAAGGGCAACAAAAGGGAATAAATAAATATAAAAAATATTTTAAAAAACACTTCACAGTTCTTCTGAAATAGTTAAACAAATTAGGCTTATTTTGGTTTTGTGCAGAAAAGGAGAACACACAAACACAAAATAAATAAATAAGAGAACACGCATCGTGAGAACTACATACAGAGAATCTCCAAGTGCTAAACAGGACCCACTGTATAGGATTTAGGCTCCTGTGAGTACAGTTCTTTTTTTTTTTTAAGTTTAGTTTTTGTTTATTATTGTCTTTATTGGATAGAGACAGTCAGAAATTGAGAGGGGTGGAGAGCTAGAGAGACACCTACAGCCCTGCTTCACCACTTGCAAATCTTTCCCCCTACCAGGGGCTCAAACCTGGTCCTTGAGCACTGTAACGTGCACTCAACCAGGTGAGCCACCACCAGACCCCTGAATACAGTTCTTTACATGGGTTAAAAAAAAATTACCCTCAGTAATATTCAGCACTGATACTTATAATCATGTAACAATAATTATAGGGTTTTAAAATTTTATTTACTTATTTATTTGCCTCCTTATTGCTGGGGATTTGTGCCTGCACTACGAATCCACTGTTCCTGGAGGCCATTTTTCCCATTTTTGTTGCCCTTGTTACCCTTGTCATTGTTGTTCTTACTGCTGCTGCTGTTGTGAAGTGACACCCCCTTTCCCCGCAGGACTTGCCATGTGCACTTAACCTGCTGCTACCACGCTACCCCTATATAACTTTTTATTATGTGAAGGGAGGTGGTTGAGAGGGAGAAAGAGAAACCTGTAGCACCGCTTGATCACTTATGAAGTATCCCCCCCTGCAAGTGCGGACTGCTTCCCAATCCTTGTGCACTGTAGCGTGTGCACTCTACTATGGGACACTGCCACCCAACCTCCTGTTCTCTCTCTTTTAAAATTTTTTATATTTATTTTCCCTTTAGTTGTCCTTGTTTTTATTGCTGTAGTTATTATTGTTGTTGTTATTGATGTCATTGTTGGATAGCACAGAGAAATGGAGAGAGGAGAGAGCGACTCCCCTGCAGGTGGAGGGCCAGGGGCTCGAACCTGGATCCTTATGCCAGGCCTTGTGCTTTGCACCACATGCGCTTAACCCGCTGCGCTACCACCCGACTCTTTTTTTTTTTTTTTAACACCTACAGTTTATTTTCACAAGAGGAGGTAAACCAGAGTATTCCTCAGCTCTGATATATGATAGTGCCAGGGGTAAAACTTGCAACTTCTGGGGTGTCAGGCCTGCAAGTCTGGTATGACAAGTACTGTGCAGTTTCCCACAAACCCATAGATAAGCTTCAGTGAACCCCTTGATTACATAATATTGAATGGTTGGGAGTCTGGTGGTAGCGCAGCAGATTAAGCACACGTGGCGCGAAGCATAAGGACCGCAGTAAGGATCCAGGTTCAAGCATTTGAACCACCTTCAGGGCGGTTGCTTCACAAGTGGTGAAGCAGGTCTGCAGATAGCTTTCTCTCCCCCTCTCTGTCTTCCCCTCCTCTCTCCACTTCTCTTTGTCATATCTGACAACAACAGCAACAACAATGGGAAAAAGATGGATGCCAAGAGCCATGAATTCATAAGACAGGCACTGAGCCCCAGTGATAACCCAGGAGGCAAAAAAAAAAAAAAAACACTAAAAAGAGTGGCCCGACAGTTGTGCACCAGGTTAAACATACATTGTACGAAGCACTCAGATCCCAGTTCAAGTCCCTGGCTCCTCCTTGCAGGTGTCTTATCTCCCTCTACCTTTCCCATCCCTCCCCTCTCAATTTCTCTCATACCCAAAAAATAGCCACAAGAGCAGTGGATTCATAGTGCAAGTACTGAGTCCTGGCAATAACTCTGGAGGTAAGTAATAATTAAAGGGTAAGCACCACTAGATCACGAAGCAACCATGTTTTGTGATCTTTATTTAGAATTATTTCCTGCCAATTAGTAGTCTTTTCACAGAAAACAATAAAAATATTCCTGTTCCTGGTGATTAGCCTAGGTACTAAATTCCTCATATTCAGCCTTTTCTGCCAAATGGGACTTAGAAAAATATCCTGACCTTGGGGGTCAGGTGGTAGTGCAGCCGGTTAAGCGCACATGGCACAAAGCACAAGGACCGGCCTAAGATCAGCAGAGATGGGACGGTTAGCGCAACAGGTTAAGCGCATACAGCGTAAAGCGCTAGAACTGGTGTAAGGATCCCGGTTGGAGACCCCGGCTTCCCACCTGCAGGGCGGTCGCTTCACAAGCGGTGAAGCAAGTCTGCAGGTGTCTGTCTCCCCTCCACTCTCGATTTCTCTCTGTCCTACCTAACAACAACATCAATGGCAACAATAATGACAGCAACAAAATGGGGGAAAAATGGTCTCCAGGATCAGTGGATTCCAAGCCCCAACAATAACCCAGGAGGCAAACAAAACAAAACAAAACATGGGAGCTGGGCAGTGGTGCAGTGGGTTAAGCGCACGTGGCGCAAAGGGCAAGGACCGGCTTAAGGCTCCTGGTTCCAGCCCCGGCTCCTCACCTGCAAGGGAGTCGCTTCACAGGCAGTGAAGTAGGTCTGCAGGTGTCTGTCTTTCTCTCCCCGTCTCTGTCTTCCCTATCTCCATTTCTCTCTGTCCTATCCAACAACAATATCAATAATAACTACAACACAACAATAAAACAAAGGCAACTAAAGGGAAAATATTTTTTAAAAAATTTAAATTAAAAAATATATATCGGGAGTGGGGCAGTAGCATTAAATGAATGTCACTTTAACTGAACTCAGGGACAAGTGAAACTTGATTTGACACAGAAAGAAAAAACTCTTCCATGCAGATAGATTAGTAAGGGACAGGAAAATAGCTAACCTGGGTAGTGCGTTCACTTTGTCTTGCACACAACCCAGGTTTGAACTCTTCCATCACAACAGTGGAGGATCCTTTGTCACAGTTCTCTCCCTCTTTCCCTCTCACCTCATTCCCCATTCCCTCTTCCAATATTGTAAGAAGTCATCCTAGAGTGGTGAACTGAGGATGGGGGACAAAAAGTTGGAGTAACAGGTAACTACTGATAGAAGAAAATGAAATCCCATTGGCTGAAGTTGAGTGGTCTGTGAAACTGAACAGGTAAGTTGGCACTGTACTTGATATTCTTGTGCTTAGTTTCTTTGTCAGACCTTTCTTTAGTAGTATAGTAGAAACACAATTCTGGTTGGTTTGTTTTCCTCCAGGTTTATCAGGAGCTCAGTGCTGGCACTAGGAATTCACCACTCCTGGCAGCCATTTTTTTTTTTCTATTTTATTTGCTAAGACAGAGTAACAGGTAAGGAAGACATAGGGAGAGAAAAAGAAAGAAAAGACCGGCAGACCTGCTTTGTCCCCCTTACAGGTGAGAAGCTAGGGGCTTGAACCCGGATCCTGGCGCAGGGCCTTGTGTTTTAGTACTATGTGCACTTTAACTGGGTGCTCCAATGTCTGCCCCCCTCTACTCTTGATATATACCCAACAGAAATGCATATACGTATGCTACTAGTTACCTGTAGTAACATCACTTGTAATAGCTAAAAATTAGGAACGATTGTTCATCAAAAGTAGACTGAATAAATAGAATTATACAGTGGGATCTTATGCAGTGAAAATGAGTGACTAGAACAACATCCAAGAACAGAGAATCTCACAAACATGAGTGAAGCAGAAGATACCAAATAATTTATACTGTATTCCATCTGCATGAAATTTAAAAATGAACAAAATAAAGCTATGGTGTTTAGAGATGCATTTCGAGATGAAAAGTCTTTTTTTATAGTTTATCGAAATAATTGAATAGTTGAACAAATGCCACCACAGTGCAATTGGCTAATATAGCCGGAAAGATTTATTGTACAGGTAGGGTTACATTCAACCACAGCCAACAACAGAACTAATCCAGGACGTCAAGTCAAAGGCAAAAGGGACTGCTTTGGTATGAGTAAAGAGGGTCTCTATTAGGTGGGTGGTCATGTCAGTAACGTGACAATGGCTTCTAGAGCCACTGAAACAAGGTAAGTGGCAGCATGCTGTCCAGTGTGTCCCAGCCGCCCTAGCTGCTGCTGCTGTGGCTTCCATGCATGCACAAGCTGGGTTGGATCTGTGCCTCATTTTTTGCGCTTCATCCTGCATGCTCATTTCTTCCTCCACTTGCTTATCATCCTTAAGAGTCTTCCAGGAAGATGATGCTAAGGTCAAGAGCACAAAGTCATTTTCCTAGGAAGCAAGAAAATGATTGATTCCCAGTCAGGTAGGTGGTTACTCTTATTCAGGAAGGAGATGAGTGGTATTGGAGTCATTGGAGAGTCATACAGAGCACTTCTTTCATGGATGTTCAATTTCAGATAATTCACTAAGCTGCAAGATTTATGTTCTTCTGTGTATGTATTAGAGTGCCACATAACTGTTAGTGGTTTTCATACTACACGTTTAACAAATCATCACTTTGCATCCTGTTTTCATGCATTAATATGCCATGAGTCATCTTTTCATGCTATACAGAATTCTTTTTTTTTTTTTTTTTTGCCTTAGGGTTATTGCTGGGGCTCAGTGCCTACGCTACGAATCCACTGCTCCTAGAGGCCATTTTTTCCCATTTTTGTTGCCCTTGTTGTTGTTATTGCTGTTGGATAGGGCAGAGAGAAATTGAGAGAAGAGGGGAAGACAGGAAGGGGGAGAGAAAGACACCTGTAGACCTGTTTCACTGCTTGTGAAGCTGGGGCTTAAATTGGAATCCTTATGCCTGTCCCTGTGCTTCGAGCCATGTGTGCTTGACCTGCTGCTACCACCTGGCCCCCAGAATTCTCTCTCCTTTTTTGCCTCTAGGGTTACCATCGGGGTTCGGTGCTGGTACTGCCAATCCACTGCTTCTGTGGGCCAAGTCCGGAGTTCAGTCCCCGGCACATGTACCAGAGTGATGTCTGGTTCTTTCTTTCCTGTCTTTCTTATGAATAAATAAATTCTTTTTTAAAAAATCTGACTTAAGTTTACAAGCATTACTAATAAATAAGGCTCAAAGGGCTAGTGTAGTGTCCAAGCTAGTTAGTCTAAAAAACATATTGTCCTAGTACTGAGTAAACATTAACTATTATAATTTTAATACAATTTTATTGATTTACCATTGGTTTACATTGTTGTATATATTGTAGCTTCATAAAACTTCCAACGTCTTCCACTGTTAACTGTTATATTGGCCTTTTTTCTTTTTTTGCCTCCAGGGTTATTGCTGGGGCTTGGTGACTGCACCACAAATCCACTGCTCCTGAGGCCTTTTATTTTTCCCCCTTTTGTTGCCCTTGTTTTTTTATCATTGTTGTGGTTATTATTATTATTATTGTCATTGATGTCATTGTTGTTGGATAGGACAGAGAGAAATGAGAGAGGAGGGGGAGAGAAAGATAGATACCTGTAGACCTGCTTCACCACCTGTGAAACGAACCCCCTGCAGGTCGAACCGGGATCCTTACACCAGTTCTAGCGCTTTACGCTGTATGCGTTTAACCTGTTGCACTAACCGTCCGATCTCTGCCTTTTTTGAAAATATGAATTTTTATTTATTTATGAAAAAGTAGGAGAGAAAGAAAGAACCAGACATCACTCTGGTGCATGTGCTGCCAGGGATTGATCTCAGGGCCCAATGCTTGAAGGTCCAGTGCCTTATCCACCGCACCACCTCCTGGACTATACTATTGGCCTTTTCTTTACCAGAGCACTGCTTCGCTCTAGTTTGGAACATTATAAACCATTATTGAATCACTAATAACTAGTCTTTAAAGATGTTATTTTTCTTTATTTTTATTAATGTGTTGGATAGAGACACAGAGGAGGGAGAGAGAAGACACCTGCAGCACTGCTTCGCTGCTTGTGAAGCTTCCCCCTATAGGTGGAGAACAGAGGCTAACATGTCCACTGTACCAGTGTGCTATCTCCTGACCTCTAATAAAGCATTTATTTTTGCCAGAGCACTGCTCAGCTCTGGTTATGGTGGTATGGGGGATTGAACCTGGGACTTTAGAGCCTCAAGCATTAGAACCTCTTAGCATGACCACTATGTAATCTCTCCTGCCCATTTAATAAATTTAGTAAAGAACATGCCTACGTGTGTGACCTGCCAGTTCTCTATAAACAGAGAAAATACATGGACTGGGGCCTAGAAGTTTTATGTGTTCATCAGCTTATGTTCATTCTGTGAAGTGGAATTCCCAGCAATAATCAGAAATGTTCTATATTCTATACTGTCCCTGCAATGACTGCTGACCACATGGCGACTGAGCACTGGGCATGGAGTGAGTGCAACTGAGGAACTGGTTTAATTTTTTTTTAATCTTAATTTTTTTTTTAATTTTATTTTTCCTTTTGCTGTCCTTGTTTATCGTTGTTGTTGTTATCGCTGTCATTGTTGTTGGATAGGACAGAGAGAGATGGGGAGACAGAAAGGGGGAGAGAAAGACACCTACAGACCTGCTTCACCGCCTGTGAAGCGACTCCCCTACAGGTGAGGAGACTGGGACTTCAACCTGGATCCTTATGCTGGTCCTTGTCCTTCATGCCACGTGCCCTCAACCCGCTTAACCACCGCCCGGCACTGGGAACTGGTTTAATTTTAAAGAGCAGCATGTGACTCATACATTCCTTACGGTCAGAGCTGTGAGTGTTCATAAACTCTACTAATAATATCCCAAACTGGCAACAGCCCAAGTAAACAGATGAGATGCCATCACAGTAGAATATAATAAAATTGAAAGATCTGAAACATTTTTTTTAATTTGGATAGAAACACAAAACTGAGAGGGAAGTTGAGATAGAAAAGGAGAGAAAGACACCTGCAGCACTGCTTCACTTTTGAAATACCCCCACCCCATCCCCACCAGTGGGGTTGGGGGCTTGAATATGGGTCCTTGCTCATGGGAACATGTGTGCTGTACTAGGTAAGTCACCACGTGGTCCCCTGAATCTATGTTTTAAAGTTATTATCTTGTGCCAATGAGATAGCACAGTGTTCAGTGGTCCAGGATGTGGCTCAGTGGATAAAGCAGTGGACTCTCAAGCATGAGGTTGGCACATGTACCAGTTTGATGTCTGGTTCTTTCTCTCTCTCCTCCTCTTTCTCATGAATAAATAAATAAATAAATAAATAAAAAAGAGAGACAATGGAATACTACTCAGCTGTAAAAAATGGTGACTTCACCGTTTTCAGCTGATCTTGGATGGACCTTGAAAAAATCATGTTGAGCGAAATAAGTCAGAAACAGAAGGATGAATATGGGATGATCTCACTCTCAGGCAAAAGTTGAAAAACAAGATCAGAAAAGAAAACACAAGTAGAACCTGAAATGGAATTGGCATATCGCACCCAAGTAAAAGACTCTGGGGTGGGTGGGTGGGGAGAATACAGGTCTATGAAGGATGATAAATGACATAGTGGGGGTTGTATTGTTAAATGGGAAACTGGGGAATGTTATGCATGTACAAACTATTGCATTTACTGTTGAATGTAAAATATTAATTCCCCAATAAAGAAATAAATTTTTTTAAAAAAGAGATAGCATAGTGTTCATGCAAAAATCCTTCATGCCTGCACTTCAGGTTCGAAGTTCATGACATCACCACAAGCTAGAACTGATCTGATTAAAAATAAAGATAGATATAGATAATACTTATATATCTATATATAAATTCTAGGACTAGAGAGGTAGCATAATGATTAGGCAAAACTATTTTCATGCCTGAGGCACTGAAAGCTTCAGGTTCAGTCCCCAACACCATGATAAACCTGAGCTGAACGGTGCCCTGGTCTTCATCTCTTTCCTTAAATTTTTTTAGTATTTAATTTTTTTAAATTTCTTTATTGGGGAATTAATGTTTTACATTCGACAGTAAATATAATAGTTTGTATATGCATAACATTTCCCAGTTTTCCATATAACAATACAACCCCCACTAGGTCCTCTGTCATCCTTCTTGGACCTGTATTCTCCCCACCCACCCACCCCCGAGTCTTTTACTTTGGTGCAATATGCCAATTCTAGTTCAGGTTCTACTTGTGTTTTCTTTTCTGATCTTGTTTTTCAACTTCTGCCTGAGAGTGAGATCATCCCATATTCATTCTTCTGGTTCTGACTTATTTCACTTAACATGATTTTTTCAAGGTCCAAGATCGGCTGAAAACGGTGAAGTCACCATTTTTCACAGCTGAGTAGTATTCATATATATACCACAACTTGCTCAGCCACTCATCTGTTGTTGGACACCTGGGTTGCTTCCAGGTTTTGGCTATTACAAATTGTGCTGCCAAGAACATATGTGGACACAGATCTTTCTGGATGGATATGTTGGGTTCCTTAGGCTATATCCCCAGGAGAGGAATTGCAGGGTCATGGGGGTAGGTCCATTTCTAGCCTTCTGAGAGTTCTCCAGACTGTTCTCCACAGAGGTTGGACCAATTGACATTCCCACTGTTGTTTTCGACGGGTTATGTTGTTTTCACCGGGCTGGCTTCACAGGCGGGTAACAGACGACCAGGGACTCATGGTTGAGCTGTAGGCAGTATCTCTTTATTCATGCAGGACGCAGCACAATCTAAGATGAGCTAAGTTAAACTCAAAGTACAGTACTGTAAAACTCACAATGCTGTCTTTATATATACTTGCCAAGTAAGGTGGAAACAGGATGTGACATAGAGAGGGTGGAGAGAAAAGTGACTGGTGAAAATCAGAGTGTGACAAAGAGGGGGCAGATTAGGTGAGAATCCTATCACTGAACCACAAATGCCCTGGAGGGAGAGTGGAACTTGTTAACAGTGGTTATGTAAATAGAATGAAGTGGTTATGTAAATAGAATAGTGTTAAGCAGGGGGGATTTAAACCAAATGAAACAGAAGGGGTCTCATGCAAACCGACAATTCCCCCTTTCTTTTTAACTAATGGCCATTGTGGGGTGAACAGAAACGTATATCGTACAGGCGTTTTCAAAAGAACTGGCATAAGACATGGAAAACAAAATAGGTGAGCAGCAATAACCAGCGTGATGCCAAGGGGAGCTTTTCTTGCCTCAAAGGGCAAGGCCTAGCAGGCGAAATGGCATTTCTTGCCTCTGGGAATGCTTCATGCCTCTGGGGGCATCTCTTTCCTCAAAGGGCGTTTCCTGCCTCTGTGGGCATCTCTTGCCTCTTGGGGCGCTTCATGCCTCTGTGGGCATAACCTAATAAGGTGGGGGAGTTTTCTGCCTCTGGGACAGAGCCTGCAGGCGAGGGGACATGGTCTATAAAGTATCAAGGCAATTGGCTGAAGTTAGTCTTTGAGAAACACAGCAGCGTGTACCAGTAAGTCCAATGGAGGTGTCAGTCCAAAGTAGCTGACCACAGAAGAAAATGCCAGAGGATGAAAAGCTGCACGTCTGTCTCGATGGGGAATGTCGGCCACCAGAATTCTGCTTTTCTGTAGAGAGTGAGCTTTGGAGTCTGTGAATCTGTTTCTTCAGGTCGTGCCAGGTCTCATCATTGGTTTCCGGGGGTGTGTTGTAGTCATTCCATCTTGTGGGCGATGTCAGAGAACAGGATCCAAATGGATTTCCAGGAATTCCATTTGAGTAGATGCTTTTTCATGTGAAGACTTGACAGCTGAAATTCACTTACTTGTCAAACAAAACTTGTAGCAGATTAGAAGTTTACTATAATTGATAACTCCATTAAAATTGGAAGTCCTTTCTAGTATGATTTTAAGGTTGTTTAAACAGTTTAAACTCAATAAAATGTGGAAAGGTAAACAGAAGAACCACGGTTAAAAGCCTCAGGCATGAGAATAATTAACATAATCATTGCACTATCTGCCCCACCCATAACTCATACAGTTTTCAGGATTAAACGTTTCAGATTCATGTCAAGACGTAAAAGAGAAATCAAAGGAGGTTAAAAACAATTTTTTGGATTGTTTCTGGATGTCTCTAGAAATCATGGCTGCGTCCAGCATTTTTTTTTAAGTCAATGTCAAACAAAAATTCAGTCATTCAAATCATTCTCTTATGAAACGCAACTTGAACCAGATTATCAAGATCTCACCATGTAGGATTAAGAATCCCCGGAGGGCGTCCTAGTCCAAAAAGCTCCTCGAAATTCCATTTAGGGTGCTTCTGACTGTTCCTGCTGGATTGCTTCAGGCACCCATTTTTAAAAGCGTCTTCCCATTGAAGAAAGAATCCAATCAGGAGAGTAGAACTATCCACGTGTCTCCATACTTGGGAACTGCCAGGGTACTCGAGAATGTTCTTCAAATTAGAGTAGTCCTTCTCCATGGGAAACATGCGAGAAGAAGTCCAGAAAGTCCCAGGGGAAATCCCCATGCATGTCCCAAGGTCTACGATCACGGTCATAAAGAACCAAATTGTGGCCCGGAGCAAAATGTAGTCCTTTTCCTCAGGAAACATGGGAGAGGGAATCCAGAAAGTCCAAGGAGAAATCTCCGTGCATCTCCCAAGCTCTATGATCCCGGTCATAAGAAACCAAAGTTCCCGGTGAGGGAACCGAAGTGTGGCCCAGAGTAAAATGTTCCAGAGACAGAGAAACTGTCTCATAATGAAACAGTAGAGGCTTTGGCAAACCTCTTCGTGAGTAGAAGAGAAGACCATAGTGCATAGGTAGGCAAAGTCTTCACTTATCTGGGAGTTGCACAGGTCCGGTCCCACGTTGTAGGCGCCATATGTTGTTTTCGCCGGGTTAGGTTGTTTTCGCCGGGCTGGCTTCACAGGCGGGTAACAGACGACCAGGGACTCATGGTTGAGCTGTAGGCAGTATCTCTTTATTCATGCAGGACGCAGCACAATCTAAGATGAGCTAAGTTAAACTCAAAGTACAGTACTGTAAAACTCACAATGCTGTCTTTATATATACTTGCCAAGTAAGGTGGAAACAGGATGTGACACAGAGAGGGTGGAGAGAAAAGTGACTGGTGAAAATCAGAGTGTGACAAAGAGGGGGCAGATTAGGCGAGAATCATATTACTGAACCACAAATGCCCTGGAGGGAGGGTGGAACTTGTTAACAGTGGTTATGTAAATAGAATGAAGTGGCTATGTAAATAGAATAGTGTTAAGCAGGGGGGATTTAAACCAAATGAAACAGAAGGGGTCTCATGCATACCAACATCCCACCAGCAGTGTAGGAGGGTTCCTTTGCCCCCACACCCTCTCTAGCATTTGCTGCTGTTACCTTTTCTGATGTATGACATTCTCACAGGAGTGAAGTGGTATCTCATTGTTGTCTTGATTTGCATTTCTCTGACAATCAGAGACTTGGAACATTTTTTCATGTGTTTCTCAGCCTTTTGGATCTCTTCTGTGGTGAATATTCTGTCCATGTCCTCCCCCCAATTTTGGATGGGGTTATTTGTTGTCTTGTTGAGTTTGGCAAGCTCTTTATATATGTTGGTTATTAAACTCTTGTCTGATGTATGGCATGTAAAGATCTTCTCCCATTCTGTGAGGGGTCTCTTGGTTTGGGTAGTGGTTTCTTTTGCTGTGAAAAAGCAACTTTTTAATTTGATGTAGTAACATTTTGTAAAATTTAAGTAGTTTCACCACAAATGGAGGTCAGTCATGGTTAACTCAAAAAAAAAAAAAAAAAAAGATTGCCCTTGTTAAGAAAGAACTGAATGACGAGACAGCATAATGGCTATCAAATAACTCATGCCTTAGGCACTGAGGTCCCAGGTTCTATCTACAGCAACACCAGATGCCAGAGCAGAGCAGTGCTCTTTTCTCTATCTCTCCTGCATCTCTCTCTCTCTCTCTCTCTCTCAATTAAAAACAATAATAATTAGGGACAAACTGAAACATTTCAGTCTTGTTTGTTTTGCCAGTATGGTTATTACTGGAACTTTGTGTCTGCTCAAAGACACTGACTGGGACCCCCTGTAAGCATTGTTGTAAATCTTTTTAAAATATATATATTTATTTATTTATTTTCCTTTTGGTTGCCCTTGTTGTTTTTTTATTGTTGTTGTAGTTATTATTGTTGTTATTCATGTCATCATTGTTAGATAGGACAGAGAGAAATAGAGAAAGGAGGGGAAGACAGAGATCAGGAGAGAAAGACACCTGCTTCACCGCCTGTTAAGTGACTTCCCTACAGGTGGGGGAGCCAGGGGCTCAAACTGGGATCCTTAAGCTGGTGCTTGAGCTTTGTACCATATGTGCTTAACCCGCTGTGCTACCGCCCAATTCCCTTAATCTTTTTTTTTAAATATATTTATTTTCCCGTTTGTTGCCCTTGTTGTTTTTTATTGTTGTAGTTATTATTGTTGTTGATATCATTGTTGTTGGATAGGACAGAGAGAAATAGAGAGAGGAGGGGAAGACAGAGAGGGGGAGAAAAAGATAGACACTTGCAGACCTGCTTCACCACCTGTGAAGCGACTCCCCTGCAGGTGGGGAGCCGGGGGCTCTGACTGGAATCCTTAGCCGGCCATGTGCTTTGCACTATGTGTGCTTAACACGCTGTGCTACCACCCGACTCCCCTTCCCTTAATCTTCTTATAAAGACAGAAAGGGGGTTGGGTTTAGTGCACATGCTAGAGCACACATTTCACAGTGTACAGGACCTGGGTTAAAGCCCCTCAGCCACCACCTACAGGGGGAAGCTTCATGAGCAGCAAAGCAGTGCAGCAGGTGTCTATCACCACCTCTCCTCTCAATTTCTGTCTATATCCAGTAAGTAAATATTAAAAAGATATTTAAAAAAAGAGAGAAAAGGGGGCCAGGCGGTTGCACAGTGAGTTAAGCGCACATGGCATGAGACACAAGGACCAACACAAGGATCCTAGTTTGAGCCCCCGGCTCCCCACCTGCAGGGGAGTCACTTCACAAGTGGTGAAGCAGGTCTGCAGGTGTCTGTCTTTCTCTCCCCCTCTCTGTCTTCCCCTCCTTTTTCGATTTCTCTCTGTGCTATCCAACAACAACAGCAATAGCAACAATAACAGTAATAACAACGGGGGGGCAACAAAAATGAGAAGAAATGGCCTCCAGGAGCAGTGAATTCATAGTACAGGCACTGAGCCCCAGCAATAACCCTGGAGGCAAAAAAAAAGGGGGGGAAGAGAAGAGAAAGACACATGCAATCTTGCTCCATCACTTGTGAAGCGATGTAGATGTGGAAAGTGGGTTTTATTTTATTATTATTTTTTTAATATTTATTCCCTTTTGTTGCCCTTGTTGTTTTATTGTTGGAGTTATTATTGTTGTTATTATTGATGTCATTGTTGCTGGATAGACAGAGAGAAATGGAGAGAACAGGGGAAGACAGAGAAGAGGAGAGAAAGATAGATACCCGCATATTCTAACAGTTCTGGTCTACCAAGTGCTCTACGACTGGTACTTCCCTTTTTAAATCATTGAGTGCCTAGGGAAATAGTATAATGACTGTGCAAAAACACTTTCATGCTCCAGGAACCCAAGGTCCCAGGTTCAATTCCCAGCACTACCATAAGCCAGAAATGAGCTGTGCTCTGCTATATGATGATGATGATGATGATGATGATGATGATGATGATGACAAAGCATAGAAGATTCAAGAATTTCTGGAAGCAGGTCAGCATTCTTTAAAATTTTTTTTAATATTTATTTATCCCCCCCCCCTTTTGCTGACACTTGCAGACCTGCTTCACCGCCTGTGAAGCCACTCTGCTGCCGGTGGGGAGCCAGGGGCTGGAACCCGGATCCTTATGCTGGTCCTTGCGCTTTGTGCCACGTGCGCTTAAACGCTGCAATACCGCCCAACTCCCTTGTTGCCCTTTTTATTATTGTTGTTATTATTGATGTCGTTGTTGTTGGATAGGACAGAGAGAAATTGAGAGAGAAGGGGAAGCCAGAGGGGGAGAGAAAGATAGACACCTGCAGACCTGCTTCACCACCTGTGAAGCGATTCCCCTGTAAGTGGGGAGCCAGGGGCTCGAACTGTGATCTTTTTTTATTGTTTAATTTTTTAGTTATCTTTATTTATTGGATAGAGACAGTAAGAAATCGAGAGGGTAGGGAGTCGGGCTGTAGCGCAGCGGGTTAAACGCAGGTGGCGCAAAGCACAAGGACCGGCATAAGGATCCCGGTTCGAACCCCGGCTCCCCACCTGCAGGGGAGTCACTCCACAGGCGGTGAAGCAGGTCTGCAGGTGTCTATCTTTCTCTCCTCCTGTCTGTCTTCCCCTCCTCTCTCCATTTCTCTCTGTCCTATCCAACAACGACGACAACAACAATAATAACTACAACAATAAGACAACAAGGGCAACAAAAGGGAATAAATAAAATAAATATTAAAAAAAAAAGAAATCGAGAGGGTAAGGGGAGATAGAGAGAGAAAGAGAGGCACCTTCAGCCCTGCACCACTTGCAAAGCTTTCCCCCTGCAGATGGGGACCAGGGGCTGGAACCTGGGTCCTTGTGCATTGTAACATGTGCACTCAACCAGGTGTGCCACCACCTGGCCCCTCGAACTGTGATCCTTATGCCGGTTCTTGTGCTTTGCGCCACTTGCGCTTAACATGCTACGTTACCACCCGACTCCCAGGACAGCATTGTTATGAGCAATTTGCAACAGACTCAGGTTACCTTGAAGCTCAATTCCATGGACTGGTGAGTTCCTATTGGCTAGAGCACCACTTCACCACCTGCGAATGTAATCCAGGGCCTGGCTGTTCATGGTGAGCTCCTAAATCAATTTTTACATTTCTATGATGGGACCTCGTAGTGGCACACCTGGTACACAAGTTAGCATGTGCAAGAACCCAGGCTCAAGCCCCTGGTCCCCATCTGCAAGGGGAAAACCTTTACCAGCACTGAGGTAATGTTGCAGGTGTCTCTTTGTCATTCTCTCCCACTCTGCTTCCTCTGCCCCTCTCAATTTCTTTCTGTTTTTATTAACAAAGAAAAATAAAAGGCGGGAGTCAGGCAGTAGCACAGTGGGTTAAGTGCACGTGGCGCAAAGTGCAAGGACCGGCCTAAGGATCCCAGTTGGAGCCCACGGCTACCCCCACCTGCAGGGGAGTCGCTTCATAGTGAAGCAGGTCTACAGGTATCTTTCTTTCTCTCTTCCTCTCTTCCTCTCTGTCTTCCCCTCCTCTCTCCATTTCTCTCTCGACGACATCATCAACAACAATAATAACTACAACAATAAAACAATAAGGGCAACAAAAGGGAAATAAATAAATATATCTTAAAAAAGAAGCCCCCACACCTATGGACATCTAATCTTTGATAAAGGGACTCAGACTATTAAATGGGGAAAGCAGAGTCTCTTCAACAAATGGTGTTGGAAACAATGGGTTGAAACATGCAGAAGAATGAAACTGAATCACTGTATTTCACCAAATACAAAAGTAAATTCCAAGTGGATCAAGGACTTGGATGTTAGACCACAAACTATCAGATACTTAGAGGAAAATATTGGCAGAACTCTTTTCCGCATAAATTTCAAAGACATCTTCAATGAAACGAATCTAATTACAAAGAAGACTAAGGCAAGTATAAACCTATAAGACAGTATCAAATTAAAAAGTTGCTTTTTCACAGCAAAAGAAACCACTACCCAAACCAAGAGACCCCTCACAGAATGGGAGAAGATCTTTACATGCCACACATCAAATAAGAGTTTAATAACCAACATATATAAAGAGCTTGCCAAACTCAACAACAAGACAACAAATAACCCCATCCAAAATTGGGGGGAGGACATAGAATATTCACCACAGAAGAGATCCAAAAGGCTGAGAAACACATGAAAAAATGCTCCAAGTCTCTGATTGTCAGAGAAATGCAAATCAAGACAACAATGAGATACCACTTCACTCCTGTGAGAATGTCATACATCAGAAAAGGTAACAGCAGCAAATGCTAGAGAGGGTGTGGGGGCAAAGGAACCCTCCTACACTGCTGGTGGGAATGTCAATTGGTCCAACCTCTGTGGAGAACAGTCTGAAGAACTCTCAGAAGGCTAGAAATGGACCTACCCCCATGACCCTGCAATTCCTCTCCTGGGGATATAGCCTAAGGAACCCAACATATCCACCAGAAAGATCTGTGTCCACAAATGTTCTTGGCAGCACAATTTGTAATAGCCAAAACCTGGAAGCAACCCAGGTGTCCAACAACAGATGAGTGGCTGAGCAAGTTGTGGTATATATACACAATGGAATACTACTCAGCTGTAAAAAATGGTGACTTCACCATTTTCAGCCGATCTTGGATGGACCTTGAAAAAAATCATGTTGAGAGAAATAAGTCAGAAACATAAGGATGAATATGGGATGATCTCACTCTCAGGCAGAAGTTGAAAAACAAGATCAGAAAAGAAAACACAAGTAGAACCTGAAATGGAATTGGCGTATTGCACCAAATTAAAAGACTCTGGGGTGGGTGGGTGGGGAGAATACAGGTCCATGAAGGATGACAAATGACATAGTGGGGGTTGTATTGTTAAATGGGAAACTGGGGAATGTTATGCATTTACAAACTATTGTATTTACTGTTGAATGTAAAACATTAATTCCCCAATAAAGAAATAAATTTAAAAAAAAAAGAAACAGAAGGATGAATATGGGATGATCTCACTCTCAGGCAGAAGTTGAAAAACAAGATCAGAAAAGAAAACACAAGTAGAACCTCAAATAGAATTGTCATATCTCACCAAAGTAAAAAACTCTGGGGTGGGTGTGGGTGGGTGGGGAGAATACAGGTCCAAGAAGGATTCAGAGGACCTAGTGGGGGTTGTATTGTTATATGGGAATCTGGGGAATGCTATGCATGTACAAACTATTGTACTTACTGTTGAATGTAAAACATTAATTCCCCTATAAAAAAAATAGTACTAGGGAGTCGGGCTGTAGTGCAGCGGGTTAAGCGCAGGTGGCGCAAAGCACAAGGACCGGCATAAGGATCCCGGTTCGAACCCCGGCTCCCCACCTGCAGGGGAGTCGCTTCACAGGCAGTGAAGCAGGTCTGCAGGTGTCTGTCTTTCTCTCCTCCTCTCTGTCTTCCCCTCCCTCTCTCCATTTCTCTCTGTCCTATCCAACAACGACAACAACAATAATAACTACAACAATAAAACAACAAGGGCAACAAAAGGGAATAAATAAATTAAATAAATATTTTAAAAAAACATAAAAAAATAGTACTAAAAAAACAAAAAAAAAGAAGAAGAAGAAGAAGGCAAGGCACCTGGAGTAGCGGGTTCATCATGCAGGCGCTGAATACCAGTAATAACCTGGTGGTAATAAAAATGAATTAAAAATACGATAACAGTCCAAAATTAAGCATTTATAGCAAACTTATGTCCAATATTCTTTTTCATTGTTATAAAACCTTCCCAGAATAAATTGATGCTGATGTCATAACATGAGTCTACTTACTTTCAGGTCAGAATTACATTTGGCTTGCACATCATAAGCAAGGAAAGTGTTCTTGGGTCAGTGGCGTTAAAATAAATTTTTAAGCCCCACTATGGACTATTTCTAGATTACTTTAAAATAATAAATTTCCTTTGATGTGATCTAAAAGCCTAGAATCTTCACTCCCCCACTTTAACAATGTAGTAATTCTCACCCGATGCATGAATACTTTGAAGTTTAAATAAATAATAAGAGAAATAGCTCAGCTTCAGCTTGAGAGAAAGTCAGAGCACATCCTCTGGGCATGGACCTCAGAAGCCCATGACTCTGAGGGCCTGAGAATTGTTCAGGGAATAGACCTGACCTTAGGAAGGAAAGAATCAGGCATAACAAGTCTGGCAGTCTTCTGGGGAAGAAGCCATTTTATTTCAAAGCCATGTCAACATCACAGGAACCTGCAAAGCTCTTATTAACTAAATCTGCAATATGAACCTGCAAATGGAAAATGAAAGCAAAGGAATACACCTCACTGATCAGATAACAGGACCACAGTGAGAGAGAGAGCTTTTTTTTTTTTTTTTTAACCAGAGCACTGCTCAGCGCTGGTTTATAGGGGTGTGGGGGATTGAACCTGGGACTTTAGAGCCTCAGGCATGAGAGTCTCTACATAACCATTATGTTATACCCCCACCCTGAGAGATATCATTTTTAAGTAGAAAGACTTGTAGAAGAATTAATGAAACTAGAAAATCATCACTGAACAATCATAATGGATGCCAGAGCTAGAATAAGAGAACATTTATATAGAATCTCTACAAGATACCTACTAACTGCAAAGAGTAAACTAACAGCTTGATGTTGGAGAGATCTGGCAGATGTGGCATCTATGGCCATACCACCCTGAACACACCAGATCTCATCTGATCTCAGAAGCTAAGCAGGGTCGGGCCTGCTTAGTACTTGGATGAGAGATATGGCAGATGTTACTATGATCAATGTCACATCAGCAATAGTGAAATAGACCAGTTTGGTCTGCTACCAAAGCATCCACAGCTCAGCATTGCTTCTGCTGTTCTACTAAATGCACAGCTTGGATCTAACCATGAGGACCTATCAGGCAGATCCAAACTGAAGCTCTGTCCATGTCACAACTGATCCTTACTTTGTCATCTTTATTTATTTACTAGATAGAGACAGCCAGAAATCAAGAGGGAAGGAGGGGGGATTGAGAGGAAGAGAGACAGACACCAGCAGCACTGCTTCACCACTCGTGAAGCATTCTCCCTGCAGGTGGGGACCAGGGACTTGAACCTGGGTCCTTGCACATTGTAACATGTGCATTCAACCAGGTGCACCACCACCCAGCCCCTTATCTGTACTTTAAAAAAAAAATTATTTTATTCCCTATTGTTGCCCTTATTGTTTTATTGTTGTAGTTATTGTTGTCATCATTGTTGGATAGGACAGAGAGAAATAGAGAGAGGAGGGGGAAGACAGAGAGGGGGAGAGAAAGACAGATACCTGCAGACCTGCTTCACCACCGGTGAAGCAACTCCCCTGCAGGTGGGGAGCCAGGGCTCGAACCCGGATCCTTACAACGGTCCTTGAGCTTTGCACCACCTGTGCTTAACCCACTGTGCTACAGCCCAACTCCCATGATCTGTACTTTTTAAAATTGTCAATACTAGGGGCTGGGTGGTGGCACATGCACATACTACTATATGAAAGGTTCCGGATTCCAGTTCCTGCTCCCTATGTGTAGGGGGAAGCTCACAAGAGGTGAAGCAGGTCTGCAGGTATCTATCCCTCTCTCTCTCTATTCCCCGCTCCTAACTCAATTTCTCTCTAACATAGCCAATAAAATTGAAAGGAAAAACTGGCCACTAGTTGCAGTGGATTTGTAGTGTCAGCACCAAGCCCCAGCAATAACCCTGGGAAAAAAAACTATTAATGTAATTTCCTACATACACCAACAAACTACCTGTCTAAAGGCATGACAATTGAATGTACCATAGTCTCAGGTACTGCTCAGCTCTGGTTTATGTTGATGCAGGAGATTTAACCTGGGACTTCGAAACCTCAGGCAGGCATGAGAGTCACTTTCGATAACCATTATTCTTTTTTAAAATAATTATTTAAAAAAATATTTATTTATTTATTCCCTTTTGTTGCCCTTGTTGTGTTATTGTTGTAGTTGTTATTGATGTCGTTGTTGTTGGATAGAACAGAGAGAAATGGAGAGAGGAGGGGAAGACAGAGGGGGAGAGAAAGATAGACACCTGCAGACCTGCTTGTCTGCAGGTGGGGAGCCGGGGGCTCAAACCCGGATCCTTTTGCCGATCCTTGCGCTTCATGCCACATGTGCTTAACCTGCTATGCACACGACAGCAATAACAACAACAACAATAAACAACAAGGGCACCAAAAGGGAAAAAATAGCCTCAAGGAGCAGTGGATTAGTTGTGCAGCCATGGAGCCCCAGCAATAACCCAGAAGGCAATAAAATAAAAAAGAATAACTTGAAAGAAAGAAAGAAAGAAAGAAAGAAAACAGAACCAGAACATTATTCTGGCTCATTCCATGCCAGGGATTGAGAGTCCAAATCTTATGCGTAAGAGTGCAAAGCTTCATCCACTGTAGCACCTCCGAGCTCACTAAAGGCCATACAGCGGAGATACAAATGTCTATGGATTATTTATTTATTTATTTTAATTTCTTTATTGGGGAATTAGTGTTTTACATTCGACAGTAAGTATAATAGTTTGTACATGCATAACATTTCTCAGTTTTCCATATAACAATACAACCCCCACTAGGTCCTCTGTCATCCTTTTTGGACCTGTACTCTCCCCCCAACCCACCCCAGAGTCTTTTAAAATGTTTATAGATTGGGGGTCGGGCGGTGGCGCAGTGCGTTAAGCGCATGTGGCGCAAAGTGCAAGGACCGGCGTAAGGATCCAGGTTCGAGCCCCCGGCTCCCCACCTGCAGGGGAGTCGCTTCACAGGCGGTAAAGCAGGTCTGCAAGTGTCTATCTTTCTCTCCCCATCTCTGTCTTCCCCTCCTCTCTCCATTTCTCTCTGTCCTATCCAACAATGAATAGCGTCAACAAGGGCAATAATAATAACCACAACGAGGCTACAACAACAAGGGCAACAAAAGGGGGAAAAAATGGCCTCCAGGAGCGGTGGATTCATGGTGCAGGCACCGAGCCCAGCAATAACCCTGGAGGAAAAAAAAAATGTTTATAGATTATAATGTTCCATCAAAAAAAAAAAAAAGTAAGGGAGGAAGGAAGAAAGAAAGAGGGAAAATTAAAAGGCACAATTTACATGGCAATGGTATTACTGAAAAACAGAAACAAGCTCAGGAACTTGGCATCTTTTGTGAGTCACTAAGGTGAAATCCTGGATGCAGCCAGGTGTAGGTTATAAACCTGTCTGAAGGTCAATCCCACAAAGCACTATTTCCAAATCCAAGTAGAGATTAGACAAGAACAGTGGCTAAGAGGTTAAGATTCCCAAATACAAAAAAAAAAAAAAAAAAAAAAGGGAGTAAATTCATGCGATCTTTAGACAGATGAGAAGATAGCAAGTGTTTACAAAAACTTCCTATAAGAATAGAAAGGGGGCCAGTAGCGCAGTGGGCTAAGCACAGGTGGTGCAAAGCACAAGGACCGGCGTAAAAAACAAACGCTGTAGTGGGTGTATTGTAGAGAAGACCCAGGTGTCCTCTCCCCAGATGGATCCAGGGCAGTGGCTGGTTCAGTATTTTAGATGTCTTGCTAGTGAGTTCTGGCTCTCAGACTTGGTCTCCTGCCAGAGTACGTACAAAGCTCAGAGAACCAGCATGATAGTGCAGCCATCTGTGCCAGAACTCAGCCTCCAGATAATTAGTTAAAGATCCAGTTTCTCAGAAACTAATACACAAGCACAGAAATTCAGCTCCAACGGGAGGGTTATCCCAGACACTGAGAAACTTGGATCATAAGTAGCAAAGTAGAGAGCCACTGGATTAGAGCTCTGCAAATAATTTATCTGCCTGTGGTCAGCTCTGGCACTAGGGTGAAGGGCAGGCCAGGATCACCGGGGAGTGGGCAGGTGGGAGTGGAATACCCTGGCCCAGAACACCAAGGGCCAGGCACAACATTTCACTGCATAATTATTCTCTGGAATCTCACTGATTGTACCAGCTGGCATTTGGTGCAGGAAACAGAAAGCACTAGAATTACTTTGAACGTGAGGGAAATTGTGATTCAGATTGACAGGCTTGGAAAATCTTTGAGGGGGCCAGACAATGGTGCACCTTGGACACACAGGTTAACGTGCTCAAGGACCTGGATTCGAGCCCCTGGTCCCCACCTACAGGGAGAAAGCTCCTTGAGCTGTGAAGCAGTGTTGCACCTCCCCCCACCCCCACCATGGTTATCCCTGGAACTCTGCACCAACAATTCCACTACATCTTTTTTTTTTTTTGATCGAAGAGGAGGGAGGAGGCAGAGTCTGTACTACTTGTGAAGCTTTCCCTTTGTAGGTGTGCTGACTGGGGGCTTGAACCTGGGCCGTCATACATTGTAAAATGTAAGTTCTCAGGGCAGAGGGTAGATAGCATGATGGTTATGCAAAGAGACTCTTATGCCTGAGACTCCAAAGTCCCAGGTTCAGTCCCTGGCACCACCATAAGCTAGAGCTAGGCAGTGCTTTGGTTTAAAAAAAAAAAAAAAGTGAGTTCTCTCTCTGGCCTCTCTAGATAGCTCTTTTTAAAGGAATCCGGTTAGGTTAGCCCATGAATGTAAATTGTCTGTGCTAAGGTTTTTTAACACAGATGCTACCGCCCAGCCCTCTCCCCACCTCAGGTTATTTTTTTTCCCTTTTGTTGCCCTTGTATTTTTATTGTTGTAGTTATTATTATTGTTGTTATTAATGTCATCATTGTTGGATAGGACAGAGAGAAATGGAGAGAGGAGGAGAAGACAGAGAGGGGGAGAGAAAGATAGACACCTCCAGACCTGCTTCACTGGCTGTGAAACAACGTCCCTGTAGGTGGAGAGCCCAGAGCTTGAACCCGGATCCTTCCGCGGGTCCTTGCGCTTTGCACCACATGCGCCTAACCCACTGGCTACCTACCAACTCGCCCCACGCCCCACCTCAGGTTTGTTTTTTTAATGTTTCCTTTTTTTTAATATTTATTTACTTATTTTCCCTTTTGTTGCCCTTGTTGTTTTTATAGTTGTAGTTATTATTGTTGTCATCGTTGTTGGATAGGACAGAGAGAAATGGAGAGAGGAGGGGAAGACAGAGAGGGGGAGAAAAAGACAGACAGCTGTAGACCTGCTTCACCGCCTGTGAAGTGACTTCCCTGCAGGTGGGGAGCCAGCCCGGGACCCTTAGCCAGTCCTTGCGCTTTGTATCACTTGCGCTTAACCCGCAGCCCTACCGCCCCACTCCCCCCACCTCAGTTTTATAATTTAACACAGGAAGTGACAGGGACGCTTGGGCAGCTTGCTCAATCAGACCCCCCTTGGAAAGGATTCCCTAGGGAAGAGGGGGAGGGAGACTACAAGCACGTTACCTTTTTTTTTTTTTTTCCCCAGAGTGTATTTTTGCTAACATTTTATTTAGTTAGTTATTGCCATCTGGGTTATCTCTGGGGCTTGTTGACTACAGATTGAATCTACTGCTCCTGGTGGCACATCCTTCCTTCCTTCCTGCCTGCCTGCCTGCCTGCCTGCCTTCGTTTCTTTTGATAGGACAGTGAGAATTTGGGAAGGAAGGGGATCATGCATGGTAAGGTGCACAATCTACTGGCTGAGCTATCACCCAGCCCCAATTCCAACCCCTCTTTCTCCTCCCCTATCCTCTCCCCTCCTCTCCCCTCCTCTCCTCTCCTCATTTTCCTTTCCTTTCTCCTCTTCTCTTTTGCCACCAGGGGTTTCCTGCTGCTTCAGGTCTTCACAATTCCTTCATTCCAAGTGGACTTTTTTTTCTTTCTTTCTTTCTTTCTTTCTTTTTTTTTTTTTAAAAAGGAAAATTGGGAGTCGGGCTGTAGCGCAGCAGGTTAAGTGCAGGTGGCGCAAAGCACAAGGACCGGCATAAGGATCCCGGTTCGAACCCCGGCTCCCCACCTGCAGGGGAGTCGCTTCACAGGGGGTGAAGCAGGTCTGCAGGTGTCTATCTTTCTCTCCTCCTGTCTGTCTTCCCCTCCTCTCTCCATTTCTCTCTGTCCTATCCAACATCGACAACAACAATAATAACTACAACAATAAAACAACAAGGGCAACAAAAGGGAATAAATAAAATAAATATTTTTAAAAAAAGGAAAATCTTTTTTTTTATTTCTTTATTGGGGAATTAATGTTTTACATTCAACAGTAAATACAATAGTTTGTACATGCATAACATTCCCCAGATTCCCATATAACAACACAACCCCCACTAGGTCACACCCCCACCCTAGAGTCTTTTACTTTGGTGTGATATGCCAATTCCATTTCAAGTTCTACTTGTGTTTTCTTTTCTGATCTTATTTTTCAACTTCTGCCTGAGAGTGAGATCATCCCATATTCATCCTTATGTTTCTGACTTATTTCACTTAACATGAATTTTTCAAGGTCCATCCAAGATCAGCTGAAAATGGTGAAGTCACCATTTTTTACAGCTGAGTAGTATTCCATTGTGTATATATACCACAACTTGTTCAGCCACTCATCTGTTGTTGGACACCTGCTTCCAGGTTTTGGTTATTACAAATTGTGCTGCCAAGAACATATGTGGACACAGATCTTTCTGGTGGATATGTTGGGTTCCTTAGGCTATATCCCCAGGAGAGGAATTGCAGGGTCATGGGGGTAGGTCCATTTCTAGCCTTCTGAGAGTTCTCCAGACTGTTCTCCACTGAGGTTGGACCAATTGACATTCCCACCAGCAGTGTAGGAGGGTTCCTTTGCCCCCACACCCTCTCTAGCATTTGCTGCTGTTACCTTTTCTGATGTATGACATTCTCACAGGAGTGAAGTGGTATCTCATTGTTGTCTTGATTTGCATTTCTCTGACAATCAGAGACTTGGAGCATTTTTTCATGTGTTTCTCAGCCTTTTGGATCTCTTCTGTGGTGAATATTCTGTCCATGTCCTCCCCCCATTTTTGGATGGGGTTATTTGTTTTCTTGCAGTTGAGTTTGGCAAGCTCTTTATATATGTTGGTTATTAAACTCTTGTCTGGTGTATGGCATGTGAAGATCTTCTCCCATTCTGTGAGGGGTCTCTTGGTTTGGGTAGTGGTTTCTTTTGCTGTGAAGAAGCAACTTTTTAATTTGATGCTGTCCCGTAGGTTTATACTTGCCTTAGTCTTCTTTGTAATTAGATTCATTTCATTGAAGATGTCTTTAAAAGGTATGCGGAAAAGAGTCCTGCCAATATTTTCCTCTAAGTATCTGATAGTCTAACATCCCAAGTCCTTGATCCACTTGGAATTTACTTTTGTATTTGGTGAAATACAGTGATTCAGTTTCATTCTTCTGCATGTTTCAACCCATTGTTTCCAACACCATTTGTTGAAGAGACTCTGCTTTCCCCATTTAATAGTCTGAGCCCCTTTGTCAAAGATTAGATGTCCATAGGTGTGTGTGGGGGAACTTTTTTCTTTAAGATAGTGAGAGATAGGGGGCCGGGTGTTAGCGCAGTGGGTTAAGTACACATGTTGCAACGTGCATAGAGTGGCATTAAGATTCCAGTTCGAACTTCTGGCTCCTCACCTGCAGGGGGAGTCACTTCACAAGCAGCAAAGCAGGTCTGAAGATACCTATCTTTCTCTCCCCGTCTTACCCTCCTCTCTCCATTTCTCTCTGTCCTATCCAACTACAAGGACAACAGTTATAACAATAGCAACAAGGGCAATAAAAATGGGAAAAACGACTTCCAGGAGCAGTGGATTTGTAGTGCAGGCACCAAGCCCCAGCAAAAACCCGCCGGCAAATAAAGAAATATAGTGAGAGACAGATGCCACAGTACTGCTCTTTTTTTTTTTTAATAATTTATTTCTTTATTGGGGAATTAATGTTTTACATTCAACAGTAAATACAATAGTTTGTACATGCATAAAGTACTGCTCTTACTTGCAAGGTTTCCCTGGTGGAATTCTCCCACGTGGTGTGTCCTTGAGCAGGGCAGTGCAGTGTGTGCTCTAGATGGTGGGTTATTTCCTGGATCCCCCTACTCTGATTTTAAAAAATGTTATTCCAAATATTTTTTGATAATATATTCATCTGTGATGGGAGAGAGAGAGAGAGAGAGAGAGGAGATAGCATAATGGCTATGCAAAAAGACTAATATATGCTTGAGGCTCAGAGGCCCTAGATTCAATCACCTCACCATCATAAACTAGAGCAGACCAGTGCTCTGGTATTAAAGAGAAAAGGGGGAGAAGAGAAAAAGCAGAGAGGGGAGAGATAGAGAAGATGAACCAGAGATTATTCTGGCTCATGTGATGCTAAGGATTGAATTTGAGACCCCATGTCTGAGAGTCAATGCCTTATACACAGCTCCACCTCCTGGGAAGCCCAGCTCCTGTTTTTGAAAAACAAAAAGCATCTCACACAAATCCAGGACTTGTATAGAAGTTACTATGTCAACTTCTTTCTTTCTTTCTTTCTTTCTTTCTTTCTTTCTATCTTTCTTTCTTTTTTTGCCTCCAGGGTTATTGCTGGGGCTCAGTGCCTGCACCATGAATCCACTGCTCCTGGAGGCCATTTTGTCACCCTTTTGTTGCCCTTATTGTTGTAGCCTTGTTGTGGTTGATGTCATTCGTTGTTGGATAGGACAGAGAGAAATGGAGAGAGGAGGGGAAGACAGCGGGAGAGAAAGATAGACATCTGCAGACCTGCTTCACCATCTGTGAAGCAACTCCCCTGCAGGTGAGGAGCTGGGGCTCGAACGGGGAACCTTACACCAGTCCTTGCACTTGGCGCCACATGTACTGAACCCGCTGCGCTACCACCCAAGCCCCATCAAATGCTTTCTAATACAAGCAGCTACTCAGGTAGGTCATATGGATCACTTCTTGAGGGCTGATGTTTGACACCAGATGCAAAATCTGGAGCCAGTTTGCCCTTGTTTCTCTGACACCACTTCCCTCTAAATCATCGTCGACAAACCAGACATATCCTGTTACTCCTTGAACTCTGGCCTCTGTCCAGGACAGGGGGAGACCATAGGTGGGAAATGAAACTGTCTCTGGAAAGACCGTGGGGACTTCAATTCCTTTTCACTCACAAGCAAGGCAATGTAATCTGTGAGTCTGTTTTCTCCTGACAGTGAATTTTTGGAAATCTTTTTTAAATGATGACTACATTAATATACATTATTAATTTTAAGTTTAATTTTTTTGCCTCCAGGGTTATTGCTGGGGCTCAGTGCCTACACTACGAATCGACTGCTCCTGGAGGCCATTTTTCCCCCATTTTTGTTGACGTTGTTGTTACTATTGCTATCATTGCTGCTGCTGTTATTGGATAGCACAGAGAGAAATCGAGAGTGGAGGGGAAGACAGAGAGGGTGAAGAGGAAGATAAGACACCTGCAGACCTGCTTCACCGCTTGTGAAGCGATCCCCCTGCAGATGGGGAGCTGGGGGGGCTTAAACCTGGATTCTTGAGCCAGTCCTTTTGCTTCGTGTCATGTGCTCTTAACCTGCTGCGTTACTGCCCGGCCCTTTGTTTCTTTGTTTGTTTATAAAGTGGAAATATTGACAAGACCATAAGATTTACCATAAGAAATCGAGAGAGGACAGGAAGACAGAGGGGGAGAAAAAGATAGACACCTGCAGACCTCCTTCACGACTTGTGAAGTAACCCCTCTGCAGGTGGGCATCTAGGGGCTCGAACCAGGATCGTGACACTTTGTTCTATGTGCACTTAAACCGGTGCATCCCCGCCTGACTCCCTAGCCCTACAGTTTCTGCCTCAGCTGTGCCATTCCATATGCTCACCCACAAGTGCCCAGAGGTTTCCATCTCTCCATACCCTTGCCATCACCAGCTGTTTCCTCTGTGTGTGAGTTCTGACCGGCCCCATCCCCAATGATATCCCACTGTAACTGATCTTAATGGTGGCTTCTTGTGCTTTTTGCTCTGAGGTTGAATTTTTATTGTTGTTGTCAGGACTTCACTGCTCTGGCTGGCTTTTTAAGCTAGAGAAATAGAGGGATGGAGGGAGACAGGGAAAGATACCACAGCACTGATTCTTCCCTCCTCAAGCTCCTAGGATGATTTTTTTTTTTTTTTGCCTTCAGGGTTATTGCTGGGGCTTGGTGCCTGCACCACAATCCACTGCTCCTGGAGGCTATTTTTTCTCCTTTTTGTTTCCTTTTTTTTTCCTTTTTATTGTCGTTGTGGTTATTATTGTTTTTATTGATGTCATTGTTGGATAGGACAGAGAGAAATGAGAGAGGAGGGGAAGACAGAGAGGGGGAGAGAAAGACACCTGCAGACCTGCTTCACTGCTTGTGAAGTGACTCCCCTGCAGGTGGGGAGCCGGGGACTCAAACCAAAATCCCTACATGGTTCTTGTGTTTAGTGTCATGTGCGCTTAACCCACTGCGTTACTGCCCGCCCCCAACCCCCAGGATGAATTGTGTGTGTGTGTGTGTGTGTGTGTTTTGTCACTTCACAAGCAGTGAAGCAGGTCTACAGGTGTATCTCTCTCTCGCTCTCTATCTTCACTTTCCCTCTATTTCCCTCTGTCCTATCCAAAAAGTTGGGGGAAGGAATGCCACAGAAGCAGTGGATTCATTGTGCAGGCACTGAGCCCCAGCAATAACTCTGGAGGAAAAACAAAAACAAAAAACAACAACTAATAAACAAACTGGGAGCTGGGTGTAGCGAGCCTGGTTTAGCCAATATCAAGTCCCCAGTTCCTACCTGCACAGATGAAGCTTCAAGAGCAGTGAAGCAGGACTGCAGGTGCCACTTTTCTCTCTTCTCTCTTTGTCTTCCTCTCAATTTTTTTCTGTTCTATCAAAATAAAAAACATATTAAGAAAAACTGTCACTTGTAGTCCAAAAAGATGCACAGTGGATAAAGCATTGGATCCTCAAGTATGAGGTCCCAAGTGCAATCCCCTTCCACACAGCACGTTACAAAGCGATGTCCGGTTCTTTATCTCTCTGCCTATCTTCTCCATGAGTAAATAAATAAATAAAATATTAAAACAAAACAACAACAACAAAAACTGACACCAAAAGAAACCCCAGACTAGAGAGAAAGATTATTAGAATGTCTTCATAACCTGCCTTAAACAAAGCAAATCTACTTGTGGACTTCAGTATGTAGAGAGGATAACTGCCTAGAGTGACAGGGTATTAATTTCTCATTATTTTTCAGTTTATGGATTCTGTGTCACTAGAGCTTTCTTTTTCCTCTAAATTGAGAAATTCCTGTATTGCTTCAAGCATTTGTTTTGTGCAATTGTTTATATATGTCTCGACTGTGTGTGTGTGTGTGTGTGTGTGTGTGTGTGTGTGTGTGTGTTGGGTTTTTACTGGTGTGTGTTATAAATGAGCTGAGATTCTGCCTCCCACATCAGAACCTCAGCCACCTCTAGAGCCCCTTAGTATTTACTATTCAGGGATAGTGTTGAGTATCCCTTTCCTCTGCTGGTTGTTACCAGACCCAGGCCTCCACTCAGCCAGACCCCCTGCTCACTTCTTTGGAATCTTCATCTGCAGCTCTAAGGAAGCCCTGGCCTCCCCAGCTCCCACTTACAAACTCTGCCATGATTTCACAAGGACAGAGACAGGGAGGGTGAGAAGCTCTACTTTTTTTTTTTTTTTTTTTTTTTTTTACCAGAGCACTGCTCAGCTCTGGCTTATGGTGTTATGGGGGACTGAACCTGGGACTTAGGAGCCTCAAACATGAGAGTCTGTTTGCATAACCATTATGCTATCTACCATCCGCTGGAAGCTCTACTTTCTTTATGGCTTTGATCTCTTTTCCTTGTATTGTCAGTGACATTCATTAGGTTCCAGATCTTGCAATGCTGTACTCAAAGAGGCTGAGAGTGGCTGGCCTTGACTTGTCTCTGATTTTGGAGGGGAAGCATTGAGTCTTTCACCCTAAGTATTTAGTTAATTGTAGTTTGTAGTTTATTACTTTAAATAGATTTGTTTGTTTGTTTTCCTCCAGGGTTATCTCTGGGGCTTGGTGCCTGCACTACAAATCCACTGCTACTGGAGGCCATTTTTCCATTTTGTTGCCTTTGTTGTTGTCATTATTATTATTGTTGTTATTTCTGTTGTTGTTGTTGGATAGGACCAAGAGAAATTGAGAGAGGAGAGAGGAGGGGAAGACAGAGGTGGGGAGAGACAGACACCTGCAGACCTGCTTCACTGCTTGTGAAGCAACCCTCCTGCAGGTGCGGAGCCGGGGGCTCAAACTGCAATACTTACACAGGTCCTTATGCTTCGTGCCATGTGCGCCTAACCTGTTGTGCTACTGCCGAGCCCCATTCAATACAGTTTTTTTTTAATCAAGGGTGGGGAGGGGAGGGGTAGATAGCATAATAGTTATGCAAAGAGACTCTCATGCCTAACTCTCGTGCCTTCAAAGTACAAGGTTCAATCCCTCACAACACCATAAACCAGAGCTGAACAATGCTCTGGTTAAAATAAATAAAGTTAAAGAAATCACTCTCTCTCTCTCTCTCTCTTTTTTTTTTTTTTCAGTTTGCTGTTTGTTTCTTTCTTTCCCCTTGAAAGGATGCTGGATTTTGTCTGTGAATCAGACCTGCTTTCTGAGACCACATTTCTGATTCCAGAAAATTCCTCTTTTCAGAATTATTGTCAACAAGAATTTCTACTTCCTCTGCCAGGCACTATGCCCAAAATGATTTGGCTGGAAGCCCTCAAAAGACAATCACTTCAAACAAGAAGAAGCATGGAAGTGTATATATTTCAATGTCAAAAGTGCTTAATTTTTTTCTCTTTTCTCTTTCTTTCTTTCTTTCTTTCTTTCTCTCTCTCTCTAACTTTCTCTCTTTTTTCCTTTCTTTCTTTCTTTTTTTTTTTTCCTCCTCCAGGGTTATTGCTGGGCTCGGTGCCTGCACCATGAATCCACCGCTCCTGGAGGCCATTTTTTTCCCCCTTTTGTTGCCCTTGTTGTAGCTTCTTCATTGTGGTTATTATTATTGCCCTTGTTGACGCAATTCGTTGTTAGATAGGACAGAGAAATGGAGAGAGGAGGGGAAGACAGAGAAGGGGAGAGAAAGATAGACACCTGCAGACCTGCTTCACCGCCTGTGAAGCGACTCCCCTGCAGGTGGGGAGCCGGGGGCTCGAACCGGGATCCTTACGCCGGTCCCTGCGCTTTGCCGCCACATGCGCTTAACCCACTGCGCCACCGCCCGACCCCCTCTTTCTTTCTTTCTTTCTTTCTTTCTTTCTTTCTTTCTTTCTTTCTTTCTTTCTTTCTTTCTTTCTTTCTTTCTTTCTTTTTCCAGAGTACTGATCAACTCTGACTTATGGTGGTGTGGGGGATTGAAACTGAGACTTTGGAGCCCCAGGCCTGAGACTATCCTTGCATAACAATTATTCTATCTACCCCCGCCTTCTTTTTAAAAATATTTTTTCTTTTTTAATTAATTAATTAATTAATTGATTTGTAAAAGGAGACATTAACAAAACCATAGGACTAGAGGGGTACAACTTCACACAATTCCCACCACCAGATCTCTATATCCCGTGGTCCGGTAGGTGGCGCAGTGGCTAAGGGACTAGACTTTCAAGCATGAGGTCCTGAGTTCAATCCCTGGCAGCGCATATACTAGAGTGATGTCTGGTTCTTTCTCTCTCCTATCATTTCTCATGAATAAATAAATAAAATCTTTAAAAAAATTAAAAAAAAAAAAGATCTCTATATCCCATCCCCTCCCCTGATAGCTTTCCTATTATAGGCACAAGTCCCCGCCCCCGTGCCTCCCCACCTACAGGCGGGGTGGGGGCGGGGTGTCGCGTCATAAGCAGTGAAGCAGGTCTGCAGGTGTCTTTCTCTCCTAATCTCTGTCTTCCTTTCCTCTCTCCATTTCTCTCTGTCTTATTCAATAACGACATCAGTAACAACAACAATAATAACTACAACAACAACAACAAAAAAAACAACAAGGGCAACAAAAGGGAGAAAAAAAGCAAGTTAAAAAATAAATAAAGGGCGGGGGAGATAGCATAATGGTTATGCAGACAGACTCTCATGCCTGAGGCTCCTAAGTACCAGGTTCAATCCCCTGCACCACCATAAGCCAGAGCTGAGCAGTGCTCTGGTGTTTCTCTCTGTGTCTCTCTGAATCTCTCTCAAAATTAAAATAAAATATAATAAATAAATAAATATAAAAATATGTTCAGATAATCACCAAATCACTTATTTTGTGGGTTTTTGTTGTCATGAAGTTGTGAAATGTTGGAGGAAGTTAACTACATTTTTTTTTCTTTTGCCACCCTGGTTATTACTGGGACTTGGTGCCTACCCAAAGATTCCATCATTTACAGTGGTCATTCTTTTTCTTTTTTCTTTTCTTTCTTTTATTTTTTTAAACTTTATTTATTCATTTTTTCCCTTTTGTTGCCCTTGTTTATCATTGTTGTTATTATTATTGTTGTTGTTATTGCTGTTGTTGTGGTTGGATTGGACAGAGAGAAATGGAGAGAAGAGGAGAAGAGAGAGAGAAAGACAGACACCTGCAGACCTGCTTCACCGCGTGTGAAGTTACCTCCCTGAAGGTGGGGAACTGGGGGCTTGAACCGAGAATCTGATGCTTGTCTTTGCGCTTTGTGTCTCATGCACTTAACCCACGGAGCCACCACCCGGCTCCCTTTCCTTTACGTTCTTTGCTGAGAGACCCAGAGAAGTATAAAAGGAGAAAAGGTAAGAGTGGAAATGAAAGAGAGAAAGAGAGGCCTGCAGTACTGCTCCACTGCTGATGAAGTTTCCCTGTCCACGTGAGGACCAGGGCCTTGAACTTGCAGCCCTTGCATATGATAACATGTGGTTGGTTCCACCTGGTGCCCCACCACCCAGCTCCAGTTCAATACAACTCTTTAGGGGTCCTGGAAATGTTACAACAGATGGCAGGAATGTCTTATTATGCATGAAGCACTGGGTTTGATCCTTGGTACCACATGTAAGTAACGTGGATAGCACCAGAGGGAGCTCTATGGATGGTGGGGTGATGTTATGGTGTGCATCTCTCTAAAATATAGAATGAAAATGGGGCTAGAGGTGTAGCTTAGTGATAGAAGGCACGCTTCACATACAAGGCTCTGACACTGAGGCTGGGGAGACAAAATAGCTGTTATAGAGACTTCCATGCCTGAGCCTCTAAGGTGCCAGGCTCCACCTCCAACATCACCGTAGGTAAGAGATGAACAGTGCTCTGGTAAAGAAAACATAAAAAGGGGCCAGGTGGTGGCACACCTGGTTGAATGCACACATTACGGTGCTCGAGGACCCAGGTTTAAGCCTCTCGTCCCCACCTACAGGGGAAAAGCATCACAAGTGGTGAAGCAGGGTTGCAGGTGTCTCTCTATCTCTCGCCCTATCTTCCCCTCTCCTCTCAGTTTCTGTCTGTCTCTATCTGATAACATAAATATGATTTAAAAAAGAAAACACAAAAGCAAAACAATAGCTCACTTGGACAGTTTTGCTTTGCGATGTGTGCAACCCAGGTTCCAGCCCAGTCCACAACATACTGAAGGAAGCCCTTTCACTCTCTGCTCTATGTCAATTTTTTTTTTTTTTTTTTTACTCCTCCAGGGTTATTACTGGCCTCGGTGCCTGCACCATGAATCCACCGCTCCTGGAGGCCATTTTTTCCCCTTTTTGTTGCCCCTGTTGTTGTAGCCTCATTGTGGTTATTATTATTATTGCCATTATTGATGTTGTTCGTTGTTGGATAGGACAGAGAGAAATGGAGAGAGGAGGGGAAGACAGAGAGGGGGAGAGAAAGACAGACACCTGCAGACCTGCTTCACCACCTGTGAAGCGACTCCCCTGCAGGTGGGGAGCCGGGGGCTCGAACCTGGATCCTTACACCGGTCCCTGCGCTTTGCGCCACATGCGCTTAACCCACTGCGCCACCGCCCGACCCCCTCTGTCAATTTCTATGAGAAAGGGAGGGAGAAAGAGAGAGAGAGAGAAAGAGAGAGAGAGAGAGCATGTATTAACTTCAAAGAAAAAATATTTCAGGAGACAGAGAGGGAGAAAGGAAGAGAGAAGTAGGCAAGACCATCTCTTTGGCATATGCATCTCTGGAGATATGAACTCAGGATCTCATGCTTCTAACTCCAGAGCTCCACCACTGCACCGTCAGCTAGGTTGCAAGACCCTAACTTTAATAACTTGCACCTCCTCTCACCCCACCCCACCCCAGAGTCACATATCCTAGTCAGCAGACAAAATTCCCACTTATTTCTCTTCAATAATATAATGTTAAAATACAATAAGTTTAGGGAGTTGGGCGGTGGCACAGCAGGTTAAGTGCACGTGGCGCAAAGCGCAAGGACTGGTGTAAGGATCCTGGTTTGAGCCCCTGGCTCCCGACCTGTAGGGGAGTCGCCTCACAAGCAGTGAAGCAGGTCTACAGGTGTCTGTCTCTCTCTCCCCCTCTCTGTCTTCCCCTCCTCTCTCCATTTCTCTCTGTCCTATCCAACAACAATGACATCAATAACCCCAACAATGTTAAACAACAAGGGCAACAAAAGGGAAAATAAATAAATAAATATTAAAAAATACAATAAGTTTAGATTTAGTGTCAGCCTCCTAGCTTTTCTTCCCTAGAAATATGGGGGCTTTTTCTTGCAATTGAGGTCTACTTGTGTGAACTTACAGATGAAAGAACAAAATTGGTTCAGATAGAGCTGGAGAGAAAAAAAAGTTTCTGCTGTTGTCTTAAGACTTAAACAACAGTGGGAGTTGGGCAGTACTGCAGCAGGTTAAGCGCACGTGGCATGAAGCACAAAGACCAGCTTAAGAATCCCTGTTCGAGCCCCCACCTGCAGGGGAGTCACTTCACAAGTGATTTAGCAGGTCTGCAGGTGTCTGTCTTTTTCTCCCCTTCTCTGTCCTCCTCTCTTCATTTCTTTCTGTGGCATCTAACAATGATGACATCAATAAAACAACAACAATAATAACTACAACAACAATAAAAAACAAAGGCAACAAAAGGTAAAACAAATAAATATATAAAAATAGATTTAAAAAACAAACAAACAAAAAAGAATTAAACAACAGGGGTCAGGTGGTGGTGCACCTGCTTAAACGAGAATATTGCAGTATGCAAGGACCTGGGTTTGAGTCTCTGGCCTCCACCTGCAGGGAAAAGGCTTTAAAAGTGGTAAGGTGCAGGGCTGTAGGTGTCTCTGTCTCTCTCCCTATCACCCCGTTCCCTCTTGATTTCTGGATGTCTCTATCCCAATAAATAAATAAAGGTAAGGTAACAGCAGCAAATGCTGGAGAGGGTGTGGGGTCAAAGGAACCCTCCTACACTGCTGCTGGGAATGTCAATTGGTCCAACCTCTATGGAGAACAGTCTGGAGAACTCTCAGAAGGCTAGAAATGGACCTACCCTATGATCCTGCAATTCCTCTCCTGGGGATATATCCTAAGGAACCCAACACATCCATCCAAAAAGATCTGTGTACACATATGTTCTTGGCAGCACAATTTGTAATAGCCAAAACCTGGAAGCAACCCAGGTGTCCAACAACAGATGAGTGGCTGAGCAAGTTGTGGTATATATACACAATGGAATACTACTCAGCTGTAAAAAATGGTGACTTCACCGTTTTCAGCCGGTCTTGGATGGACCTTGAAAAAAATCATGTTGAGTGAAATAAGTCAGAAACATAAGGATGAATATGGGATGATCTCACTCTCAGGCAGAAGTTGAAAAACAAGATCAGAAAAGAAAACACAAGTAGAACCTGAAATGGAATTGGCGTATTGCACCAAAGTAAAAGACTCTGGGGTGGGTGGGTGGGGAGAATACAGGTCCAAGAAGGATGACAGAGGATCTAGTGGGGGTTGTATTGTTATATGGGAAACTGGGAAATGTTATGCATGTACAAACTATTGTACTTACTGTTGAATGTAAAACATTAATTCCCCGATTAAAAAAAAAAGGAAAAAAAAGAAACTGGAAAAAAAGTAAAAATAAATAAATAAAATCTAAAAAAATAAAATAAATAAAGATAATAAGGGAGTCAGGCGGTAGCGCATCGGGTTAAGTGCAGGCGGCACAAAGTGCAAGGACTGGCATAAGGATCCCAGTTAGAGCCCTGGCTCCCCACCTGCAGGGGAGTTGTTTCACAGGCAGTGAAGAAGGTGGGCAGGTGTCTGTCTTTCTCTCCCCCTCTCTGTCTTCCCCTCCTCTCTCCATTCCTCTCTGTCCAATCCAACAACAACGACATCAATAATAACAACAATAAATACAGCAGTAAAGCAACAAGGGCAACAAAAGGGAATAAATAAATAAAATAAATATTTAAAAAAAGATTTAAACAACTGAGGGTGAGGGAATGGGTGGTAGAACACCACATTAAGTGCACATAGTATGAAGTGCAAGGACCTGTGCAAGGATCCTGGTTCAAACCTCTGGCTCCCCATCTACAAGGGGATCATTTCACAAGCAGTGAAGCAGGTGCAACTGTCTATCTCTCTCTCTCCCGTTCTCCTTTTCCCTTTCAATTTCTCTCTGTCTTATCCAATATACAAAAGGAAAAATGGCTATCAGGAGCCTTGGACTTGTAGTGCAGGCACCAAGCCCCAGCAATACCCCTGGAGGCAAAAAAAAAAAATTCATGGGGCAGAAGGTAGATAACATAATGATTATGCAAGCAGACTCTCATGCCTGAGGTTCCAAAGTCCCAGGTTCAATCCCCCGCACCAACATAAACTAGAGCTGAGCAGTGCTCTGGTAAAAAAAAAAAAAAAAAAAATCTTTAAAAAAAAAAAAATCAGTGGTCCGGGAGGTAGCGCAATGGATAAAGCATTGGACTCTCAAGCATGAGATCTTGAGTTCGATCCCCGGCAGCACATGTACACATGTACCGGAGTGATGTCTGATTCTTTCTCTCTTCCTATCTTTCTCATCAATCAATAAATAAAATCTTAAAAAAAAATCAACAACTGTTTCAGAAGGACACCTCCAGTGACAGTTCACTTCTTGACTTTAAATTTGGAACAAGAAAACTAAAGGGGCCGGGGTGGGGGTGTTCTAGAGTCATTCCGTCTGGATTTTAACTAACTTTTGGCTCCCCACATCTCACAAGCTGTTGAACCTGTTTCCATTTTTATAGTTTCACAAGTTCTTTCAGAAGTACTTGAAACAGTAATTTTATCATCTCCATTTGATTCTTGGTGAAAGACTCTCAGAATGTTTATTTATTTACTGCCATTCACTAAATGAAGTTGAATTTATTGACAATCAAATACTCATTTAGCCTATAATGCCTGGGCAATTTTCCACTGACCTATCTAGCTTCAATGTTAATAAAATGGTGCATTTGCCATTTCAAAATGGAATTTGGGTGCCAGGCAGTGATACACCTTGTTAAGCACACACATTATAGTGCCCAAGGACCTGGGTTCAAGTCCCTGGACCCCACCTGCAGGGAGAAAGCTTCAAGAGTGGTGAAACAGGGCTGCAGGTGTCTTTCTATATCTTTCCCATTTTTTTAAAAAAATAGAGACAGGGAAGTAAAAAGGCGGGAGTTTGTTTGTTTTTTCTTAAACCAGAGCACTGCTCAGCTCTGGTTTGTGGTGGTGCAGGTGTGGGGGATTAAACCTGGAACTTTGAGCCTCAGGCCTGACAGTCTCTTTTCATAACCATTATGCAGGCATCCAAGTTCGACATCCTCAAGGAAACACTCACGAAAGACATGTCTCTGATATCTGATTACTGTAAAAAATGGCGACTAATCCCTAGCACTGCAAAAACGGTATCATCTGTTTTCCATCTACACCATGCCTCGGCCTCGTGTGAGCTTAATGTGCAGCTTGGCGATACGAGAATCCGGCATGAAGCCCAGCCAGTCTATCTTGGCGTTACTCTTGATCGCACTCTGTCATTTCACAAACATCTCATAAAAACTTGCGCCCTTTGGTAGCTGATATTAGCACCAACCTACTGGGCAGGGATCTTCTGGAATGTCTTCAAGTTAGGATATCCACAGATGCCTCTGCAGAGCATAACACCCACTCCTCCGAGACTAGATCTAATCAGCACCCCCAATACTAACTGCCACTGTTCATAACCAATCTCCCTGCTTAGATTGGCTTTCTAATGAGCCTGTCTGGGTGGAACAGTGGCCTCTGCCTAGGGATAAGCTAGAAATTTTAAAAGAGCTCGTCTGAGAGCAGTTGTCCTTGGGACACATTTATCATTCCCGAAGCCCATGAAATACTCCTGTCTTTGTGATTAAAAAGCGCTCGGGAAAATAGCGCCTCCTCCAAGATCTCCGTGTGGTAAATAAAACCATGCAGGCTTGGGGCTCTCCCCAAAGGGGTTTGCTTCTTGCTTCTGCAATTCCCACGGGACTTCCAATCATAGCTATTGATATACAGGATTGTTTTTCCTCTATTCCCTTGCATCCACAGATTGTAAACGTTTTGCCTTCTCTGTTCCTTCTATTAATAACACCAGCCCTGCTGACAGATTTGAATGGGTGGTGCTGCCCCAGGGTATGGCCAATAGTCCTACAGTCTGTCAAGAGGCTGTTAAATCTGCCAGTTTTCTATATATTCATAAGGGCCTTAAGGTTTTTCATTATATGGATGATGTTTTAATATGGGGAGAATTAGATACAGATCTCTCTGCCCTCCATGATTTTCTTATCCCTGCCTTAAAGACAAGCAGCCTTAATTTAGTTCCTGAGAAGATACAGCTAATTCCTTCAATATCTTTCTTAGGCTCAGAGATTTCCCTAACACAGTTTTGTCCTTTGAAACCTTGTGTTACTTGTCCTTCTAATCTCACTCTTGCTTCTTTACAATAAATAGCCCTCCTCAAATTGTATGTTAACCCCAGAAGCCTTCTTGGCACTGTGAAGAGTTAACCAGGCTCTCCAGGATATGCACCTTGTTCCGGTTCTCCCCCTCCTCTCCAGTAAATCTTCTAATCTTTAACTCCACCCCCATGGTAGTGGGGGCACTGTGGCAGAAGCATGGCGTTCTTGAATGGCTTCATACGCCAGTAGGGGGAGCTCCAAGACTCCTTACTGAGATTGATGCCTTAGCATTTATGGTTCACCAAGGAAGAAATAAATGGGTACAGGTCTTAGGAATGGAACCGGATTCAATCATTCTTCCCTTTTCTCTCACAGATACAGAATGGTTCATATGCCACCATTCTCATTTTGCCATAAATTTAATGGGTTTTCCAGGACAATTAGATAATCATTTTCCTTCTAATAAATTGATAGCTTCTGTACCTCTTTTGCCTCTACTAGTACCTAAACTTTTCTCTTGAGATTCCATCCCCTCTGCTCCTACAGTCTTCACTGATGGTGGAAAAAAGGGAGCTGCTGCCCTTATATATTATCCAGACAAGCCATATCCTGAAGCTCTCTTTACTGAGCTTCCTGATAATTCCCCTCAGTACAAAGAACTTTATATTGTTTTCCTTGCATTAAAAGCTGTACCAGAATCCTTCAACCTTTTTTTCTGACAGTGTGTATACTGTTTGAGCCCCCAGCTCCCACCTGAAGGGGGGTTGCTTCACAGGTGGTGAAGCAGGTCTGCAGGTGTCTTTTTCTCCCCGTCCTCCCTTCCTCTCTTCATTTCTCTGTCTTAATCCAACAACAACAACAGCAACAACAATAACAACAACAACGATAAACAAGGGCAACAAAAGGGAAAATATGGCAAAAAAAAAAAAGAATAAATCTCTAAAGTAATAAGGCTCTAAAGTCCCAGGTTCAATTCCCCGCACCACCATAAGCCAGAGCTGAGCAGTGCTCTGGTAAAAAACAAAACAAAACAAAACAAAACAAAACAAAACAAAAACAAACAAAAAATAAATCTCTATGCTGGGGGCCACCTGGTGACTTACCAGGTTGAGCACACCTTACAGTGCACAAGAACCGAGGTTCTGAGGTTCAAGCTCCCAGTCCCCACCTACAGGGGGAGAAGTTTTTCTTTATTTTTTTAAAAATTTTTTATTATTTTTATTTATTATTCTATTTTGTCCCCCTTTTTTGTTGTTGTTGTAGTTATTATTGTTGTTGTTTTATTGATTTCATCATTGTTGGATAGCACAGAGGGAAATTGAGAGAGTAGGGGAAGACAGAGAGGGTGAGAGAAAGATACCTGTAGATCTGCTTCACCACCTGTGAAGCCACCCCCTTTTAGGTGGGGATCCTTACACCGGTCCTTGTGCTTTGCGCCACATGTGCTTAACCCGCTGGGCTACCGCCCACTCCCAGCTTTTCTTCTTCTCCTTTTAAAATATTTATTTATTCCCTTTTGTTGCCCTTGTTTTATTGTTGTAGTTATTATTGTTGTTATTTATGTCATTGTTATTGGATAGGACATAGAGAAATCAAGAGAGGAGGGGAAGACAGGGGGGAGAGAAAGATAGACACCTGCAGACCTGCTTCACTGCTTGTGAAGCGACTCCCCTGCAAGTGGAGAGCTGGGGGCTGGAACCAGGATCCTTAACCCTGTCCTTGGCTTAACTCACTGCGCTACCGCCTGACTTCATGGAGGCCATTTTTTTTTACCCCTTTTTGTTGCCCTTGTTATTATTGTTATTGCTGTTGTTGGATAGGACCGAGAGAAATTATGAGAGGAGGGGAAGACGCGGGGGTGAGGAGAGATAGACACCTGCAGACCTGCTTCACCGCTTGTGAAGTGACTCCTCCAGTAGGTGGGGAGTCAGGGGCTCAAACCAGGATCCTTATGCTCGTCCTTGAGCTTTGCGCTGCATGCTACTGGCCGACTCCTGGAAAGCTTTTTGAGTGGTGTCTCTCTTCATTTTCCCCTTCCCTCTTGATATCTGGCTGTCTCTATCTAATAAATAAATATAATAAGATAATAAAATAAATCTCTATGCTTAAAAGTTTGCTCTAATACAACATAAAAAATTGGAGGGGAAAAAGCTTTCTTACTCTCCCAACGTGGCTAATTACTGAATTTAGAAAGTCCTTTCTCCTGTGTGTGGGTTCCCTTAACAACTGAATGTGGATAAAAACCCTAAATTCAACAGCTCTCACAGCACCTGTCACTTGGTGCTTTTTATTCCCTTTTGTTGCCCTTGTTTTATTGTTGTAGTTATTATTGTTGTTGTTGATGTCGTCATTGCTGGATAGGAGAGAAATGCAGAAAGGAGGGGAAGACAGAGAGGGGGAGAGAAAAATAGACACCTGAAGACCTGTGTTACCGCCTGTGAAGTGACTCCCCTGCAGGTGGGGAGCCAGGGGCTGGGATCGGGATCCCCATGCTGGTCCTTGCACTTTAAGCCACTTGCGCTTAATCCGCTGCACTACCGCCCTACTCCCTCCTGGTGCATTTTTGTGCAATATTTGGAGAGGGGGGTGAGGTTGTACGTTCAGACCAGGTGTGCTCATGGAGTTCTCCAAATACAGACTTGGGGCTCCTTAGACAAGACAGTGCGATTTCTGCCTCTGGCCCAGGCTGGGGGCCACCTTCCGACCTCCTCCACTCAACCTCAAGACTGCTGGGGACCTAGCGGGGCAGCTGGAGCTGCAGCTACCGGCTTCCAGGCGTCACCACCCTGCCGGACCCGCCTAGTGGAAACAGTAGGAGTCAGGAGCCCCAGGAGCAGGCGGAGTGGGGCGGCGGCCAGTCGCCGGCCTCGGGGGAAACAGAAACTACGGCGCAGCAGTAGCAGAGCTGGCTCAACTCGCGGCGCGTGGCAGGGCTCCGCCCCTCCGCGCATGCGCCAAGCCCCGCTCTAGCCCCGCCCCTCACGCTCTTACAGGCGCGCGGCCGACGTCCCGCGTGCGTGCCGGCGCTTGATCTCACTTCCGGCTAACGCGCTCGGCTTGCCCCCTGGCCCCGGATGGTGACTGGCGGCGGCGCGGCACCTCCCGGGACTGTCACTGAACCGCTTCCCAGTGTGATTGTGCTGAGCGCAGGCCGGAAGATGGCGGCTGCTGCTGCGGCGGCGGCCTCGGGCCCGGGCTGCTCGTCGTCGGCGGCAGCCGGGGCCGGGGCCGGGGCGGCGGGGGTGTCCGAGTGGCTGGTGCTGCGGGACGGCTGCATGCGCTGCGACGCCGACGGGCTGCACAGCTTGTCCTACCACCCGGCGCTCAACGCCATCCTGGCCGTCACCAGCCGCGGGACCATCAAAGTCATCGACGGCACCTCGGGGGCCACCCTGCAGGCCTCGGCGCTCAGCGGTGAGCGTGCGGGCCGGGGCTGCGGCGGAGCGGGTCTAAAGGAGGTCTGGAGGCGGCCGCCCAGCCCCGGGCTCGGCCTCCGACGCGGGGCCGGTGCCGCGGGCCTGGCCTGGAGGGCGGCCCGGAAGCCGCAGGAGCGGCCCGGTCGGGTCCGGCCTCTCTTCGTGGCGGGAGCCGCCTCGGGGGCCGCGGACGTCGGGGTGGGGGGCCGCCGAGGTTCCCGCGGGAGCGGAGAGGAGGCCGGTCTCCGGGAGGTTCCTGGCGCAGGGGGCGGCGCGGCTTCCTGCTCGCCCGGAGGCCGAGTCCCGGGTGGGAGGGGACGGCTGCTGGGTGGCCGGCCGGCGGCGTGCGGCCCCTCTCTGGGCTTGGCGGCTGCGCCGGGCCCCGCAGGTGCGGGTTGGCCGCCGGGGTAGGAGCCGGTGGGGAGCGGAGGGGTGGGCCCGGGGTGGGCCCGGGGCGCGGTGGGGGCGGGGAGGACGTGAGCGGGCTGGTTGCCCGGACCCTACCGAGCGGGACTTCGGCATCGCGGTGGAGGCGGGACCGGACCGGACCTGGGCTCCCCACCCCCCACCACCAGGATCGGGGCTTGTAACTTCGACCCCCACCCCTCGCCCATTTCCAAGGGAGCAGAAGCTTGGGTCCTGCGGTGCACCAAGTGCGGGTCGCTTTGAGCTCTCGTCTTATCCGGGCGAGGCCAGCGTGTGCGGGCGGTCCATGGGGGGGGGGGCAGAGCAGCCCTGCGGGGCCGTGTGGGTTTTTTTTTTTTCCCGGGTGGGCGCTCGGCGGACCGGGGCGGGCTATCTGGGAATTGCGCTTCCTGGCCCCGTCGCCTTGGGCTGAGATGAGGTTTCATTCGCGGATAAGCGAGGAGCGGCTGCATCTAGATGGAGTTAAGCTGTGATTGAAGAGCGAGTGTGAGTGCAGGGAGCTCCTGAACATCCACGGACGCGGCGGCCCACGTTCAGCCAAGTGGAGGGGCGAGTGTTTAATACCAGGCGCTTGCTTGCCTTTTAACATAGACAAGTGAAGAAAAGTCGTTATTCTCCTTCCTTTGAGTAGTAAAGCCTTTTAAAGGCAAGTGACAAAGTAGGGACACAGATAAAAGAAGGCAGGTTCCTTTTTTGTTGTTGTAAGAGTTGTGAGAGGAAGGGAGTGTGTGTAGCCGTAGAATATGAGCCCGGGAGATGTCTAAGGTGTGTCTGGAGAAAGTTTTGGGTGCCAGAATATTAAGGTTTTTTTTTTTTTTTTTTTTTTGTGTGTGTGTGTGTGTGTGTGTGTGTGTATGTGTGTGTGTTTTCCCTCTTGGCCTTAATAACAGTGTCCCTAGCAGTGACCTGCTGCTGCAATTTGGATCTAATCATTTGTCACTGTGTCAGAAGGTTAGAAACTGGGTGTCTTTATCCTTAAAATCACTTAAAAGTATTTTGAATACTGTTAAATAGTACAAGAAAAAGTACAGTGGAAAAACACGTAGCCATAATTCACTTTATTATTATTATTATTATTTTTTGCTTGACCACCTATAAAGTCTGGTTTATGGTGGTGTTGGGATTGAACCTGGGGCCTTTGGTTCCTTAGGCATGAAAGACAATTTACATAACTATTATTCTGTCTCTCCCCAACTACAACCCACTTGAATAAATTAGATGTTGCAAATAGAGTTGAAGCTTACACTTCCCTTCTGTCATACCCTCTACTTCTCCCCCATCCGGAACACCCTTAGCTTGGTTTCACCGTTTTCATAAGTGTCTTTATAATTTTTAGTATGTGCTTGTATCTTGAAACAGTATATAACACTAATACTTCCTTTCATGATGTAAAAAATCTGAATAACTGCTGTTGTTGTGCATGTATTTGGATTTTTATAAAAAGCCACATTAACCAAAGCTTTAAAGGGTTTTCAGTAGAAAAAGATGTATCCGGTGTATTTTTATTGCCTGGAGGCCACCTTTGAGAAAAAATACAGTGTGTCAGAACTTGTTACAAATGGTGGAGGAGATTGGATATATATGTTCATGGAAGGGAGGACAATAGTTACTTTACTTGGGCAGGGAGGTGTGGCAGAGGATAGAGAGCATCATCCCGCTTGCAAGCATGAGGGCCTGAGTTGGATCCCAGGCACTGCATGTGCCCGAGTGATGCTCAAGTTCTCACACCCTCTGTCATAAGTGAATAAATAAATCTTAAAAAAAGGAAATTGTTACTTTTAATGGTGGATTATTTAAGGGGAGGGCTGTAGACATGTGATAGATACAGTGTTAAGGTAATTGCACGAGATAGCACAGCTTAGTGTGACTAGTTGGGTCATCTGGTAATTAGAAAACTTAGGGAATCGCAGTACTTATTGTAGTGCTCCGACACTGAGGTTTGAGCATGCTAGTAAAATATGTGGAAGAGTTTATGGCAAGCAAAAGTGAAAGGATTGCAGAAGATGTTTAAAAACAACAGTGAGTCAATTCTAAAATATTTTACACATGAGAAGTGTAGTTTATTAATAATTGCTAGAGGTTCTATAGGGTTGGGGGGATGTTGCATTTTATGGTTTGCCTGGAGTATGTTAGTAATGAATAGGTTTGTTCTTAATGATTAGTAGTGGTTCTATAAATAGAATGGGGAGGTGGCAGTAGTGACTGTGGACCTGACATGACTTCTGTCTTGAGTTCATGGGCAATGAGCCATTTTCTTTTCTACCCCAGAGGAAAGCCATCTTTGAAGAGAAAAGGTGCTGTAGGCTATATGTGGAGTTGTACTGAGTAACAGAGCAATGTGTCTGTGAATTCTAGGGCTTTTGAGTAGCCTCAGAACTCAATATAGATTGGAAAATGAAGGGTGGGAGCTGGACTGTCTGTGTGTTTAGTCCAGTGATGGAAATGGTGAATTTTACCTGTGTCTGCTGGTGGATCTCTTCAGACTATTTGTATCTGATATAAAATGTGTGTCTCCTCTCCCCTGCTTTTTTATGCTGCTTTTCCCTTGGATTTTTAATTTTTAAAATCACTTTATTGAGGAAATGTTGACTTGTAGGATGGTTATCATAGGAGTACAGTTAAAACGGTTTTTATTTTTTTTTAAGGTTTATTTTATTTGTTACACATGACAGAGTGTTTCAGAGGAGACAAAAAGTGAGACAAGCCAGAGCACCCACCGCTCTGGTACACGCTGCACCAGGATTGAACCAGCAACCTCAGGTACACAAGCCTGATGCTCTACCAGGTGAGCTATTTTCCTGGCCACCATAAAATGTTTTTAAATATACTTTTAAGAGCAACCAGTATTTATGATTCCATGTTTGTTTATGTGAGTTTACTTATTTTTAAAAAGATTTTATTAATGAGAGAGAAAAGAGGAGAGAGAAATAGAACAAGAGTGTCACCATGACACTTGTTTCCGGGGATTGAACTCAAGACCTCATGCTTGAGAGTCCAGTGCTTTATCCACTGTGCCGCCTCAGGACCACTTATTTGTTGTATCATCATTGGGACTTCACTGCTCCAGGATGACTTTTTCAGATACACATTTAGAGAGATTAGAGAGAGATACAGATACCACAACGCCAAAACTTCCCTCTGTGCCCTGGAGATCAGGATTGAACCTGGGTCATTCAAGAGACAAAGCACACTATCCAATTAAGCCGATTTGCTGGCCCCTGTTCGTGTTTTAAGAATGAGAATTTCTGAGTGTTGGCTGATTCTTTCTTTGGCTTGACATGCAGTGACCATTTGACTTCCACCATATGATGTCTGCCATTTTCTCTGGCCTTCTCTTCCTGTTTTGCTTTGTGAGAGTGGTTCTTTGAATATTTATTTATTTTTATTGCCATCAGGGTTATCATTGGGGCTCTGTGCCTGCACGATAAATCACTACTGGTGGCCATTTTTCCTCCCCCCTCCCATTTTCTTTTTTTCAACTAGGACATTGAAATTAAGGGGGCGGGGACTAGAGGGGGAGAGAGAAAGGACACCTGCAGATCTGCTTCATTACTGGTGAAGCTTTCTTTGTCCCTGCTGTTGGGGAGCTGGGGCTCAAACTCAGATCCTTGAGCATGGTAATAGTATGTGTGTGCTCAGCTGGGTGCACCACTGCCTGTCCCCCACCCCTTCACTCTTTTTTTTTTTTTTCCTGGCCTTTTCCAGGGCTGTTACTACTGAAAGTGAGAGACAGAGACAGGTAGAGAGAGAGGGAAAGACACAAAGCTTTCTTCCATGTTGTGGGGGCTGGTCTCAAACTTGGTGACATGTATGGCATGGTTCATTGAGTTTCCTTTTCCAGCTTGTTCTTTTTTTGGAATGCAGCAATTCCCTCTAGACATTAGACAGTTTCTAACTATTATATTTTATAAGACCAAGAGCAAATCTTAATTTCCTGAAGGGAGCTACTCAGCCCTTAAGCACACACTGCCCTGTTACTATCTATCATTAATTTGGAAACTTAGTGTCTGTAGCATATTTCCTGTTTGGAACTTTTAAAATTCCACTTTATTTAGCTTTTTATGAATATATGATGTCTTTTTTTAACTGTTTCAAACTCTTTATCTACTTGTCTACATTCTCTTCCCCCAAATGCCTTGTATAAATTACTAATACATATTTCTGATCCAGTATATGCATATATAATGAATATGTTAGGTGTATGCTCCCTTACATACTAATGATACCCCTTTTTTGGCCTCTTTTTTCTTTTTTGGTTTAAAGTGAAGTTTCAGGTTCATAGTAAATGACCAGAAAGGAGCCTGGTACATAATGAAACTGTCTGTATGCATATGTCAGTGACTGCACTGTTAATCATTAACCTTCTCAATAAAAAAAGAAAGGAAAAGAAAGTAGAGTTTCCATATCCTCCCTGTCCTCAGCAGACATTCTCTCCGACAGAGCTATGTTGGTCACAATCTGTAATCTGCAGTAACACAATTACTACTCAGAGTCCATAGTTACATGTAAGTTTGCACTTGGTGTTGATCATTTTATAGGATCTGATAAGTGTGTATAATAGAATGAGAGAAGACACCAGAACACCACTGCCCTAAGAATCCTCTGTGCTCTGCCTATTTGCCCTTCCCTATCCCACTTTTTTTTTAACACTATTTCTGTAGCTTTGCCTTTTTTATTTATTTTTATTTGTTTTTTTAAATATTTTTTTATTATTTATTTATTCCCTTTTGTTGCCCTTGCTGTTTTTATTGTTGTAGTCATCATTGATGTTGTTGTTGTTGTTGGACAGGACAGAGAGAAATGGAGAGAGGAGGGGAAGACAGAGAGGAGGAGAGAAAGATAGACACCTGCAGACCTGCTTCACCGCTTGTGAAACAACTCCCTTGCAGGTGGGGAGCCAGGGGCTTGAACTGGGATCCTTACACCAGTCCTTGCACTTTGCACCACCTGCGCTTAACCCGCTGCGCTACAGCCCCGACTCCCAGCTTTGCCTTTTTTAAAAATGTCACAGTTGGAGCCATATTGTATGTAACCCACCCACCCACCCAGCCTGCCTGCCTGCCTGCCTGCCTGCCTGCCTGCCTGCCTGCCTGCCTGCCTTCCTTCCCTTCTTTCACCTTCAGGGTTATTGCTGGTGCTTGCACTAGGAATCCACTGCTCCTGGAGGCCATTTTTTAAAAGAATATTTATTTACTCCCTTTTGTTGCCCTTGTTTTATTGTTGTAGTTATTATTGTTGTTATTGATGTTGTTGTTGGATAGGACAGAGAGAAATGGGGAGAGGAGGGCAAGACAGAGAGGGGGAGAGAAAGACAGACACCTGCAGACCTGCTTCACTGCTTGTGAAGCCACTCCCCTGCAGGTGGAGAGCTGGGGGCTCGAACCGGGATCCTTTAGCTGGTCCTTGGGCTTCCCGCCACGTGCACTTAACCCACCCGACTCCCCGAAGGCCATTTTTTTTTTTACCCCTTTTTGTTGCCTTTGTTGTTATTATTGCTATTGCTGCTGCTGCTGTTGGATAAGACAGAGAGAAATTGAGAGAGGAGGGGAAGACGCAGGGGTGAGGGAGAGACACCTGCAGACCTGCTTCACTGCTTGTGAAGCGACCCTCCTGAAGGTGGGGAGCTGGGGGATAAAACTGGGATCCTTATGCCGGTTCTTGTGAGCTTAACCTGCTGCGCTACTGCCCAGCCCTTGTATGCAACTTTTTTTCTAAGCTTACTTTCTTTTTCACTGATTATTAGTAATTTACATTGGAATTTCCTCTGTCTTTTCATGGCTTGATAGTTTATTTCTTTTAAATTTTATTTTATTGTCATTAGGGCTATCACTGGGGCTTGGTACCCACAGTACGAATCCACTGCTTCCAGTGGCCTTTTTATTTTATTTGGTAGGACAGGGAGGGTGGGAGGGTTGAGGGAAGTGGGAGAAAGACACTTGCAGACCTGCTTCACTGCTCCTGCAGGTAGGAGTTGGGGCTTCTGCCTGGGACCTTGTGATGGGAATGACTGCCACTGCTCAGCTTGGCTAGTCCCTTTGTTTGTCTGGATGGACCATGGATTATTTTATTTTACTTTATTATAATTTTTTTTTTTTTTTTTTTACCAGAGCACTGCTCAGATCTGGCTTGTGGTGCGGGGGATTGAACCTGGGACTCTGGAGTCTCAGGTATGAGTCTCTTTGCATAACCACTATGCTGTCTACCCCACCCTTATTATTATTATTTTTTTAAAGATTTTATTTATTTATTAATGAGAAAGGTAAGAGGAGAGAGAAAGAACCAGACATCACTCTGGCACATGTGCTGCTGGGGATCGAACTCAGGACCTCATGCTTGAGAGTCCAAAGCTTTATCACTGTACCACCTCCCAGACCACCCCACCCTTATTTTTTAAAATTTATTTTAATGTGTGACCATTTATATTTACTTATTTATTTATTTATTTATTTATTTATTTTTTACCAGAACACTATTCATCTCTGGCTTATGGTGGTGCAAGGATTGAGCCTGGGACTTTGCATAACCTTTATGCTCTCTCCCCAGCCAATCAGTTTATTGTGATAGACATTCACTTACTAAGGACATCTTGGCGGTTTCCAAGTATTGGCAATTCTGAGTAAAGTTGCTGTAAATCCACACGTATGCAGGTTTTGTGTGAACATACATTTTTAGTTTATTTAGGTAAACATCAAGGAACATCACTACTGGATTATAAGTAGAGGTATGTTTAGTTATTTCATTTTATTTTTATTTATTCTCTTTTGTTGCCCCCGTTTTATTGTTGTAGTTATTGTTGTTGTCGTTGTTGGATAGGACAGAGAAATGGAGAGAAGAGGGGAAGACAGAGACGAGGAGTGAAAGATAGACACCTGCAGACCTGCTTCACCGATTGTGAAACAACTCCTCTGCAGGTGGGGAGTCGGGGCTCGAACCGGGATCCTTAAACCGGTCCTAGTGCTTTGCGCCACGTGCACTTAACCCGCTGTGCTACTGCATGACTCCGTAGTATTTTTTCTTTTCTTCTTCTTCTTCTTCTTTTTTTTTTTTTTTTAAGATTTATTGTCCATAAACTTGAAAACCAGAGCTTCACTTTGGCACATGCAGTACCAGGGATCAGACTTGGAATCTCATGCTTTTTTAAGTCCAGCCCTCTAGCCAGACTGTCTTAGAGAGATTGTCTTTCCTTTTCAGCACCAGTGAAGGAGAGTTCCTGTTGCTCCACTTCTTCATCAGCATTTGATTTTGTCACTGTTTGGTATTGTGGCCATCCTAATATGTGTGTGTAGTGGATTCTCATTTCAGTTCTTAATTTCCCAACAGCATATGATGCTGGTCATTTTTTTCTTCATATGCCTATTTGTAGACTATGGGTTTGAAAAGTCTAAATAGCTCTACATACACCATGGGATCATACTATCTCTGTTCGTATACAATATGTTTAACTTAGCTTAACACTTTAAAAGGAGCCTGGACTAAGGTTTGGTTTAAGGATCCAATTTCTGTTCCCTTCCCCCTTTTCAGTTTAGCTGTTTAACTTTGACTTACATCCTTTTTTTTTTTTTTTTTTTCAGTTTCCTGGTTTGCAAAATGGGGATAATTCTTCTGAGTTTAAGATTTTAGCTCTTGTCTTCTCTCTGCTCCAAACTCCTGGACTTCAGCTTCCTCATTTATAAATCTAAAGGGGGCTTGGTGGTGACTCACTTGGTTGAGCACACATATTATGCTCAAAGACCCAGGTTTAAGCTCTTAGTCCATATCTGTGGGTGAAGTCTTTTTTTTTTACCTCCAGGATTATCACTGGGGCTCGGTGCCAGAACTATGAATCCACTGTTCCTGGGGGCTATTTTTCCCATTTTGTTGCCCTTGTTGTGGTTGTTGTTGGATAGGACAGAGAGAAATCGAGATAGGAGGGGAAGACGGGGAGAGAAAGACACCTGCAGATTTGCTTTCACTGCCTGTGAAGTGAACCCCCTGCAAGTGGGTAGCTGGGGGCTCAAACCGGGATCCTCAATCCAGTTCTTGCCATTGCGCTTTGCCCCATGTACGCTTAACCCGCTGCGCTACTGACCAACCCCCCCCCCCCCTTTAAAAAACAAAAAACTAGAGCATTGCTTGCCTCTGGTTTATGGTGGCGTCTGGGATTGAACCTGGGATCTTTGAGCCTCAGGGCAGGAAGTCTGTTTGCATAACCATTATGCTCTCTCCCCCGTTTGGGGAGAAGTCTTCATTAGCAGTGAAGCAGTGCTACAGGTGTCTCTTTTTCTCCCTCCCCTCTCCCTGTTTTTCATTATTAAGTATTTTTATTTATTACTGGGTAGAGACAGAGAAGTTGAGAGGGGAGAAGGAGACTGTCAGAGAGACATCTTATAGCACTGCTTCACTAACTTTGAAGTTTTCTCTTTGTATGTGGGGACCAGGGGTCCTTACTATTATGTGAGTGCTTAACTACTGCCTGGCCCCTCTCCCTCCATCTCTTATCACCCATTCCTCTATGAATTTTATCTGTCTTATCAATTAAGTAAATAAAAGGTAACTATTTAATAAATATTTTAAAATTACTCACTTATTTTTACAAGAGCACCGCTCAGCTCTGTCTTATGGTGGTTGGGGAATTGAACTTGTGACTGTGGAGCGTCAGTCACGAGAGTGTCTTTGCATAAGCCTTTATGTTATCTCCCTTGCCCTTACTAGAATGATTATGAAGACCAGCTTGTAAACATACTTAAATTGCAAAGTGGTTGGCATGTGCATAATAGGTGTTGGTCTGCTGCAGCTTTCTTCAGCCCACAGGTGCCTGGCATTGCCGTGCTTCTCAGTAGTACTTAAAATGTTGGGCCAGCAAGTTAATTTTCCTGGGCAATCACCTGCCTGACTGTGCACCTAACCAAGGGCCTAGCCCAGTCCCCACCATACTGGGTGATGCTTTGGTGCTGTGGTATCCCCCTTCCCAACTTGCCCCATCTCTTCTCCTCATCCTCATATTCTCTTTCTCTCTCTTTCCCCCTCTTCTCTCTGAAAGGTGTGACCCAAAAAAAGAGTGGTAAAGCTGCTAATGAGTACAAAATACCCCCCAGTCAATTTAATTTTATATTCAGAATCTAGTCAAACATAGATGAGCATGTAAATGATGGTTAATAATCTCTCTGGAATTAAATGTACTTCCTTCCACACATTGGTGTGGCAGTACGCCAGAATGAGGTTTAGACTTGTTTTCGTAGCTCGGTGTATACGTGGATTATTCATGTATAGTACGTGTACATAAATGAAGAGATCTGTGTATTAATGAACGGATATATCTATCAGAGGAAGTCATGCCTCTTCAATTCCTGAAGTGGAGTTTATGTCTCTTCATAAAAAGAAACTACAAAGCTGGTCATTGTTTTTCTCTCCCCTCCCTCTCCAGAGAGGCTGATAGGCCCAGAGAGAGTAAAGAGACCACAACAGGGAAGCTTCTTTCGGTGGGATGGGGGCTAGACTCGAACCTGAGCTACGCACAAGGCACTGTTCATTGTTCTTGGATAGACTTACCAGTTTTATATTTCTTTATGAATATTTACCCTTTAAAAAAATATGGATATGAACTTTGAGAAATTTGTGCAGTGCTCATAAGTGGAAAAACGTCATATTCGTGATCTGGGAGGTGGCACAGTGGATAAAAAAAATTCAGTCCCTAGCAGCCATGTACCAGAGTGATGTCTGGTTCTTTCTCTTCTTTCTCTCTCTCTCCTATCTTTCTCATAAATAAATAAAATATTAAAAAAAAAAAGAAAAGCGTCATATTCTATCCTAACTGCAGTGAAGTTCAGATTGGGTGAATTAAAAAAAAAAAAAAGGTCTGACATGACAGTTTCTTGATCAGACTTAAAAATCCCAAACTGCCTCTCCTAGAAGTCTTTTTTTTTTTTTTTTTGCCTTCAGGGTTATCTCTGAGGCTCGGTGCCCACATTATGAATCCACTGCTCCTGTGGTCATGTTTTCGATTTTTTTTTTTTTTTTTTGATAGGACAGAGAAAAGTTGAGAGAAGAGGAAATATAGACACCTGCAGACCTGCCTCACTGCCTGTGAAGCGACCCCCCTGCAGGTGGGTTCCAACCGGGATCCATGAGCCAGTCCTTGGGCTTCTCGCCATGTGTCCTAACCCTCCATGCTACTGCCTGCACCCCCACCCCCAAGAAGTCTTGAAATACAAAAACAGAATTAGGTTAGCCTTCAGAGTCCTCAAGAAAATTTAATGAGTAAAACTAATATTTTTATTATTTCTTTAATGTGATAGGATAGAAATTGAGAGAGAAGGGGAGATATGGAAAGAGAAAGACCCCTGCAGACCTATTTCTCTTATGAAGTTTCCCCTTGTATTGCCTGAATAATCTGTTTGGAATGCAGCCTTACTATCACTGTTATTCTTCCATGAAGATAGTAAGCTGGACTGGGTGGTGGCACACCCAATAGCGTGTACAGATTACCATGTACAAGGAAGGACTTGGCTTCGAACACCTACTCTCCACTTGTAGGGTGGAGCTTCATGAACTATGAAGCAGTGTTGCAGGTGTCTTCTCTTTCTGTCTCCCTCTGTTTCTTTCTGTCTTATCAGAAAGGAAATAGAAAAGAAGGTTTCTGGGAGTGGTGGATTAGTTGGATAGGCACCAAGCCCAAGGGATAAGTAAATGAAAATTAAAGCAAGGTATAGATAGAGTTGTGTGATCCAGTAGTTTTAGAATAGAAGATAGTTGTCTTCTGGATTCATCTGAGTTCTTTATATAAACAAACTTGGCAAATCTCTCTTTAAACCATGATTATCTGCTTCAGTTGTGCTTCTATTAGCTAGTTTAGTAATGTTACATGATGACCTTGCTTGCCTCAAAGACCTTTTTTAGTACTTAGAGAATTTTTTTTTTTTTTAATTTAAAGTCTTCAAAGGGGAGGAATTGAGAGGGAGGAGGGAGATTGGGAGAGAGAGAGACATCTGCGGCATTGCTGCACTACTTCTGGGACTTCCTCTCTTGTAGGTGGGAACCAAGGGCTTGATACTGGGTCCTTGTGCAGTCTACCAGGTGGGCCTCCACCAGGCTCCCCTTAAAGAAAACTAACACATAAAGACTTGCATAAACTCCCTGCTATCTTTGAGCATTCAACTGTTAGAGCTGGGAAGTAGATATAAAAATCTGGATAAACACAGAAAAGTCTTAAAGACATACCAAAAATTTTTTTTTTCACATTTTAGCTGGAATGGTTTATTTCTTGAATAGTTTTTTTTTTTTTATTTTGAATAGCTTTGCATTTATTTTTTTGGTAAGGAATATTTACTGACCTCTTTACCCTGCCACAGCTGGATATTTTTTCCAGAGTAGTCACTGATATTTTTTACCTTTTTATTTAGTGATTTAATAATAATTTACAAAATTATGGGATAAGAGGGGTGGCAGGGTAAATATTCCTTACCAAAAAAATAAATGCAAAGCTATTCAAAATTAAAAAAAAAAACTATTCAAGAAATAAACCATTCCAGCTGAAATGTGAAAAAAAAAAAAGGTATGTCTTTAAGATTTTTCTGTGTTTATCCAGATTTTTATATCTACTCCCCAGCTCTAACTGTTGAATGCTCAAAGATAGCAGGGAGTTTATGCAAGTCTTTATGTGTTAGACTTCTCACTACAAGGTGGTGAGGACTCTGAGTCTGGTGCCCACCACCTTGGATTAGGTTCTGTTTGATTTGTAAGTTTGTTTATGTAAAATGGGGATAATAAAAGTATAAATTTGTTAAGGTGTGTGAAAATTTAAGTGTGTACATGTATGTAACAAATGTAGAATGGTGTCTGCTATGTAGTGTGTGCCTTAGCAATGCGTATTTCTTACTGTAGTTTCATCCTTGTGTAACTGTGGCTACTTGAAGGGTTCCTGGATGGAGTTGATGTTTTTGCTGCACAACCTCCACTGACAATCGTTGCATTTCTGCCTAGTTTTCCCCATTGTAGGACTGTGACGAGGTGAAATCTAATAGACATAAGAGCAGTAACCTTAGTGTTACCAGAGGGAAGTGACCTAAGTTAATTAATTTTGTTCTTGACATGGTTAAAAGAGTAAGGTGATGTGAACATGTGCTGTAGGCATGTTGACACATAATAGTTCAAGTTCTATTTTGTTCTCATGATTATCAGGTCAGCACCCTCATGTTGTAAGGACTTTTCACAGATCCACTGTGTGTGAATACGGAGCAGGGAGTTTGTTCAGTTGAAAGCAGTAAGAGATGGCTTCTTCTGGGAGGTTGCACTTATGGCTAGATTTGGAAGATAAAATTGGTGGGAGATAATATTACACCTTAACCAGTGCTTGCTTGCTTGCAGAGAGAGCAGCCATTCTATATGGTGAATTTACGGAACAGAAGTTATTTTTTGGGGACCAGGTGGTGAAATACCTGGCTGAGTGCACTTCCCTCTCATTTTAAAAATTATTTTTTAAAAATTTATTTATTGGATAAAGACAATCAGAAATTGAGAGGGGTGGGGGAGATGGAGAGGGAGAGAGACACACCTGCAGCACTGCCTCCCATTCATGAAGCTTTCCCGTTGCCGGTGAGGACTGAGGGCTTGAACGTGGGTCCTTGTGCATTTTTTTTTTCCCTCTAGGGCTATCATGGGGGCTCGGTGCCAGCACTACAAGTCCACTGCTCCTGGTGGCCTTTCCTTCCCCCTCTATTTTTTTTTTGGATAAGACAGATATTGAGAGGGGAGGGGAAGATAGAGAGGGGAAAAGAAAGATAGACACCTGCAAACCTGTTTCATGGTTTGTGAAGTGACTCCCTGCAGGTGGGGAGCTGGGGGCTCGAACCAGGATCCTTGCACCGCTGCCTTGCTCCCATACTTGTGCATTGTAACATGTGCGTTCAACAAGGTGTGCCACAACCCATCTCCTCTCTTTCCCTCCTCTCTCAATTTCTTTCTGTCCTGTCAAATGTAATAAGTAAATACACAAATGTATTAGTATATTAAAAATTTAAAAGATTATTTTTTGGGAGGTGGCTGGAGCTTAAAGTATGTGTGGATGACTTGCATACATCCTCATTGTGTGTGAAAATACTGAAATCTGATATTTCTATAAAATAATGTTAAATCACTAATAAAAATGTTAAAAAATAAACCGTAACATGGGGGAGCAAAGTGTACATGGGGATGGCTGGCATTAAAGCTGAGAGGCAAGGGCATGATGGTACTATTTTTACTGAGAAGCTTGGATCTTGGGGGCCTGACAGGTGGCTCTCCCAGAAGGACACAGGCATTCCCATGCAGGAATGCCCCTGGCCACCATAAGGGAGGCTTCAGGAATGGTGTTGCAGTGTTTCTCCTCTCTGTGTCTACTTTTGGGTCATCTGGACTGCAAACCAGTATCTTTTTTCCTCCTCTGCCTGTCTTTTTACCACAGCATTGCTCAGCTCTTACTTCTGGTGGTGTTGGGGATTGAACCTGGGACTTCAGAACCTCAGGCATGATACCCTTTTTGCATAGTCATTCTGCTATCTCCAGCCCTAAAATTTGTTTTAGAAAGATTTACGTAAAGCGAGCTCCCAGGTGGGGCACGTGATGAAAGCCTCAATGTGAATTAAAGAAGTAGGAAGAATGGGGCCAGGTGGTGGCACACACATCACAGTGATCAAGGGCCCTGGTTTAAACCCCTTACCCCCATCTGTGGAGGGAAAGCTTCACTAGCGGAGAAGCAGGGCTGCACGTGTCTCTCTGTCACTCTCCCTCTCTGTCATCCCTTCCCCTCTTAATTTCTCTCTGTCTCTATTTAATAATATATAAAAATATTTTTAAAAAGTAGGAAGAACATAATTGGGTAAATGTGAGGGATGAGAGAAATTGACAAGGTGAAAATTACCCATAGTTTCTTTACTCTGGGTAACTGGACAAGTGGTGTTTATTAACCCCGGTAAGCAAAGTCGGAAGGTGTGGTCACTTGTTTTGCTGGCAAAGACTGGAGAACAAGAGGGAGATAGTGACTTCAGAAGTGTTAATTTTGGAGGTGGTAGATAGCATAATGGTTATGCAAAGAGACTCTCATGCCTGAGACTCCATAAGTCCCAGGTTCAGTCCCCTACACCTCCATAAGCCAGAGCTGAGCAGTGCTCTGATTTAAAAAAAAAAAAAAAGAAGTGTTAATTTCAGGACTCAAGTGAGGTGTGCAGAGGGCATTTGGATCAACGTTGAAGCTTATGGATTTAGAAGGTATTTGCATTCACAATTTTAGTTATTTATTAGATAGAAGCAGAGAGAAATTTAGAGGGGAGGGGATGATAGAGATGAGAGATAATTAGTATATAATTCACTTAGTTATTGGTAAGCTTAAATAAACTGATTTGTAGATACTGTTTGACTCAACAGAAGTACTCAGTAATGCTCCTTCAGGGGCCAGGGCCTGGTGGGGATTGAATCCAGGGACCCACAAAATGGCAAAGCACGCACTGCTACTGAGCTACATTTCTGGCCCCCAACTGCTAGTTTTGTGTTGGTGTTCTGAATTACATAGTTCAGTTTGACACGTGATGGTCTGCTATATGGAGATGGCTTCAAAAGCCACCCTTATCCCCCAAACTGGAAAGTTTTCTGGAAGAGGTGACTCATACTGTAACGGAGCGGAGTTAGCCGATAGAGTGAAGCTTGTGACACGTGCTATTTACTATGATCACTTTGGTCGTGCGAATCTGCGTGGGGGATGTGATGGCAGCCCGAGGCTCTTGGACTTGGTCCTATTGGGCTTTGGCTCCTATATATTTATTTATTTTATTATTACTGTTTTTTGCCTCCAGGGTTATTGCTGGGGCTCAGTGCTTACACTACAAGTCTGCTGCTCCTATGGCCATTTTTTTTCAATTTCTTAAGATAGGACAGAAAGAAACTGAGGGGAGGGGAAGATAGGGAGAGAGAAAGATAGAAATTCACTGCTTATGAAGCAATCCCCCTGCAGGTGGGGAACCAGGGCTCGAACTGGGATCCTTGCACAGGTCCTTATGCTTTGTACTGTGTGCACTTAGGCTGGTGTGCCACCGCCCGGCCCCTCCTCCCATATTTATAAGTACATGAAGCTCCACTTTAAGATAAAACAGGACCAGTGTAAAGATCCTGGTTCGAGCCCCCGGCTCCCCACCTGCAGGGGGGTCACTTCACAGGCAGTGAAGCAGGTCTGCAGGTGTCTATCTTTCTCTCTTCCCCTCCTCTCCACTTCTCTCTGCCCTATCTAACAACGATGACATCAATAACAACAACAGTAATAACTACAAACAACAATAAAACAACAGGGGCAACAAAAGGGAAAATAAATAAATTAAAAAAATATAAAGATAAAACATTTAAGGGCTGAAAGAAAAAACATTAGGGCTATGTTATGATAGAAGTTATATTTTTAGTGTTTACTTGAGAAAATATTGCAGAAGGCTACTACCAATTAATTTTTAATTTATGTAAAGTTTTTATTTTAATTGAAAAATGATACAGCACATACTTGGGGCTTTCCTCAAATAACACAACTAATTTAGCCTTGAGGTTTTTTTTTTGTTGTTGTTCTTTGCTTACTGGGATTATTGCTTGGGCTCTAGGTTTGCTTGAAAACTCCATTACTCCTAATGGTGCCTACCACCCTTTTCCTTCCCTTGCATAGAGAAGGGTCAGACAGACACATCTGTAGCACTGCTCCACTGCTTATGAAGCTTTCACTGTGCAGGTGGGAATTGGGGCTTGCACGCAGGCCTTCAGGAACATGTGTATCTATGTGCTCCACTAGGCAAGCAAGCTACCACCCAACTCCAGCTCTGAGGCTTTTAGCTGGGGAATAAGTCAGATGGCCTCTATCTGTGTAAGGCTTTCTCCCTTACAGATGATCAGCTTTGTGAGTTTGTTAAAAACAGAACCAGTTTATACCCTTGTTTAATGGAAACTCTACAGTTTTAATTGCATTTGGGTTGTTGAATATTTGGTCCCTGGTTTTTAGGAATGTTGACTAACTGTAGCTAGAAACTATCAGTTTTGAAGTATGTGGAGAAGCACTGTACTGTTCATGACTTTATGCAAACAATGCCTTTGACAAGACACTTCTCTAAGTTCCCATTATTAAATGGGCTAGCATTCTTTACCTTAATTACTTCATGAGAAAATGAATATAGAAATTCTTTGGTAAGCTGTAACATTTTTAATGTGAGGGATACAAAAAAGTTTAGACTTGGGAGGGCTTTGTGAGGTGGTGGCAAGTGTAGTGTTCTTCCTGAGGCTGATTCTGGCTACTCCATATGCCAGAGTGTTCACGCTCTGGTTCTTGTTTTCATTCCCTCTCTGGCTTGTGTTCATAAATAAATCAATGTAAGAAAAAAAAACAACATCTTGTATAAGAATGAGAGCCAGTGGAACTACAAATAACAAGAATAAAGAATAAAGTAACGTGTATAAACACTCCATGACAAGGCAGTGCTCCTGGAATGAATTGTGATCTAGTGTGAGTACGCTGAGTTGGGCTTGTATTGTAGAGGAAATAAACACTATGCTTGTTTAGAGGGAATGGTGGCCATGTAGGTGTGAGGCAGGTAGGGATGTCTTCCTTGAGATGTATTGTGGGCTCTGGTAGTTTAAATCTTCTTGACTTACTTCTGTCCTTTAACTTTGACTTACGATGTAGGGAGGAGAAAATTGAAGATGGCACAGGGCAGTGGTTCTTAGCTTTGGTTCTAAAAAGATTCTGCTTGGGTCTGAAATTAAGTGGTCTGGAGCTGAGCTCAGGACGAGGCCTTTTTTCTCCTCTTCTTCTTTTTCTTCTTTTCCCATTTCTCCCAAAGCACTGTAGGTGATCCCTTTTTTCTCCTTTTTTTAAAAAAAATTATTTATTTATTCCCTTTTGTTGCTCTTGTTGTTATTGATGTCATCATTGTTGGATAGGATAGAGAGAAACGGAGAGAGGAGGGGAAGACGGGGAGAAAAAGACAGACACTTGCAGACCTGCTTCACCTCCTATGAAGCGACTCAACCTGCAGAGAGGAACCGGGGCCTGGAACCAGGATCCTTACGCTGGTCCTTGCGCTTGGCACCATGTGCGCTTAACCCGCTGCGCTACCACCTGACTCCCCTTTTTTCTCCTTTTATTGTCATCGCTGGGGCTACCACTCCAGATCAACTTAATTTTATTTATTCCCTTTTGTTGCTCTTATTTTATTGTTGTAGTTATTGATGTCGGGGTTGTTGGATAGCACAGAGAAATGGAGAGGAGAGGAAGACAGAGGGAGAGAGAAAGACAGCTGCAGACCTGCTTCATCGATTGTGAAGTGACCCCCTGTAGGTGGGGAGCCGGTAGCTCGAACCTGGATCTTACGCTGGTCCTTGAGTTTTATGCCACCTGCCCTTAACCCACCAAGCTACCGCCCAACTCCCTAATTTATTTATTTATAAAATGTAAACACTGACAAGACCGTAGGATAAGAGGGGTACAATTCCCACCACCAGAGCTCCACATCTGTGATGTAATCACTTAACCAGGTGTGCCACCACCCAGCCTCAAGAGCTCTATATCTGATCCTCTCCCCTGATAGCTTTCCTAGGTCACAGGATCAGTGAATTCCTAGTGCAGGAACTGAGCTTCAGTGGTAACCCTGGAGGGGAATAAAAAGAAAGCCATTGGAATTTTTAACACATGTACTTAACCAGGTGCGCCCCCACCCAGCCCCTGCCATTGGAATTTTGATAGGGATTGTATTGAAATGTAGATTGTTTTTTGTAGAATGGCTATTTTAAAGATGTTTATCCTTCCTATCCAGAAACAGGAACATTCTCCCACTTCTGTGTGTCCTCTATTTCTTTTAGCAATGTCCTATAGTTTTTTTTTAAAGGACGTTCTTTATTTTCTTTATTTTTTTCCCTTTTGCTGCCCTTGTTGTCTTCTTATTGTTGTTGGTAGCTATTGTTGTTGTTGTTACTGATGTCGTTGTTGTTGGATAGGACAGAGAGAAATAGAGAGAGGAGGGGAAGACAGAAGGGGAGAGAAAGAGAGACACCTGCAGACCTGCTTCACCGCCTGTGAAGCGACTCTCCTGTAGGTGGGGAGCCGGGGGCTCGAACCGGGACCCTTACAATGGTTCTTGTGCTTTGCACCACGAATGCTTAACTCGCTGCGCTACCGCCCAACTCCCAGTTTTTAAAAAATATTTTATTTTATTTTTGAGAGAGATGCAGAGAGAGAGAAAAACCCCAGAGCACTGTACAACTCTGGTTTATGGTGGTGCGGGGATTGAACCTGGGGCTTCGGAGCCTCAGGCATGAGAGTCTCTTTGCATAACCATTGTTCTATCTGCCCCGCCCCTATAGTTTTCATTGTAGCTTTTTTTTAATTAAAAGTTTTTTTTTATTTATTAGATAGAGGCAGTCAAATCTAGAGGGAAAGGAGGGTGAGAGACAGAGAGACACCTGCAACACTACTTCACCACTTGCAAAGCTTTCCCCCTGCAGGTGGGGATTGGGGGCTCGAACCCAGGTCCTTGCACACTGTAGCATGTGCGCTCAACCAGGTGTGCCACTACCCAGGTGCGCTTAACCCGCTGCATTACCGCCTGACTCCCTAGGCTTGTCATAATTTTTATTTGGTTTTCTTCTACAGCTCAGTTAAAAATATTTGAGCTGGGGAATTGGGCGGTAGCGCAGCGGGTTAAGAGCAGGTGGCGCAAAGTGCAGGGACTGGCATAAGAATCCCTGTTCAAACCCCAGGCTCCCCACCTGCAGGGGAGTCGCTTCACAAGCAGTGAAGCAGGTCTGCAGGTGTCTCTCTTTCTCTCCCCTCTCTGTCTTCCCCTCCTCTCTCCATTTCTCTCTGTTCTATCCAACAACGATGACATCAATAACAACAGTAAAACAAGGGCAACAAAAGGGAATAAATAAAAAATATTTGAACTGGGAGTCGGGCGGTAGTGCAATGGGTTAAGCGCACGTGGCACAAAGCAAGGACTGGTTTGAGCCCCCAGCTCCCCACCTGCAGGGCAGTTGCTTCACTGGCAGTGAAGCAGATCTGCAGGTGTCTCTCTCTCTCTCTCTCTCTCCCCCTCTCTGTCTTCCCCTCCTCTCTCCATTTCTCTCTGTCCTATCCAACAATGATGACATCAATAATAACTACAACAGTAAAAAACAAGGACAACAAAAGGAATAAATAAATAAATATAAAAAAATATTTGAGTTGTAATGCTATCTGTGGAGCACTTCCCCATTGCAATTGTGCTTATATGTCTTTATCCTTTTTATAATTTTAATGTGCCAGGGACTGATTGGAGGGACTCATGCATGTACGATACTATTGGGTAGCCTTCCTGGCTCAGCTTTTTATTTTTTATTTTATTTTATTTTTTTACCAGAGCACTGCTCAGCTCTGGCTTATGGCAGTGTGGGAGATTGAACCTGGGACTTGAGAGCCTTAGGCATGAAAGTCACTTTGCATAACCATTATGCTATACTCCCACCCCTGGCTCAGCTTTTCAAATTTTGTATAGGAGAAGAGAGGGAAAGACACAGAGCACACCTCTCACCATCCTTAGGGCATCATCTGGAGCTATCCATGTGGTACAGGACATTGAATCCAGGGCCTCGCAAGTAAGGCATGCACTTTTAAGTCACTTTTTTGAGGAAATGTTGATTTACAAGATTCTCCCTCTGGAAAGAGTGATTTATGAGTGAACGTGAGGAAAAGAAGAGCACAGCCCTGCTCAGATGTGCGGGAGATTCCTTCCAGCACGGACCTCACACTTCCTTCCACGGTGTGCACTTTGTGCTGAGCCACCACCCACTACTTTTTAAATATATATTTTAATAAATTATTTTTTAAATGTATTTATTATTGGGTAGAGACAGAGAAATTGAGAGGCGGGGGAGACAGAGGGAGAGAGACAGAGAGACACCTGAAGCTCTGCTTCATCATTTGTGAAGCTTTCCCTCTGCAGGTGGGGACCAGGGGTTTGAACCTGGGTCCTTGCACACTGTAATGTGTGCGCTTAGTCAGGTGCACCAACGCCTGGCCCCCTTTTAAATAAACATTATTTAATGACTATAGTTTAATGTTTCATTTTTTGTGTACTAATAATACATGCGTAGATATGTACTAACTATTAATACTATGATAATCTGAATACTAAGCAGTTTTAGTTTCTGAAAAAGCCTCGCATCTAACTCCTGGCATCACTAATGTGTTCTCTGGATTGTGGACTTTGTCTTTTCTGGAATACCATAAAGATAGAGTCCTCCGATGTGGACCTGTTTGATGCTGGCTGCTCCCAGCCAGCCGCCTGCCTTTGTGATTCACTCAGGTCGTGAGTTCTTTCCTGTTGCCAATATTATTCCATATGTGGATATATCATCATCTGTTCAGTCACTTTTAAATATTTATTTGCTTACTTTCCCTTTTGTTGCCCTTGTTTTTTTAATGTTGTTGTGGTTATTATTGTTGCTGTTACTGATGTCATCGTTAGATTGGACAGAGAGAAATGGAAAGAGAAGGGGAAGACAGAAAAGGGGAGAGAAAGATAGACAGACACCCGCAGACCTGCTTCACCGCCTGTGAAGCGACTCCCCTGCAGGTGGGGAGCCCCAGGGGCTCAAACTGGCATCCTAATGCCAGTCCTTGCGCTTCACGCCACGTGCGCTTAACCTGCTGCACTACCGCCCGACTCCCTCAGTCACTCTTTGTAGAACATTTGAAGATTTTAGTTTTGGGTTAATTTTCAGTAGCTACTGCTAACGTCTTAATACTGATGTGGACATAATTAAAATTTTTTTATTATCTATTTATTTATTGGATAGAGACAGTCAGAAATTGAGTGGAAGGAAGAGACAGAGAGGGAGAGAGACAGAAAGACACCTGCAGCCCTGCTTTACCACTCGCAAAGCTCCCCCTGCAGGTGGGGACCAAGGGGCTTAAACCTGGGTGCTTGCGCATTGCAACACGTGCACACAACCAGGTTCGCCACCACGTGGCCCTGGACATAAGGTTTTATACCTCTAGGTTAAATATACAGAAGTGGGTTTACAGGGTTACTTGATAAATGTGCTAAGGAGCTTGCTCTAGTGTGACCGTGCCATTATGCATTTCTTCTAGAATGTTTAAGTTCCACTTGCTTTGCATCCGTGCCAGTGCTCAGTATTGCCTATACATTGTTAAATCAATACTAAATGAGAGTAATTTACATATTTCAATGCAATCTTTTATAAAAATTCCAGTGATAATTATTGTGGAAATGAAATCCATCTTAAAATTCATATGTATCTCCCCATGTTCACTGGAGGAGCAATTACAGAAGCCAGACCTTCCACCACGGGCACCCTATAATGATCCAAGGTCCATGCTCCCAGAGGGATAAAAAATAGGAAAGCTTTCAAGGGATGGATGGGATGGGATATGGAGTGCTGGTGGTGGGAATTTTGTGGACTTGTACCCCTCTTATCCTATGGTCTTGTCAATATTTCCATTTTATAAAAAAATAAAAAAATATTTATCTCAAGGTATATCAGAGAATCAAAGTATTCTTGAAAGAACAATGATGTTGGAAGACTCAACAGCTTTTAGAATATACTAATCATCAAAATAACATATTCACGTAGACAAACTTCCTGACCAGTAGAACAGAGAGCATAAAAATATGCCCTTATGTGGCCTGGTAAGTGTTTAGAGTACTGGACTTTCATGCATGAGCTTCCAAGTTTGATCCCTAGTATCACATGTGCCAGAGTGATTCTCTGGTCTTTTTCCCCATCCAGTTTTATTTATTTATTTAACACTAGAGCACTGCTCAGCCTTGGCTTATGGTCGTGCAGGATTAAACTTCGCATGCTGTAGCCTCACAAATGAGAGTTTCTTTGCACAACCCACCATGCTTTCTGCAGCCCACCATATGTAAATCTTTTTTTTTTTCGTCACCAGCGTTATTGCTGGGGCTCAGTACTGGCACTGTGAATCCACTGCTTTTTTCTTTTTCTCCCCCCCCCCCCCCATGTTATAGGATAGAGAGAAATTGAGAGGCAGGGGAGGTAGATAGAAAGATAGACACCTGCAGACCTGCTTTACCACTTGTGCAACATCCCTCCACATCTGGGGAGCGGGAGCTAGAACCTGGGTCCTTGTGCATGTTACTGTGTGTGCTTACCTGGGTATGCCACCACCCAGCCAACTAGCTCTTAGAAAAATACATGCCCTCACAGCATGGTGTGAAATGAACTTTGACAATGAACCTAAGATCATTGAGTAGAAAAAGGACCATCTCCTTATGAAATGATGTTATATCAATTGGACAACAACACACAATAGAACAAAATTTGATTTTTTTTTTTAGATTTTATTTATTTATTGATGAGAAAGAAAGATAGGAGGAGAGAGAGAAAAAACCAGATATCACTCTGGTATATGTGCTGCCGGGGATTGAACTCGGGACCTCATACTTGAGAATCCAATGCTTTATCCATTGTGCCATTTCCCGGACCACTGAAATTTGATTCTTACACAATACTTTTGTAATATATAAATGTTGAATGATTTTTTTTTAAAATTTTTAAATAGAGCACTGCTCAGCTCTGGTTTATAGTGGTGTAGGTCATTGAACCGGGGACTTTGGAGCCTTAAGACATGAGCGTCTATTTGTAGAACCATTATGCTGTCTACTCCTGCCCTTAAATGATTTTTTAATTTTGGATTTTTTATGTACCAACTATGGTACTTTACTGTCGATTATAAACCATTAATCCTCCCAACAGAGGAAAAAAAAAAAGAAACTAATGTAAAAGCTATGACTGTAAAACTCTCCAAAGAAAATAAAATAAAGGAGATAGGGGCCAGGCAGTGGTGCACCTGGATAAGTGGACACACTACAGTGTGCAAGGACCCTGGTTCAAGCCCCTGGTCCCTGCCTGCAGGGGGGAAAGCTTCCCGAGTGGTGAAGCAGGACTGCAGGTGTCTCATTGTCTTCCTCTGTCTCCTCCTACCCCCTCAATTTTCCTCTGCCTCTATCCAATAATAAAAAACATAATAAATAATGATAAAAATGAAAATAAAGGGAAAAACTTCATGACATTGGATTTGGCAGTGCTTTTTTAGCTACACAGCAAAGACAGTCAATTTATCTTATTAAAATGAAAGCTTATGTGGATTAAAGGGCATTTTTAACAGACTAAAAGGCAAACCACCAAATAGGGTATTAGCAAGATCACACATTGAGATATATGTAGAGAGAATTAATATCCAAAGATATTTTACAATTCAATAATACCAACCAGATTAAAGGATGGGCAGGGGGAATTTGAGTAGTTAATTTGAATAGTTAATTTGAGTAGTAAAGTAATTTATATAAAAGGCCAACGCTCTCTTCAGCAGCACATACACTAAAAGTGGAACAGCACAGAGATTAGCATGGCTCCTGTACAAGGGTAACTCACATTGGTGAAGTCCTCCATTTTTTAAAAAGCATACAAATGGCTAGCAAGCATCTAAATAAGTGCTCAACATTGCCAATTATTTGGAAATACAAATTGAAACCACAGTGGGATGCCACCCCACAACCATATGATGGCTGTTATGTATTAAAGTCATGCATACTCATGGGAATATGGGAAATTAGAACGGTTTTACATTGTAGGTGGGGGGTGTGTTAAACGGTCCATTTTCTGTGTCAGTTCCTTAAACAGTTAAATAAAATCTCACATCTCGGTCTTTATCAAAAGGATTAATAGCAGGGTCTTGAAGAAATACACAATCTGTAGGAATGTGGTGCATTGTGTTCAGAGCATTATTTCCAGTAGTAGAAAGGTAGATGCCACCTAATGTTAATTTACAGATAAATGAGTAAAATGTGGTATGTAATTCAATGGAATGTTAGTTTTAAAAAGGGAGGAAAATTCTGGGTCCTGTTACAGTACCTATGAACCTTGACGGCACACTCAGTATAAATGTGCTAGATGCAGAGAACCAATGTGTGACTCCACTCACATGAGGGACTTAAGAGTCAGTGTCTCCATAGAAAATTCAGTAGAAGGGTAGTTCGCAGGTTCTAGAGGGATAGATTTGGGAAGAGGGAGTTAGTTTCTTGTCATAGGTTGAGCCTTGCAAAGTGAAAAGTGTTGTTTGTTGGTTGGTGAAAAAGTTGATGTTTGCTGAACAGTGTGATGTGCATAATGCCACTGAATTGTGCGCTTCAGAGTGGCTATATTCTCTCTCTCTGTGTGTGTATTCTGTTTATGCATATTTTACTACAGTTTTAAAATAACCACAAATGGTCACCTTTCTGGAGACTGATCTCTGGATTCTGTTCTCTCCCATAGCACTAACTCTATGCTTGTCTGTTGCACTACATTCCTACAGATTACAGTATATTTTCAATGATTCTTAAAAAGATCTGTTTGTATCCAACAACGACAACAATAATAACTACAACAATGAAACAACAAGGGCAACAAAAGGGAATAAGTAAATTAAAAAAAAAAAAAGATCTGTTTGCTGGGTGGCACATCCCGTATGGCACATGTGCCACTGTGTGTGAGGACCTGCAGGCAGGTGGGGGAGCTTCACAAGCTAAGGTCCAATGCTGCAAATTGTGCGCTCTCAAAAGATTTTATTTGTTCATGAGAAGTGATAGGAGAGAAAGAACCAGACATCACTCTGCTGGTACATGTGATGCTGGTGATTGAACTCGGGACCTCATGCTTGAGAATACAATGTCTTATCCACTGCACCACCTCCCGGATCAGTCATATCTCTCTCTCTCTCTCTCTCTCTCTCTCTCTCTCTCTCTCTCTCTCACACACACACACACACACACACACACACACACACACACACCTAGAGTACTGCTCAGCTCTGCCTTGTGGTGTGTGTGTTGTGTGTGTCTTTGTGTTTGAACCTGGTAGGCATGCCTCAGGCATGAGAGTCTCTGCATAACCATTATGCTATCTAGCCTCCACCCACACAGGTATTTCTCCCTCCAAATTTTTCTTTGCTTTTTTTTTTTTTTTTTAGTAGAAACAGGCTACTGGGAGCAGTGAGTTTATGTAGGCAATGAGCCCTAGTAATAACTGGTGACAGAGAGAGGGAAAGAGAGACAGAGACAAAGTATTTGATATTGGGCTTTGACATTGGGACCTCATGATCGAGAGTCCAGCACTATATACTGCATCAACTCTTGGGCTGCTGCATTATTTATTTATTTTATTTTATTTATTTATTCCCTTTTGTTGCCCTTGTTGTTTTATTGTTGTAGTTATTATTGTTGTTGTCGTTGTTGGATAGGACAGAGAAATGGAGAGAGGAGGGGAAGACAGAGAGGAGGAGAGAAAGATAGACACCTGCAGACCTGCTTCACCGCCTGTGAAGCGACTCCCCTGCAGGTGGGGAGCCGGGGTTCGAATCGGGATCCTTATGCCGGTCCTTGTGCTTTGCGCCACCTGCGCTTAACCCGCTGCGCTACAGCCCGACTCCCTGCTGCATTATTTTTTATAACCAGAACACTGCTCAGCTCTAGTTTATGGGGTGCCAGGGATTGAACCTGGGGCCTGGGAGTCTTTTGTTTGACCATTATGCTATTTTCCTGGCTCTAGTTTTCTTATTTATTTATTTTCCCTTTTGTTGCCCTTGTTGTTTTTGTTATTGTTGTAGTTATTATTATTGTTACTGATGATGTCACATGGTGACATGTGCACTCAACGAGGTGTGCCACCCCTCTCCGCCAATTTGTCTTTAATGAATGTGCTGTGTGCACTTGCTAGGAATATGTTCTACTCTTGATAGATAGGGTAGTTTATGGGTGACATTGGTTGATGGTGCTGCTCAGTCTCTTAGAGCTGAGCCTGCGTTGTGTCCACTTATTCTGTCAATTACTGAGAGGAATGAAACCTTTAGTTGTAATTATATTGAAAAATTCCTAGTTCTCCTTTGAGTTTGATTTTTACTTTTTTTCTAGACTTTTAAAACTTAAAAAAAATTTTTTAATTATCTTTATTCATTGATTGGATAGAGACAGTCAGAAATCGAGAGGGAAGGGAGGAATAGAGAAGGTGAGAGACAGACAGAAAGACACTTGCAGCACTGCTTCACCACTTGTGAAGCTTTCCCCCTGCAGGTGGATTTAAAACTTTATTATTTTTAAAATTTTATTTCCTTTTGTTGCTCTTGTTTTTTGAAATTATTTATTTATTCCTTCTTTTTTTTAAGACTTATTTATTTATTTCCTTTTTGTTGCCCTTGTTGTTTCCATTGTTGTTGTAGTTATTGTTGTTGATGAAGTTGTTGTTGTTGGATAGGACAGAGAGAAATGGAGAGAGGAGGGGAAGACAGAGAGGGGGAGAGAAAGATAGACACCTGCAGACCTGCTTCATCGCCTTTGACTGACTCTGCTGCAGATGGGGAGCCGGGGGCTGGAGCAGGGATCCTTACACTGGTCAAATATGTGTTTGTTTGTTTATTATTTAACCGGCATAAGGGTCCTTGCATTGGATCGACCTTCTCGTGGTGCATCCCGTGAGGACCCATTCATTGGGGAAACTGACGATCCTTCCTAGCCGACTGAATCCACATGGATCCCAGTCACTTTCAAAGCCAGCAACAAGCAGCTCCTGACAGCTTTCAACTTGACCTGTTGACTGGCTACGGAAGAAGGGCAAACGCTAGAAGAAGAAGAAGGGTCCTTGCTCTCTGTCTTCCCCTCCTCTCTCCACTTCTCTCTGTCCTATCCAACAACGAGGGCAAAGGGAGACAGGAAGAGAAACCCTGCAGCACTGCTTCAGCACTCATGTAGCTGTCGCGCTCCCCACCCCCCCTTGCAGGAGGGGCCGGGGACTTGAACCAGGGTCCTTGCTCATTGTGCTGTGTACATTCAGTCAGCTGCATGATTGCCTGCCTCCTTGAGTGTGTTTAAAACGCTGTGTTTTAGGGGCTGGGAGGTGGACTCGCTAAGGGTAAGGACTCAGGTTCAAGCTTTCTTACTCCACCTGCAGGGGGGAGACTTCGTGGGCAATAAATCAGTGTTGCCCTCTCCCTCTCCTTCTCTTTCAGTTTTTCTCTCTAGCCAAGAAAGGTAAATAAATAAAATATTTTAAAAAGCACTTTTAAAATTTGTTGTAATCTATTTTCATTAGGATATGTAGACCATTTGAATTTATTACAGTTACTGGTATTTTGATTTATGGGTTATTTCTGTGCTTTTTCAATTTTATGGTGAGTCTAAACATTAGATTGTTTTAGTTTTTGTTTCCATTTTTCCTGGTAGGTTATTTGATTTGTGTTGTTATTTTGCTTTGATTTGTCTGCTGTTTTTGACTATTTTTGTTTCTTGTAGTTGGCAGGGAGTGATTACAGTACACAGTCTAATGAAAATCAACATTTGGCCACCTTGAAATTTCACGAGCTTTCTGCCATAACTCTAACCCTCCTCTTTTAAACTGTATCTGAATTACTTAATACATCCGTGGGATTGTTGCAAGGCATGACGTATTTTTCTGTTTGTGACAATACACACATTGAAAACCCTGCTAGACAGTGTCCAGTGTTCTTAAGAACTGAAATGATGATTTTTTTTGTTTGTTTACCCACCTATTTATGTGGCTTTTACTCATTCCTTACAGTATTGAAATAATTTACCATCTGTTTCATAAACTTCCTTTTGCAGTTTATGGAGCAGAATTGCTGACAAAAGTTTTCCCTAATATTTTTTTCATCTGAGAAGGTCTATTTTTTTTTAACCTCCATTTTCTGTTTTTAAGACTTATTTTTTATTTTTATTTGTTAATTCATGATAGAGTGTGAGGGTCTGGGGAGAGACTGAGAAAGTATGAGTGAGCATCACTATGGATTACGTGACACTGGGTTTCAAGCTCAGCACCTCATACCTTGACAGTCGAGTGCCTTATCCACTGTGCCACTTCATTGGCACCTTCTATTTTTTGGAGTGTGAGGCCTTTGCACCTGCATGATTCTGCCCCTTCTGGTGAACTCTTGTTTCTTTTTAAATTTAAAGGTAGACAGTAGTGACACCAGTGCCAGGGTCTTGAATCTGGGTCCTTATACATGGTAAAGTGTGTATTCTATTGGGTGAGGTACCCCCTGACCATTCTTTTTTTTTTTTTAAAAAAAAGTTTATTTATTTGCAAAGGGGATGGGGGAGAGAATGAACATGAACCAGATCATCGTTCTGGCCTATGTTGTGTGAGGCCTGGCTGGAAGGGGGGGGAGGGGAGGGGGACTGGACACTTGCCAGTCCAGTGCTCTGTCACTAAACCATCTTCCCAGCCCCCCCCCCCAAATTCTTTATTCTTCACTACTGAGTATATCTTTGTTATATATTGTTGGTATCTTCTAATTCTGCTTTTAAAAACCCCTTCTGTTTCATTTGGTTTAAATCTCCCCTGCTTAACACTGCGTTCTATTTACATAACCACTATATTTACATAACCACTGCCGTCTATTTACATAAATCACTTTTATATTTACATAAAGCACCACCTTCCCTCCAGGGCATTGGTGGTTTAGTGGTAGAATTCTCTCCTGCTCCACCCCCTCTTCTTGTCACACCCTGATCCTCTCCTTGTCGTACCCTGATTTTCACCAGTCACTTTTCTCTCCACCCTCTCTGCGTCACATCCTGTTCACACCCTACTTGGGAAGTATATATAAAGACAACATTGTTCGTTTTAGTTAGTTGTTAGTTTAGTCTAGGTTGGTATAGATTGCGCTGCGTCCTGCATGAATAAAGAGATACTGCGTACAGCTCAACCATGAGTCCCTGGTCGTCTGTCTCGAAGCTCAGCCCGGCAATATATAGGTTTTTCCCCTTTAGTAAAGAAATATATTTTCGTGGTCCAGGAGGTGGCACAGTGGATAATAAAGCCATGGACTCTCAAGCATGAGTTCCTGGGTTCAAGCCCCGGCAGCACATGTGCCAGAGTGATGTCTGGTTCTCTCTCTCTCTCATGAATGAATAAAAAAAATCTTTAAAATAGAAAAACATTTTTTCTACTGAAATCCCAGTGTTTTAACGATATATGTGATTTTAGTAGACTTCATACTTGCCTGTGATAGCTTGTTATTTCCTCCTGGGTTTGTTTTTGAGATGCTTTATTTTGGTAGTGTTCTGGAGCATATTGTGTCTGCTGTGAATTTATAACCTGTTGTTTTTGTCAAGTTTCTGCTACCTAAAAAGTGTATCTAATGCAAGTCATTAGTGCTAGTCGGAGGCTGTACTGCACCTGCCTCCTCTGTTCCCTCCGTCTTCTGATTTCCTAAGTAAAGTCACTGTGCACAGCCACACCTTTTTTTTACTTTGGCTGCTTTTGTGCTGGACTGGCAGAGGTATGTGGATAATTATGAGAGAGGCATGGGAGTCGGGTGGTAGTACAGCAGGTTAAGTACAAAGTGCAAGGACCGGTACAAGGATCCTGGTTCGAGCCCCCAGCTCCCCACCTGCTAGGGAGTCGCTTCACAAGCGGTGAAGCAGGCCTGTAGATGTCTATCTTTCCCCCCCTTTCTGTCTCCCCCCCCTCTCCATTTCTCTCTGTCCTATCCAACAACAATGACATCAATAACAACAACAACAGTCACTACAACAATAAAACAACAAGGGCAACAAAAGGAAGTAAATATTTAAAAAAATTATGAAAGAGGCACTAGATATCCTTGAAGCCTTAAAGTTTTTCCTCTATTCTCTGCTTGAATATGTGTGTGTGTGTGTGTGTGTGTGTATATATGTATGTGTATTTTGCCATCAGGGTTATTGCTGGGGCTCAATTCCAACACTATGAATCTACCACTCTATGCGTCCCCCCCCCTTTCTACTTTATTTGACAGAATAGAGAGAAATTGAGAGGAGATAAGAGAGGGAGAGAGAAATACATCTGCAGACTTGTTTTACCATTGCTGAAGCTTCCTCCATGCTGGTGAGGAGCTGGGGCTCAGCTTTGTGCATGGTAATGTGTGCCACCACCTGCCCCCTAATTTTGTACTTTATTCATTAAGTTTATATTGTACAGTATTAAGTCAAAGTACATGGATGTACTTTGCATACGACTTAATATTAGCATTATTTAATTTTCATAAAATTATAATTTCCCTTTATTTTCAGTCTTTTTCTTGAGAAGTTTTTTTTTTAATTAATTAATTTTCCCCCCTTTTTTTTGTTGCCCTTGTTTTTTGTTGTAGTTATTATTGTTGCTATTGCTGTTGTTGTTGGATAGGACAGAGAGAAATGGAGAGAGGAGGGGAAGACAGAGGGGGAGAGAAGGACAGACACCCGCAGACCTGCTTCACCGCCTGTGAAGCGACGCCCCTGCAGGTGGGGAGCTGGGGGCTCGAACCCGAATCCTTAAGCCGGCCCTTGCACTTCGTGGGCTTAACCCGCTACGCTACCGCCCGACTCCCGAGAAGTTGTTTTAAATAAATTTCACTTTATAAATTTGTAAAGCAAAAAAAAAAAGTTGATGCTAAATAGTTTATGCTAAAACGCTATTTTAATTAACTAATTAATTAGTTAATTAATTAAATTTCCCCTCCTGGGTTATCGCTAAGGCTCAGTGCCTACACTATGAATCCATTGTTCCTGGGGACTCTTTTCCCCCTCTGTTGCCCTTGTTTATCGTCATCATTGTTATTATTGTTGCTGTCTTTGTTGGATAGGAAAGAGAGGAATTGAGAGAGGGGGAGAGAAAGATAGTCACCTGCAGACCTGCATCACCCGTGAAGCCATCGCCTCCGGCGCCCCCCCCCCCCCCCCCCCCCCCCGCAGGTAGGGAACCGGGGGCTTGAATTGGGATCCTTAATGCTGATGCTTGTGCTTTGCACCGTGTGTGCTTAACTCGCCACGCTACCGCCAGCCCCCCTGGATTTCTTTTTAAAGGTAGACTTGAGAGATTTAATTTAATTTAAATATAGCTTGTGTGCTATTAATGTTATTTGCAACTTAGTAATGACAGTTTTGAATAGTATCTTTGTGAAAGCTACAATTAATGTAATAGAAATAATAACTGTAGTTCCAAATGCATCACTATACAGATTTCAGAAACTTGTTTTTTTTTTTTTTTTTTTTTTAGTGAGAGACATATTCAATAGTAGGCTCCATCTTTTTTTTAAAAATGTCATTTATAAAGTTAGTTTCTTTATTGTATATGAGAGAACCTGCCACATCGAAGAGCTTCTCTCTCCTGGGTGCCTGTGGTGCTGGGGATGAACTGAATTGAGAACCTCATGCATACAAGTCCAGCAGTGCTCTGCCTGTTCTCTGGTATCACTACGGTGCCATCTATACTAAAAAAAAAATGTTAGCATTTGTTTTTCATTGTGAAACCTGTGCAGTTTTCCCTCTTCCTCCCCCCTTCCTCTTCCTCCATCTTCATGAATGAATGAATGAAGGAATCCATTCTTTCATTTTTGCTATGCAGAGATTCACTTTTTAGTCAGATAGAACTGAAATTAGAGTGTTCTGTCTTTGCCCTTATTGCTTATTACATAAGAAGAGTTTTTTTTTCTCCCCCAAATGTGTTAGAAGTGAAATATTCCACAAAACAGCCCTTCTTAGCTGCTGGCTATTCTTTCTTCACTGCGATATAGACCTTGTCTAGAGGCAGATCAGAAATCTCACTTTGAGCTTGGTGCCCAACTACATTAGCAAGCATTTTTATTATTAAGATCTCAGACTGAGTAAAAGGGTCCAAGAAAAGTGTGTTGTGGGTCAAATAGTCTTGCTCTCAGAATTTATGTTGGTGATGGTGCTCTGCTTTTCTTTCTCTTTTATAAATAAATATTTAAATGTCTCTGCATGGAAACTTAGAATGTGACTTTGTTTGTTAACTAAATCATTGTAGTCACTTGCCTAACTCATGTCAGAGCCATGAATGGATGGATGTTTCCATATATTTGACCATGATATTACTGCAGGCTGGTATTTGTGCTTGGGAGGTCTCTGAAGAAGACAAGAAGAAGGCTAGACTGTTTGCTCAGATGTGTTACCTTGAGTTTTAGTATCGCATGATTTGCCTTAAGAGGTTCAGAAAGCAGTGTGTGTGTGTGTGTGTGTGTGGGGGGGGGCGGTAGTAGTGCAGCGGGTTATGCGCACATGGCGCAAAGTGCAAGGACCGGCGTAAGGATCCCTGTTCAAGCTCCCGGCTCCCCTCTTGCAGGGGGGTCACCCCACAAGCGTTGAAGCAGGTCTGCAGGTGTTTATCTTTCTCTCCCCTGCCTGTCTTCCCTCCTCTCTCAATTTCTGTCTGTCCTATCCAACAACAAAGACATCAATGACAAGAATAATAATAACCACAACAATGTTAAAAAAAAAAAAGGGCAACAAAAGGAGAAAAAAAAATACCCTTTGGGAGCAGTGGAATTGTGGTGCAGTCACTAGCAATAACCCTGGAGGCAAAAAAAAAGAAAGAAAAAAGCAAACAAGCGGTGTGAGGACTGATGAAGTGTACGAGGCGGTCAGAAACGGCATAACCGATTTTTTCCCTACATTTCCTTTTTTTTTTTTAAATCCTTATTTATTGGTTAGAGACAACTAGAAATTGAGAGGGGAGGGGGTGATAGGAAGGGAGAGAGACATTTGTAGCCCTGCTTCATCACTCACAGAGCTTTCCCTCTGCAGGTGGGGACCTGGTGCTCGAACTTGGGTTCCTGCGCACTGTAACGTGCTCTCAACCAGGTGCGCCACCACCTGGCCCCTTTTCCTACAATTTTTATGCAGAAATGCATCATGACTTCTGACAGTCCAATAGCTCACGTGGATAGTACACTGCTCTGCTGTGATGAAGACCTCGTTTTGAGCCTAGCCTCCACCTCATTGAAAGACACTTTGGTGCTGTTCTCTTTCACTCACTCTCAGTGTTCTCTGTTTCTGTCACAACAAATGAAAAGGTAGGGAAAGAGAAAGGGACTGGGGGTGGCGTACCTGGTTAAGGAGCAAGGTTCAAGCCTTTGGTCCCTACCTGCAGGGGGAATGTTTCACATGAAGCAGGAGTGCATTTATCTCTCTGTCAATCACTCTCTCCCCTCCCTTTCAGTTTCTGTTCTATCAAATAAAATAATGCTCCAAGTCATTAATTGTCAGGGAAATGCAAATAAAGACAATAATGAGATGTCTCCTCACTCCTGTGAGAATGTCATACATCAGAAAAGGTAGCAACAACAAATGCTGGAGAGGTTGTGGGGACACAGGAACCCTCCCGCACTGCTGGTGGGAATGTCAATGGGTCCAACCCCCCGTGGAGAGCAGTCTGGAGAACTCTCAGAAGGCTAGAAGTGGACCTATCCTATGAGCCTACAATTCGTCTCATGGGGGTGTATCCTAAGGGACCAAACCCACCCATCCACAAAGATGTGTGTATACCTATGTTCATAGCAGCACTATTTGTAACAGCCAAAACCTGGAAGCAATCCAAGTGTCCAACAACAGATGAGTGACCTAGTAAGTTATGGAATATATACATGATGGAATATTATTCAGTTGTTAAAAATAGTGAATTCACCTTTACCTCATCTTGGATGGAGCTTGAAGGAATCATGTGAAGTGAGATAAGCCAGAAGGAGAAGGATGAATATGGGATGATCTCACTCATAGAAGTTGAAAAATAAGAACAGAAGGGAAAACACAAAGCAGAACTTGGACTGGGTTTGGTGTATTGCACCAAAATAAAGGACTCTGGGCTTGGGGGTGGGGGTGGGGAATGTTCAGGAACACGATGGCACAGGAGGACCTAGTGGGAGTTGATTTTTATGTGAAAAGCTGAGAAATCTTACACATGTACAAACTACTGCATTTTACTGTTGACTATAAACCATTAATTTCCCCCAAAGAGGGAAAAAAATAAAAAAAAAAATCTTTAAGAAAAGTTCATTAAAAAAGGGAAACAGTGTTGAATTTTTTATTATTCCCAATTTGTCAGTTTCTAGTGATAGTCATTCTATAAATGGAATCCCTAGTTTGTTAGTTAATCAAGCACATTTCTAAAATAATAAAACAAAATTCGTAGTTTGTTTTGAAAGATTTTGTAGTCTTCTGTGAGACATTTCTGTTTTTCCTCCCTCAGTTTACTGTGTGTATAAGGCTAGTTCATTTAGCAGATTTGATAGTATATTTTTACTTTTTATGACCCTGGGGATGATCCCCATACCTCACACACGCATAGTACCATTGCTTAGCAATACCCCGGCAGATTTTATTCTTTTTATTTTTTGAGAGACATGATAAGAGAGAAGCAAGGGGGCCTGCCCTCAGCACCCTGCAGGGCACTGTCCAGAGTGCTGCCCATGTCTCCCATATTCTGCCTTGGCTCCTACCGTGCTCTCTCCACCTGATGACCTATTTCTTCAGTCCATATTTAATTGAATTTTGAAGCTGTATAGGTTTATACATAGTTTTGCTCTGAATCACTCAGTTTTTTATTTTTGCTTATGGTTTTACCTAGAGATTGGAAGTGCTAAGTAAATATTCCTTTTTATTGAGACTTTTCTTAAATGCAAATGTATATTTCAAATTTGCAGATCTGGAAGCAGAAATTCCATGAACTTTTTTTACAAGAGAGAAGGGAGGAAGGGGGGGTGGGAAGAAAGGAGGGACAAGGAAGAATGAGAGAAAACCACAGCATTATTGTGACATGCAATTGGGCTGTTGAAAACTGAATAGTGTGCTGCTTCCCATGTTTGAGCCTGGTCTCCACTACAGTGAAGGAAGCTTCAGTGGCATGTGTGCATGTGTGTGTGTGTGTGTGTGTCTGTGTGTGTGTGTTTGCGCGTGCGTGCCTGCCTGCCTGCCTCTATCAAAGAAAAAGAAAGCAATTGGTTGGGGGATTTTGGACCTGGGACTTCATGCTTGCAGTCGGACACACTACCTGCCATAGACCTCCCCCGCCCCCTCAGGAGCTTCATGAAATTTTTATGTAGATAAGTTAATTCCTAGTCAGTTATTTAGCTATGGTCACAGTCAATCTATTAGAACTCAAGAGATCATTTCCTAGCTATAGATTGAAGAGTAGGATTCAGATTTATTTCTATTTTTCTGTTTTTCTATCATTGTAAATAGGAGCACTAATAGTAACAGACGAACTGTAGCCATGTTGGGAGATATGGGGTAAGGTGTACCGACTGGCATGCAGGGCTGCTCCCAGAGCGCCTTCTCTAAGGCGGCAGAATTTCATGATAGCTCATACTTTCAAGTCTTATTAGAGAGACAGTGTTGCAGAATAACAACATTAATCTTCTTGTAAATTTAAATGTAGAAACTGATCTTTTACTATTTTTTTGTTATTATACTTAAATCTGCCTGCTAGCTATCTTCTTTTTTTTTAAAAAGATCATTATTTATCGAGAGAGATATAGAGAAAGCGTCAAGAGCACAGCTCGACTCTGGCTTATGGTGGTACTGGGGATCACACCTGTGACCTCAGGGTTGAAGTTCTTTTGTATCACCATTATCCTGTCTTCTCAGCCCCCGTTAGTATTTTTTTATAAGAGTTCTTAAAATTCTACTCTCTAGCAGCCCATGGGGTGACACAATGGATAAAGTACTGGACTCAAAAAGATGTGGGGTCCTGTGTTCAGTAGTTGGCATTTCATGCGCTCACATCTGGTTGGTTCTTTCTCTTTCATGTTAATCAGTAAACCTTAAAAAACAAAACAACAACCCCCCCAAAGAAACCAAAACCTCTATTATTTTAACTTAGTTTGAGAAAAATTTGGCTCAAGTATTCATTTCATTTTCCATTAAAATATTCATTATTTTTACTATTATTATTTGGTGTTAAGTCAGGTATATACCTGGTCAGGTTTTCCAAATGTAAAGAGAGAAATAGAGGGATAGAGGGTAAGACAATATATCCACAGCTTCCTCCAGTGCTCTGGGGACTGGGCTTGAACCTGGGTCTAATGCATGGCAAGTTAGGTCTCTTCCCTGGTGAGCTGTCTTGCTGACCCAAAATAATCTTTGGATTTTGACTAGAAGCCTTCAGGGGCATGGTTCGGGAGGTGGCACAGTAATAAGGTTTTGGACTCTCAAGCATAAGGTCCTGAGTTCAGTCCCCGGCAGCACATGTGCCAGAGTGATGTCTGGTTCTTTCTCTCTCCTCCTATCTTTCTCATTAATAAATAAATAAAAGCTTTACAAAAATTTATATAAAAAAAAAAAACAGAAAGCGTCAGGGGATCAGGCATCACTGTGGGCAAGGACCCAGGCTTCAGCCCCACCTGTTGGGGGAAAGCTTCATGAGTGGCGAAGCAGGGCCATAGGTGTCTCTCTGTCCCCACCCCCCAGTTGCTCTGTTTAACAAGAAAGGAAGGAAGGAAAGAAGAAAGAGAAGCTTCCATGAACATTGATCTTCAGTGATAATTTGTTTTTTCTCAGTAGTATTTGAACTAGAGACCTTATTTCTGAATACTTCTCTCTATTTAGATTATAGATTTTCCCATAATCATCACATATAAATACCCTCACACCTTTGACTTAATCACCTAGAAATTATTTGTGCTGATTGTAGCTTCCTAAATTTTGCACTCAGTAAACACTGAATATTTAAAAAATTGTTATGAATACTTTTAACTATGAGAGTATTCCTAAGTCATTTACCCAGTTGCACCTATTTAAAATATTTTCTAGCTGGTAATATATTTCTACATGTTCATATGTATTATTGGATTGTTGGGAAAGCCACAACATTTTTGTAAAGAAAAGAAGAATATGTTACGAGTTTCCTTGCAACCCAGTAATTTTGTTGTATTGAAAATAGGCTGCATATACCATGCCCCTCCTATCCTATGTTTGTTTGTCAAATTAATATTTTTGTAACTGCAATATAGTTGTCACAGTTTGATTTCACATTGGCATTTTGTCTATAGTACATATTACAGTTTAATCAGTTCTAATAATGTCCATTAGAATAATATTTTCCCCCAGTTCAGGATCTATACTGTATTTAATTGCTGTGTAAATGTTCTAGTGGGTTATTGGCATTAAGGTCTAACTGTTGAAAATTTCTTTTAACAGCTAAACCGGGTGGACAAGTGAAATGCCAGTATATTTCCGCTGTGGATAAAGTTATATTTGTGGATGATTATGCAGTAGGGTGTAGGAAGGACCTCAATGGAATTTTGTTGTTAGATACTGCTCTGCAAACGCCAGTTTCAAAGCAGGATGATGTGGTTCAGCTTGAATTACCTGTTACAGAGGTAAGTTGAAATAAGTATCAATATACTTTTCTGGACAGTGTAATTTCAGACCTGTTAGTTGTTAAATTAGGTAACCTTTTAGGACATTTCTAGATATTTCTATAAAACCCAAGATTTGGCTTATTAACCATACCTTTGCTCAATGGCTTATCTTTGTAGAATCAATTGATGTTTGTTGTATTTTAGTGTGACCTTGGCATGTTTAATCACTAAGGGAAAAAAATGACTTAAATAGGAGTTTTTGGCAGTGTAGAGGAAAGTTTTATTTTATATTAATTTTTAAAATTTATTTTCCCTTTTGTTGCCCTTGTTGTTTTATTGTTGTAGTTATTATTGTTGTTGGATAGGACAGAGAAATGGAGAGAGGAGGGGAAGTCATAGAGGGGGAGAGCAAGATAGTCACCTACAGACCTGCTTCACTGCTTGTGAAGTGACTCTGACTCTCCTGTAGGTGGGGAGCCGGGGGCTGGAACCGGGATCCTTACGCCTGTCCTTGGCGCTTTGCACTTAACCCGCTGCGCTACCATCCAACTCCCAGAGGAAAGTTTTCTGACCCCTGTGCTTAGCTCCCATTTTGTTAGCCCGGAACAGCTGTTCCAGGCCTCACTATTTCACAGTATTGGGGGAAGGGAGGTCAAGATGCCTGCGTAGTACCCTGGCGTGGCCCTCCCCTTCTCTTGCTCCTTCCTGTCTCCCTCTCTTCCTTTCTCTTCTGACCCTCATCCTCCATCTTCATTCCTTCTTGTTCTCTTTCACAAACTCTCACACAGCCCTTTTCATTTTTTAAAATTAATTATTTATTTTTCCCCTTTTGTTGCCCTTGTTGTTTTACTGCTGTCATTGTTGGATAGGACAGAGAGAAATCCAGAGAGGTGGGGAAGACAAGAGAGGGAAAGAGAAAGATAGACACCTGGAGACCTGCTTCATCGCCTGTGAAGCGAACCCTCTGCAGGTCGGGAGCCGGGGGCTTGAACTGGGATTCTGATTCCGGTCCGGTCCGTGTGCTTTCCACCATGTGTGCTTAACCCGTTGCTCCACCGCCCGGCTCCCATACCTTTTCATTTTTAATCCACAGGCCTGAATTTATTCAAATGATCATAGCAGGCTGAACAGGGAAACTGGGAAGCTGTTGACTATTTAAAAAAAAGCAATAAATAATTGTCAGCAAGCAGTAATTTTTGCTGAGTACAGTGTGTCTCTCTGTGTGTGTTTGTTTACTCCAGTTTTTATTCACAAATAAACCTAATGACTGAAATCAAACATGCTAGAAGTTTGATTTTTGAGAACAGTGACTTTTTTGTCATCAAACATCTAGTTCTGAGGGTCAATCTGAAATCTTGGGTGAGGGTTAATCAGTGCTGTTTGTATTTAGCATTTTTCCTTTAAGGAATTCAGACAAAGTAATACATCTGGTAACGTATATATGACATATATACTCATTCTACAGTGAAAGATGTCAAATGGTCGAGGCTTTATAAAGAGCTACAGAATTAGAATGAATATTTTTATATGTATGTGAAATTGACTCTTAAGTCAGTATTTATCCCACTGCCCTGAATGAAATGTCAGGTATTTTACTGACTTCCAGAGCTTCCCTACCTTGCTTGTTGACTATTAATGTTTAATGCCGATCTTCTTTCTTTGCTTCAATAACTACCTCTCTGCTTATATAATACTGTTTGTAGACCTGCCACCATCCTAGTCATCGTATACTGTACCTCTTAAATTTAAAGTATGGTGTCCTAGGTTTGGTTGGATCAGTGTAGATCTTTATATTGACCATTTATGTCTGTCTAGACAGTTATTCATTGGTTTTTTTTTTTAATTGTCACCATGTTTTCAGTAGGGCTTGACACTGCCACTGTAGACACACCTCGTTGCTGGCAGCCTTTCTTTTCTCTTCTCTTCTCTTCTCTTCTTTTCGTCCTTTTCTAATTGATTTGATAGGACAGAGAGATACTGAGAGGAGAGGAGAGACAAAGAGAAGTCAGTAGACATGCTCTGCTGCCTGTGCAGCTCGGGAGCAGCGGCTCAGATCTGTGTCAGATGGTGTCCCCCTGCCCAGTCCCCAGTTATAGCTGATCATACGAGGACGATGCAGAAGACTTTTTCATGTTATCTTCTGACATGTGAATGGTTTGCATACTTAAAGCTTACTTATCAACTTGCCTTTTTAAAATTTGCCTTTTTAAAATTTTCTTCTAGGTCAGGGGTAGATAGCGAAATGGTTATGCAAAGAGAACCTCATGCCTGCGGCTTAGCAGTCCCAGGTTAAGTCTTCAGCAACACCATAAGCCAAAGCGGATCTGTGCTCTGGTTAAAAACAAACAAACAAACAAATAAATATTTACCACTTTTATTTTTCTTGGTGGTTTAACTGTGCCCATTTTTATTTTCTATTTTGATCTGGGGTTTAAAACATCAGCCCTGTGTTGAAACTATTATGTGATGCTTTACATTGCTTTTTGCTTTATCTCATTTAATTTTGTAACAGCCCTTCAAAAGCATCATTTTATTTGTTAAAAAGAAATTAAAAGTGGTACAATTTACAATATTGTTATCAGTAAAGTAAATTTTTGAGTATCTTGGGGGTAGATAGCATAATGGTTATGCAAAGAGTCTCTCATGCCTGAGGCTCTGATGTCCCAGGTTCATTCCCCTCACACAGCCATAAAAAAAAAAATGAGTATGTGAATTTAAAATTTCTGTTTTAATTTTCTGTAATCATTTTCTTTATTTAGGCACAACAACTCTTGTCAGCATGTTTAGAAAAGATAGATATTTCTAGTACAGAGGGTTATGATTTGTTCATCGCACAGCTCAAAGATGGTTTGAAAAACACATCTCATGAGACTGCAGCAAACCACAAAGTTGCCAAGGTAAGAGGTTAATAAATATGACATTGTGTTCAAAAACTAAACACTATATCCATTTGCCTTTCTTTGCCCCCCATTCCCCACACACCCCCTCTTGGAGTTTGAGATTTGTTCTTTCCTCTAAAAAAATCAGGACCCCTAGCAGTGCCAGTCCTGTGCTCTGCCAAATCAGCTATTTCTGAAGCTATTAAAATTTGTCTTTGTGTGGAGTTGTAGCCCTCTTACTCTATGGTTTTTGTCAGTGTTTCCTTTTAATTTTTTAAAAATATATATTTTTATTTATTAGATAGAGACAGAAATTGAGAGGGAAGAGGGAGATAGAGAGAAAGAGAGACAGAGAAACACCTGTAGCCCTGCTTCACTACTCGTGAAGCTTCCCCCTGCAGGTGGGGACTGGTGACTCAAACCTGGGAGCTTGTGCACGGTAACGTGTGCACTCAACCAGGTGCGCCACCACCCGGCCCCTTAATTTTTATTTATTAAAAGGAAACACTGACAAAACCATAGGATAAAAGGGGTAAAACTCCACACAATTCCCACCACCAGAACTCCGTATTCCACCCCCTCCCCTGATAGCTTTCCTTTCCTATTCCAGGCCTTTTTTTTCCTCTTCAAGGTAAGACATCTTTTCACCTCATGTTATTACTGATAGGTGGAAATTAGTTGATGGAGACATAATTCTTTACTTTATAAAGTTTGGCTTAAACTAGTGTTTTCCTTTGTTTACTCAACCCCCTTTATTTTTTCCAGTGGGCCACAGTTACATTTCATCTTCCTCATCATGTGTTGAAGTCCATTGCCAGTGCCATTGTGAATGAACTCAAGAAAATAAATCAAAACGTTGCTGCCTTACCTGTGGCGTCCTCTGTGATGGACAGATTGTCTTACCTCTTACCCAGTGCACGCCCTGAGCTTGGAGTGGGGCCAGGCCGCTCTGTTGACAGGTAGAGTCTTGTTGCTGAAAGGTCATGACATTGAGACTGGATGGGTTCTTTTTTTTTTTTTTTGTATAACTGAAAATAACTGTGAAATCTGGTTTTGATTAAAAAATCAATAATAAATTCAGAATCTCATTTCTACCAAAATATAAAATTGAAATAACTTGCTACTTAAATCACTATTTTTAGCCATGTTTGAAGGGACTATATAAAAGCCTAGTACTTATTTATTAAAAAGGTCAATCTTAAAATATTTATATATGCTTGTGAAACTATCCCCATGCAGATACAAGTGGGTCTTTCTCCATCTCTCTCTCCCTCTCTTCATCTCTCTCTCTCTCTTTCTCCCTATCTCATTCTTCCCTCTTGATTTTTCTGTGTATCTATTAAATAAATATATTAAACATATATAACCAGATATCTTTCTGGCAATATGTAGAAACTATTATTTTCAATCTGAATAACTATCAGGTGATATGTGCTATGGCTAATTAGCATATTTGGAATATGTCTGGAGGGGGGAAAAGAATATGTACTTAAAATGACTCTTTCTTGTCTGAGATTTAGACCTATTTTGAGATTATGAAACAGCCCTTCAGAGCTATTTTCTTTGCAAACAGCAGCAGGGTTGCTAAAGAAATCAGCGCAAGCTGCGGCACATGTTGTATTTTAGGAAATGGTTCAGATAGTCTCTGTTTCTGGAGGTGTTAAGAATGTCCCAAAATGTTAATTTTGATGTAGTTTGTGCTGTTGGTTTCATTAAAAAATGAATCTAGGAACCATAAAGGGAATCCTGATGTACTCAGTTTTATTGGCAGTTTGAATGTGGGTTTACTAGGTGCTGCTGTTAGTAATACAGCTAAATAAATAAGTGGACAGCTTTTTATTCTAACTGACACATATCTATAGTCTGTAAATGAGAGGGGTTTTCTAGCCCAATGACTTTTTTTTTAAATCTCACCAAAAACAGAACACACGTGTGTCTAGGGCCGCTTACTAGCAGTATTAAAAGAAATCACATACTGATTTAGAGAAGTTAGTTGTTCCCCCAAGATTCTTTGTTATGCTTTTCTCTCTCTCTTTTTAAAAAATTATTATTATTTTGCCTCCAGGGTTATTGCTGGGGCTCACAGTGCCTGCACTTCAAATCCATTGCTCCTGGAGGGCACTTTTCCCCCTTGTTGTTATTATTGTTATTGTTCTGGGGGGTTGAGTTTCTGTTGTTACTGTTGCCTTTGTTGTTGTTGTTACATAGGACAGAGAAATCAAAAGAGGAGGGGAGACAGCAGGGGAGAGAAAGATAGACTACAGACCTGCTTCACCACTTGTGAAGCGACTTCCCTGCAGGTGGGGAGCCGGGGGCTCGAACCTGGATCCTTGTGCCAGTTCTTGTGCTTCATGCCATGTGCGCTTAACCCACTGTCCTTACCGCCTGACCCCCATTCTTTTCTATTATTGTTGGCTCTTTTGTGTTGGAAGAGTAAGCCTTGCTTTCCAGTTCTTTCTTAGTCCAAACTAGTTAATTTTGATGATTCTTAAAAAAACAAAAATAAAACAACAACAACAAAAAACACAGCTTTCTACTACATGTTACAGGTCCACACTGAGTGAGCTAATATGTTTTATATAAAATTGTGATAATTTCCTTTTTGGTAATTCTCTGAAGAGTGCAACTTCACTGGACAAGAATTTTCGTAGAAAATTTATCAAAATATTTCTACGAAGGACAAATTTAACTAGACCATACTTTCAGTGTGACAGAGATAAAACTACCATTCCTTGGGATATAGTTTTATCCAGTTATGTAGAACTAGTCATGAGATGAGAGCATGTGGCTCTTTGCCTCTGCCTTAACCGATTTTCTGTTGTTTGCTTGGTAATTACGCCACATTATTAAGTTTAATCTATCCGTGTTATTGTTTATCAACTCCAGATAGCAGTCAGGTCTCTTTTTTTCTACCCTGCTTAAGAGAAATTCTTTTTTTAAAAAAATATTGATTTCCTTTTTGTTGTCCTTGTTTTTATTGTTGTAGTTATTATTGTTATTGTTATTGATGTCGTCATTGTTGGAGAGAACAGAGAGAAATGGAGAGAGGAGGGAAAGACAGAGAGGGGAGAGAAAGATAGACACCTGCAGACCTGCTTCACCGCCTGTGAAGCGACTCCCCTGCAGGTGGGGAGCCGGGGGCTCAAACCAGGATCCTCATGCCGGTCTTTGAGCTTTGCGCCACGTGTACTTAACCCATTGCAGTACCGCCTGACTCCCAAGAGAAATTCTTAATAGTGATTAGTTAAAACTTGGTCATTGGACAATTCTTAGTTTTGTTGATTATGTTGTATTGTTTTTCGTAGTCTTAACTAGGAGTGTCACTGTAATATCGTGCTAACTTGGATTAAATAACATACGTTTACTTTTAGGTCACTGATGTATAGTGAAGCTAACAGAAGGGAGACTTTTACCTCATGGCCTCATGTAGGCTATAGATGGGCACAGCCTGATCCCATGGCTCAAGCTGGATTTTATCACCAGGTAAAAGACTATCCAGAAGGGTTTACTCAGCATGACTTCAGCAAAACCATAACGATTTTTTTTTTTTTTTAACCATAACGATTTTAAGGTTTTTTAAGAACAATTTAGATTATGTGTCCTCGCTAGGATCCTGAGGGCATATATGGGGAGTTTTGTTTGTTTGTTTGTTTGTTTTGTTTTGCTTTTTGTTTTGTTCCTACACTTTCTTATGTAACTTATTTCTTTGGTATGAAAAGGAAAAAAAATAACTATAGTCTGAATCAATAATGTCACAACTGTTTTCAGTCAGATATATTTATTTACTTCCTTACCAGAGGACTGCTCAGCTTTGACTTATGGTGGCACCCCTGCCTTTAGACCCAGAAGCATGACAGTCTTTTGCATAACCATTACTTTATTCCTCTACCCCTTTTATTCAGATTGTATTAAAATCAAACAGGCAGTCCTTTTCTAGGTTTGCTTTTTGAGAAATATCCACTTTGAGGTGTTTAATTTTTTTAAAACTTTTTATTCATAGTAGAGTATACTTGACAATATAATAAAAACTACATATCTAATTTATTTCTGATAGTTGACTTTTTGTTTGAATGTAAATTATATATTGAAAAACTATAAATAGTACCATTGTATATAATATAATGCAGTCTGAACATACAGTATTTGAGAAGTGACTATGGAATTGTGTAGAAATATACATGTCAAAAATAGAGCTTTATTTAGGTAATGGTTATGCTATATATCATTAAAGCCACTATGATAGAAAATATGAGTACAGAGAACGCCACTAGAACAAAAGTAGAAGGAACTGAGATTAGAGATTAATGGACTGAGGGGCTGGATGATGGCGCACCTGGTTGAGTGCACATGTTACAGTGCACAAGGACCCAGGTTCAAGCCTCTGGTCCCCACCTGCAGGGGGAAAGCTTTGCGAGTGGTGAAGCAGGGCTGCAGGTATTTCTCTTCCCCTCCCTGTCTCCCCCTTCCCTCTCAATTTCTGCCTGTCTCTATCCAATAAATAAATAAAGATTAAAAATTAAAAAGGTAAAAAAGGATTAATAGACTGATTAAAAGAAGTTTTGGCTTAGGTGTGTGCATTGGGTAATTACTGCTTTATCACTGACAAAGAATTTAAGAAATCTGCTGCATGTCAGTTTTCATAAAGCATGCTTATTAATGTTAGAATTCGGCTAAATGTTGAAATAGATTGAAATCATTGTAATTAAGAGTGGTTATTTCTTGCTCTGAATAAAATCAGAAGAATCACACATATTTACATATTTTTAAAAGTCATATTTTCTGTTATAAGTAGGTTGTGTACAGATTTACTAATATTAGAAACAAAATTATTTTCCTAAATTAGTATTATTTTGTTTTTAATGACTTTCCTCCCCTTTTGACACTATGGTTATCACTGGGACTCAGTGCCTTCATGGTTACACAATACTTTTTTTTTTTAAAAGACCACTGCTCAGTTCTGCCTTACTGTTTTGTTGAGGATTTAACCTGGTGCCTGGGAACCCCAGGCCTGAGAGTCTTTTTTTACATAACCATCCTGTTATTTCCCCATCCCTCCTTGATAATTCCTCGTGGCCATGTCTTCTCTTTTCTCTTACTTTTTCTTTGTCCCTCCCTTTCTTTTAGAGTACATAGATGGGGGAGATGGAGAACGAAACAGAGCTGAGGTGACAGTAGGTAGCACTGCTCACTACTTGTAACACTCCCTTTCCCCAGGGGCATTTGAACCTGAGCCCTCATACACAGTAATATGTGCATTCTCCTGTGTGAGTCACCATATAGGCTTTTGTGCCAGCGTATATTGGATTCAGATTTTATTAGTAAACTTTCTACTTGCTTTTTTTTTTTTTTAATCTCAAAGTTTAACATGGGGGCTCAGTGCCTGTGCTACATACCTAATTCTCTTGTGCCCATTAAAAAAATTTTTTTTTGTATAGGACAGAGAGAAATTGAGAGGGGTGGGGTCGATACAGAAGGAGAGAGACACCTGCAAACCTGCTTCAGCACTTGTGAAGCGACCCCCCACCTTGTAAGTGGGAAGCCAGGGGCTTGAACAGGGTTGCTTGCATGGGTCCTTATGTTTTTGCATTATGTGCCCATAAGCTGGTGTGCCACCACCTGCCCCTTCTACTTGCTTCTTTCACTGTATTTCACATCCTCTTCCTAGAATTTGATTACATTATGTGTACACCTTCAAGACTGATGTAGTGGTCTTTTTCTAATAAAACAGTTTTTTTGATCTGCAAAGCTATAAGCATTTTGACTTTTGATGTATTTTTGAAATCTAAGCGTGTAGTATGATTTTTCTCTCTCAGCATGACGTTTTACCTAAAATACTGAAATTTTCAGAGGCATTTCTACTAAAAAGCTACTTTACTGCTAATTTACCTTCCCTGTTGTGTTTTTACTTTTGCAGCCTGCCTCATCTGGAGATGACCGAGCCATGTGTTTTACTTGTAGTGTATGTCTCGTTTGTTGGGAACCTACTGATGAACCTTGGTGAGTGTTGTATTATTTTCAGGATGTAACAGATTGTTAGTCCTATATATATACTTCTATATTTTACTCTCTTCATTTGATATGCTGTTTGCCCATTGACACTGGAGCTTAGTGCCTGCATGACTCTACTATCTCCCACCCCCATAGAACCATTTGTATTTATGTTATTCTCTTAAGGCAGTAAAGTAGGTGACTGTGTTCATTTGGTTACATAGTAAGTCATATTCTAATCATCTCCGAGGCTTTTTGTTTTCCAAATTTTCTTGGGGAAGAAGCGTCAAATAATGGAATCAGGCTATGACCATAAACCAGCAGGCTATTGTGAAACACTTAAAAATATCTCAGTGAATTAAAGTAGTATAGTCTGACCTGATGTAGTTGGGAATCCACATAGGAGACTTTATGGTTCACATTTCTAATTCTTTTTTTTTTTTTTAATTTATTTCTTTATTGGGGAATTAATGTTTTACATTCAACAGTAAATACAATAGTTTGTACATGCATAACATTCCCCAGTTTCCCATTTAACAATACAACCCCCACTATATCATTTATCGTCCTTCATGGACCTGTATTCTCACCACCCACCCACCCTTTTACTTGGGTACAGTATGCCAATTCCATTTCAGGTTCTACTTGTGTTTTCTTTTCTGATCTTGTTTTTCAACTTCTGCCTGAGAGTGAGATCATCCCATATTCATCCTTCTGTTTCTGACTTATTTCACTCAACATGATTTTTTTCAAGGTCCATCCAAGATTGGCTGAAAACAGTGAAGTCACCATTTTTTACAGCTGAGTAGTATTCCATTGTGTATCTAGACCACAACTTGCTCAGCCACTCATCTGTTGTTGGACACCTGGGTTGCTTCCAGGTTTTGGTATTACAAATTGTGCTGCCAAGAACATATGTGTACACAGATCTTTTTGGATGGATGTGTTGGGTTCCTTAGGATATATCCCCAGGAGAGGGATTGCAGGGTCATAGGGTAGGTCCATTTCTAGCCTTTTGAGAGTTCTCCAGACTGTTCTCCACAGAGGTTGGACCAATTGACATTCCCAGCAGCAGTGTAGGAGGGTTCCTTTGACCCCACACCCTCTCCAGCATTTGCTGCTGTTACCTTTTCTGATGTATGACATTCTCACAGGAATGAAGTGATATCTCATTGTTGTCTTGATTTGCATTTCTCTGACAGTCAGAGACTTGGAGCATTTTTTCATGTGTTTCTCAGCCTTTTGGATCTCTTCTGTGATGAATATTCTGTCCAAATCTTCCACCCATTTTTGGATGGGGTTATTTGTTGTCTTGTTGTTGAGTCTGGCAAGCTCTTTATATATGTTGGTTATTAAACTCTTATCTGATGTATGGCATGTAAAGATCTTCTCCCATTCTGTGAGGTGTCTCTTGGTTTGGGTAGTGGTTTCTTTTACTGTGAAGAAGCTTTTTAATTTGATGTAGTCCCATAGGTTTATATTTGCCTTTGTCTTCTTTGTAATTGGATTCGTTTAATTGAAAATGTCTTTAAAATTTATGCAGAAAAGAGTTCTGCCAATATTTTCCTCTAAGTATTTGATAGTTTGTGGTCTAACATCCAAGTCCTTGATCCACTTGGAATTTCCTTTTGTATTTGGTGAAATACAGTGATTCAGTTTCATTCTTCTGCATGTTTCTACCCATTGTTTCCAACACCATTTGTTGAAGAGACTCTGCTTTCCCCATTGAATAGTCTGGGCCCCTTTGTCAAAGATTAGATGTCCATAGGTGTGGGGGTTCACTTCTGGGCTCTCAATTCTATTCCACTGGTCAGTGTGTCTATTCATGTTCCAGTACCAAGCAGATTTGATGACAATGGCCCTCTAATACAGTTTGAGATCTGGGAGTGTGATGCCTCCAGTTCTGTTCTTTTTTCTCAAGATTGTTTTGGCAATTCTAGGTCTTTTCTGGTTCCAGATAAACATTTGTAGTATTTTTTTTCTATTCTCCTAAAAAATGTGCTTGGGATCTTGATGGGGATAGCATTAAATTTGTAGATGGCTCTGGGTAATATATTCATTTTGATGATGTTAATTCTTCCAACCCATGAACATGGAATATCTTTCCACTTCTTTGTGTCTTTTTCAATTCCTTTAAGTAGTGACTCATAATTTTCAGTACACAAGTCTTTCACTTCTTTGGTTAGGTTTACTCCTAGATATTTTATTATTTTTGTTGCTATAGAAAAAGTAACTGATTTCTGGATTTCAATTTCTTCTAACTTAGTGTTTGCACAGAGGAATGCCACTGACTTTTGAATGTTAATTTTGTAGCCTGACACCTTACTGTATTGACTGATGATTTCCAAAAGCTTCTTGCTGGATTCCTTAGGTTTTTCCATGTATACTATCATGTCATCTTCAAATAAGGAGAGTTTGACGACTTCTCTTCCAATCTGTATCCCTTGAATTCCTTGCTCCTGCCTGATTGCTATGGCAAGAACTTCCAACACTATGTTGAATAGTAATGGTGATAGTGGGCATCCCAGTCTAGTACCTGATCTGAGTGGAAATGCTTCCAATTTTTCACCATTGAGTATGATGTTGGCTGTAGGTTTGCTATATATAGACTCCACTATCTTGAGGAATTTTCCATCTATTCCCATTTTTTGTAGTGTTTTGATCATAAAGGGATGTTGTATTTTGTCAAAGGCTTTCTCTGCATGACCATGTGGTTTTTGGTCTTGCTTTTGTTGATGTGGTGGATCACATTGATTGATTTACATATATTAAACCAACCTTGCATGCCTGGGATAAACCCCACTTGGTCATGATGAACAATCTTTTTGATACACTGTTGTATCCGGTTGGCTAGAATTTTGTTCAATATTTTAGCATCTATGTTCATCAGAGATATTGGTCTGTAGTTTTCTTTTTTGGTTGTGTCCCTGTGTGCTTTTGGTATCAGGGTGATGTTGGCTTCATAGAAGCTGGTAGGGAGTATTCCAGTGTCTTCAGTCTTCTGGAAGACTTTTAAAAGTAGAGGTATTAGTTCTTCTTTGAAGGTTTTGTAGAATTCATTTGTAAAACCATCTGGTCCAGGAATTTTATTTATTTATTTATTTATTTTTAAAATATTTATTTTATTCATTTATTCCCTTTTGTTGCCCTTGTTGTTTTATTGTTGTAGTTATTATTGTTGTTGTCATTGTTGGATAGGACAGAGAGAAATGGAGAGAGGAGGGGAAGACAGAGAGGAGGAGAGAAAGATAGACACCTGCAGACCTGCTTCACCGCTTGTGAAGCGACTCCCCTGCAGGTGGGAAGCCGGGGTTCAAACCAGGATCCTTATGCCGGTCCTTGTGCTTTGCGCCACCTGCGCTTAACCCGCTGTGCTACAGCCCAACTCCCCAGGACTTTTATTTTTGGGGAGATTTTTGATAACTGTTTCAATTTCATTACCTGTGACGGGCCTGTTCATGTTATCCACTTCCTCTCGACTTAGTTTTGGAAGTTGGTAGGTATCTAGGAAATCGTCCATTTCTTCCAGGTTCTCTAGCTTAGTGGCATATAGTTGTTCATAGAAGCCTCGCATGATATGTTGAATTTCTGCGGTGTCTGTTGTGATATCTCCTCTTTCATTTACTATCCGATTTATTTGGGTCTTCTCCCTTTTTTGTTCTGTGAGTCTGGCTAAAGGTTTGTCGATTTTGTTTACTCTTTCGAAGAACCAATATTTACTTTCGTTGATATTTTGTATGGTTTTCCTATTCTCAGTGTTATTTATTTCTGCCCTAACTTTAGTGATTTCTGTCCTTCTCGTTGCTTTAGGGTTCCTTTGTTTTTCTTCTTCTAGGTCTTTAAGATGTGCAATCAGGCTGTTTATTTGTGCTTTTTCTTGTTTCCTAATGTGTGCTTGTATAGCTATGAACATCCCTCTTTGATAACTTGTGTCTTCATTTTCATTGAACTCTCAAAACATTTTGATTTCTTCCTTGATTTCCTCTTTGACCCAGAAGTTGTTAAGAAGTGTACTGTTGAGCTTCCACATTTTGGGACTGTTACTAATCTTTTGTTGATTGTTAAGTGTTAGTTTAATTCCACTGTGGTCTGAGAAGATGCTTGGGATGATTTCAATGCTCTTGAAGTGACTGATGCTGTCTTTGTGGCCTAATATATGGTGTGTCCTTGAGAATGACCCATGTGGATTTGAGTAAAATGTGTATTCCAGTTTCTTGGGATGAATGACTCTGAAAATGTCCAATAGTTCTAGTTTATCTATCTCTTCATTTAGCTCCCTTATGTCTTTATTGATTTTTTGCCTGGATGATCTGTCAAGTTGAGAGAGTGGGGTGTTGAAGTCCCCACGACTTGATTGTGTTACTGTGAATATATTGCTGATTGTGTTACTGTGAATATTGTGTTACTGTGATTGTGTTACTGTGAATATATTGCTGTAGCTCTTTCAGTAGACGTTTGATGTATTTAGATGGCTTCTCATTGGGTGCATAGATGTTAATAATTGTTAAGTCCTCTTGATTGACTGATCCTCTGAGCATTAAGTAGTGTCCATTCCTATCTATTTTAATCTTATCTATTTTAAAGTCTATCATGTCAGATATGAGGATAGCTGCTCCTGCCCTTTTTTGTGGGCCATTGACTTGTATGATAGTTTTCCATCCTTTCACTTTAAGTCTTTGTTTGTCTTGCTGAGTTAGGTGGGTTTCCTGTAGACAGCATATTGTTGGGTTGTGTTTTCTAATCCATCTTTCTACTCTGTGTCTTTTAATAGGTGAATTAAGGCCATTGACATTTATTGATATCAAAGATTGAAGATATTTTAACGCCATTCTTGTAGAGTTTTAGAGTGTTTTGATATATGTCCTATTTGTGGTGGTCTGACTATTTATAGGAGACCTTTCAGAACTTCTTTCAGGGCAGGCTTGGTGATGGTTGCTTCCTTCAACTGTTGCTTGTCTGAGAAGGTTTTGATGCTTCCATCTAGTCTGAATGACAGTCTAGCAGGATATAGTATTCTTAGCTGAAAGCCTTTCTCATTGAGCACTCGATAGATATCTTGCCATTTTCTTCTGGCCTGTAGTGTTTGTATGGAGAAGTCTGCTGCTAATCTTATGGGTTTTCCTTTGTAGGTGACTCTTTGTTTTTCTCTTGCAGCCTTCAGGATCCTTTCTTTATCCTTATTCCTTTCCATTCTAAGTATGATATGTCTTCGTGTCTTTAGGTCTGGGTTAATTCTGTTTGGGACCCTCTGTGCTTCTTGAATTTTTTAATCTTTGATGTTGTCTAGACTAGAGAAGTTTTCAGCTACTATGGCCTGGAAAATGCTTTCTTCCTCTCCCTTCTCTTTCTTCCTCTGGTATGCCAATAATGCGTATATTGTTTCTTTTGAAGTCATCCCATAGGACTCTGTTGTTGTTTTCAGTATCTTTTAATATCTTTTTGAGATCTCTTACTTCTTTTTTAGTTGTCTCTAATTCATCCTCAATCTTGCTAATTCTGTCTTCAGCCTCATAGATTCTATTCTCTCTGCCCTCTACTGTTTTCTGGAGTTCATCTATTTTGTTGCCCTGCTCTGATACTCTTTTAGCTTGTTCAGCTAGTTGCCTTCTTAGCTCAGCGATTTCAGCTTTCAGCTCTCTAATAACCATGAGATAATTAGTATTTTCTTCCATATTCTCATTTGTTGTTCCTGCATTTCTAATTACAATTTTTTCAAATTCTTTACTCACTCCTGTTATTATTTCCTTAGCTAATGTTTGGATGTTGAACTCGTTGTTTTGTGCTTCACCCTCTGGAGCACTTTTAGCTGGACTCTTGTCCTGGTTCGATTCTCCAATATTTTTTCTTGTTGTTTTAACCATTTTATATATTATGTTATGAGTTCCCTTTATCAGTGATTTTCAAATTATTGATCACTATTGCCTGGATTGACTTGTGTCTCAGTAAGTTAATTAAAGGGTTTACCATGGTGGAAGTTAACAGTTATTTCAATCCCTGAGTTGGAGCTCAGTGGTTTAAAAGCCTCTTTCTTTTTTTTTTCCTTCCCTGTAGACTATGAGAGCCTGAGGGCTTTTAAACTATCAATAGGTTTCTTAGCTTAATCACTGACTCCTGACCAAGAGATAAAGCAGGGTGTGGCAGAGATATTCCAGCGGTTATGCAAAGAGACTTTCACAGCCCCTCAGCTATGCCATGGAGGTGAGGTATAGGTCTTCTGAGTTTCCTGGTTAGATCTCTGTCCCCTAGTGTCCCTTCCTGTCGCTGCTCCAGATTGAGGGTAGTAGCAATGGAGACTCAGAGTTGCACTTGGTGAGTCTCTGTGGAGTCCTCTCCTCCCTTAAGCTGTTCCCTTGTTGGTGGAGCAGACTGGAGGTGGTGTCTCAACTGATAAACTGCTGGACTGTTAGCAGTCACTTAATCTCTCCATAGGCCCCTCTCTCCTCTCTGTCACCAGCCACACGTGTTTGTACTCACGGGTGATTTACTGGGTTCCTGTGGTCATTCTAGTCCTGTCTTGTTTCGGTCCCGGGTGGTCTCCTTTGGTATTCCTTGTTGATCAGGGAGAGGAGAGGAGAGAAAGCGATCTGCTGCTCGTAGCTCTGCCTCCAGAAGTCGAATCTGTCCACATTTCTAATTCTGAAGTCATATTAGGACACCTATGGTGATGGTGAATCCTAATGCACGAAAATTCAGATCACCGTTAAACATTAGAGACAATGTATTAAAACCTTATTTTAAAAATAAATATTCAGACCATATTAATAGAAAGAGTAATAGCAGATATTTACTTGTAAGTCATTACATTCTCAGCACCATGAAGCAGGTATTTTTAAAAACATTTATTTATTAACATGAGACGAGAGAGAGAGAGAGAGAGAGAGAGAGAGAGAATGAGAACCAGAGCTTCACTCAGGTACTGTCCATGCCAGCCTGCTGAGGTAGATATTCTTATCTCATGTGCTGAAGAGGGAGCTGAGAATAATTTCAAATATAACACTTACAGTCATTTATTACTAGTAAGTGACAGAAGCAGTGTTTGCTTTTTAAGATAAATCATTTACTTTGTACTAAAATTAGATTAATGCCTCTGTTAGTTAGCTGATGTGAATGAAATTAATTTATTAAATTCTACTGAAGTTTATAAATAGCAGTGGAAAATAAGGGTAAAGAGCTGAAATTGCATCCATCTGTCAATGGAGAGCTGAATGTGAACAATTTCTGATCAGTTCAGATTCTATTGGGAACACAGTCTTTTCTTTAGAAACTATTTTTATTGTACAGAAACCATTTTAATGTGCTGTTTCTACAAAAGTTCTTCATAATGTTACATAACCCATCCATACCTAAAATGTTATAATGTATGCCTATTCATAAATATTTTTCTGTGGAAAAGTTGATTTATCATTCTAGCTTGGGGTATTTCCAACCATCTTTTTTTTTTTTTGCCTCCAGGGCTAGTTCCTGCACCATGAATCCACTGCTCCTGGAAGCCATTTTTCCCCCTTTTGTTGCCTTTGTTGTTGTAGCCTTGTTGTGGTTATTATTGTTATTGTTGATGTTGTTCATTGTTGGATAGGACAGAGAGAAATGTAGAGAGGAGGGGAAGACAGAGAGGTGGAGAGAAAGACAGACACTTACAGACCAAGCCCCTACTAACTCTGGTATCAAAAAAAATAAAATGAGACAAATACTGTTATACTTCCTTTTTGGTAGAACCAGTAAAATATTAAAATTATGTAATATATATATATATATAAATATAACCAATAAATGTAAAAAAATCTTAGGGGGAGGTAAACAGAAAGAATTATAATGTAGTCAAAAAGTTGCACAGTTAAACATAGTTATAGCTGAGTATTTTATAACTAAGCAGATATAATTGTTTCAACTATTTGAGAAATTATTAAAAGTCATGTCTCTCAATCTGAGGTTTCTAGTATTTTAATTTTGTACAAAATGTTGAGAGTATGTTGTCTGGCAAATTTTTCATTTGGATGATGTGTTGCGTTGCCATATTATGTATAACCCAGTTTTTGGCTTGGCCCCCACCAAAGGAAGCTTCTCTCTGCCAACGTATCATCTCTCTCTCTACCTTTAAAAAAAAAAAAAAATATATATATATATATATATATATATATATATATATATATATATGATAACACAGAGAAATTGAGAAGGTAGAGGGAGAGATTAAGAGCGGTAAAGCAGGTCTGCAGTTTTCTACCGTTCTCTCCCCCTCACACTGTCTTACCATCTCTCTCTATTTGTCTTATCCAATAATACCTGCAGGTTGGGAGCGAGGGGCTTGAACCAGGATCCTTAGGCCGGTCCTTGCCCTTCATACCATGTGCACTTAACCTGATGTGCTACCGCCTGACTCTCCCCCAAAAAGATTTAACATATATCCTTTTTGTTGATTTCAAATATATAATAGAGTAACTATTCTTACCGTACTCATATATGGAGAATGTTCAGACTTGTAATTAAAACATTATTGTGTAGCATTTATTTCTTATTTACATTTTAAGGCAAGTTTATAATCAATTGAACTGAATAATAATTACAATTCAAGTTAATAGTTGAACTTATTTGAGTGATATTGATAAAAATGAAGAGTTGTGGATGTCGGGTGATAGATATTGCGGTTGGTTAAGCACACGTGGCACAAAGCTCAAGGACTGATGTAAGGTTCAAGCCCCGGCTCCCCACCTGCAGGGGGCCACTTCACAAGTGGTGAAGCAGGTCTGCAGGTGTCTCTCTCTCTCCCGCCTCTCTAACAACGATAACATCAGTAATACCTACAACAACAAAACAAGGCCAACAATACGGCCTTGAAAATAAATAAGCAAAATTTAAAAAATGAATTGTTTGAATCTTTTAAAACATATACTATGTTACTTCATTTTAATTAATTAATTAATTTAAAAAATATTTATTTTATTTATTTATTCCCTTTTGTTGCCCTTGTTGTTTTATTGTAGTTATTATTGTTGTTGTCATTGTTGGATAGGACAGAGAGAAATGGAGAGAGGAGGGGAAGACAGAGAGGAGGAGAGAAAGATAGACACCTGCAGACCTGCTTCACCGCCTGTGAAGCGACTCCCCTGCAGGTGTGGGAGCCGGGGCTCGAACCGGGATCCTTATGCCTGTCCTTGTGCTTTGCACCACCTGCGCTTAACCCGCTGTGCTACAACCCGACTCCCCATTTTAATTTATTTAAAAAAATATTTATTCCCTTTTGTTGCCTTTGTTATATTCCTGTAGTTATTGTTGTTGTTCTTGATGTCGTTGTTGGATACGACAGAGAGAAATGGAGAGAGGAGGGAAAGACAGAGAGGGGGAGAGAAAGACAGACACCTGCAGACCTACTTCATCGCCTGTGTTGGGACTCCCCTACAGGTGGGGAGCCGGACTCGAACCAGGATCTTTACACTGGTCCTTGTGCTTTGCACCATGTGTGCTTAACCCACAGTGCTACCCCCTGACTCCCTCACTTTTATCTTTATGTTTTAAGTTGAAATTAAAGATAATCTTAGACTTCTGTTTAACATACAAACTTAATAGCGTTGCTTTTGACTAAACTCTCCCTCCCTTGCTCTGTTTAAGGTCTGAACATGAGAGACATTCCCCAAATTGCCCATTTGTGAAAGGTGAGCACACACAGAATGTGCCATTGTCAGTCACTCTTGCAACTAGTCCCGCACAGTTTCCTTGTACGGATGGAACTGATAGGATATCCTGCTTTGGTTCTGGGAGCTGCCCTCATTTTCTAGCTGCTGCAACTAAACGGGGCAAGATCTGCATATGGGATGTTTCCAAACTTATGAAGGTATGTTTGAAATTCAGTGTAGCAAATCAGCAAAAAAAAAAAAAAAAGTGATCATTTGCAAAGTTGGGTTTGTCATTTGTTTAGGTGCACTTAAAGTTTGAAATCAATGCATATGACCCAGCAATAGTACAACAGCTGATACTCTCAGGAGAACCAAGCTCGGCAGTTGAATCAAGGAGACCAACTTTGGCTTGGCTGGAAGACTCTTCCAGTTGCTCAGATATACCAAAATTGGAAGGAGATAGGTATGTCAATTTGTTTTACTTCTTTTATTTTTAAGATAATTTATTTATTTATTTATGAGAAAGACAGGCAGAGAGAAAGAAACATGTCACTCTGATACATGTGCTGCTGGGAATTGAACTCAGATTCTCATGGTTGAGAATCCAGTGCTTTTTCTACTCCGCCATTTTCCAGACTACTTAACTACTCTTTATTGAAGTGTTTTAATTTCCTGAATTAAAATTTCTCTTATTCTAATTATAGAGTTAAATATATTACAGGGAGTTGGGTGGTTGCACAGCAGGTTAAGTGCATGTGGTGCGAAGTGCAAGGACCAGTGTAAGGATCCTGGTTTGAGCCCCCGCTCCCCACCTGCAGGGGAGTCCCATCAGAGGCGGTGAAATAGGTCTGCAGGTGTCTATCTTTCTCCCTCTTTGTGTTCCCTTCCTCTCTCCATTTCTCTCTGTCCTATTTAACAACGATGACATCAGTAACAACAACAATAATAACTACAACAACAATAAAAAGACAAGGGCAACACAAGGGAAAATAAATAAATAAAATTAAAAAATATATATTAAAATATATTAGTGGGTTAGAGACTAGAACAATAAATGTTTAACAATCTGATTTTTCTTTTAAACACTGGTTTTATCATCGTTTTTTTTTTTTCTTTCCTTCCATTAGCAGAATTATATTGTCATATGAGTGAATAGTAAAATAGTGTGTGGCTGTGTAAGTTAGTTTTGTTAAGCATTAAATTCTTAGTTATTAACTTTTTGAGGCATAATAATTACTGCTGTAGGCATATTTTAGTTTAACTTGCCATTCTGAATTTTCTTTCATTTACCATCTTTTCATAAAGGACTCTTGATTTTTTTTTTTGCCTCCAAGGTTACTGCTGGGGCTCAGTGCCTGTATCATGAATCCACTGCTCCTGGAGGCCATTTTTACCCCTTTTTTTGCCCTTGTTGTTGCAGCCTTGTTGTGGTTATTATTGTTATTGTTGATGTCATTCGTTGTTGTCTAGGACAGAGAGAAATGGAGAGAGGATGGCAAGACAGAGAAGGGCAGAGAAAAGACACCTGCAGACCCGCTGGGCTCCCACTGGACTCCCACAACATATTTCTTCAGAAAGAGAAAAATACATTTTATTCCTATAAAAGACCTTAAATTTTTTTTTTTTTTATTTAAATATCCCGAAATGAAGAGCTGTTGCACACTGTCTGGTTGTTGGAATATAGCCGTAGTCTACCATAGAGCTAGTGTGGGTTCTTATTTTTCCTGTTATGCTAACAAGCAGATGAAGGTGGACATAGAGAGGTAATGGCAGCTCCTTGGCCATCACTGTGAGGAAGAAACGATAAGTTTTTTTTTTTTTTTTTTTGGTCTTGACTTCTTAGTTTTCCTGATTGTCATGCAGTTCTTAATTGCTATTCCAAAATAAACCAGCCAAACAGACACAAAAACAAATCTTAGATATAATAATATCATTGACATTATTATTGTTATTATTTTTGTCTTGATTTTATTTTTCTTATTGCCTCTTGTTTAATCACAATGTAATAGTCTTCTTATTCCTACAGATGCCAGAGTAGGTTCTTAGAGGTCTTTATTTCTGGCATTTATTTAAATATTTAAGACGATTCATCAATTCTATTGATGTTATCATTGCAAACTACTTATATATTCATTGAGGTAATTTTCACAGTTTTGTAATGATATTCATACTTCAGTTTCAGAACAGTGTGTTTGTTACATCATTCATTTTTGTTGTATTATCTTGTTTATACTTTTATTGAAATTCAAGTTGTTTTTACTTTGTTTCTTAAGTGATGACTTACTGGAGGATTCAGACAGTGAAGAGCATTCCAGATCAGATTCTGTGACAGGTATGTGGTAAATATTATATAATATACTTTTAAATGTTTGCATTTTTACACTTGTAGGTAATGCTAAATACCTCTGATTTCTACATTTTTCAGGAAAATTCTTAAGTTTACTCTAATACTAGAAATAATTACTACATGTCCAAATTTTATGTATTTATCTAGGTTTCAATACTAAGAAGCTGAGAAAATTACATTTAACTCTCATACATGCCAGAGAATTGACCATCACCTTCCATAGTATATTCCTTTTATTTGCTTTTTTTTTTTTTTTTTAATGTATATAATATTTCAATCAGGGATGAGTACCATCTGCCCTGTACAGCCATGCAAATTATTTGGTCCAAGACAAGTACAATAAATCAAGGAGCTTTTTAAATTTAATTTTATTTTTTATATTTATTTCCCCTGTTGTTGTCGTTGTTTTTTATTGTTGTATTATTGTTGTTACTGATGTTGTCATTGTTAGATAGGACAGAGAGAAATGGATAGAGGAGGGGAAGTCAGAGAGGGGGAGAGAAAGATAGACACCTGCAGACCTGCTTCACCGCCTGTGAAGAGACTCCCCTGCAGGTGGGGAGTGGGGAACTGGAACCAGGATCCTTCTGCCATCCTTGCGCTTGGCGCCACCTGCGCTTAATCTGCTGTGCTTCTGCCTGACTCCTTTAGGAGCTTTTCATTTTTTAAATATTTTTCCTTTTGTTGCCTTTTTTTTTTTTAATGTTGTAGTTATTGTTGTTATTAGTGTCATCGTTGTTTGATAGGACAGAGAGAAATGGAGAGAGATGGGGAGGACACAGAGAGGGAGAGAAAGAGACACTTAGAGACCTGCTTCCCCGCCTGTGATGCGACTGCCCTGCAGGTGGGGGCTGGGGGCTCGAAGCGGGATCCTTGTGCTTTGCGCCACATGTGCTTAAGCCGCTGTGCTGCCGCCCAACTCTCTCTGCTTTTCTTTTTAAAAGATTTATTTATTCCCTTTTGTTGCCCTTGTTGTTTTATTGTTGTAGTTCTTAGTCTTGTCATCGTTGTTGGATAGGACAGAGAGAAATGGAGAGAGGGAGAGAGAAAGAAAGACATAGACACCTGCAGGCCTGCTTCACCACCTGAGAAGGAAACCCCTACATGTGGGCAGTCGTGGGCTCGAACCAGGATCCTTACGCCGGTCCTTGCACTTTGGCCACCTGTGCTTAACCTGCTACGCTACCACCTGACTCCCTGGTTTCTGCTTTTCTATTAATGTGTCAGCTCTACGTGATTTTTCCTGTTGGGTTGTCAGGAAAGTCACATTACAATTCATTTTTGCCTAGAAAAACTGACTTTTATGACAACCAAATAAATTGAATTATACTGTCTGAAGTATTTGAAAAACCTTTTTTTTCCTTTCTTGTCTGGTTTTTTTTTTTTTTTTTTTTTTTTTTTTTTTGGCTTCCAGGGTTGTCACTGGGGCTTGGTGCCTGCACTAAAAATCCACTGCTCTTGTGGCTTTTTTTTTTTTTGGATAGGAAAGTGAATAGGGAGTGGAATATAGAGAGGGAGACAGAAGTATAGACAACCTACTACAAACCTGCTTCACTGCATTTGAATCGACTCCCATATAAGTCGGGAGCCAGGGTCTTCAACAGGGATCCTTGTGTTGGTTCTTAGCTTCACACTGTGTTCACTTAACCCAATATGCCACTGCCTGAAACTCCCTTCCCCTGATAATATTTCTTAGGTTTCAGGAATGAATGCAGTTGAAGAGCCTTTCATATTTTCCAGTGGATCCATAGCGTCATAATTTGATAGAGAAAAAGTATTTTAAAATTTTTTTTTTGTTCCCTATTGTACAAAATTGCATCTTGTGAAGTATGGAAATATTGAGTAGGAGATTATAAAAGGGTTCAAATAATTTGATGGTTTTAGACAAGAAACCTTATTTCTTTGAATATACATTTCGATATTGGGTGGACATTGCCTATGCAGGCAGATTAGAGGAGTTTCTCAAAAAGATTTGTGATATTTACAGGCACAGTACAAATTTACTTTGCATTCATGGGTTTGTCAAATTAACAAGCTAAGTAGTCAGTGGGTTTTTTTAGTGCAGGTTTGGTGGGCTGCTGTTCTTTTTTCAGTAATGGGAAGCAGAACATAGAGTACAGGTGGTTCCTCAGCTCATGATTAGAGAAGTGGGAGAAGGTAAAGTAATACAACCACTTACTGGGTTTTCCTCAAGGTACCATAAAGCCTTATTTCACATGTCATTTACTTTAGTCCATTTCTAGCATTCTGAGAAATCTCCAGACTGTTTTCCATAGAGGTTAGAAATGTGCCTTCTGTGAACCAGGTGGTGGCTCACCTGCTTGAGAACACACATTACAGAGTTCAAGTCCCCACCCTATACCTACAGGAAGGAAGCTTCGCAAACGGTGAAATAGGGTGCAGGTGCCTTTCTCGCTTCTGTTCCTCTCTAACCTCCCCCCATCTCAATTTCTGCTTCTATCCAAAATAAATTAATAAAAATATTGAAAGAAAATAAATTTGCATTCCAAGAAACAGTGTGAAAGGGTTCCTTTATTCCTACTACCTCTCCAACATTTGTTTTTACTGTTCTTTCTAATGCATAGCATTATCAAAGGAATAAGGTGACAACTCATTCCTTCATGACATTTCCCTGCTAATCAGTAAAATAACTTTGTTATATTAGTTCGGTAATAGTTCATATCCCTGAGATTTATTAAAATGTATAATATGCTATTACAAAATCTCATTCAAAATCAAAATAGTTAAAAAAATTGAATATTGAATTAGATTGTGAAGGTTTTTTTTTTTTTTTTTTTTTTTTTTTCCTCCAGGGTTATTGCTGGGCTCGGTGCCTGCACCATGAATCCACCGCTCCTGGAGGCCATTTTCCCCCCTTTTTGTTGCCCTAGTTGTTGCAGCCTCGTTGTGGTTATTATTGCCATTGTTGACGTTGCTTTGTTGTTGGATAGGACAGAGAGAAATGGAGAGAGGAGGGCAAGACAGAGAAGGGGAGATAAAGACAGACACCTGGCAGACCTGCTTCACCGCCTGTGAAGCGACTCCCCCTGCAGGTGGGGAGCCGGGGCTCGAACCGGGATCCTTACGCCGGTCCCTGGGCATTGCGCCACGTGCGCTTAACCCACTGCGCCACCGCCCGACCCCCAATTGTGAAGTTTTTATATCACTGTAACCAAACAAGAGGTTAAATAAATTAACAGCTTCAGTCTTCAATTCAGTTGAGTTTATGACATTTCCTCTTCCTCCATCTTTTTCTATTTCTCCCCTCCCCTCCCGAGTGTCCTCCTGGGCTTAATTTTAGTCTTTTTTTATTTTTTAAATTTTTATTTATTTATTTATTATTAGATAGAGGCAGAGAGAAATTGACAGGGGAGGGAATATAGAGAGGGTGAGACACAGAGATACCTGCACCCTGCTTCATCAATCATGAAGCTTTTCCCCGGCAGGTGGGGCCCAGGGGCTCGAACCTGGGACCTTGCACACTGTGATGTGAGTGCTTAATCAAGTGCGCCACCTCCTGCCTCCCAATTTTAGTCTTTTCTAATCTATGAGGTGCTAGAGGGAGATCCTAGCAAGACATGTAGAAACCATGCAGCTCACTGACTGCCTCGCCTGGAGCTCCACCTTGTGGCGAGAACAGTGCTCCCATGGAGTGCTGCTCCAGGTCCTAGGGCCTTGACTGCAGGAAAACTGATTCATGCCCCATCAGTGAAATTCCCTCCTGCTCAGCTAGACATGGTTTCAGTTGTCTTTAATAATACTGGCTTCTGTAGTTAGCAGATGACACGTTGACAATAGGAAATCCAAGATGAAGCTCTCAGTGAATATTTTGAAAATAGTCCATGTAACAGTTGACCAAAAATGCTATGAGTAGAACTTTTAGTGTAAGGATTTGATGTTTATCTTTTGCTCATTCATTTACTTGGGGTAATTTTCAAGCCTACACACCATCACTGTTAGTTATTTCTATTTCCTTTGCTCTTCTTTATTCTTATCTAAAATTATAATGCTAGCTCTGTTTTTTTTTCTTTTTAGAAAGATTTGTATTTATTAACGGGAGAGAGGAAAGCAGAGCATCACTCTAGCATGTGTTATGGTGGAGATTGAACTCAAGACCTCAAGCTTGAGAGTTAAATGTCTCATTCACTGTACCACCTCCTGCACCACCTGAATGGTATTATTTGATGCAGCATAACTATTTCTTACATTTTTATCCCTCTGGCTGCCAGATATAGCTAGTCTCATTTCTCGTCACATTTCTATTGTGATGAAGGCTAAGCCCCCCTTGTATTAAGCTTTCTTGCTATAGTGTTTGCTATACATTAGTACAAGTGTGCCCAATAAGGAAAAAAATAATTATTTTGACAGTGAAATAGTAATCCTAACTACTAAGGCCTGGGATATTCAGATTCTGTGATTACAGACTACTTTGAAAACAGCTTAAGCCTTCAAGGTGATCTGGCATAATGTAGAAAAATTATACCCGATTACAGTGTAAAGCGATGTCATATCCACTAATAAGTGGGATGATGTGGTCCAAGTATGAACTGATTCTGTGGTTGGATTGAACTGTGTACAAACTGTATTTAAGTAAGTGATTGCAAAGCTGTGGTTAATGCCAATAAGAACAAACTTGTCCAAAAAATTACGTTTTGACACCATAATCCAGGAGAAAAAAAGTTTAAGTGCAAGTTTTTTCTAACACTAAACAAGGAATTTAGCCGTAGGTACTTACCCATTATTAGTTGATGGCAGACAGGTGGCTTAGATTGAGGACAGTCGTGAGTCTGATTGAACTTGCAGAAAGAAAACGGCCAGTGTGGGGCTGGGGGCCAGCTCTCCTCGTAGAGCATATGCCTTACTAGCTACAAGGCTCTGAGCTCTGTGGATGGTGGAGCAGTGCTGTGATGCATCCTCTCTTTCTTTAAAAAAAAAAAAAAAGGCTAAAGGTGGTCCAGGATAATGCCACATTTAGATGGAATGAAGGAAAAGGCCAGTGGTATTAATAATCATGTTCTGTCTTAGATTTTGGATGTCTGAGTCTTTGTGTGTACGCATAAAATAAGCTGCAGGAGCTGCCTGGTGTGGAGCCTTCCGTTGTATCCTCGTCTGGAACTTTTTTATGTTCAGGAGCAGCCTTTGCCTAGCACTAGTGCCATTTGGGGAAGTCAGCTGGGTACCAGGTCTGATGCACTTACCTGTTATCCCTTCTAGAGTTGAGCAATCTAAACAGCAAGCCCTTGGGAAGGATGTATCTTTCTGAAGAACAACAAAAATAAAGGCAGACTTGAAAGTTTGCTGATGTCTTCTGTGCTCAGTCTTCCCTTTCTCAGACCCACATGCAGACTGGAAAGATGTGGCAGTGGAGATCCAGAACAGAGAGTGTGAGCTAAGGGGGCTGAGGTGAATACTCTAAAACTAACCCAGGTGGGAATTGAAGCCCAGACTAAATAAGCAAAGAGAGCATAGAAGTATCTTTCTGGGGGGTCAGGTGGTAGCGCTGCATGTTAAGTGCACATGGTACAAAGTGCAAGGACTGGTGTAAGGATCCTGGTTTGAGCCCCTGGCTCCCCACCTGCAGGGGAGTCGCTTCACAAGTGGTGAAGCAGGTGTGCAGTTGTCTATCTTTCTCTTCTCCCTCTGTCTTCCCCTCCTCTGAATCACCTTGAGTGACTGTTGCATTATTATAGCTAATAATGTTGTTGCCTTACTGATGGTTTTTTGTGCTTTAGAGAGGGGAAAATATCCAGATTGATTGAAATTTCAGTTTAATTTAGAGAGATGATAATTTGCTTGTGGTAGCTATTACTGGGGTTTTTTGAAAAGATTTGCTTATTTCTTTTAACTTTTGCTTATTTCTTTTAACTTGCTTATTTCTTTTAAAATACCTTTTATGCTATTAGAATGTTCTATTGACTAGATTCATAAAGAAAAAAGAAAATTGTAGCCTCATCCCCTAATGGGGCATTTGGTTTGTATCATACATGGTGGAGTGGTGCTCTGATATCTCTTTCTCTGTTGATCTATTAGAAAAAGAGTGAAAAATTAGGCTCTGGGGTAGAGGAATTTTTGGAGACCTTGGTGTCATCTCACTCTATCAAACCCTCTGTTTCCTCAAAAAAGAAAATTAACTAAAACTACTTATTTTGTTGTTTAAAATAAATCCTGTTCTTTTTCAAAGGGCACACATCGCAGAAGGAAGCCATGGAAGTGAGCCTTGACATCACAGCACTCAGTGTTCTCCAGCAGCCTGAAAAACTTCAGTGGGAGATTGTTGCAAATGTACTTGAGGATACTGTTAAGGATCTTGAAGAACTTGGGGCAAATCCTTGCTTAACAAACTCTAAGAGTGAAAAGACAAAGGAAAAGCACCAGGAACAACACAACATTCCCTTTCCATGTTTATTAGCTGGAGGTTTATTAACATATAAATCTCCTGCTACCTCACCCATTAGTAGTAATTCTCACAGGTCACTGGATGGTTTAAGCAGAACTCAGGGTGAAAGTATATCCGAACAAGGGTCAACTGACAATGATTCCTGCACTAATTCAGAATTGAATTCTCCTCTAGTGAGGAGGACTTTACCCATTTTGCTTCTTTATAGCATCAAGGAATCTGATGAGAAAGCAGGAAAAATCTTTTCCCAGATGAACAATATAATGAGTAAGAGTCTGCACGATGACGGCTTTACGGTGCCCCAGATCATCGAAATGGAGCTGGATAGCCAGGAGCAGCTACTGTTGCAGGATCCTCCTGTGACCTACATTCAGCAGTTTGCGGATGCAGCCGCCAACCTCGCCTCTCCGGATTCTGAGAAGTGGAACTCTGTGTTTCCCAAGCCCGGGACTTTGGTACAGTGCTTGAGGTTGCCAAAGTTTGCAGAGGAGGAGAACCTCTGTATAGACTCCATCACTCCTTGTGCTGATGGTGTTCACTTGTTGGTAGGACTGCGGACATGCGCTGTTGAGTCTTTGAGTGCAATAAATCAAGTAGAGGCCTTGAATAATTTAAATAAACTAAACACTGCACTATGTAGTAGACGGAAAGGTGAACCAGAATCAAATATTGCTGTAGTCAATGGTGCAAATCTCGGTGTCATCCATCAGGAGTTACCAGCAGATGTACAGACTTCATTGATAATTCAAGCTGAGCAGAGGAATGCCAGTGGTGGATATTTAATACTTTACAAAATGAATTATGCCACTCGGATAGTGACTCTCGAAGAGGAACCAATAAAAATCCAACATATCAAAGACCCCCAGGACACAATTACCTCGCTCATTTTGCTTCCACCAGATATATTGGATAGTCGAGAGGACGACTGTGAGGAGCCTGTTGAGGAGATGCCACTCACCTCAAAGAATGGCATTGAGAGAGAGAAAAAATCTGATGTTTCTACTCTCGGACACCTGGTAATCACCACTCAGGGAGGATATGTAAAAATACTAGATCTTTCAAACTTTGAAATTTTGGCCAAAGTGGAGCCTCCCAAAAAGGAGGGTACTGAGGAACAGGACTCATTTGTCTCTGTCATTTACTGCTCGGGCACTGACAGGCTGTGTGCATGCACCAAAGGTAAGCTTCTGCTTTGACTGGCTCTTCTATAGAGCCCGTATACATTTGAGGTCTTTATAACTGAATGTATATGTATATGTGTCTACTTTTTTTTCAACAACAGAATAATAATTCTTAACGCCTGTTATAACTGTACTTAGTTTTTCCCTACTATCCTAGGTAAGGATTCTAATTAGAAATGATACATTTTTGAAATTATATTCTGAAAATTTATAATTTTTTAAGACATGAAATCATTAAAAGGAAGAAAGAAAGAAAGAAAGAAAGAAACAAACAGAAAACACCTATGCTTTAACCTCAAGATCATAAACCTTTGCTTTTGTATTAACTGGCATGAAAGCTACTTATTTATCAAACTTGTTAGAGTGGAATTTGGTAATGTATATAATGTTTCAGGGACATAAAGCTTTACTTCCTTCTGAAATGTAAATACTGAGCAATTATTAGTGTTGTCCATCTACTTTTGGGGTCTGATTTACTCCTACGACTCAGTTTTGGGACATCAAAGCTACAACCTTGTCGAGAAACACATTGCATGCAGTTTATTTTCTGTTTTTGTTTTCTCTCTGTACATTTTATTTAGAATGTGAACACTTTAAAAAAAAAATTATTGGATGGAAACAGGGAGGGAGAGAAACAAAGACATGTCCAGCCCTGCTTCACCACTGGTGAAGCTTTCCCTCTGCAGGTGTGGACCAGGGGCTTGAACCTGGGTCCTTGGACACTGTAGTGTGAACTTAACGAGGTATGCAGCCACCTGTCCCCTATTGAACACTTAAAAAAATGCTAATCAGTTAGAGAGAAACACAGTGGGAAAGAAAGAATCAGAACATCACTCTGCCAGAAATCAAGCTCTAGGCCCCATGCTCAAGAGGCCGTTGCCTTATCCATTGCACTACCTTCTGGACTGCAGGAAAACACTTTCTGAAAAGGATTACTGGTTGTATCAAGCAAAATGAGGCCCTAGAGGTCACCAATTTAAACCAGAGCTGAACAGTTGTCTTTCATTGCCTCTCCCCCCTGCTTATTCTTTTTATTTTATAATGAATAAATCTTTAAAAAAATAAAATGGATAAAAAGATTTCAAAAGTCTACTAAGATGTTGATTGTAGTGTTTCAGATTGCCTCTTTCAAATATATCAAGTAATATACAAGGGGATAAAGTCTTCAAATACCATCAGATCCCAACTAAATGTATTCAGTGTGCAGTGCAGGAGAACTTTGGGACTTGGAACTAACTTTACTATGTGTAATACTCTCAGGTTTCCTTCAAGACCCAATTTTTTCTTTTCCTCCCTTTTTCTTATTTTCTCCTTCTCTTTTACTTAGAAAAGCAGCAAAGAAGGGGAGACCTCACAAAGCTCTCCCCTACAGTTGAGGTGTGGGGGCTTTCAGGGTTTTCACACTGACTTTTAGTTTGCCAGTAATGTATGTATCTGTGATTGTCTTTACATTATTCAAGGTTCAATGAATTGATTGGATTTGTTTTCTTTTATTATTACTTTTTTTTCCCTTTTTATAGGACAGAGAGAAATGGAGAGAGGAGGAAAGACAGAGAGGAGGAAAGAAAGACAGACACCTGGAGACCTGCTTCACCGCCCATGAAGCGACTCCCCTGCAGATGGGGAGCCGGGGGCTCAAACCAGGATCTTGATGCTGGTCCTTGCTAGATTTGTTTTCTAATAGTGTTTTTCTTTTTTTTAATATTCATTTTGCTTTTTGTTGCCCTTGTTTTTTATTGTTGTAGTTCTTCTAGCGTTTGCCATTGTTGTAGTAATTGTTGTTATTGATGCCGTCATTGTTAGGACAGAGAGAAATGGAGAGAGGAGGGGAAGACAGAGGGGGGGGAGAAAGACAGACACCTGCAGACCTGCTTCACCGCCTGTGAAGCGACTCCCCTGCAGGTGGGGAGCTGGGGGGGCTTGAACCCAGATCCTTATGCCTGTCCTTGCGTTTTGCGCCACGTCCGCTTGACCCGCTGTGTTAATGCCTGGCTCCCTCTAATAGTGTTTTTAATCAAATATGGGAAGTCTTTTTCTACTTTTTTTCCTTGCTTTTAAATATTTATTTATTTATTTATTTGTTTGTTTATTTTTGGATAGAACAGAAATTGAAAGGGGGAGTAGGTAGAGAGACACCTGCAGCCCTGTGTCACCACTTCTCCCATACGTGTGGGGACCAGGGGCTTGAGTCCTTGCACACTGTAATGTAAGTGCTTAACCAGGTGCCACTGTCTGGACCCTTTTTTCTTGCTTTTTAATATTTCTTTTGCTCACTATTATCTCATTTTTATTTCTGCAACTCCTGCTACACATATGTGTTCATACTTGATATGTCCCATCAGTCTCTGGGTTGCTTTTTATAATATTTTTGCCCCCATTCTGTTGTGAATGTAAAAAAAAAAAATTAGACCCTTAGTTTTGCTACTGGGCATAAGGTTTGACTGTGGATTCTTACCTAGCAGGTGGTATCGGTTTCCCCATAAAATTGTAAGATGGACACAGGAACAGGGTTTTTGTGAGGAATCAACAGTTTTTTAGGGGTCTTTCTGGTTAAGTTTTTTATTTACTTTATCTTTGAGAGAGATGCAGAGAGAGAAAGACACAGAGAGACGCCAGAGCACCGCACAACTCTGGCGGGGATTGAACCTGGGACTTTGGAGCCCCAGGCAGGAGATTCTTTTTGCATAGCCTTTATGCTATCTACCTCCACCCCAGTTTTTTAGTTTTATGTTGTCTTATACACAGTGAGTACTACTGATAGATGAGTCCTTTTTCTGTTTGTTTATATATTTAAAGAAATATTTATTTATTCGTTTTCCCTTTTTGTTGCCCTTGTTGCTTTTGTTGTAGTTATTATTGTTATTGATGTCGTCATTGTTGGATAGAACAGAGAGAAATGGAGAGAGGAGGGGAAGACAGAGGGGGAGAGAAAGATAGACACCTGCAGACTTGCTTCACTGCTTGTGAAGCGACCCCCCTGCAGGTGGGGAGCTGGGGGCTTGAACCTGGATCCTTGTGCCAGTCCTTGTGCTTTGTACCACGTGCGCTTAACCCTCTGCGCTACCGCCCAATTCCCTTGTTTATATTTTTGTCATCGTCTTTGTTAAGTTTAATTATCAGTTTGTAATTCTTTGACAAGTTTCCGAACTTGTGGGTATCTAGCATATTCTTGGCCTTATTTAGCTGCCTAATGAGTGGTATTAAAATTAATTTATGAACTCTACTGAGGAATCATTGCTTTATAGCATTGTTTTCACAGAGTTACTCTTTCACGGAACTGTAGGCTACTGTTAGCATATGCAGTATTCTGATGCCTACTTTGGGTCACTTGCTTCAGTCAGATTTCTTAACTAAGGAGGAGGTACATGTACATTTATCCTTTTTTCATGTATTTGTGTTAATGGCATTTTATTCCACTATAGGTGGTGAGCTTCATTTTCTCCAAATTGGAGGAACTTGTGATGATATTGATGAAGCCGATATACTAGTGGATGGATCACTTTCTAAAGGAATAGAACCATCCTCAGAAGGTTCCAAACCATTGTCAAATCCTTCAAGTCCTGGCATTTCAGGTATGATATTTATTAAATGACTTTAAAAAATGAATTCTTTAGATATTCAAATACTTCTGTCAAACCACCATTTTTAATAGCTGAGTAGTATTCCATGTGTGTGTGTGTGTGTGTGTGTGTGTGTGTGTATACACACACACCACAACTTCCTCAGCTACTCATCTGTTGTTGGACATCTGGGTTGCTTCCAGGTTTTGGCTGTTACAAGTTGTGCTGCTATGAACATAGTTGTACATAAATCTTTTTGGATGGGTATGTTTGGTTCCATAGGATATCTCCCCAGGAGAGGAATTGCAGGATTATAAGGTAGGTGTTAGCCTTCTGAGAGTTCTCCAGACTGCTTTCCACGGGGGTTGGATCAATTTACATTCCTACCGGCAGTGCAGGAGTGTTCCGTTGACCCCACAACCTCTCCAGCATTTGTCGCTGCTAGAGAATTATTACTTGTAAACTTAACTTAGACATTTTGCTTTAAAAAGCTGCCTTGCTGAGTGTCTTCCTATTTTATTTGGTTATAGGTATAATAGAGAAAATATTTATCTAAAGATCATAAAAGTTCTATTTAGTCGAAAAGATGATTTAATAAAGAAGTAAATAATATAAAGAAAGGATATTGGTATGCCATTAGTGTTTATAGTGTTTACTAAAGTCCTATTATAGCAAAAATGTCTCGTGATAAAGTGAGGTTTAAAGTATACACATGTGGAAATTTTAGAGAATTTGGTTAACATACCTTAAATAATTGACTTCATCGCTTAGTTTTTTAAATAGTTTATTTTATTTATCTGTTCAAATAGACAGAAATTGAGTGTGGAAGATGAAATACACGGCGAGAGAGAAAGAGACCTGAAGCATTGCTTCGCCACTTCCTGCATGTGTTATCAGGGGCTTAAACCTGGTATCTTGTGTGCACCCAACCAGGTGTGCCACTACCTGGCTCCTTTTAGATCATTTTAAAACATACCTTTGTTAATTGAGACATAGACAGGTGCATTTCAGCCTTGTCTAATATGAAACATTAAACAACTGTAATAATTGCTTATAATTAAAAAATAATATCTCTGAAACTTGGTGTTACTTTTATGGTATTGGTGTAGTCTTTAAAAAATATATATTTAGTAATGGTTTGGGAGAAGGAAAGAACTAGATATGCACCCAGGCTTTAGCCCTCTTGTTTTGTACTTGCAGGGCGACACTTCACAGGTGGTGAAGCAGGTCTGCAGGTCTCTGTCTTAATCTAACTCACTCTATCTCTCCTCCTTCTCTCCATTTCTCTCTGTTCTATTGAATAAAATGGAAGAAGAAAAAACAAACAAACGGTAAAGTGGTTGCCAGGAACAGTGGATACATGTTGTGGCACTGAGCCCCAGTGATTGGAGGCAAAAAAAGAGATTGTGAACTAGAGTAGTCCTCAGACAGATGCAGTACTAGGCATCTCACACAGCACCTTATGCATCAGGATTCTAAAATTTCTTTGCAGTACTTTTTTTTGCACTTTTTCAATTTCCTTTAATCCTTTTTTATTTATTGGATAGAGACAGCTAGATATCGAGAAGGAATGGGGAAGAAGGGGAGACAGACAGACAGACACCTGGAGCACTTGCAAAGCTTTCCCGCTGCAGGTGGGGACTTGGTGCTCGAATTTGGGTCCATGGCTCATCGTAACACATGCACTCAACTAGGAGTGCCACCACCCGGTCCCTAAAATGTCTGTGTTATAGTATAAAAAGGACAGGTAACTGGAGTTGGTGTTCTGCACTAAAATAAAAGACTCTGGTGGGTTGGGTGGGGGAGGGTTCAGGTCCTAGAACATGAACCTAGTGGAGATTGTATTGTTATGTGGAAAACTGGGATATGTTATGTTGTACAAACTATTATGTTTACTGATGACTGTAAAACATTAAGCTCCCAATATAGAAATTAAAAAAAGGGATAGATATGTGCCTGCTGATGTTTAGCTTTTTTTTTTGTATTTAAGAAAAATAACAATTTATAATTGTTTGTTTTGCATTTCAGCACCACTACGATTTGTAATCTATTGACATAGCGTATTTTTAAGCGTAGTCTGGCCTGAGTTTGTATTTTCTGCAGTAATGGGTTACACTGTCTATATTAATACTTGAATATATAAGTAAGATGGCTTTTCCCTGTGACTGAGGTAACCAGTGCTAGCTAGTTAAATTGTCTGTAGATATCTGATTTCGGTTTGTTAACTATCAGGATATTTGACAGATGTTGTAATTGACCAGAGGAAAAGTATGAATGCAAATTTCTTGATTTTTAACCTATTTGCAATTCTGCACTAACTGTTGTTCAGGAGTGGATTTGTTGGTGGACCAGCCTTTCACACTTGACATCTTGACATCTTTAGTGGAGCTAACCCGCTTTGAGACTTTGACTCCACGGTTTTCAGCTACCGTTCCTCCATGCTGGGTGGAAGTTCAACAAGAACAGCAGCAGAGGAGGCATCCTCAACATCTGCACCAGCAGCACCATGGAGATGCTGCCCAGCATACGAGAACTTGGAAACTACAGACCGACAGGTAGTCTCTTCCCCCAGTGTGTACTGACTTCTATGTTTTAAAGTACCTTGGCAGCCACAGAGAATTCTGAGATATAGTGCAGTTTGTAATCTTTGCATACCAGTTATTTTTTTCCTTGACACTGTCACCTTACTTTGGAAATTATATTCATCATCCTAAAATAAAATACTGGGAACAATCCCCTCTTGCAATTAATAATAGTCTCTCAATGCACAGATGTATTTAAGAGATATTTAAATGTTTGTTTTGTGTTGGTACCCATGTAGGCACCAATAATATAGGTCTGATGGGATTTATATTCCACTGAGGACAGATGATAAGCAGACATTTTCTGAGGCATGTAGTTAGTATAATCCTGTGGTGTTGGGGTAGTTCTTACTCCTCATGCGTACGTGTTTCTGTGTTTAAGAGAAATGGTGGATGCTGACAGGAGGTTCTTTGGAACTTGCCCAACTTCCTCTGCTCCCTAACTCAAATTCTTTACCTTGGACCATGCATACATGTACTTCTCATAAGAAGTACATAAAGCCCTTGTTTTAATGGGAATGTAGCTCAGTGGTAAAGTGCATTATTCTCATGTATGAGGCCCTGGGCTTGGTCCCCAACACTTATGCATGTAAATAAATACACACATGCATAAGAAATAAAATCCAGATTCCTAGGGGGTTGGGTGGTAGCGCACCAGATTAAGCTTTGGTGGTGTTAAGTGCAACAACCTGCATAAGAATCCCGGCGAGCCCCTGGCTCCCAAACCTGTAGTGGGGTCCCTTCAGAGGCGGTGAAGCAGGTCTGCCGATGTCTGTCTTTCTCTCCCCTCTCTGTCTCCCCCCCATTTCTGTCTGTCCTATCCAACAATGATGACATCAGTGACAAGAATAATAATAACCACAACAGTACCTTAAAAGGAGGGGGGAGGAATAACAATAAAAATCTTTTTTTAAAAAAATTCAGCTTCCTGAGATATTAACCATAGATTTTAGTCGGGGACCCAGGAATTTGAAGGTAATTCTGATGCTCAGTGCTCCACACTTTGAATGGCAGTAATTTATTGGAACACCCAGTTCCCTTACCAGCAGTTGATTTTCTAAGGCAAGGTCACTCATCATTGTCCTTGTGTTTAACGTCTCCTTTGGAATTCCTTTCTTTCCTGACCCCATTGAGAAGTTTTATATTTTGTTGAAACCTGCATATTAAAGATGGTGAAACTTGATGGTAATATAAAGATGTTTCCTTTATTTTGCATTCCCCCTTATTTTACAGTAACAGCTGGGATGAACATGTGTTTGAATTAGTTCTACCTAAAGCTTGTATGGTTGGACATGTGGACTTCAAATTTGTTTTGAACTCAAACATCACCAATATTCCACAGATTCAAGTGACACTGCTGAAAAATAAAGCTCCAGGTTTAGGGAAAGTCAATGGTAAGGGTGGATCACATTTTTTATTTGAAGATTTTTTATCTTTTCATTGGTTTCTCAAAAACAATTTTAATCAGATTACTGGAGTTTGTGGGAAACACGCTGTCACTGTCTACTTATTGGTTTTCTTTATAAAAGTTGTCATTTGTTAGATCTGTTGTTCATTCAAGATTGCATTAAATTGAATAATTCAGTTGTGCTTTTTGGGAAATGACATTAGTTCTTCTGTGACTTAGTTTTACTTTAAATACCACTTGGCCTCCTTTCTGTTTCTCTTCCTAATTATTGATTGTGAAATTTATGGAAGCCAAATTTCTCTAAAGTTACTAGTAAAACTAAACGTTTCTGTAAGAGCTGAACTATATCCACTTTTTTTTTTAACCTTCAGATTGCTATATTGAATTAAAATATTATTTGTTAATTTATTATTAGATAGAGGCAGAGAGAAACTTAGAGGGAAGAGGGAGAGATTGAGACACCTGAAGCCTTGCTTTACTCCTCATGAATCTTTTTCCCCCTGCAGTTAGGGACCAGCGGCTTGAACCTGGGTCCTTGTGCATGATAATGTGTGCTTAACCAGGTGTACCACCACCTGGCCTCTTGAATTATATATTTATATTTTATTTATTTACTTATTTAAAATATTTTATTTACTTGTTATTAAGAAAGTTGGAGGAGAGAGAAAGAACCAGATATGACTGGCACATGTGCTGCCGGGGATTGAATTCATGACCTTAAGATTGAGAGTCCAACACATTATCTATTGTGCCACCTCCCGGACTACTCCCCTTGAATTATTTAAATTGATTTAGAATTCATTTAGTATACTATAAGCTAGAGGTTACTTCTTAGTATGTTTTCCTTAATAGATTAATTTGAATGACTGGAAAAGTATCTTCATCAGTACATAAGGGGTGAAAACATCAAACCTGAACAATGTCCTATTTCTTTTTTTTAATTTAAATATATTTATTTTCCCTTTTGTTGCCCTTGTTTTTTATTGTTGTTATTGATGTTGTCGTTGTTAGATAGGACAGAGGGAAATGGACAGAGGAAGGGAAGACAGAGAGGGGGAGAGAAAGACACCTGCAGACCTCCTTCACCGTCTGTGAAGGGAATCCCCTGAAGGTGAGGAGCCGGGAGCTCACACTGGGATCCTTACGTGGTTCATTGCTCTTTGTGCCATATGCGCTCAACTCGCTGCGCCCTGCCTGGCTCCCACAATGTACTATTTCAAATATACATATGTGTATGTGTGTCAGTGTGTTTGTTACTTGGGGTTATAATACTTTCTGAATTTATTACATCTGAAAATGAAGACTTAAACTTTGCAACTTAGGATAAAAGCTTTTAGTTTGGTAATTCACAAAATTATTTCTATAGGAGAATCTTCTTTTGCCATTAAATGAGAGGAGAGTATATGATGCCATAGTTAGTTGAATCTAGCTTTCTTACTTACTGGCTCAGGATAACTGTTATATAGCATCTGTGATGAAAATCATAGTAGTTTCCACTTTGATAGAAATTTCATTATTTTAGGCACGTATTTAAATGATATTAAGCAAAATTAAGTTTAACAATTTTTTATCCTCTAGAAACAGCAGTAGATAGGCAGATCACCTTTCCTTTGTCTCCAGCTCTTAACATTGAAGTGGAACAAAATGGAAAACCATCCCTCGTTGATTTGAATGAAGAAATGCAGCACATGGATGTCGAGGAAACACCATGTGAGTTAAATTATAGAGCTGCTGTCTGTGACAGTAAAAGGAATAGCAATCTCCTTGCACCATGTTAGAGCAAGACAGCCTTGTGGCTTCCCGAAACTTGATTTTGAGAACATGATTAAAAATTAACCTCTAGTTCTGCTTTGGCAATTTGCTTTAACTTAACACTCATCTCCACTGTTTACTTGTATTCTTGTTTTTTATTTTTATATCTTTAGATTTGAAATCATTTCACAGTTTTATATATATTTTTTAATCAAGGTGAATGTAAACAATACCACAATCAAAAACCACTTACTTACCGCATGATTATTAAAGCTTCTTAGCGTGGTAATGAATTCTTACTCAGTCGTAGTCTTTAGTATGGCATTTTGTGTATTGTATTATCTGCTTACTCAACATTACATTTCACATTATAAACTAAAAGGAAAATGTGTATTCTTTTTTAGGTCTTAGACTATGTCCATTTTTGGAAGATCATAAAGAAGACATTCTCTGTGGACCTGTGTGGCTTGCAAGTGGCCTTGATCTCTCAGGGCATGCTGGGATGTTGACATTAACAAGTCCCAAGCTTGTTAAAGGTACAGTGGCTTATTTTATAATTGTCAAATGATTGTAAATACAAAGTTTAAAAAGTTCTTATGGGCTAAGGATACATGTCTTACATGCATGATGTCCTGTGTTCAATCCCTGGTACTACATAAAAATAATTGTATGCAAATGGCTTGTGTATGGACTTTAGAAATAGAAACCAACAACTTATTTATTTATTTATTTATTTATTTTTAGTTTCTTTCAAGCTACTCACAGGTAAAAAGTCTTTCATACTTATCTTTGGATGGCGAGATTATTGTTCTTTTACCTATGAATATACTGGCACGAAGAGTTCAATCATATGCCTAGTAAATGGCTGAATAATTGTTCAGCCGCAGGTAGTGACTGTAGCTATAAACTGTAATGAAGGTGTGAGGGTGCACACAAATGTCTGTGATTGTGTGTGTGCTGAGAAATGCTGCCATAGTGTCATGCTTATCTGTGGGTGGTCCCTTAGTGCTCTTTTTTCCTGTTTTTTAATCATTCATATCATTTATATTAATAAAACAGATAACTCCATTGATTGGAAAAACCGTTCTCTGTGCTAATAACAATTAGAATTTTCTCTCCTATGATATTCATATATTTCCTTTGCTTTTGTTTTTAATTTGAACTTTTTGTTTTTAAAAAGTTTTAAAAGTTATTATTTATTTGTTGGTTAGAGACAGCCAGAAATCAAGAGGTAAGGGAGTGATAGGGAGAGAGTCTGTTACCTTTAACACTACTTCCTGCCTGCGTGTGGAGACTGGGGGCTTCAACCTGGATCCTTGCACATAGGTATATGTGCTCTCAACCAGTTGCTCCTGCAGCCGCCTGATTGCTTGCTTTGTAAACAGTATAGGAAGGTTAGTTAACTACATTATATTCAACTATGCTCTATGATATTTCTGGACAAGTCTGGCTTACTTTGGGTGGGTTTGTTTGTTTATCTTGCATTGTAATTATGAGACATAAATTACTTTAGAATTTTCTTTTCTGATTCATTTGTTTATCCCTTTAGGGATGGCAGGTGGGAAATATCGTTCATTTTTAATCCATGTCAAGGCAGTGAATGAAAGAGGAACAGATGAGATCTGTAATGGTGGTGTCCGCCCTGTAGTACGACTTCCATCCCTCAAGAATCAGAATAACAAGGGTTATTCACTTGCTTCACTCCTTGCAAAAGTTGCAGCAGGAAAGGTAAAGTATCATTTGGAACTGCCTGCCTGCCATTTTAAGTACTGTAGAACTAGTTTGATATTGTGGTTGAAATAGCATGACTCATCTTTCTTTCTTCCTCCCTCCCTCCCTCCCTCCCTCCCTCCCTTCCTTCCTTCCTTTCTTCCTTTAAAATATTTATTTATTTATTGGATAGACACAGCCAGAATTTGAGAAGGGGAAGGGGGCTATAGAGATGGACAGTAACACAGAGACACCTGTGGCACTGCTTCACAATTCGTGAAGTTGTCCCCCTGCAGGTGGGGACCGGGGACTCAAACCTGAGTTCTTGTGCACTGAAATATGGGCACTTAACCAGGTGCGCCACCACCCGGCCCCTCTTCAGTTATTTTTCATGTAGAGAAATGTTTTGGCTTCCAGTATATCCTCAACCTAAAGAAATCATCCTTTACTATTTGCAAGGAGTTCAAGTTCCTGGCCACCATGTATCGGAACACTTGTACAAATGGATCTTCACAAGTGGTGGAGCAGTGCTGTGGTTTTTCCCCCCTTTTTCTCACTTTCTTAAAAGAATTGTGAAGGCAAGACTCCTTGAAACAAAGTGGAAGAAAGTTGATTTTTCATTGCAGTGGCATAACCATATATGTAGTTAAGAAAAAGTATTCTGTACTTATTTAAAAAAAAAAATTTATTCCCTTTGTTGCCCTTGTTGCTTTATTGTTGTAGTTATTATTGTTATTGTCATTGTTGGATAGGACAGAGATAAATGATAAGAGGAGGGAAAGAAGGGTTGGGATGGGGGAGACAGACAGACACCTGCAGACCTGCCGTACCGCTTATGAAGCGACTCCCCTGCAGGTGGGGACCTGGGTGGCTTGAACTGGGATCCTTGCGCTGGTCCTTGTGCTTTGTGCCGCCTGTGCTTAACCTGCTGCAGTACAGCTCGACTCCCTGTACTTATTTTTAAATTTGCAAGTGATGTAGCTTTATTTAATAACAAATTTTTTCAAAAGAAAAAACAAACAAAAAACCAAAAAAACTTTTATCTTTGGAGTCTCAGACAAGAAAATCTTTTTTTGTTATCTACCCTTGTCCATGAATTAACTTTTATAATATATATTCAGTAGGAAATAAATGATAGCGAATAGTTTTCTTTTCTTTCTTTTTTTTAAGGAATATATTTATTAATGAGAAAGATAGGAGGAGAGAGAGAAAGAAACAGACCACTCTGGTACATGTGCTGCCAGGGATTGAACTCGAGACTTCATGCTTGAAAATCCAATGCTTTATTCACTGCGCCCCTTCCCGGACCATGCAAATAGTTTACATACATATATATACATATATATATTTAACGCAAATAGTTTTCTCCATAATTCTTTTACTATTGTTGTTCTGAAGGTCACGCAGTGGATAAAACACTATACTTAAAAAGCATGATTATCAAGTATATGTACCAAAGTGATCTCTGCTTCTTTTGTTCTCTATACTTCTCATTAATTAATAAATACAATTAAATTATTTTACGATTAAACTTTCATTTCTTTTGGTATTTGTTTATTTCTAGGCTCTCTACTGGCAACATAATCTGGTGTTTGGTATAAATATTTGGTAACTATCTAGGGGCAGATTTTGGAAAGTTATTTTAATGATGTAGCCTGATTTTCATTGCTTATTTTTCTCAACTTGTGTATATCATGCAGCATTTATAGGATTATCCTTAACTTGTGAGATGATTTTCCCATTATTCAAAATAACAATAAAATGCCAGTAATAGCAGTAATCAGGTATAGATACAGGTATAGGTCTTCCAGTTTATTTGATGTAATCTTCTTACTCTGAGTAATTAGAGCCGGAGCTGTTTTCTTTCTTTTTTTTAACTCTTTTTTTTAATATTTATTTTATTTATTTATTCCCTTTTGTTGCCCTTGTTGTTTTATTGTTGTAGTTATTATTGTTGTCGTTGTTGGATAGGACAGAGAGAAATGGAGAGAGGAGGGGAAGACAGAGAGGAGGAGAGAAAGATAGACACCTGCAGACCAGCTTCACCGCCTGTAAAGCGACTCCCCTGCAGGTGGGGAGCTGGGGTTCGAACCGGGATCCTTAGGCCGGTCCTTGTGCTTTGCGCCACCTGCGCTTAACCCGCTGCGCTACAGCCCGACTCCCGATGGAGCTGTTTTCTGTTGTGGTTAGGGAACCCTAGGGATTAGGGTGTTGACTTATCTCACAGCTTCTAAGTACTATAGCTAAGTCCCACCCAGGATTTTGGCTTTATAATTTTTAGTCCATGCCTTCCATTCCTGTCCTTCTTTCTATTTTACCTCAACAAAAATATCCATTTACTGAGTATAATGACAACTATTATCATTAGAGTTTGACATTTTTTATGTTTTGATAGTCCTAATTATGGAATTCTTCTTTATCTGTAACTTCAACAGTAGATATTTCCACAGTTATTTGGTCAATTTTTTTATTTTTCAATTTGTAGGAAAAATCATCCAATGTTAAGAATGAAAATGCAAGTGGTGCCCGTAAAGCTGAAAACCTCCGTGGCTGTGACTTGCTTCAGGAGGTCTCAGTTACCATTAGAAGATTTAAGAAAACCTCAATCACTAAGGAAAGGTACCCTCTTTCTTTCAACTATCCTTTAGTAATAAAAGTGCAAAGGAGTTATTCTGCTAAGCATACCAGTACAACTTTTTAAAAATTTCTTTATTGGGGAATTAATGTTTTACATTTGACAGTAAATACAATGGTTTGTGCATGCATAACATTTCTCACTTTCCCACATAATAATACAACCCTCACTAGGTTCTCTGTCATCTTTTTTGTACCTGTACTCTCCCCCCACAACATTTTTAATTCAGTTTCTTACCTGAAAATATTTGTCTGCTTTATATTTCTCACGAAAACTTTTAATTTGAGCGTATGGTTAGTCTTTTTATTTTATTGTGTGTGGTTTCCCCCCTGATAAAGACTAGCATTCCATTTTTTACTATTTTCATATGCTGTGTTATGTTTATTTAAAAGAAAAACAACCAGTAATTTTAAGGAATAAATAAATAGGAATAAAATATGATCCAGCAGCTTGTAGCAAATTTAGTTTTACTGTTTTAATTTATTTCATAATATGTTTATTATTTCTCATTTTGTAGAGTACAACGGTGTGCCATGTTACAGTTTTCCGAATTTCATGAGAAGCTTCTTAACACCCTTTGTAGGAAAACTGATGATGGCCAAATCACAGAACATGCACAGAGCCTCGTGTTGGATACTCTTTGTTGGTTAGCTGGAGTTCATTCAAATGGACCTGGAAGGTTAATAATGGGGGGTTTACTTACCAGTGATTATTGCTTTTGGATGTTTTGATTACAAATTGAATCTTAACTCACTGCTCTTGTTTTGCAGCTCAAAGGAAGGAAATGAGAGCCTGCTTTCAAAAACACGAAAGTGTCTTTCAGACATAGTAAGAGTTTGTTTCTTTGAAGCAGGACGAAGCATAGCCCATAAGTGTGCCCGCTTTCTAGCACTGTGCATTAGGTTTGTGGTTGCTTTTTATACTATATTGGGAACACACACACACACACACACACACACACACACACACACACACCCCAATGAACCACAGTTTGGCAGCTGATCTTGTCCCTTGTAATTAATTCTCAAACAAGTGCATGTTGTGCTGCATAGAGAATTTTCGGTGTTTATGGAAAACATCAAGTTTTATCTGTTAATAAAATAAGTTCTATTCAACTTTTCTGTAATTGGTAGCAGTTAGTTTGCATTTGATAGGGGAAACACTTTTTATATCATCATTCCTGTTTGCCCTGATTGTTTTTTTATATTTGTTACATATTTTTTCTTTTTTTTTAAATTTTTAAAAATTTTTAAATTTTATTTATTTATTCCCTTTTGTTGCCCTTGTTGTTTTATTGTTGTAGTTATTATTGTTGTTGTCATTGTTGGATAGGACAGAGAGAAATGGAGAGAGGAGGGGAAGACAGAGAGTAGGAGAGAAAGACAGACACCTGCAGACCTGCTTCACCGCCTGTGAAGCGACTCCCCTGCAGGTGGGGAGCCGGGGTTCGAACCGGGATCCTTAGGCCGGTCCTTGTGCTTTGCACCACCTGCGCTTAACCCGCTGCGCTACAGCCCGACTCCCCTGTTACATATTTTTCTAACCAGTCTTATTTTTGATGTTCAGTTTTCTTTTTAACTTTGATGCTTAAACTAGGACATATTTAAATGCTATCAGCACTCCCTCCCTCCCTTCTTTCCTTCCTCTTTTTCTTCCTCGGGGGATTAAAAATGGGTTAATAACGATTAATAATGGGTTACTTGATTGTAAGGTTCCACGCCACACCCACCTTTTAGGTTCTGAGTCCCCACCGTTCCACCACCATAGTTCTCTCAAATTCATAAAACAGTTCTTTTTTTCTTTTCCGTTTCCTCCCTTCTTCCCTCCCTCCATTCTTTCTTGGCAAGTTTATGTATTTTGGTTCATTAGCTTCTACATTTAGTGAAAGTATCTGGTAGTTGTATTTTGTCTTTTTCCATTCTCTTGACTATTTTAAATAATACAGCTATGAACATAGGGAGCTCCCCTTTTCTTAAAGAGAATTTGATTATTGCCTGAAATGAAAGGATATGCCATATTAAAGTTGAGTTTTGAGCTTGATTAATGAACCTATTTTTTTTTTTTTTTTTTTTTAGTAATGGCAAGTGTGACCCATGTCAACCAGGATTTGGATCTGTCCTGTTGAAGGCATTGCTTGATAATATGTCATTTTTACCTACAGCGGCAACTGGAGGTATGTTAAAATAGTTTAGTCACAAATAATTATAGTGATAGGAAGTGTCTTACCGTATAGTTACTAAATAATAGCTGTTTTTCATGATTATTTCACAGTTTTGCCTTAACTTACCTGTTCTATAAGCTGGTATTGAGTTCATAGATATTTGCTCAATAATCTCACGGAAAAATGTAAAGATAGTTAAGCAAATACCAACCAAGTCAACTTAATCCATGCATTTTCATAGTTTCCCAAAGTTATTGAATCCTTGGTCATTTACTGATCATCAGATGTGACAAACTAAAATACCAGCAGGTATCAAAGCAGTCTCTTAAAGTATAACATTCATAATAAGGTTTGAAAGATTTTTATTTTGTATTTTATTATTATTATTACTGTTTTGCTTATTAATGATGCTACTGTGAATAGCTACTGAGATATCCTTTTAGTAAACATGTTCTTACTTTTTCTGTGTGCATTTCTCAGTCTCATAAATAAATAGCAACCACATTTAACACACATCTCTATACATTAATAAATACATTTTAACAAAGATATGATTTTTTTGCTCAATGTTTGTAAACGGTTATTTTGTCAGTATCTTACCGTAGATAGAGTGTTATTTATCTGGTACTTATGCTTAAAACTATTAACTTTTTAAGTAGAGGATGATGTTTTAGACTTGTTGACTTTAATATCCTCCATTGCTTAAAATTTCCCAAGGCTAGTTCTTAGAGCTGGGATGCTTAAATTGTGGGGCATTAGATTTCTAAAGTTCATTTAAAAAGAGTGTTAAAACACACTATTATGATAAACATTGTTGGCCTGTATTTAACTGACAGCATAGAATAACTATACTATGTTGACTTTCTAAAGCGTAATTTGTAGGTCAGTGGCATATACTTGTTTTGTAGACCTGCTTACTGAGAAGCTATATTTTGGAAATTCTGGCTTGAAGGGCCCTTCATCATATGCTTACCCCACTTCTCCCCACAACCATTTATCTCACTCTTTTAGTTTCAGTTAGAGTGGAGGGAAAGACACCATTGCCCCAGATCTTCCCTTAGCCATGTTTTGTTGAATCTTTAACCTGGGCTGCATATGTAGCAAGCCATGTGCTACACTCACATAGCTCTCTCTCTATCCCGGGACCTGCTATCTTTATACTACACAGCATTCTAAAATGTCCTTCAGATCATCTCACTTTTTTCCCCCAGATCATCTTTTTGGTATTTATTTATTTATTTATTTATTTATTTCCTTCCTTGCCCTTGTTGTTTAATTGTTGTTATTGATGTTGTCGTTGTTGGATAGGACAGAGAAATGGAGAGAGCTGGGGAAGACAGGGGTTTGGAGGAAGAAAAAGACACCTGCAGACCTGCTTCACCCTTCACCACCTGTGAAGCGATTCCCCTGCAGGTGTGGAGCCCAGGGCTCAAACTGAGTTCCTTACAGCAGTCCTTGTGCTTTGCGGCACCTGTGTTTAACCCATCATGCTACTGTCTGCTCCCCGGTCATCTCACTGAGTGACTAAATTGACTTGCTATGACACACTCTCTCTCTCTCTTTCTCTCTGTCTCTCTCTCCCTCCCTCTCTCCCTCTCTGCCTCTCTCCCTCTCTGCCTCTCTGCCTCTCTCCCTCTCTCCCTCTCTCTCTCTCCCCCCCTCTCTCTGTCTCTCTCTCTCACTCTCCCTCTCTCACTCTCTCACACCCGGTCATCTCACTGAGTGACTAAATTGGCTTTCTGTAACTCTCTCTCTCTCTCTCTCTCTCTCTCTCACACACACACACACACACACACAAACACCCCCTCTCTCTCTTTTGGGGTGGGAGTCACTGTCCTCCAAAGAGTTGGTTCATCTTTATAATTTCTATTTAGAAACTTTGTTTCCAGGAAATATTTGTATGAATCGTCACATATTGATGAATATTTAATATGATGATCTCTTTGCTAGAGAATAGTTAGGAAAAGAATTGCTAACTTTTACTGTTTTCAGGTTCTGTTTATTGGTACTTTGTCTTAATGAATTATGTGAAAGATGAAGACTTGGCTGGCTGCAGTACAGCTTGTGCCTCTTTGCTTACTGCTGTGTCCAGACAGCTGCAGGACAGGCTAACACCATTGGAAGCTTTGCTGCAGACAAGGTATTGCTTTGTTTAAGAGGACTAACAGTGGATCTTTCTTAATGATTGAGTTAATACTATGCCATATGATACCTTTTCAAGAGTAGTTTCTAGATATACCTTCTGAAAAACCATTTTCCTCCCCAAAATACATTTAATTTAGGCTTTATATTTGAAGTGTCATTAGCCTGGAGTTTTCTTTTTCCCTATTTCTCTGAAATAAATCTCTTTAACAAAGTTGGGGTACTAAAATTAATTATTTACAGGGCTAATTATGTTAAAATTACTCAAAAGTTTATTACTTGTTAATGGGAGAATCATTTCGGGTAATTTCATTTGTGAAATTTTGTAGCTAGAGTTCTGTACATGTTACAGTACGCAGATACCCATATTTAATACTCTGCCCCCCACCTGCAGGGGAAAACTTCACAAGTAGTGAAGCAGTGCTGCAGATGTCTTTTCATCTCTTTATCTCTCCATCTCTCTATCTCTCCCCTTTCAGTTTCTGGCTGTCTATCCAATAAATATTATATAAAGATAAGAAAAAAAATATCTAAAGGTCGTATTTTGAGTTCCTGTCTAATTCAGAATTTTAACAGTTCTTGTATTGAAAGCAATAATTTTTTTTAAATAACATTTTTTTTATGTTGTTTTAAATAAAATTTTATTTAAAGCATTGACACTCTCTGCTGAGTTGTGTAAGGACTGTGGTGAAGGTAGGGTGCCACATGCCTTCCTTGCTTTAGTTTTGTACAGTTGTCTTATTCATTAACTTCAAACTTACTTCTACAGCCGTGGCTTAGGAGCATAAATTTGTAGGGAACACAGCTAAAGTACTCTGAGTTTAGTGATTTAAATTTCATTAGTGCTTACGTCTGGTCTGTGAAATTGTTTTTCAAACTAGATCAATAGATAAGTTGTTTATTAGATGGCTGACAAGAAAATTGTTAGGACATTGTTTTATTTTTCAGGTATGGATTGTATAGCTCACCGTTTGATCCAGTTCTCTTTGACTTGGAGATGAATGGCTCCTCTTGTAAAAATGTATACAACAGCAGCATTGGTGTCCAATCAGATGAAATTGATTTATCAGATGTTCTTTCAGGTAGCAACTTATTTTATTAAAGGGATATGTAATTTTGTTTTAAACCTGGGGTTTATTCTACTGTTGAGTTAATACTAATTATTCTTATTTTAAACACCTTTATTTCTCAAAAGAGAATGGGGTGGTGGTGGTAGTACTAGAATAGCACTCTGGCACATCCCATGCCACAGATGGAACTTAACAACTTTGTGCCTGCAAGTCCAGGTATCTGACCATGACTCCATTTCCCGGTCCAGGTTTTAAAGCAAATTTGCAAAAAGCTATTCTTTTAATTTTATTTTAATCCCCCACATTTATTTATTTATTTATTTATTTATTTATTTATTTATTTATTTATTTATATTTTTATTGCTACTATGTTTATTGCCAGGGCTTAGTGCCTGCACAACAAATCCACTGCTCCTTGTGGCCACCTCCCTCCTGTCCCCTTTATTCTTTTTTCTTTTCTTTCAGGTAGGCAGAGAGAGATTACTGTATCAGAGCTTTCTTTAATGCTGTAGAGGCCAGATTTGAACATGGGTCATGCACATAGCAAACAAGCTCTCTGTCCAAGTGAGCTATTTGTCAGCATGTTTTTTTCTTCTTCTTCTTTTTCTTTTCTTTTCCCTTTTTCTTGATAGAAAGAAATTGATAGGTCAAGGGAGCATGGAAAGGAAGAGAGAAAGCCTTGTACTGCTTCATGTCTTGTGAAGTTTCCTCCCTTGTCAGGTGGGGAGAGTGAGTTTGAACCCAGCTCCACTGCCTCACCTTTCATCATCATCATCTTTTTTTTTTTTTTCCTTAACCATTGATGTTTATTTTTGTATCTAGTCATACTTTTTAATGTTAATTTTTAATTTAATTTCTCTAAAATTTTTGTTGTGACAAATCAGTATATTTAACCACAGTAAATGAAAGCTTTTAAAGTTTCCTGATTATTTTACATATGTGAAATCTTTGAGAATTTAGATCTATACTTGCTTAGCTAATTGTTCTTTTTTCTTTTATCTCTCGTGTCAGTTATATTGTCTTTATTTCTTTGCTCCAAGGCAATAAATTTATAACATTACCTTATTTTACCCATAAGTCACATCACCTCATCTTGGAAGGATTTTCATCCCCTGGATTTTTAGACTGATCTCCTCTTGAATTATTCTATGAATAGTTTAAGTAAAGCACAGCACTGAATAAAGAGTGTGTGGGTGTGTATTATAAGTTTAATGCTTTGTATTCTCTAATAGAAAATGTTAGATTTAATTATTATATATATTTTTGTATAGAGGCAGAGAGAAACTGAGAGGGAAGTGGGAGAAAGAGAGACCTGTAGTACTGCTTCACCACTCTTGATGCTTATTCCCTGCCTGTGGGGACCGAGAGCTTGAATCTGGGTTCTTGTGTACTTATGTGGGTTCAGCCAGGTGTGCTACCACCCAGACACTAGACTATGTATTTTATGAGAACTGGGATCTGTCCCTTTACTCAGTGTATCCCCTGTGGCTTATATCATGTAAATGTTTCCTATATTTGTTGTTTCTTGGTGCCTGAGATGGATCACAGGGCATCATGTTTGTAAAACATGCACTGTGCTACTGTCATGGTCTTGGTTAATATTTTTAACACAAGGGTTATACCCAGTACTGAGCACTTATGGTACATTGTGGATTAATGTTTTAATAGTTTCTTTTTGCATTTAATTTATTATTTCAGATGTTGATAAATTTTTATCTCCACTTCATTTACATCTTTGGTTTGCTTTTCTTTCTCTCTCTCTTTCCTTTTTCTTTGCTTTTCTTTTTGTGACTGGTATACTGCTGAGCTTTGCCTTACAGTGGTGCATGGACTTGAACCTGGGACTTTGGAGCCTCAGGCATGAAGGTCTGCATAATCATTATGCTATCTCCCTGCTCCCATCTTTTGTTTTCTTTTTTACTTTGTAAAATAATTCTGTTTAGGGTGAGGGTATATCATAGTGGTTATGCAAAGAGACTTTCATGCCCAAGGCTCTCAAGTCTCAGGTTCAGTCCCCCACATTACCGTAAGCCAGAGCTGAGCAGTGCTGTAGTGATAATAGTAATTATTATTATTCTGTTTAAAATAGTGCCGATTCTAGAAATTGTACAAAGTTGTCCTCTCCCATTAACTCACCTATGCTTTTAATTTATTGTATTTCTTGCCAGTTTTCTTACTGTGATTTTATCATTCACATATTATAATGTGATTCAAGTAGCTACATTTATGAAGAAGCACTATGCCTTATTTTAGAAAATTATAGTATGTACAAATATTAAGATGCTTACAAAATAATAATTTTTAGTACTTTATTGTTTTCTTAATGTTACATTCATGTAGTTGACTTAGACTGATTTAGATTTGGTCGTAATTAACATGTTGGGTGATGACTAATGTACTTACATGGTTTAAGTTTTACTTTTATAAAGTTTTTATCATGTCTTTCAGTTATTTCTCAGTGAAACTTGAATAGCAAGAAGCTAATAACTCCTATTTAACTTTTCTGTAGCATTGGTTAAGCATTTTTTTTATATGCTTTCTGTAATTAAAATTGGAGTATCAGCTATACATCTTGATATGACTGTTCCCTTTTTCACATTAATTCAAAACTTCTAATACTTGTCTCTTTTTATTGTTAGGAACTGGAAAGGTCAGTAGTTGCACAGCTGCTGAGGGTAGCTTCACATCTCTCACTGGACTTCTAGAAGTTGAGCCATTGCATTTTACTTGTGTGTCAACTAGTGATGGAACCAGAATAGAAAGGGATGATGCAAGTACGTTCACTGGTATATACCTTCTTTTACTTTATATTTCATGCTACAGTAAAATGTTGTATTAGTATTTGAATACTTGAAGATACCTTGCTGACTTGTTAAGTAGAAATGTACTAATGGGATGGATAGTTTGGGAAGAAAGCACCACAGGAATGAATATATATATATATATATATATTCATATATATATATGGGTTTTTTTTTTCTTTTAGTTTATTGTTTATATAAGTCTTGGATTTAATTAAATACTGTTTATTTATTTTTAAAGAATTTATTTATTTATTAATGAGAAAGAGAGAGAGAAGCAACCAGACATCACTCTGGTATATGTGCTGCCGGGGATTGAACTCGGGATCTCATGCTTGAGAGTCTAGTGCTTTAGCCACTGCGCCACCACCCGGACCACTATTTATTTATTTATTTTTTTTGCAGAGCACTGCTCAGCTCTGGTTTATGGTGAGGTGCAAGATTTAACTTGAGGCCTGGGAACCTCAAGTACGAGAGTCTGTTTTCATAGACATTTCAAGTTTTTGGACTTGTGAGATAGCATAATGGTTATGCAAAAAGACTTTCATGCCTAAGAAATCAAGGTTCCAGGTATTATCCCCTATGCCACAGCTGAGTAGCACAAAATATACCCGAATAATACATTTTTATTCTGTCAGTCATGAACTATTAATTTATTTTGCTTATCTTGTTTTCAATTCCTCCTTAAAGTGTCAGTATTTATCATTCCTTTATGACACAAATTGATGTTTTTATAATTAAGTATATTGGTTTTTATTTGATATTTATTTCATAGTCATAGAAGGATTTTAAAATATATCCTCTTTAATTCATCTTACTGTTGATGTATTTTTTTAAATAATATTTATTCCCTTTTTGTTCCCCTTGGCTTTATTGTTGTTACTGGTGTTGTCGTTGTTGGATAGGAAAGAGAGAAATGGAGAGATGAGGGTAAGATAGACAGACAACCTGCAGACTTGCTCCACCTTTTGTGCGATGCCTCTGCATGTGAGGAACCAAGGTCTTGAACCAGGATCCTTATGCTGGTCTTTGTGCCACCTGCGCTACTGCCTGACTTCTTTGTTTTGTTTGTGTTTGTTTGTTTTTAAGAGTAGATGTTTTTTCCCTTGGGCTCTTTGCTTGAAAAGTTAGGGAAAAAATTTTTTTCCTCTTGACATCAGATTGGCAAAATAGCTTCAACGGATTTTAGCTTTTTTTTTTTTTTAAGTTTATTTCTATTTAGCATTATAGTTTATCTTCAATTTTTACAAATGAAAGTTTCCAATGAAAATATATTTCTCTCTCTTTTTGAAAAACATGTTGATTCCAGAGGTGTCTACAATTTTCTCTGTGCTTGTTTTATGGACTTATTGCATTCATTTTGTAGAAAACTTTGACACATACACTGGAATAGAAACATCCTATGACAGTAAATGTAACTATAAATTTGACTCTTAAGAGTTGTCATTAAATTAAGTGCCTAATTTTTTTTTCTTTCTTTGTTAATGCACGCCAGGGAATGAACCAAAGGCCTTCCTTTTGTGTATTATCACTGAATGGCCTCCCTGGGCCACAGTTTTTATTTGTTACTGAAGATAATGTAAATACAGAGAGGTCGAAAGAAAAATTTTGTTTTAGTGATACAGTTAAATCTTAAACAGCAGTTACAAAGACCTAACTATCTGTAATAAAGTAGAAATTTTCAATGAAGACATGGTGCTTACGCAAAAAAAAAATTATGATACAAAATTTCATTTTTATGATTATAGTCAAGTGGTATGAGATGACTCTGATTTTATATTTCTGTTTTAGTAAAATTAAGTTTCTTTTATCCTTAAAATGTTTCAAAACTCAGAAACATAGGTATTTAGTTTTAACTTACTTAGATGTCATATTTAGATCCTCTATGCTATTACTATTTGTAGTCTTAATTTTCTTTTTACATTTTTTTTTTTTCCTCCAGGGTTATTGCTGGGCTCGGTGCCTGCACCATGAATCCACTGCTCCTGGAGGCCATTTTTCCCCCTTTTTGTTGCCCTAGTTGTTGCAGCCTCGTTGCGGTTATTATTGCCATTGTTGACGTTGCTTTGTTGTTGGATAGGACAGAGAGAAATGGAGAGAGAGGGGAGAGAAAGATAGACCTGCTTCACCGCCCGTGAAGCAACTCCCCTGCAGGTGGGGAGCCGGGGGCTCGAACCGGGATCCTTACTGCGGTCCCTGCGCTTTGCGCCATGTGCGCTTAACCCACTGTGCCACCGCCCGACTCCCCGTTTTACATTATTTTTAAAAATATTTTGTTTATTCCCTTTTGTTGCCCTTGTTCTTTTTTTTTTTTTTTTTTTTAACATTTATTCCCTTTTGCTGCCCTTGTTGTAGCTATTATTGTTATTGTTGTCATTATTGGATATGACAGAGAGAAATAGAGAAGGGGAGAGAAAGACACCTGCAGACCTGCTTCACTGCTTGTGAAGCGACTCCCCTACAGGTGGGGAGCCGGGGGCTTGAACCGGGATCCTTACGCTGGTCTTTGCGCTTTGTGCCATGTGCACTTAACCGCTGCTACCACCCGACTCCCGTCCATATTGTATTTTAACCTTTCTTTATTCTGTGTCGTTTCTACCTTTGAAAATGAACACCAACTTTAGTTATTCTGTAGTACTAGTACACTTTGAGTATGTTCCTTTATTAGACTTTTCTTCATCCTGTGTTTTTTTTTTTTTCTCTCTCTCCTTGTCTTATGCCAGTGAGTTCCTTCGGGGTTACTCCGGCAGTAGGTGGACTATCATCGGGGACAGTTGGGGAAGCTTCCACAGCCCTGAGTTCAGCAGCCCAGGTAGCTTTGCAGTCTCTCTCTCATGCAATGGCATCAGCCGAGCAACAACTACAGGTGCTGCAAGAGAAACAGCAGCAGCTTTTGAAGCTTCAGCAACAGGTTGGAGACTATTTGGCTCTTTGTTCATGCTGTCTCTAAACTTCAAAAGCTGAAACAGTACTATAAAATTGATCATTATTTTCATAAAGGAAAGTAGGTTGACCGATCTGAGCTTATCATTTTCTGCAAAAATTGAGGTAATGTCTTCATGATATTTAAAATTATAAGAATTACATACATATATACATTTTGACACATACATCAAGAAATATGATTTTTTTTCCAGTGCAGGTAAAATCTATTCATAGTCCTTTTTTTTTTTTTTTTTTTTTTTTAAAGGTCTGAAACTTCATTTTAAAGTCCATTTGATCATTTGATTCAATGTTAATTGAACATTAATAAAAATGAAAGGTGTTTTACAGATTTCATTGTTTAATTGCCATCCATGCAACCTTCGGTGGGCATTTACATCAATCTTAAGCATAATGATAATCTGCTTCTTATTATTTATAATAATCCTTATTTATATTTAATTGTCCTGTTTACTACCCACCTTTGCACCTGGAAATTTCTAGTTTTGAAATACACAGTAAATTTTTTGTTATCTATTTAATAATGTACATATCACCTAGAAATACTCCATTCTTGAGTCTGTTTTCTCATTAAATTTCATCTTCACATAACTCCAACCCAGTTATTCTCATCTACCTACATAATAAATACTTACAGAGTACTTCCCGCAACTGAAGTGCACAGGACCCTCTATATTTGTTGGCTTTACTTCTCTTACAGAAAGCAAAGCTAGAAGCCAAGTTGCATCAGACAACAGCTGCAGCAGCTGCGGCAGCATCAAACGCAGCTACAGTGTCAGCCGTGGGTCCTGTTCATAACTCCGTGCCTTCCAACCCAGTGGCAGCCCCTGGATTCTTCATTCATCCGTCTGATGTTATTCCACCAACCCCAAAAACAACACCACTTTTTATGACTCCGCCACTCACCCCGCCCAACGAAGCAGTGTCTGTTGTCATTAATGCCGAACTCGCACAGCTTTTCCCAGGCTCAGTGATTGATCCCCCGACAGTCAATTTTGCTGCACATAATAAAAATTCCAACAAGTCCCGAACGGTAAATCTTTATGTTTTAAATAATTACCTAGACTCTTAGAAATGTTTTGTGTGTATGCTAACTTCAAAAGGCAAAATTTTATTATACAAATGTACTAAATCATTATTTTTTAAAATTATTATTTTTTTTCTTTTATATTGTAGACTGTAAGACAGGAGGTTGACGTTCCATTTGATAATATTATGAGGTTTTATAGAGCAGATAGAATGTTAAATAGCTGTACCTTCCTCTTTTCTAGACTCCTCTTGGTTCTGGTCTAGCGCTTGCAATTTCTCATGCTTCCCATTTCCTTCAGCCTCCACCTCACCAGTCCATCATCATAGAGCGAATGCACTCAGGTAATCTTTAACTTTCTTTAATATTTACTTTATTTCACTGGAAGATACTGATATTCTTATTTATTAGTTTATTCTAATTAACACATGGGTGAGAACCAGAGCATCACTCTGGCATATGTGATGCCAGGGATTGAATGTTGGATCTCATGCTTATAAGTCTGGCGGTCTAGCCACTATGCCACTTTCCAGGCCGCACTTTGTAACATAAGCTTTGCAGTTAAACCCTAACACCAGTTGACTTTTTCAGAAACACATTGAATGAGAATTAACTAGTCATAGTTTAGTGAGTCCGTTTCCTAGATGAGTTTTCTGAAATTATGTGCATACAATTAAAAATTTATACATGGTGGTTTTTGTCCCATGTCCGTCCCCCCCCTGCTCTTTCTGTTACAGGTGCCAGAAGATTTGTGACCTTGGATTTTGGCAGACCAATACTGCTGACAGATGTATTGATCCCTACTTGTGGAGATCTGGCCTCCTTGTCTATTGATATTTGGACCTTAGGAGAGGAGGTGGATGGGAGGCGATTGGTTGTGGCAACTGATATAAGCACCCATTCTCTAATTCTTCATGACTTACTTCCACCGCCTGTGTGCAGATTTATGAAGGTAACGAATGGGAAGACTGACAAGTTACAAAGCATAGTTGATTTTTTTTTTTTTCAAAGCTAATTATACTCTAAATTTTCATTAGCGATTCGGTAGTCTTTTACAAAATTATTGAGTTGTCAGAAAATCATGATGCATTTTTGCAAAGAAAAATATGTTTTGACTTTTACAGCACTTCAGCAGTGCTACCTCTACCCCCAAAGTTGTTAGTCTCTCCCACACACATATCATACTGATCACCACCGTAGCTCTCCCAAAGTTGTAGGCAGTTTACAGTATTACCTTTTTTTTTTTTTTTTTTTTTTGGAAATTCATGTTTTTTAGTTCTTGATATTCCACACAAGAACAAAACCATCCTGTAATTGTATTTCACTGCTTTACTTACTAATTTCAATAAGCATAATCACCTTCAGTTGTATCAGTTTTGTCCTGAAGGAGCAAAGTCACCATGTGTTCCATGATTTTTTTTTTTTCCTTTCCCTCTTCCAGGGTTATTGCTGGGCTTGGTGCATCCACTATGAATCCACTGCAGGCGGGGAGCCGGGGGCCACTTCTTTTTTATTTTTTTCACCCCATTGGATAGGACAGAGAGAATTTGAGAGAGGAGGGAATGACAGAGAGATGGAGAGAAAGACACCCGCAGACCTGCCTCGATGTTTGTGAAGCGACTCCCCTGCAGGTGCGGAGCCAGGGGCTCAAACCGGACTCTTTCTGCAGGTCTTTGAATTTTGTAATATGTGTGCTTAACCTGGTGCACCACTGCCTGGCCCATTACTTTATCAAGTTGTTCAGGAATTTTATTTTACTTTGTTGTTAGCAGTGCACTACTTAACCCCTGGCTTATAGAGGTGCTGCAGTTTTAATGTGGAACCTGAGGTACCTCAGACATGAAAATATTATTGCTTCTTATCCTATCTCCCCCGCACACTTACGACATATTTTTTAAATACATTTCTGAGATTTTGTTGTTGCAGACGGACAGATATGTGAATGGTTTTACATTTCAGATCACTGTCATTGGACGTTATGGAAGTACAAATGCCAGAGCAAAAATCCCACTTGGATTTTACTATGGTCACACCTATATCTTGCCATGGGAAAGTGAGCTGAAGTTAATGCATGATCCTCTAAGGGGAGAGGGAGAATCTGCAAGCCAGCCTGAAATTGATCAGCATTTAGCAATGATGGTTGCTCTGCAGGAGGATATTCAGTGCAGGTTAGCAGGAGATGACTGTTCCTTTTCTCCTTTCTATAGCCTGTGGGGTCTATGTCTTGTGTGTATTCTTCAAGAAATGTGTTCTTCATTGGTGTATAGATAAGGACAGTAGCATGTAGGAAGTAGCAGGTTAACACTGTGTTAAAATAACTGTGATTGGGGTTGGGCAGGTTAAGTGCACATTATGTGAAGCACAAGGAATGGCGTAAGGATCCCGGCCTCCAACTCTCCACCGGCAGGGGAGTCTCTTCCCAAGCGGTGAAGCAGGTCTGCAGGTGTCTATCTTTCTCTCCCACTTTCTGTCTTCCCCTCCTCTCTCCATTTCTCTTTGTCCTATCCAACAACAACAGCATCAATAACAACAACAAAAATAGCTACAACAACAATGGCAACAAAAGGGGGGAGGAGCAAATCAGTGGTCTGGGAGGTGGTGTAGTGGATAAAGCATTGGACACTGAAGCAAAAGGTCCTGAGTTCAATCCCCGGCAGAACATGTACCAGAGTGATGTCTGGCTCTTTCTCTCTCCTCCTATGTTTCTCATTAAAAAATAATAAAATCTGGGGGGGGGAAAGGCAAATTAAAAAAACTCATTAAATAATTGACTCCAGTGATACTGTTCTTAGCAGTTGATTGTTAACATGTTTTTAAGGATTTAATTCTTTGCATGTATATGGGCATATTTCAAAGAGAACATTGCAAAAATTATTTATTTTTTTTACTTACAGGTATAATTTAGCTTGTCATAGACTGGAAACTCTTTTGCAAAGTATTGATCTTCCTCCACTCAACAGTGCCAACAATGCACAGTACTTCTTGAGGAAGCCAGACAAGGCAGTAGAGGAAGACAGTAGAGTTTTTTCTGCTTATCAGGATTGTATTCAGCTACAACTTCAGCTAAATTTGGCTCATAATGCAGTGCAGAGACTCAGAGTAGCACTAGGTGCAAGTCGGAAGATGTTGAGTGAAACATCAGTTCCAAAAGATTTCATTCAGGCGTCTTCCACAGAACAGTTACGTACTATCATCAGATATTTATTGGACACTTTGCTCAGCCTCCTTCACTCTTCGAATGGTTTGTATTTGGCTTGGTACTTTTAAAGGCTGGGAATATTTGATGGGATTTTTCTAACACAGTTTATTAAAATTCCCTGGATGCTCTTAATTTTGGTCCTATTTTCTAATATACTTACAAAATATATATTTAGCTCAATTATTTTAGGACTTCCCCCAAACACGCACGCATGCACGCTACCGTAGCATAGTTTTCTCTGATCACCCCTACTTTTCTGTGCAGCTGTTTTTTCCTTTTCTGATGAAGAGAGAAGGAAAACCATTTGTTGCCCTATTCAGCCACTCATGAATCTTGCCCCTACAGTGAGGGCTTGGGCTTGAACCTGGGGCCTTGTGATTGGTAATATTTGCTCTGTAGTAATATAGCAGTGTCACCCAGCCCCTAGGTTGGATTTTTAATGTTTTCTTTCTTGAGTTTTTGCTCTTGAGTTGCCATATTACTGATAAGGTAACATGTTTCAATTTGCAGTAGTAAGTAATACATTGTTACTAACTTACTAACCTATTACTGAACCGGAATTAGTTTTCATCATGATATATGTATCACAAAGGAAAAAAAAAACATTGAAAATGCATACATATTCCTGGAAACATCAAACTGCATATATAAGAATTATAATTGACCTAAGTGCTTAGAATCTATACACAAACATTGAATATGTGCTTCGCAAAATAAGTGGAATGTAGTTGTACACGAATTGTTGGGACAGAAGCAAACATAACACAGCCAGCTAGCTTTGCTATTTAACATACTCTGGAAAAGGAAGTTTTAATATTTTCTTTCTTGTAATAGGACACTCTGTTCCTGCAGTTTTGCAGAGCACATTCCATGCCCAGGCCTGTGAAGAGCTTTTCAAACACCTGTGTATCAGCGGAACCCCCAAGATAAGGTTGCACACTGGTCTGCTGCTTGTTCAACTTTGTGGTGGTGAACGCTGGTGGGGCCAGTTCCTGTCTAATGTCCTTCAGGAATTGTACAACTCAGAGCAGCTCCTTATCTTCCCCCAGGACAGGTAGGTCAGAAGATAATGGAATTTTTTGTCATTAGATTCTCAGTTAATGTTCAGTTTGAATTGTTATGTATGATAGATACTGAAATTGTGAAAGGAAGCATGTCTTTCAGTTTTGAGTAGTAGTAATAAGAGGTGCATTGACATTTTTATGCTATAAAAAGACTATGCTTCATTTTTGTAGTTGTTAGGTCTGTGTTTATAAGGTGTCCTATCAGATCATACTGCTTTAGTTGTAAAGTGAACTTTTTTTGCCTGACAGCTTATCTATAATATAGCTAATAGCTTGAAACAAAGCTAATTTTGCTTTTAATTTTATTTTGCAATCTACTTCACCTATTTTGCTGTTTAATTTTTATAATATTATTGTTTGTGTATAAATCCTTTGTTTGAGCAACTTACTCTTAGTAGACTGTAGTGTGTAACAACACTAATTTAAACATCATACCTCTAGATATAAACCTTATTAAAAACCTTGGCTTTTCTATTCACTAAAGTTCAGTTTGTATTACTTTTAAATTGAACAGTTGGTTCATGCTGGTTATTTTTTTCTGAATTTATTTTTAGGGTCTTCATGTTGCTTTCCTGTATTGGTCAAAGATCTCTCAGTAATAGTGGAGTATTAGAAAGCTTGCTTAATCTTTTGGATAATTTGTTGTCACCTCTTCAGCCTCAAATACCCGTTCATAGGAGGACAGAAGGTATTAGCTTGAATCACTGTTTGTTATTTTAAATGGCTAGTCCAAACTATGTCTTGCACACTTTTATATTTCATTACACCCTTTTTAAAATGACTATCCTTCATGAGACTGGCATTAGTATTCACTGATTTTTTTCCAATCTTTTTATTAAATTTTGAACTTAAAATTGGTATATGGGAAAATACAGCTAAATTTAACCTCTTTATAAAAGCTTTGCTGAGCTGGTCACTGATACTGAGATTCACTTAAGCATGAAAACACATCCTCAGTTTCATAGTGTGCTGTTTTGTTAGGTGAACAACCCAGGTTCAAGTCTACCTCTCATCATATTGGCACAGTAGTGTTTCTTCCTCCCTCCCTCCCTCCCTCCCCCCCTCCCTCCCTCCCTTCCTTCCCTCCTTCCTTCCTTCCTTCCTTCCTTCCTTCCTTCCTTCCTTCCTTCCTTCCTTCCTTCCTTCCTTCCTTCCTTCCTGTGTGTATGTTAATGAAAATATCATTCTGTAATGAAGAAGCCTTACTGATGACTTTTAAAACGTGCAAGGTTTTTTTTTTTAAAAACTGTATGCATCGTTAATTGACATTTAAAAAAAAATCATTTGCCTATATGTCTAAGGATAGCATTTGGGAGGAACTGGGTGATGGTGATCTGGTTAAACATATATGTTACAGTGTGCAAGGATCTGGGTTCAAGTCCCCATCTATAGGAGGAGAGCTTTTCAAGCCTTAAAGCAGGGCAGCAGGGTCTTTCTCCCTCAATCTCACTCTCCCCTCTTGAGGAGGCTGGGATATATAATAGCTAAAGCACACAAAAATTATATGTGAAAAGTTCTCATCCCAACCATACGCTCAAACTGTCCTTACACAATACAAAAATGTTTGTTTTCCATTAGAATCTGGATATTACTCAATCTGTTGCCATAGGTTCCAATTTTGAGGACTATTGCAAGTAAACATTAATAACTATGTGCTTTGTTGGATCTATAAAATGTTCTATCTCAAAGTTACTTTGTCACACTTTTCCATAGGAGCCATAGTTATTTTTTTTTCTCTTATTCCCCTCCCCCATCTCTACACAGGAGTTCTAGATATTCCCATGATCAGCTGGGTCGTTATGCTGGTGTCCAGGTTGCTGGATTATGTAGCAACTGTTGAAGATGAAGCAGCAGCTGCAAAGAAACCTTTAAATGGCAAAGACAGAGAGAGGTTTCTCACAGGTACCAGAAATTGATTATAAGCTATTGGTGATCAGAGTTGGAGGTTATAGCTACATATAATCTGTATAAAACATTAATGAATTTAATTAGGAATCTCTGATAAAATTTTCTTTCAAATTTACGGACCAGGCCATTTGTCTATCTCTGATTTTCATTTTTATTTATAAAGCATATGTAAAACTGGAACTCAGAGGGAAGCTTTTGAAGTTCATGCATTAGGAGAGCTATAGTGGTGATTAGGGTGTGTGATTGCAGTAATCATTATAAAGTATGTAGTTTTTCTACGTATGTATAAATGGTTTTTATGCATAAATACAGAAATGTCAAGGTTTTTTGATAGTCTTTTTTGCATAAACTTGGTACTAGTAAACTTAAGTCACAAGACAAATTATTCTCTTGCTCTCTTCCAAGTGAACAGGATTTTTCAGAGACTTGAAGTAGCTTTAGCTACATCTAGTATCTAAATAAAGCCAGCAAGGGTCATGAAATTTGGGATCTCTTACATTGTCAGTCAAACAGGATATACTTATTATGAAAGATCCCTTTAGATATTTATGGTTGATAATGTGCTTGGGAAAAGGATTTGAAAATTTCTCTAGGCAATTTGACCTATGTTTACTTCTACTTAGATGGTACATCTATCTGTGTGTCTGTTTTCACTCAGTTATAAGTTAAGACTCATGACACAGAACTGTAATAGAGATGGAATACAATGAAAAATGTTCATTTTATTTATAACATTCACATAATATGGAAATTATTGGTGGAAGGCTTTTTCTTTTTTTTATTAGTGATTTAGTATTGATTTATAAAATTACAAGATAATAGGGGTACAACTCCATACTATTTCCACTATGAGAGCTGTGAATCCCTAATGCCTCCATTATCAACTACAGTGCAAAAGACCTTTACAGAATTTGAAATAACCTGATGAATGGATTATAGAGAATAGAGAAAGGGTGGTGGTAGATAGTTTAATGGTTATGCAAAGAGATTCTCATGCCTAAAGCTCCAGGTTCACTTCCCCCTACACCACCTTAAACCAGCGCTCAGCAGTGCTCTGGTGAGAGAGGGAGGGAGAGAGAGAAAGAGAATAAGGAAATATTTTTAGGTTATGTAAAATTGAACAAAGAAATATAGCTTTGTAAACTGTGGAATTAGACTGGGATTTAGTACAACAGTGTTACTTAAGTAGTAGTCTGGTCACATTCCCAAAAGAAAGAATAAATAGAGCATTACAATATGATTTTTAATATACTCAACTTTCTTTTTGATGTTAGTAATTAAACTTACCCCTTGGGGGGGTTACTTCTGCTTAAAAGCTCAAGTTTGGAATAGGCAACAGTAAGCATTATTTGTTAAAATTGAATGACACTATCAGAGGTATGCAAAGGTTAATCAATGTTAGATATTTTTAAAGAAAGATGACTTTTATCTTACAGAAAAGATCAGAGGAAGAAATAAATCATCTAAAAGTAATGTAGGGGGAGTCGGGGAGTAGCACAGCTGGTTAAGCTCATGTGGCACAAGCACAAGGACCGTTGTTAAGAATCCCGGTTCGAGCCCCAGGCTCCCCACCTGCAGGGGAGTCGCTTCACAGGTGTGAAGCAGGTCTGCAGGTGTCTTTCTTTTCCCCTCTCTGTCTTCCCCTCCCTCTCTCCATTTCTCTCTGTCTTATCCAACAATGGCAACATCAGTAATAACTACAACAATAAAACAACAAGGACAACAAAATAATAAATAAATATATAAAATTTAAAAAAAAAGTAATGTAGGGTTGGGGGCCAGGAGGTTGTGCAGTGGGCGAAGCACAAGGACAGGCATTCAGATCCCGGTTTGAGCCCCTGGCTCTCCAGCTGCAAGGGGTCGCTTCACAGGCGGTGAGCTCAGCAGGTCTGCAGGTGTCTATCTCCCCCCGTCTTCCTCTCCTCTGTCTTATCCAACAACAATGACAGCAACAATAATAATAACAACAATAAACCATAAGGGGAACAAATGGGAAAAATTAGCCTCCAGGAACAGTGGGTTCATGGTGCAGGCACCGAGCCCCAGTGATAACCCTGGAGGCAAATAAGTAAATATAAAAAAGTAAAAGTAATGTAGAGTCTAGCTTAATGTTTGGTTAGATTTAGCTGTTTATTTTATGTCATTTTGCCTAATTTTCTTGGTAATGTACTGTGCCATCATTTGAAATTTCTTTACTTTAGTGTTTCTGGATGTGAAACAGTCTTAAAAATCACAGTAGGAATTGTTGACAAAACTTCCCCTCGCCTATAGGTAACCAGTGGAGTTTCATTAACAATAACCTGCACACTCAGAGCGTCAGTAGGTCTTCCAAAGGCAGCAGCAGCCTTGACAGATTATATTCCAGAAAAATCAGAAAGCAACTAGTTCATCATAAACAGGTAATTTTCAGTACTTTTTGCATTTTAGTATTTGATAACATTATTTCAGGTATTGCATGAAATAGACATGCCATCAAATATTAGGCACAACTTTTATCAACCTTCTTAGGGAAATTAACACTTTGAGGCTGACTTTCCTTATTTGTAACATGATGACAACATAGTTTGCAGATTTTGATGGTGTCCTTTAAGACTATCTACTTCTCATCTTTCTTACTGCCATCTAAGGGATACAGTCATTTTTCTTAACTAGTTAAAGGTCGTCCTTATCGTTTCTAAATTCAGTCTCTTTCATATTAAACTCTAGAGCTTTCTTTTAAAATATAAACCTGATTACAAAAGCTTTTTTCTAAATTCATTGTGGTGTCCCACTGGCCTTTTGATAGAGTACAAACATTTATTTATTTATTTATTTATTTTCCCTTTTGTTGCCCTTCTTGTTTTTTATTGTTGTAGTTATTATTGTTGTTGAAGTCTTTGTTAGGACAGAGAAAACTGTAGAGAGGAGGGGAAGTTGGCGGGGGTTTGGAGGGAGAAAGAAAGACACTTGCAGACCTTCTTCACTGCCTGTGAAGCGACTCCTCTACAGGTGGGCAGCCGGGGCTCGAACCTGGATCCTTACGCTGGTCCTTGCCACGTGCGTGCTTAGCCCACCGCACTACCGACTCCCAAGCTCAAACTTTTTATGACTTGGGGATCATTTGTCACTTAACCCTCTGTTGTTTAACTTTTGTATTTCAATTTTGGTCTAGCCATATGGAATTTGAGTTCCTTGACTGCTCAAAACAGTTTTCTCATTCAGGATTTTTTCATGTATGAACATGTATATTCTCCTAATCACATAGTTTGCTATTTCCCTGGATATTCTAACTTATTTTCAGGCATTAGTTCATTGTCACTTGTCCAAGTAATTTTCCATTGTTTCTAAATGTGAGTACTACACCATTTGGTATGTTCCCCATCTGTCCTGTGTTTCTGCTCTCATTATACTCATTAAAACTTTTATAGGAATTCTTCATTTCATTAACATGAGATTCTTTAAAAATATTTATTTATTCACTTTTGTTGCCTTGTTGTTTATTGTTGTAGTTATTATTGATGTCATTGTTGTTTGATAGGACAGAGTTAAATGGAGAGAGGAGGGGGGAGAGAAAGATAGACACCTGCAGACCTGGTTCACTGCTTGTGAAGCAACTCCACTGCCAGTGGGGATGCGGGTGCTCGAACCAGGATCATTAAGCCTGTCCTTGTGCTTTGTGCCACATGTGCTTAATCCGCTGCGCTACTGCCCGACTTCCCATTAACATGAGATTTATGCACTTCACTGAGTAAATGATTTCTTGAAGTACTCTTAGATATCATACAGTATTTATTTATTTTTTAACTAGAGCATTACACAGCTATGAATTATGGTGGTGCAGGGGATTGAACCTGGGACTTTGGAGTCTCAAGCATGAGAGTCTTATTGCATAATCACTATGTCTGACTTCTTTTGTGGGAAAAAAATGCTGTATTTAAGATTCATCCCTGTTATTGAGACCCGTCATGTTCCCCCGCTTTTTAATATGACTATTTCAATTTTGAATGTCTTAGTATGTTTGTTGATTGATGACCTTTGCCTATGAACTTTTTAATTTTTTAATTTATATTAAAAAGACTTAATGCACCCGTGTTCTTACTCCTTACTTCCTCAGTTGTCCAAATATGTATACCTTCTCACTCACAAACTTTCTCGTTTTTCCTTTTATATAAAGTCATGTGTCAGAATGTGGGTTTACTGCAGAAATCCCATAAATTTGCATCATTTCTATTTCACTTACTTCCCTGGTCTGTGTTGAAATGACTTACTGATTTGATTCAGTTTACATTTTCCTTTGTGCAATTAAACATGTAGCTGGCATCACATTCCTGGGAGACAGTCTTTTATGTGATCAGGACACAGCTCAGCCTGAGATGGAATCTGGGACGCTTTCAAGCAATTCCTGTACAGTACTGCTGTGCTGTCTCCCTGGCCCAGAGCCAGTATTTTATTATAACACTTTTAATGTGTATTTGTGTTTTGTTTTATTTTTTTACAGTATGTAGAAGTATATTCTTTATTTTTGGTAACTCGTCTGGAGAGTGTCTTTTCAGTAAATAGTTGTATCACTGATCCAAGTGACAACGATAATTTATATGAAAACTGCTAAGATTGTTCAGGTCTTGGAATCTAAATGAAGTCAGCTCTAACAAAGTTTATTTCATATTTGTGTTTTACTATTATTATCAAACTCTTCTGTCTTTTCTAAGAAGAAATTGGGTTTCTCCACTAATTTCTATTTCTTTTTGAAATCCATAGCAAATTTTATGAAATTTGTATACTTTCAAATTCAGCTAATTTTTGAGCACTTCTCTGTTTAATATACAAAGAATGAAAAGTAACCTAGAATATAATTCCATATGGATTTCTGTTATTAAAATATTCTGTATTATTAAAGACATCATTTGGACAGCTGTGAGAACTTAGAATAGGATCTGAGAATTAGTTGGTGTAGGAAAGATCATTATTACTTGTATGGTATTAAATGTGTAGTTTATAGGAGAGAATGATTCACCCATGACTTCCTGATTTACTCTTTATTATTTAGAGAGATGGAGAGAGACCACATAGCTAGTGCATCTGTTGGTACAGTTGTACTCCCCTGTGGTTCCAGGTTTCAGAGATGAGCCATATACATAGTAAGGCATGAAATCTATCTTGCTAGACTGTTGCAGCAGAAAACAGACCCAGAAATTTGGGGGGTTGGTTAGTTATTAGTTTTTTGTTTTTTTTTTAAAAGATTTATTTATTTATTTAAGAGGTAGTGGGAGAGGGAGAGAGGGAGTAGGAGAGGGGGGAGAGAGAGAGAGAGAGAGAACACCAGACATCAATCTGGTACATGTGTTGTCGGGGATTGAACTCTGGAACTTATGCTTGAGAGTTCAGTGCTTTACCCACTGCACTACCTATATAGTAATTCAAACCATTATGATTACAGATATTTCAAAATAAATTGAATTTTTTTTCTTGATTGAAACAGTTTTCTGAAAGTACTAGTTCGTGTAGTTTTTAGATTTTCTCAACCTATAGGCTAATCACTGCATACAAGTGCATGTTTGTTTTATTTTAGGATATAATTTTCTTACATAGGCACATAACAACCCAGTGTCTATTTCTTTCTAATATGTGATTATAAAGGCCCCCATGCCCCCACTAATTAAAGTATGTGTCAGTTGTCGACTTTTCTTTAGGAAATTTAGGTAATGTTGTTAAGTTCTGGTTTTTCTGCTTGTTTCTTAGCTCTGGTTTGTGGAAGTGTTGGAGACCTCAGAGCCTCAGGCGTGAATATCTTTGTTTTTGCATAACCATTGCCCTCCCCTCTTGTTAAATTCTTAACCAAATTTATGATCAAGGCTATCACTTTCTAGCAACTTTAGGCTAATGTACTGCATATATATTCTAGTAAGTTTTTTTTTAACATTTTTCTGGACCAAGTTTTTCTTTTTCTCAATTTCATCTGTTGATAGCTAACAACAAGTGGTTGTGAGGGGTTAGTGTTAGAACAGATGGGACCCTGCAGATGGTGAAAATGTTCAGTGTTCGTGTAGTGGTGGATACCTTACACCTGATCCAAGAAATGTGTAGGATCATACACAAAGAAAATAGCCTAACACACAAATGAAACTAGAGAAATCTGTATAAGATAAGTGAATTTCTGTGCCCTGGCACGATGATTACGATGTAGTCTTATAAATGTTGTCTCTGAAAGACTTTTTGTTATAGTATACCTGAGATTCCTGTATTGTTTCTCCTATTCATTTATGAATCTAATATTATCTTGATATTTTAATTAGTAAAAAGCCTACATACTAGAAACTGTACTTTCCTAAGAGAGATTTCCTTGAAACAAAGCTAAGAATATTGAAAATAAGAATATTTCTCTCTCTGTTTCCCCTCTCCCTTGTGTATATACAATTTAGGGGGGAGGAAATTGGCCTAGGAAGACTAGTGCTATTACACACTTAATACCATATTGAAAAAAACATTTTTGCATTTAAGCTCTGTTATTATCAGTCACTCTCATTACTGACTTATATAAAAAATCCTCCCAGATACTTTTCTTATCCCATGTGTAAGGAATTGATTAATTCTTAATTATAACAAGGAAATATTTAATAGTCAGGATTTGGAAATAAAACATTTTAATCAGTTACGCAATTTAAGATCGTTTTACGGGACTTTTCAGGGAATTATTTATTTCATTAGTTTGATGTGTGAATTCTGTTAGGAGTATAATTTACTTTGTTTTTAGTATTGTTAGTTGGAAGATTAGCTTTTTAATTTTTTTTTAAAGCAACTTAACCTACTAAAAGCAAAACAGAAGGCTTTGGTGGAACAGATGGAAAAAGAAAAAATACAAAGTAACAAAGGATCATCATATAAACTTCTAGTAGAGCAAGCAAAACTAAAGCAGGCTACTTCAAAGGTATGAATTATATTTTTTAATGTAATTTGAAGTCACTTTCCCTCTTAGCATTTTAATCATTTGATTAGTTAGCTATCTTTAATTATTGATCATGATACTTAAAATATTCTGTTTATCACCAGACATATATTCTGAACACTTTTTTAGAGTGAAAAGGTAATTTTTAAGTCAAGGAAATATATGATCAATTTGGGATTAAAGTATTTTTCTTGTGCATTACCTTTGAAGTGGATTGTGTTTCACAAAATTAACGAAACATGACTCAAGTTAATTCTTATTTTTGTGTGTTCTTCCTTTATGAAAACTAATTTCAGTGCTATATAAATTATAACTTATTTTAAGTTTTAGGATTCCATATAGTAGCCAAGTTTGTGGGGTTTTTTTTTCCTACAAATAAAATAGTTGATTAGATTATTTTGAAATGACTTTTAATTATTACTCTATATTTTAAGTTATAGGTTTCTTTCCCACCCACAGTTGATGAATTGTGCATATGATGTTATGGTGATATTTTACTTATAATGTTAAATTATCTAATGTACCTTCTGTAGAATTTCATTATTCAACCATATCTTTTATAGGATAGTAGAAGTTGTAATGATTCAGTGTTTTTTTTTAAACCTGTGATTAACCTAAAAGAAATATTCTTTAAAAAATTTAAAGTATACTGAGTGAGTGTTTCTATTCCATAAAACATTTACTTGGAAGTAATTTTTAATCACTACACATTGATTTAAATACTGATTTAATATTTCATATTTCTTCTTTGTGCAGCACTTTAAGGATTTGATTCGGCTCCGTCGGACTGCAGAATGGTCTCGTTCTAATTTAGACACAGAAGTTACAACGACCAAAGAAAGTCCAGAAATAGAACCACTTCCATTTACCCTCTCCCATGAACGTTGTATTTCAGTTGTCCAGAAACTTATTCTGTTTCTACTCTCCATGGATTTTACATGTCATGCAGATCTCTTATTATTTGTTTGTAAGGTAAACAAACTAGTAGCCATATTTGATAATTACAGACTAGGGTAAACGTAACAGTTTTACAGTAAATGACAGACAAGGGTAAAAGAGTACGGTTCTTAATTGATTCAGAACTAAGGTAATAGTTTGTCATTTTTGTTTGTTCTCCTTTTGTGCATTTAGCTTCCTCCCCCTTCTTGTGCTTGATATACTTTAAGAGTAGTTTGCCACTAGGAAACTTAATTCATATTTTAGTCATTAGTTTAATACAAATTTGAAATATAAATAACATGGACATATCTATCTCTAACCTACCATTCAAAAAAAAGAGAAATATTTTAATATTATGAAATTTATTTCTGTAGCCTGTTGATTATAGAAATTATTACACATGGTTTTTTTTTGGGGGGGCAGGAACATTTTATGTATTTATTTTTTCATTTTATTTTTTATTTATAAAGAGGAAACACAGACAAAACCATAGGATAAGAGGGGTACAACTCCACACAATTCCCCCTACCAGAACTCCGTATCCCATCACCTCCCCTGATAGCTTCCCTATTTATCTCTCTGGGAGTATGGACCCAAGGTCATTATGGGGTGCAGAAGGTGGAAGGTCTGGCTTCTGTAATTGCTTCCCAGCTGAACATGGGCATTGCCAGGGATCCATACTCCCAGCCTGTCCCTCTCTTTCCATAGTGAGGTGGGGCTCTGGGGAAGCAGGACTCCAGGACACATTGGTGGCATTGTCTGTCCAGGGAAATCTGGTTGGCATCATGGTAGCATCTGGAACCTGGTGGCTGAAAAGGGAGTTAATATATAAAGCCAAACAAATTGTTGACTAATCTTGAACCTAAAGGATGGAATAGTGGTAGATGAAGAGTTTGGGGGTTGGAGCGGGGAGTCTCCGTTTTGTAGATAGCTAATGGGCCTATTTTAGTTATATTCCAAAGGGCCCATGACTATTCCAATTTTTTTTTTTCCTCTGAGCCTGAAACTTAATATGTCGGTGGGTCCAAGTTATTGTCTGAGGAGATGATGTCATGGCTGGAAAAAGGGAAGAGAATAGCTCCCAAATACGGGAAAGGTGTATAAATATTGTTGACTGCAAACCCCATCGATTTGATCTGATCTGGGGCCCATATTCAGCTTAGGAGCCTATGTGACCTCTGCATCCTGTATGTGGTCATGAGTAGGAACATTTGAAGCTGCCCCAATTTCAGGACCTATCTTCCTCAGATGGAGCACGGGTTACATGGTCCAGCCTCCCTTCGGAGGATGGAACATTCTCTACCGTTGTTGATCCTACACTATTGTTTTTAACTGATTTACTGAGTTTTACATTTGACCCTTGACTTTTACTTGGAAGATAATTACTTTGATAACAAAAGCACAGCTGTTACTGCAGTGTTTTGTTTTTTGGGAAAAAGCATATGCAGTGGCCTCTGAACAGTGTTGGGCTCCGAAGTTTGGCATTCTCAGTCTCATCCTTGGCATCATATTTGCCTGAGTAATAGTCTTTGTTTCTCTCCGATAAATAAATAAATAAATTTTAAAGAAACTCATGAAATTACTATTACAGTGTATGATTTTATTACATGTATTACAGGTTCTTGCACGCATTGCAAATGCCACTAGACCAACTATACATCTGTGTGAAATTGTGAATGAGCCCCAGCTGGAAAGGCTGTTACTACTTTTGGTTGGAACTGACTTCAATAGAGGAGATATATCTTGGGGTGGTGCTTGGGCTCAGTATTCTTTAACTTGTATGCTACAGGATATATTGGCAGGTTTGTCTTGATTTATTTTTTTATAGATTATATCAAAATAAGCTTGTCATTGTTTTAATAGTCTTTCAAAGGAACTGTAACTCCTTAAAATTGTAAGTGGTTATAGCTTTAGCAACTATTTAGAATTACTGTTGGATTTAGTATGTTTAAAGTTGTGATTGATTTAAATTTTATGAGAGTTAGGTTGGTCAAGTGCAAGTTAGTTGTCTTCGTTATGCTTGTTAGCTCTGTATTACTTACTAGGTCATTATGTAACATTGAGGAAGGTACTCCCTATGCCTTCTGTTAAGTAAGCAGTATAAAGTACTGTTCTGAAATGTTTTTGCTTTAAAAAGTCATTGAAATATTTAATTATAATAGCACTTTTTTCATATTATATATCTTGTGTTTTCTATTACCTTCTTGTTTCTATCATTGGATGGTAATGAATTCAGTCCTGACTTTGCCTTAGGTAGGTGGGGACTTCATTGTGCCAGAATTGTTTATAATATGGTGCCTTTTTCTAGGTAGAGGGAAAAAAATATGCTTCTTTAATCTGTTTTGGATGACTGTTTATTCATGATTAAAGCAGTTGGGGCTATTGTCTACATGTAGGAGAATTGCTTGCTCCAGTAGCTGCAGAGGCCATGGAGGAAGGAGCCCTGAGTGATGATGTAGGAGCAACAGCTGGTGATTCAGATGACTCCCTCCAGCAGTCCTCAGTGCAGCTGCTAGAAACTATTGATGAACCCTTGACGCATGATATAACAGGTACACTCTTTGAACCTTGTTCAGAATATATTCTTGATCATTCTTTAATGGAAAATATGTTCTAGTAATCATGTTACTTACGTATAAAATTATTTTTCTTGGTTTTTTCTTTGCCATAGTAATTATATCTGTTATTTCTTTGACAAATATATTTTGCTTTGGAGCTGGGGAGACAGCATAATGCTTATGCAAAAGACTTCCATGCTTTAATCCGCAGGACGAACATAATCCAGAGCTGAGCAGTACTCTGACCTTTCTACCCTTTTCTATCTCCCTCCCTCCTTCTCTCCCTCCTCCCTGTCTTTCTTTTAAAAATAAAATTAATAAGTACATTTTTCTTTGATACCTGGTTAAATATTCATTATGAAAGGCCTTCCTGTCATGACATTGCTAATTCTTTTTATAATGTCTGATAATGCTATGTGGAAAATTAGTTGTGTAGTAGTGAAGATTACAAGTTTCAAGGCTCTTGTTCTTTATGATCCTTTCAAAAGTATATTTTGAGCTGGGTGGTGGTGCTCCTTGTTAAGCTCAAGCATTACCTATCATGAGCAAGGACATAGATTCAACTCCCTGGGATCCCCACCTACAGAAGGGAAGCTTTTCAAGTGTTGAAGTTGTACTGCAGGTGTCTCTCTACCTTTGTGTCTTCTCTTCCATCTCAATTTCTCTGTGTCTACACAAAATGAATAAATAAAAGAAAACAAAACAAAAAGCTATGTTATCTTAGCACAATTTGGGGCAAACACTACTTTTCAAGACTATTTCAGTTATTAGCATATGTATGCCATCATTTCAACCATTTGTCATGCCATGGATTTGTATCAAGAATATGCTTCCTCTTATTTATATAATGAAATCATTAATATTTATTTATGTAGCATTTTCCCTCTAGGAAGCTTGTTTCCATCAGAACTAGCCTTGTCCTTCTTCTTCTAGCGTTTGCCCTTCTTCCGTAGCCAGTCAACAGCATCAGGTTGAGCCTGATGTAAAGTTTCGAGACCTCCTTTGAATCTGGAGAGGTGGCAGTCGTTGACTATGTGGGTTATAGTCTGTCTGGAGCCGCAGGGGCAGTTCGGGTCGTCTCTGGCTCCCCAGCGATGGAACATAGCGGCGCACCAGCCATGGCCTGTTCGATAGCGATTGAGGAGGGCCCAATCATAACGTCAAAGCCGGGTTGACGCTTGCAGGTGTCTGTGATGAGGTGTTTGTTCTTTACCTCAGCTGACTGCCAGCTCTGTTTCCAAGAGACTGGAACAGAGAAGTTCAGTGTAGGCGTAGGGGACCAGATTGAGTGATGAGACGTCAAGCGTTGGACAGGGTGGGCGAAGATATCCGCATATATTGACAGGTCCGGTCGAGCGTAGACGTGGGAAATGAACTTAGATGACGCCGCATCCCGACGAATATCTGGCGGGGCGATGTTGCTAAGAACTGGCAGCCATGGAACCGGGGTGGAACGGATGGTTCCAGAAATTATCCTCATGGAGGAATATAATTTGGAATCGACCAACTGGACATGGGGGCTACGGAACCATATTGGGGCACAGTATTCTGCAGTGGAATAGCATAATGCCAGAGATGATGATCGTAGTGTGGAAGCGCTCGCGCCCCATGAGGAGCTGGCCAGTCTTGCAATGATGTTATTCCTCGCGCCCACCTTTGCTGCAGTTTTTATGAGATGTTTGTGAAATGACAGAGTGCGATCGAGAGTAACGCCAAGATAGACTGGCTGGACTTCGTGCCAGATTCTCGTATCGCCAAGCTGCACATTAAGCTCACGCGAGGCCGAGGCATGGTGTAGATGGAAAACAGATGATACCGTTTTTTGCAGTGCTAGGGATTAGTCGCCATTTTTTATAGTGATCAGATATCAGAGACATGTCTTTTGTGTTTCCTCGAGGATGTCGAACTTGGATGCCTGAGTTGCACAGCAGATGTCATCGGTGTAGATGAACTTCCTTGAAGAAGTTTCTGGGAGGTCATTGATGTAAATATTAAATAGCGTAGGAGCCAGAACAGAGCCCTGGGGGAGGCCACTTGAGACAAGTCTCCATCTGCTAGACTTGTCACCCAGATGTACCCGGAAACTTCTGTTTTGGAGAAGAAATGATATAGTGTTGGCCACCCATGGAGGCAGGCATCTTGAGATCTTGACTAGGAGACCCCGGTGCCAGACCGTGTCATAGGCTGCTGTGAGATCAACAAAGACAGCACCCGTCTTTAAATTCTTCTGGAATCTTCTGTAAGTTGAGAGGGCCAGGGCTTGTTCACAGGTAGATCTTCCTGGGCGGAAACCAGCCTGGGCGGGTGATAGGAATTTCTCTGTAAGATGAGAAATACGTGACAGAAGCAGCCTCTCAAGGAGTTTGTAACACACAGAGAGGAGAGAAATTGGTCTATAGCTGGCGGCCAGTGTTGGGTCTTTCTTTGGTTTCAAAACCGCTATAATCTTCGCACGACGCCAAACTTTGGGCATAGACTCAGATTCCAAGATGTGGGACAGGAATGAAGCGAGCCACTTCTTTGCCGCGGGGCCCAGGTTAAGAATGAGTTCTGGGGTGATGTTATCATAGCCAGCAGCTGTTCCCGGTTTAACCCTCTTCAAAGCGTCTTCCAGTTCAGACAGTGTAAAGGGAGAGATCTTTGGAGATGGACAAGATAACCAGAAGTGGGATGACCACTCATGGGAAATTTCTCTTTTCCAGACTGGGTCGATCTTAGCACGTCCAACTTGAGTTAGGTGACTGGGCCACTGAATTTGGAGATACGGGAGGGGGTTGGCTACCGGCACCCAGTCTGTGAAGAAGCTTCCAGGCCTTCCTACTTGAGTGGGTGAAGTTCAGACTTTGCGTGAGTTGTTGCCAGCGGGCTTGGCGTGCTGCATCCAGGGAGGCAATGAGATGGTCAGCCACATCTGGGTCGCCCGACTCATCATACTGCTTTAGTAGTTGCTCGCATTCAGCATCAAGACAAGGCGTATAGTTAGCTCATCTCCCACGAGGAATGGCTTGGGAAGCTGCTTTGAAGATGGCTTGGCGGAAGCGCCTGTAGGAATCTTCAGAAGGGATAGAGTTAATTGGAATTGCAGGAATAGATTTGTTGGTAAGATCACTTGTCCTGAGACACTGTCACTGGTATTTTGCTATATTTTTTTGCTTTCCCTGATAACATGTCTGTTGTTGGTGGTTTACTTTCTTTGTCTATCCTTCTCTCTGAATCTCCGTTAATTTATTAGAAAGTAGATATTTAGTGATCATCATAGGCTTAGACCCTAGTGCAGGTTGGAATTTGATAGACTTTGCATAAATCATTGTTTCCAAGAGAGTGGGAATGTTGGAGTAGTAAGGCTTGTAAAGATGGAGGCATGAAAACAAAATAACTTCTTGCTTATAACAGAAACATAGTGGTCTTCTCTTTGAATCTTGGATTTTGACTTTAATACTAGGTAGCTGAAGGATATACAGAGAGATAGCTGAGAATGGATTTTTTAAATTTTTATTTATTCCCTTTTGTTGCCCTTGTTTTATTGTTGTAGTTATTATTGTTGTTATTGATGTCATTGTTGGCTAGGACAGAGAGAAATCGAGAGAGGAGGGAAAGACAAGGGGGAGAGAAAGATAGACACCTGCAAACCTGCTTCACCATTTGTGAAGTGACTCCCCTTCAGGTAAGGAGGCGGGGGCTCGCACCTGGATCCGTCAGCCGGTCCTTGGACTTTGTGCCACCTGCGCTTAACTCCTGCGCTACCGCCCAACTTCCTAGACCAGAATGTTTTAGTGAAACATACACACACCACTACCACCACCCCCACAGTACTGCTTAGCTCTGCCTTACGGTGTTGCTGGGGATTGAATATCAAAGCCTCAAGTATGAAAGTCTTTTACATAACTGTTATGCTTATCAAAACTTAATTAACTTGATTCTATAAAACATATAATTATGGTTGATTTCTCTCAGAAATTAAAACATAGTTTTGGTCTTTTCAACTGTGTGCTTTGTTTGTATTTATGTTTATGAAATATAAAAAATTAAGAGATTTTTATATCAATAATAAAACAACTTCTTATAAGTAAAAACAATTCATTAAATTTTATATGATATATACCACCAGTAAATTCATGTTTGATTATTTGAAGGTGCACCTCCTCTCTCTTCTTTGGAAAAAGATAAAGAAATTGATCTTGAACTTCTTCAAGATCTAATGGAAGTTGACATTGATCCTTTAGATATTGATCTAGAAAAGGATCCTCTTGCAGCCAAAGTTTTTAAGGTATGATACCTTTATAGTATTCTTTGTAGTTAAAATTTCATCTTATACATTTTGACTTATTAATTCCTTAAATGATGAACATGAGTATTTATTCACTAATGAAAAAGAGAACCAGAGCATCTCCCTGGTCTGTGTGATGCTGGGGGTTGGACTCTGGACCTTGTGCTTGATGTTCAGTCCTTTCTTCACTCCACTAACTCCCAGATACTCTTGTCAGTTTCTGAATAAGATGTTACTAGATTTTGGTATAAAAGAAGCAAAATATTAATGAACCATTCCTGTGTCTCAGAAATTTTGACATGTTTCAGGAATTTAAATGTTAGGAAGAACATTTATTTTGAGACCCTGTTTGAGTGTAGACTCTGTATTTAATGTGTCCTTCTTAGTGAAGTGGCTAGAATAAGCAACAATTGTTTTTTTTTTTTTTTTGTCTTTTGATTTAAGCCAATAAGCAGTACCTGGTATGACTACTGGGGTGCTGATTATGGTACGTACAATTATAACCCTTACATTGGAGGTCTTGGAATGCCTGTGGCAAAGCCCCCAGCAAATACAGAGAAGAATGGATCACAAACAGTTAGTGTATCAGTGTCTCAAGGTAATTGTGTATTCGTATATACTGTTCTTACAATATGTCCTTAAGTTAAGGAGGCTTTGTCCGGTGAAAAATGGGACCTGAATATATGATATGGTAAGAGAGTATCATGGGCATGCCAGGACTGCCACATTGAGATGATATTGTTTCTCTGCCAGTTAGTTTAGAGTAACTGACTTGGGGCTCATTTCATATCTCTCAAAATAATTCATGCTAAAGTTTACTTTGAACTATGTGGGTTTGCCAGTGATTTTGATTAGTTTTATTTTCATTTTTCCTTCTTAATAATAAACTTTAATTTGTAAACATAACAAAACCACATTGATTTCTTCTTTTGTATTTCTCTATAAAAAATAATTGCTTGCTTGCTTACTTAGAAGAGAGAACCAGAGCATCACTCTGGCATATTCAAAGCTCGTGATTGATAGCCCAACAATTTATCAGCAGTGCTATCTCCTTGGTTTCTGCTTTTGTACTTTTTTTTTTTCCTCCAGGGTTATTGCTGGCGCTCAGTGCCTGCACTATGAATCCACTGCTCCTGGAAGCTATTTTTTTCCCTTTTGTTGCCCTTGTTTTTGTTATTACTGTCACTGTGTTAAATCCATTATCGATATTTTATTGTTGCATCAAGAATATGAGTGATAATTATCTAATTACATATTTAACATTAACTGATATTCCTAGCCCTAGATGCTCGTCTAGAAGTTGGACTTGAACAGCAAGCTGAACTTATGTTGAAAATGATGTCCACCCTGGAAGCAGATTCTATTTTACAGGCATTAACAAATACATCTCCCACATGTAAGCAGGAATCGCGATTGTTACAATTTGGCTGTGAATGAATTATCTCTTAATTAATTTCAGGTTAAGTCATCAAAGACAGATATTTCTCTTTAGTGTCTGGTGTGAATCTTAGAGGGTTGATCAGTATAGAGCCCATTGTTCTTGCTATGACAGTAACAGTAGCAAGATGAGAAACGCTGCAATGATTAGCCATTGTTGTTATTGTTGTTATAGCTGTTGTTGTTGGATAGGATAGAGAGAAATTGAGAGAGATGGGGGAGAGAAAGATTGACACTTGTAGTAGACCTGCTTCACTGCCTGTGAAGCAACTCCCCTGCAGGTGGGGAGCCGGGGGCTTGAACTGGGATCCTTATGCCTGTCCTTGCGCTTTGCACCACCTGAGCTTAACCTGCTGTGCTACCACTTGGCTCCCTAAAAAAACAAAGAATGCAATTTTAAAGTAAATAGATAAATATAATAACAGTTCTCTCTCCTGATACCATATGTGTAAATTATTATGTTTCATTTTCAGTGTCACAGTCTCCCACTGGAACAGATGATTCATTGCTAGGGGGGTTACAAGCAGCGAACCAATCCAACCAACTGACTATACAGTTATCATCTGTCCCAATGTTAAATGTTTGTTTCAACAAACTTTTTTCCATGCTTCAAGTCCATCATGTTCAGGTATGGCTTCAGGAGAAATGAAGATTTGTAGGCATATTTTCTGATTGTTTAAACTGAAAATATCTGGGGAAATCATTCTCTATCCAACTGGAATGGTTTCTTTAATAGACTCAGACATAAAAACATGAGATACACTTTGATAAACATAGCTTATCTACTATAAGTCAGTTATCACTTAGGGTTTTTATTATTTAAAGCTTTATTGTTTTAATTTCAGTTGTATAATATCCATTCAGCTGTTTCTAAATATTTGACTCACTGCTTTTCAGTAAGATATCTGTAGAAGATAAATTATAAATTTCAATTAAATAATGTTTTAATAAAGAATTTTGTATTTATTTATCAACCAGTATGAAGTAGCTGGAGGAAGTATTTAAAAGAAAGAAAAAGTGTTTTAATCATAGGGATTTGTACATAAGACATTATAATTGATATTTCATAATATGATAGGTGGATTTCTCAATTTTCATTATTTTTCAGTTGGAATCACTTCTACAGTTGTGGCTCACATTGAGTCTGAATTCTAGTTCATCTGGAAACAAAGATAATGGAGCAGACATTTTTTTATATAATGCTAATCGAATACCTGTCATCTCATTAAATCAGGGTAAGATTTATGAGAAGGGATGTTATTATCATGGTATATCTGTATCCAAATGTGTTGATCAGCTTAATATATACACAGCCTTTGTAACTAGGCTCATAATATTTTACTGATAATTTAATACTCGACTTAATTAGCATAAATGTATAGCAAGCTGTTCTTTGATATTTTACATGTCTGTGTGCTTATAAAATGTATTGTTTTATAGTTTACTAAATTATTACTCCTCTGTGCAAAAACTGGTATCTTTTAAATGTTAGTTAACTCATGTAGTAACAGGTAAATTGAGAAGGGTTTCAATATGTTGAGGTGGTGGTTGTTTTTGTCTTGACAAATCCAAAACTGAGATACTGTCTTTCAAAGGAAATAGAAGTAAGCCTGCAGTTTTGGCTTTCTGTATCTCTGTTACTTATTGAAGAATTGTAAAAATGAGCATCTACTGGTATTTTCACCCCAGAGAGGGGCATCCTTTAGTTAGTTGCGTGGTTCTTAAAATTTTAGTGATCGCTGCATTTGCTCATGGTCCTTCTTACTCCTGTATTTTCTATGAGAGCTTGCTTTAATTAGTTGTCTTCCATCTCAATAATTTTATAAGGATCTTTATATCCACTATTTTAAAGTTATTATGAAAAACATCAAATAGAGTATATGGAATAAAACTAAATAGAAGCCACATCCATTTTAATTCTGATTCTTCATTCTCTAAGTCTCTATGGGGCCCTTCCTTGTTATTTCCTTTTGTCCTTATAAATCCTTTTGGTATACAAGATTATCTCCTTGTGTCCTGATTCCTATTGGCTGTATCTCCTCAATATGCTGTAGTTCCTATACATTCTTCTAGTTAGATATGGAAATTTCCTAGATTTTACCTTAGGATATTATCTGCTACTAAAACTAAACATCTTGCCTCATTAGCAGTTCACTTGAGGTTTCATTCATTTCTCATTTATTGGCTGAAATAGTCTCGTAAAGAACTTTCATATGCTCTTCTGCTAGTACAATTTGTCAGGTAGTGTGAAGAAAAATATTGGACATTTTTCTTTTTTAAGATTTTTCATTAACTTTATATATTGGATAGAGTCAACCAGAAATCGAGAGGGAAGGGAAGTTAGAGAGGAATAGAGATAGAGAGAGACCTGCAGCCCTGCTTCACCACTCACAAAGCTTTCCCCCTGCAATTGGGGACTAGGGGCTTGACAAGGTATGCCACATGCAGCCCTTGACTTTTTTCCCTACTTTTTGAAATGTATTGGTTCACAGACAGTATGCATCCTTGGTTAATTTTTTTAATGAATATTTTTAATTCTAATTGTTAAGCTTTTAGATGCTGAAGTAATGCCATATGTGGTCATTCTGGCTCTCCTTTTGGAGTTGAGAGTGGTGTTGGCTGCTGTGGATCATACCTGCAAGCGCATGCTCTACCCCTTGTATGTCCCTGTATACACCCTCTGGGTTGCTTTTTCAGAGGGTTACATGGTTATACCTTTGATAAAGTTTAGTTTATTGACTCTTGATATATTTTGCCTGATGTTTGGAGTGAAATCATTTTTTTAGAGTGTTGTGACAGCCCAGTCTGGACCTTGTGTCAAGTAAGTGCGTTTTGAATCGCTTCTGTGGTTTCTTCATTGGCCACAAGTTTTTCTTAACCTGATTGTCACAGTGACCTCCTTTTTATTTAGCTTGTGGTTTTGTTGTAAAGTTACGTTGTTTATGAATTGTTTTGCCCTTCCTCCTGTCGGCCCTATTTATTTTACATCTTTTGATTTGCAGAATGTGAGGATTTTAAGTAAAACACAAAATGGTTTGTCTTAAAAAATGCTTATAGTTTAGGAAAGACAATAGAATTAGTAAAATTAAGTTATTTTATTGGTCATAAGCTCAGATTTAACCATAGTCATAATATGTTGTACTGTCTTTATGCTTTAGCTGTATGTAATGGGAGCGCTTCTCATTGGCTCTATAGACACTGCTAAGCAGTTGATTCAAAGTTAAAATGTCACATTTTACGTTCTTTTTAAAAAATTCTTAGTAGCCATATATATTTTTTCCTGAGCATATATTTTCTCTCTCTTTTTTCTACAGCATCAATAACTAGTTTTCTCACAGTGTTAGCTTGGTACCCCAACACTTTGCTCCGGACATGGTGCCTTGTACTTCATAGTCTAACACTTATGACCAATATGCAACTTAATCGTAAGTTTAAAATTTTGTCTTTTAAGTCTTTGATACATACTTTGTTGTTCTTGCTGTCACGTTCTTAAAAAGGGTTTTCTTTTAAATTTTTTTATATTTATTTATTTTCCCTTTTGTTACCCTTGATTTTTACTGTTGTAGTTATTATTGATGTCGTCATTGTTGGATAAGACAAAGAGAAATGGAGAGAGGAGGGGAGAGAAAAATAGATACCTGCAGACCAGACCTGCTTCACTGCCTGTGAAGCAACTCCCCTGCAGGTGGGGAGCCGGGGTCTTGAACCAGGATCCTTACGCTGGTCCTTGGCTTCATGTCACGTGCGCTTAACCCGCTGCGCTACCGCCCAACTCCCACAAACGTTTTTTCTAAAACAGCTATCTTTTGTGCTTATTTACATTGATTGCATGCGTGAGTGCGTGTGTGCACGTGTGTGTACGTACATATATGCAGTCAGTTCATGGACTGGGGAAATAGCATGATGGTTATGCAAATAGACTTTCAAGCTTGAAGGATCAAAAATCCCGGTTCGATCCCCAGTGCCACTGTAAGACAGAACTGAATAAAATTAAAATTTTATTTTCAACTGCAGGCGTCTAAAAGCTTATTGTTAAAATTTGATTGCTTATGGAGTGCCAAGTTAGATATTTTCTGTTAATGTACATTCTTTTCTAGTTAATTACATTTTTATGAAACTTTGTTCTTACAAATAGTTTATTCACTATTATATTCATAAACAAATATGATTGGATTCCTAGGATTTTGTTGACCACATTGAAGAGACATTTTCAGTAAGCAGAATTACACTTTTATTTAGGTTCTATTATTTTTCTCTTTGATTCAAATGGGATTTCCCAATTATTTCTTGCTTTCACACCCCACTTCACCCCATTTTATTTTCATGTAACATAGAGTAGTATGTTAATGTCTCTAACTCTTATAAATGGACACTAAGCCTTTTTTCAGCTTCCTATATCTAAAAGTTGTGAAGACACTCCTATAGCATATAGTAGTAGTTCCTGGTGTTGTTTTAATGATTCTGTTTAAAGTTGTTTTTTTTTTTTTTTATGTGAGGCAGGGATGAAAATTCATATATGCAAACAAGGGCAACAAAAGGGAGTAAAATAAATATTTTAAGAAAGAAGAAGAAAATTCATATCCGCTAGAAAGATTCTTTGTGACACCATGACAATTGTGTTGGTTTAAGTGCCATTCTATTTGGGATTACTTTCAATAAACAGAAAGTTCTATTTTATTGATAAAGATAGTTCATTTAAGTTACTGCTTAACTTACCAGTGTACATTTGAGTTAACCCAACAGGTATTTTATTCAATTAAGAAAACTTAATAGGGAGCTGGGTACTCCTCATAGAATGCACATGCTACAGTGTGCAAGGACCTAGGGGTCATCGCCCCTGCACCTTTCTGGGGTGTGTGTGTGTGTGTGTGTTTGTGTTGGTGGAGGATAGATAAAAATATTATTTAAACAAGAAAGAAAACTGATTATCTTACCTGTTTATCATAATTATGCAAATGAACAGTAATGATTACTTTTATGAAAAGTTCATCTGAACCTGGAAGATAGCTCACACATTAGGACTTGCATCTTTGCCATAAGTAGACACTGCGGTTTCAAGCCCCAGCACTCTGTGGAATTTATAGGGGCTCTGATGCCCCTCTCCCCCCATCAGGAGTTTGAAAACATGTACATGCACATACACACACACCCTACCTAGACACCTGTCAGTTTGTCTTAGAAAAATGTTTAAATTTACCAGAAAAATAGATATTTGGACTGTTTTTTTTTTTGTTGTTGTTGTTGTAGTTGTTACTGTTGTTATTAATATCGTCGTGTTGTTAGATAGGACAGGGAGAAATGGAGAGGGGGGAGAGAAAGATAGACACCTGCAGACCTTCTTCACCACTTGTGAAGTGACTCCCCTGGAGGTGGGATGCAGGGGGCTCGAACCGGGATCATTAAGCCTGTCCTTGTGCTTTGCCCCATGCGCTTAACCTGCTGCGCTACTGCCGGACTCCCCTTGGACTGTTTCTCAAGAGTGATTACTACTAAAGATAGGCTCACCAGCAGACAGTAAGCACTTAAGTTTGGTTTTGATTTGACTATATACTAGGTAAAATGTATATGAAACTAACTGGTTTTCACAGCTGTATTAGGAGAGAGGCAGTGTGAAAGACTTGGGTTCCAGACCCTGGCCCCCACCTGCAGGGGGAAAGTTTCTTGACGCAGGTGTCTTTCTGTGTTCCCCCCCACCCCACACAAACACACCAAATCTCTCTCATCTCCCCTCTGGCTCTATCCAGTAAAAAACAAAACAAACAAACAAACAAAAAAGCCCACTGCATTTCCATCGTCTCAGGGTCCTTCTGTTTCAATCATTAAAAAAGTGATTTATATTTTATAGCTGGTTCTAGCAGTGTCATTGGGACTCAGGAGAATACTGCTCATCTGTTGGTTTCGGATCCAAACCTGATTCATGTTTTAGTAAAATTTCTTTCTGGCACCAGTCCACATGGAACAAATCAACACAGTCCACAGGTAATAAAACTTTTAAAAGCTAGCAATAACACCTAGACTATTCAATAAAGATACTGTATTTCTAAAGAAAAACGATGTATCTTCATATATAAATTTTTCATTGGTAGGTTATTAAATGATAGCCCCATATATCTTTTTAAGTAAATACTGAGTGTTGTACACTACTAGCTATAATGACATTGATGTTATATATTAAGTTTTCTTTACAAATGCACATAGGTGTGCAATGTTTGCATTACTTTTGGATATCTATGGGAGCATTATGAGTAAATGTGTGTGAACCATAGACGTATTTTAACAGATTGGGCATTTAAATAATTTTTAAGAGGCTAGGTGGTGGTAGAACCAATAGAGCATACATATTCCCATGTGTGAGGAGATATTTGCGCTTAACCAGGTGTGCCTCTCATTGGCCCCTACCATGTGTGAGGACTTAGTTCAAGACCCCAGCCCCCACCTGCAGAGGAGAAACTTCATGAGTAGAGGAGCAGCTCTGAAGTGACTCTCCTTTGGGAGGTACAAAAATAAAATTTTTTTAATTGAGGGTAGGTAAGCCTAATATAAGTTTTTTAAGTTATAATGAAAGAAAAGTCTAAATGGAATCTCAAATTTTTAGTTTAAAATAGACATTTCAAAACCTAAAAATTAGGTGGTATTTTTGTCATTGTAATACTTGTGTTCTTCTCCATAGGAAATGTATTACAGTGTTTGAGCTAATGCTATATTATTCCACTGAACGGTTGTGTAAATGATATCACTAAGCACTACTCAGTGAAATTCCATTTTTCTTCAGGTTGGTCCAACAGCTACACAAGCTATGCAAGAATTTCTTACTCGATTGCAAGTACATCTGTCTTCTACATGTCCTCAGATATTCAGTGAATTTTTGCTCAAACTAATTCATATACTTTCAACAGAAAGGTAAATTCCAATATATACATATATTCCTGTTGTAGAGCTAACATATAGTCCTCCATGTAAATGTTTCCTTATCACTTGTTGAGGTGTTACCTGGGAAAGCATCAACAGGAAGATAGTAGGATTGGGTGAAAAAAAGGTTTATTGTTGAGTTTCACGGTTTCTCCATTTTATATCTCTGGTCTTCCTATCTCCTCGACGTCTGTTATGAAAGAAAGATAGTATGTTGAGTTCCTTTTTGCTTTTAATGTTTTATTGATTAGTTCTTATTAGTATATTAGGTAAAATTCATTTGCAAGCTATTTAAGATGCTCTAGAACAAAGAGAATTAAAGCCACTACTGGTGTTATTTGAAACCTAGACAGCATGTCTTTTTTGAATATTATCTAGCAGAGCACTGTCTTTTCATTAGTATTGATGAATAAAATGACTTTCCATGAAACTTCTTTCTATAAATTTTCAGTTCCTTGTTTTGTGTATGTGGATATTCCCTAGGTCCTCTAGTTTGTTCCATACCCCAGGGGTGTGCAGGTTAGGCTTGTTGGTGTGTGTCACCGCCCCAGAGAGATTGGGTGCCGGTGTGCATGCCTGTGATGGAGTGCCTCCTCTTCTGGGATGGTTCCTGCCATGAACTGAGCTCCCAGACTAATCTCTGGCTACCTGTAATTGGAATAAGCCAGTTGAGAAAACAATGAATGATTATGAATTGAATTGTTTCCTGTTAAAATATTTTAGGTCTTTTATTTAGAAGTTTGTTAATTTTTTGTGACCCGTAATGTTCCTTACTTACATCATTTAGTTTATTGTTTATTAGTTCATGGTAAAAGTTGTTACACTGTTTTTTTATTATATTAATTTTTTATGTTTATATTTATTTATTCCCTTTTGTTACCCTTGTTGTTTTATTGTCGTAGTTATTATTGTTGTTATTGATGTCATCACTGTTAGATAGGACAGAGAGAAATGGAAAGAATGGAGAGAGGAGGGAAAGACGGGGGAGAGAAAGACACCTGCAGACGTGTTTTACATCTTTTGAAGCATCCCCTGACTTAGGGAACAGGGGCTCAAGCTTGGATTCTTAAGCATAGTAATGTGTGTGCTCAACTGAATGTGCCACTGTCTAGTCCACCATTAATGTTGGCTGAAGACTTAATGTGATTAGTGAAACTTAGAAAAAATAACCTAGAAATTACACTTATTCTCTGACAGAAATGCTATGCAATTTATTTTAACTTTGGGCAGCTTATTAAAGAGCATAGTGTAACTATAAAGAGCAAAGTGACCATAATGGATAGATTCTTAGAATGCAAGTTACCTGTTAGTCTTCCTTTCTCTCTGTCTGTCTGTCTATCAATATCTCTCTCTCTCTGACGGGAAGAGCCCGAGAGACACCGACAGCCCTGCTTCACCACCCGTGAAGCTCTTTCCCCTGCAGGTAGAGACCAAGGGCTTGTACCCAAGTCCTTGTCATGTGTGTTCTTAACCAGGTGTGCCACCACCTGACCCCCTTATTTAGTTTTCTTTGTAGAAGAGAATGAATTTTTAATTTATATAACATGAATGTTGGAGCAAGAATAACTGAGAGAAATACAACCATGTGATGAAAAAGTAAATACTAAGAGTGTAATTAATATTTAACTTTCTTACATTGTGTTAGTTCTGTCAAATAGTTTACATGGATTAATTTTTATTTTCTCATTTTCTGCAGGGGTGCTTTCCAGACGGGCCAAGGGCCTCTTGATGCCCAAGTAAAGCTCTTAGAATTCACTCTGGAGCAGAATTTTGAAGTCGTTTCAGTTAGCACTATTTCTGCAGTCATCGAGTCTGTCACCTTTCTAGTACACCACTACATCACTTGCTCTGACAAAGTGATGTCTCGCAGTGGATCAGATAGCTCTGTGGGTGCTCGAGCATGTTTTGGAGGACTCTTTGCCAACCTCATTCGTCCAGGAGATGCTAAGGCAGTTTGTGGTGAAATGACGAGAGACCAGCTCATGTTTGATCTGCTAAAGCTGATCAACATTTTAGTACAACTGCCTCTTTCAGGCAATAGGGAATATAGTGCGAGAGTGTCTGTGCCCTCCAATACGACGGACAGTGTTTCAGATGAAGAGAAAGTCTCCGGAGGCAAAGATGGCAATGGGAGTAGTGGCAGCATTCAAGGACCACCTGCATATGTTGCTGATTTAGTGTTAGCCAACCAACAGATTATGAGCCAAATTTTGTCTGCATTGGGCTTGTGTAACAGCAGTGCCATGGCAATGATAATTGGTAGGTATTGCACTACTAATTTCATACTTGATTTTGGTACTTGAGCAGCATATGATTTCATTTTTTTTTCACTTATTGTTTAAGTCTTTATTTCAGTTTATCAGTCAGGTAAAGAGGGAGATTGAACATGCTTTATGGAGGATCAAATTAAAGACCTGTGTGTGGGGTCCAATATTTAATTGACTGTATTACTTCAAGGGCTACAAAGCTACTTTATTGTAAACTTATGACTGATTTTTTTTTAATATGTGAAGATTTTTCATAAGGTTACTTTACTTGATAATGAAATAAAAAAAATTTTAAATGAAAAAAATTAAAGTTGGTGAATTCAATGTAACTGTAGTCAAAGAAAAATTCAGTTTCATAAGTTAGTTGCCATAATTTAGTAGACAGCTCTTTATATTTTATAGTGAAGAATTCCACATCAAGTTTTATTTTAGAGAACTAGTAAAATCAAAATAAAAATATTATTTAGGGGCTGGGAGGTGGCACACCCCATTGCGCAGACATATTACCATGCACAAGATCCCAGGGTCAAGCCCCCAGCTCCCACCTGGGGGTTTTCAGAAGCATTAAATCACTGCTGCAGCTGTCAGTTTCTCTCCTAAAAAATAAGTAAATATCCTAATAATTATTTAAAGCATAACAATTTCAGAAAAAATAATAAATACACACACACACACAAACTGGAAGCCACAGATAGATAAAGCAAAAGGAAAAGTAAGTTTCTGCATCCCATCTGTAAAATGTATTATTCCCTAGTTTTTCCTTCTCTTTGAAAGCTAATCATTGTGTTAATTTTTTTTAAATGTAATTTTCTAAACTGTTACAGTTCTTTTACATATTGAATACTTTTGTTTGTGGCAGACCACTGTGTTTTTTTTTTTTTTCAGTTGTTTTCAAGTATAGTTGCATAATGATATTTGTATAACTGCTAGTTGTGATAGTTTGTTGATCATTCTCACTAGGCCTTCACCACTCTTGGCTTTTCCTTATAGAAAGAGAGAGAGAGAGACAGAGACCATAGCCCCTATAGTTGGAACTTAAGCTAGGACACAAAAAAGGGAAAGCACATCATAAAACCTGAACTAGGCGTGGCCTATTGCCCCAAGGCCCTGGAGGACTCTGTGAAGGGATGCCTGGGTTGGCTTTGAGGTCTTATTACATGGTGGTGGGAAAGGACTAACATTGGGGGTGAGAGTGCTTTGTTGACAACATTCATAGGAAGATGAGTCATTGTCTGCTCACTTGTCTGTACTGTAAACCATTACCACCCATGAAATGACCTGCATTTGCTGCAGGAAAAGAACAAAGACCAGTGTGGTAGGGACTGACTGTAGCCCAGGTCGTTCAATTGGCAAAGCACATACACTGTTCTAGAGAGCTCTTTTGCCACTAGGCATCTTTTGATAAATATCTTTATTACTAGAAATATGTGTTTCTATGGCACGCCCACTCATCTGAAAGTGTTTCTGTGGTACCTTTCAAAGAAGCAATTAAAAACTAAAAATTTGGGGGGCGGAGTAACCAGAGTAACCAGCTGACCAAATCACAAAGCCTGAAATGGCAATAACGTAGTGAAAACAGGAATGACAATTTGACACACTTGCAGCCTCTGTGAGGGAGGTTCTGGCGAAGGAGCTGGCTGAGCCCTTTCCTCGAAACGGGCCTGTTACCTCTGTAAAGTGTGCTGCATAGCAATTTCCAGGTGCTATTCTTGCTCTTTATCTTTTGATATTAAAGTGGATTTCTTTTGGTTATGAAAATAGGTAATGATGTAGATCATAAAATTATTAAGACTGACTTAAGCCGGTTTAGTTATTGTGTATATATTATATCTGCATTCAGTGGCTTGGGAGAGAAGCCTCTTTTAAGCCTCTGTCTAAATTGCTGGTTTTTCAGAGTAAGCTTTTATTTTAGTAATCTGTCATCTTTTGATTAGGAGCCAGTGGATTACACCTCACCAAACATGAGAACTTTCATGGTGGGCTAGACGCCATATCCGTTGGGGATGGATTATTTACCATCCTGACAACCCTGAGTAAAAAGGCCTCTACGGTCCACATGATGCTGCAGCCCATCTTAACCTACATGGCCTGCGGCTACATGGGGCGTCAGGTAAGTTCAGCTCAACAGTCTGTAGTCATTGTAGTAGTTTGTGGCATGGGAGGAGAGAATTTCACTCAGGACAGGGAGTACTAATGCTGTATATTAGACAGTGGACAATATCAGCAGGTGAGAGTTCTAGGTTTACTAAGCTGGAGAGTAAAGTTTTCTTTTTTTTCTCCAGTAAAGTTTTTTTGTCTTTTATTTATTTTCCCTTTTGTTGCCCTTATTTTGTTGTTGTTGTTGTAGTAGTAGTTATTATTGTTATTGATGTCGTTGTTGGATAAGACAGAGAGAAATGGAGAGAGGAGAGAGGCAGTTTGCGCCACCTGTGCTTAACTGCTGCGCTACAACCTGACTCCCTCTTTAAAGTTTTATCTCTAAATAACTGCAGTCATCTTTGACAATACTGTTTCAAAGTGTAAGGATCCCGGTTCAAGTCCCCAGTTCCCCACCTGCAGGGGAGTCGCTTAACATGCGGTAAAGCAGGTCTGCAGGTATCTTATCTTTCTCTTTCCCTCTCTGTCTTCCTCTCCTCTCTCCATTTCTCTCTGTCCTATCCAACAATGACATCAATAACAATAATAACTCCAACAATAAAAAAAAACAAGGGCAACAAAAGGGAAAATAAATAAATATAAAAAAAGCTTTAAAAGAAAAATAGTGTATTATTGGACTGACTTTAATGGTACCTTCTCATGAATATACACTGTTTTCTTCAGATGGCAAATTTTATTTATTTATTTATTTATTTATTTATGCCAGGACACTACTCAACTCTGATTTATGGTGGTTTGAAGATTGAACTTGGGACTTTGGAACCTCAGCAGAGTGAAAATATTTTTCTTTCATTTTGGTGCTGGGGAGTCAACACAGTGACTTCCGGATACGTTGCATCACCGAGCCAAAACCCTGGCCCAATTTATTTGTGTGTTTGTGACAGGGAGAAAGAACCAGAGCAGCAGTCTAGCCATATGTGGTGCTGGTGGGGGTCAAGCTCAGGGCCTCAAAGTTCAACACTTCAGCAACTGTGTCACCTTACAAGCTGTGGGATAGGTCAGAGTGTTAGTGAAATTGCTCTCTAATTAAATTCAAGATGACAATCAGGAGTTGGAGCAGTAGCAGGAGCTCTGGATTTATAAAAGCAAGGTCCCAAGTACAATCCTCAGTATCACATGTACCATAATGATGTTCTGATCATCTGATTTAGATATTAAGTAAGTTAGATATGGCAGGAAGTTTTCTTTTTAATGATTTAAAGTAAGGCTACTATATTGTAACAATTAGGTAGAATAGAATATTGCAATCTATAAGATTTGTTCTATTTTTTCAATGGAAATAATTGCTCTAATAATAAATATATGTGTGTGTGTGTGTGTGTGTGTGTATATATAATTTTTTTTTCTGTTTTAGGGTTCTCTTGCTACTTGCCAGTTATCTGAACCATTGTTGTGGTTTATTTTGAGAGTATTGGATACTAGTGATGCCTTGAAAGCATTTCATGATATGGGTAAGATGAAATTCTGAATTCCACCATTTAAGTATCATCCTCTGCTCAGAATTCATTAGGTCCTCATTATTTCTTATTTGTGAAATTTATTTTTATTTCTCATCCTTCTGGAGATGTGTCTGATTTGTATTCTTTGTAAATTTAGGTGGTGTTCAGCTTATTTGCAACAATATGGTAACTAGTACACGGGCTATTGTAAATACTGCAAGAAGTATGGTGTCAACTATTATGAAGTTTCTGGATTCTGGTCCAAATAAAGCTGCTGACAGTACGTTGAAAACAAGAATACTAGCATCTGAACCTGATAATGCAGAGGGGATTCATAACTTTGCACCTCTGGGTAAGGAATAAGTCATTACATGAACTCATATTGATTAACTGACATGAAGCAAAAGTAGTTGCCAAACAAAATTGATGGTTTTATTGCTTTTGATTGTAAATTTTTGGGGGGTAAGGCAGGTGTTATGTTCACGTCTTCACCACTCTGGGATGACCTTTTCAGAGGTTTGGAGTGGGGGCTGTTACTTGTACCTGGGTCATGCACATGGCAAAGCAGTGCAGTCTCCAGAGCTGTCCTGTCAGCCCATAATTGAATTGAAAGGTAGTGTTACTGAAATACTAAGCACATTAGTATGACTTACTACATTTTTAAGATTTCTCTTGCTGTAAAATTTGAGTTTTGACAGAAGCACTATTTATGAACCAAGTGGAAATACCTTTATTTTGCTGCCAACATTAGTTCTTTGGCTCAGTGCTGCAGGAGAACTTATATAGGCTTTTCTTATGGAGACAGAGAGAAATAGAGGAGGCACCTGGCAGCACTGCTCCACTGCTTCTGAATTACACTCCTCTTTCCCTCCTCCCCCATGGGGACTGGAGACTTGAACACAGTTCCTTTTGAGAATGACTATGTGAGTACTCTGCCGGGTGAACTACAGATAACCTTGATGGGAGATTGTTCATAACAGTTTTCATCGTTAATGTGACTCAGTTTTAAAGGTTTTATCTCCTTTCATTTTATGTCATCCTTTTTAAGAAACTTCATTTTGACACTTTTTTTTTTTTTAAAGCATAGTGTATGTTACTTGTTTTTGTATTTATCTTTTACAACTAATTACTCATGGACATTTACAACTTAAGGGTTTGGTTGTGTTTTTTTTTTTAAGCATAGAGTAAAATTCTACTAAAGATTGTAATTTTTTAATTAAAGGCTATTTACAACCTTGTTTTTCACTTAAGTCTTTTGAAAATATGCTGGATTTGTTTTTAATGAACTGAGTTTCACTTGACATGTGAGTATAAAGAAATTAACCTACCCCTCCCCACCCTGAGGAAGTTAAAAGAGTCAGCAATTAATATAATGAACTTGCTATCTTACTAGTTGTCTGAATGCATTTATTGTGAGTAATTTTTCAAGTTTAATCATGATTTGAATATTTCTTATCCATTACTGGGATTCTTACTGGAGTTTTCACTTTATTGAAAATATTTTCCATAGGTACAATCACATCTAGCAGTCCTACTGCCCAACCTGCCGAGGTGCTCTTGCAAGCCACCCCTCCGCACAGAAGAGCTCGCTCTGCTGCCTGGTCCTACATCTTCCTGCCAGAGGAGGCTTGGTGTGACCTCACCATTCATCTCCCTGCAGCAGTGCTTCTTAAAGAGATACACATTCAGCCTCACCTTGCATCTCTTGCAAGTGAGTAGTACTATTTATGAAAAGAAGCATCTTAAAAATAAGCTATGACATTGAAATATTTCAGTATGGGGAAATATTATGAGATTTTCGCACTTAGATGACTTCCAAAACATTTGCTTTTGAATAGTTTTTAGTGTGGTTTTGAGCATTAAGGACGTTAACTGCCTATGAAATAGGCATAGCTCGTCCTTCAAATGTTTGAGATCTCCCAGCAAATATATCCAAGTTATATATACTGGGTTGTTGGAAAAGTCATAAATTGTTTTTTGTATAGAAAAATTCCTGACGACCCAATAATTTTCCCTCCAGATTTATTATGTTTTATTGAGTTCATTTACAAACATCTGGAGAATAAACTTTTTTTTTTTTTTTTCGCCTACCCTCTGTGTAGTAGAATAGGTAATGTAGACGTCTCTCTGGTGAGCCTCATGATACTAAAGTAACTACAGTTGTAAATAATTATATTCTGATATTTTAGATAAATTGATTTCAACATTTAAATATATCAATATGACTTTTCAGATGTGTTTTCTTTAAAATACTTTTTTTTCCTAGATGTTGCTTTAGTTGATATGTGCTTGCTTATTTTTATGAGAAATAAATAGAGACCAGAGCACTGTTCACCTCTAGTCTGCATGTTCTGAGGAATCAAACTGGTTCCTCCAGTCTGATTCCGGAACTACCTCCCTAACCCTGACACTTTTCAAAATACAGGCTTCCTTGTTATAAGAAGGTTTTCTTTGTTAGACAAGAGAAAATTTCTTTCTTTATTTTTTCCCCCATTTGTTGCCTTTATTATTTATCATTGTTGTTGCTGTTGTTGTTGTAGGACAGGACAGAGAGAAATGGAGAGAGAAGGGGAGACAGGGGAGAGAAAGACAGACACCTACATACATGCTTCACCGCCTCTGAAGCGACCCCCATGCCCATGGGGAGCTGGGGACTCAAACTGCGATCCTTACACAGGTCCTTGAGCTTCGTGCCATGTGCACTTAACCTGCTGTGCTACCACCCAACCCTGTGGCAAGAGAAAACTAATGTAACTGCAGTGACTCTTATTGTAAAGTAAAAGTAAACATAGTACTTTGTGGGTAATTTGAGATGAGTTGCTGTAAGAACTGGATTCAACCTGGGTCACATACATATTACACCATCAAAAGAATTATTTTCCCATTGCTGGTTGTTCCATTGCTCATACATTGGGCTTCCTTTAATTTTAGAAGAAAAAGATTTTTGAAAGATGATAGGAAGAAGTAGTGTACAGTTTTTAATGATTGCAATATGGCAGTATTTAAAAAAAGTTGGCAGAAAAGTATCTTTTAAAAAAAACTATACTCTTTTCCAAAAACTATTTTGCATTAAGCATTAGTCAAATTTAGTTTATTTTCTTTGCATAAATGTGAGTAGAAATAATGCCAGAGTAATTTCTAACAGGTGCACGCCCCGTCCCCCTCAGTGTGTGTGGATTGCATATGTTAGTTATTTCTTTTCTAGCTGAATGTTAGAATTTTTTAATATGTTTTTTAATTTGGATGTGTTTATATTGTAAAAATTCTAAAATGACTGTGCTAACGGTCAACTGTAAGTTAGTGTGTAAATGTATGTATTTAGAGTGAATATAATTAAAGCTTTACTGGAATTTCCACTAAACCAGGTTCACTTATTTTTTAGTAACTTTTCAATTATTTCTCCTACAGCTTGCCCATCCTCAGTGTCTGTTGAAGTAAGTGCTGATGGGGTAAATATGCTACCTTTGTCCACTCCTGTTGTCACAAGTGGTCTGACCTACATAAAAATTCAGCTTGTAAAAGCTGAAGTAGCTTCTGCTGTCTGCCTTAGACTCCATCGCCCACGAGACGCCAGCACATTAGGCCTTTCACAAATTAAGTTGCTGGGCCTCACTGCTTTTGGTACCACTTCTTCAGCAACAGTTAATAATCCCTTTCTTCCATCTGAAGATCAGGTATCCAAAACCAGGTATGTTTTATTACTCCATCATTAAAATTGATATTTGCTTATATGCTTTTGTTTGTTTGTTTTGTTTTCAGGACTTAAAAAGTTCTTTTTTTATTAGGTATCTACATATTATTATAACTTGTTTAGGTATTTGAAAGATAAAAATTTTGTACAAACAGAATCCTGAAGATGTTTCACAGTATGCCATCTCTCTCTCTTTTTAACCAGAGAGCACTGCTCATCTCTGGCTTATGGTGGTGCCAGGGGTGGAACCTGTGACCTTAAGAGCTTCAGGCATGAGAGTCTCTTTGCATAATCATTATGCTGTCTACCTCTGCCCCCATGAGTCACAGTATGCATACACTTGAGTGTGACTTTTAGTCTTTGGGTCATAGTCTGTGAAAGAATTTCCAAATGTTTTTCATCATGTGGACTGAGCCTCACAAATTGCTGATACACACCAAGATACTTTTCTGGATATAGCAATTTCCTAAATGCATGTCAGCAGAATGGTTAGATTTGAACCATAGAAATTGCCCAGAGGCATCATTCAGTTTACTTCCTTCAGGTAAATTTGGATTTATTACAGTTTTATAGATTGCTTTTATTTTTATTTTATTTTAAAATGTTTTATTTATTATTAATGAAAAGATAAGAGAGAAAGAACAAGACATCACTCTGGTACATGTGCTACTGGGGATTGAACTCAGGGCTTTCAAGCTTGAGAGTCCAGTGCTTTATCTGCTGTGCCACCTCCCAGACCACAAATGGTTTTGATTTTATCTGCTAAGCTTCTGTGCCTGCTTGATTCCACTGCTTCCTATGGACTTCTCTTTCATCTTTCTGTTTATTTATTTTTCTTTCTTTATTTTTGTCTAGGGTTATCTCTGGGTCTCGGTGCCTACACGATAAACCCACTGCTCCTGGAGGCCATTTTCCTCATTTTGTTGCTCTTGTTGTTATTGTAGTTGGTATTGTCATTGTTGCCATTGTTGTTGTTTCTGGATAGCACAGACAGAATTCGAGAGGAAGGGAAGACATAGGGGGAAGAGAAAGAAAGACGGATACCTGCAGACCTACCTAATTCACTGCCCGTGAAACAACCTCCCTGCAGGTGGGGAGCAGGGGACTCAAACTCTGGTCCTTGTTATTCACACCATGTGTGCTTAACCTGCTCTGCTAGTACCTTGCCCCGTTTTAAGTATTTTGTAATTGCCATTATCATGTACTAGACCAGACCTTAGAAGTATACCACATCCAGAACAGAGAAGCTGGAGAGGGGCTGGGTGGTTGCACCTGGTTGAGCGCATTTGTTATAGTGTGCAAGGACCCGGGTTTGAGCCCCCGGTCCCCAATTGCAGAGGGAAGCTTCACAAGTGGTGAAGCAGTGCTGCAGGTGTCTCTGTCTGCCTCTCTCTCTCCCTCACTATTTCCCCTTTCCCTCTTGATTTCTGGATCTATCCAATAAGTAAATAAAGATAATAAAAAATAAAAAGGGCACCGGGCAGTGGTGCAGCGGGTAAAGTGCACTAGATGCAAACTGCAAGGACCGGCATAAGGATCCTGGTTCGAGCCCCCTCAGCTCCTCATCTGCACAGTGGTCAGTTCATAGGCGGTGAAGCCCGTCTGCAGGTGTCTATCTTTCTCTTCCCCTCCTCTCTCCATTTCTCTCTGCCCTACCCAACAACAATAATGATAACAGCAACAGTAAACAACAAGGGCAACAAAAGGGGAAAAAATAGCCTCCAGGAGCAGTGGATTCGTAGTGCAGGTACCGAGCCCCAGCAATAACCCTGGAGACAAGGAAGGAAGGAAGGTAAAACCTGGAGAGTAAGCTAGTTTTAAGGGGAGAGAGAGAGAGATAGAAGTGACACTGTGGCCCCTGTCCACTGATTAAAGAAAGATGAAGAACTCTCATTCTGGGGGCTTAAATAAAGTCCAGGGACGTGGTCTGGAGGTGGCATAGTGATAAAGCTTTGGACTCTCAAGCATGAGGTCCTGAGTTCGATCCCTGGCAGCATATGTGCTAGAGTGATGCCTGGTTCTTTCTCTCTCCTCCTGTCTTATAAATAAACAAAATTTAAAAAAATAAGTGAATAACAGCAAGGGCAACAAAAGGGAATAAATAAATAATAAATAGTAAATAAATAAAGTCCAGGGAACATGGTAAATTGTGCATTCTATCAGTTGTGTTATATTAACCCCAAGGATTTTTTAAATTATATTTCCCTTTTTTTTTTTTTTCTTTCTTTTAATTGCCACTAGAGTTGTTTCTGGTGCCCAGTGCCTGCATGATGAATCCACCACTTCTGGTAGCCATTTACTTTACTCACACTCTCTTTTTTCCCCCTTTTACTTTGATCAACAGACAGAAAGTGAAAGGTGTGTGTGTTGAGAGAGATAAAGAGAGATTGAGGTTGCGATATGCATGACTCCCTCACTTACCACCCCCCAGATGCAGGGGTTTGAACCCTGGTCCTTGTGCATAACATGTATGCTCAATGAGATGTTCCTACAGCTTCCATCGTTTTTTTAAATATACATTTTTGTGTCATTTTAATTTCTGAGATTTTATAGTTTTTATAAATCTAAGACCCTTACAAATTGCTTTTACACACATACACATACGTAGGTTTGTCAGAAGACTTTTACTGTTTGTTTTAGTTTTTCTTCATAATGCAACATTCTGAGACTTGTAAAATAGAACTCAACTCTATTTATGACAAAGCACGATGCTCTTGTGGCTTCAGTGTACTCCTGCAATGTTGTAGCTCCTTGAACTTTCCTTTTGTGTTGTATGTTTCAGTATCGGATGGCTACGACTGCTCCATCACTGCCTGACCCACATCAGTGATCTGGAAGGGATGATGGCCAGTGCAGCTGCCCCTACTGCTAATCTGCTTCAGACCTGCGCAGCCTTACTGATGTCTCCATACTGTGGCATGCACTCACCCAACATTGAGGTTGTGCTTGTAAAGATAGGACTGCAGTCCACGAGAATTGGTCTAAAGCTGATAGACATTCTTCTGCGAAACTGTGCAGCATCGGGCAGTGACCCTGCAGGTGACACACAACTTTAATATTTTACCTTCTACACTTCAGAGAACTATACTATGGTATTTACACTTAATTTTACTCATTTTATTAATTTTGTTTATTTCTGCTGTGGCTTCATTCTTTTGGAAATTTGGTTTTCGTCATGTTCACTGGAATTTACAAGTCAAGTTTAATGCATAACTTAAAATTGAGCAAATCTTGCCACTCTGCTTATTTAGCAAATCTTTTCATTTTTTTATTGCAAGATTTGAATAGCCCTTTACTTTTTGGGAGACTGAATGGACTGTCTTCTGACTCTACAATAGATATTCTTTACCAGCTTGGAACAACACAGGACCCTGGAACGAAAGACAGGTATGTAATGATCTAATTTTTCACTTAAAGATACTTACAAGACAGGTAGTTCGTGAATAAGACTTTTGTACTGTATTTTTGTCCACATTTTTGGTGGGCATTTCAAGCATAAATTAACATGTTTTTTACACACACATCTTAAAGCAGATTTGAATAAGTTAACTTATATCATTTTTGGCGAATGAAAAAGAGAACCAGATCGCGTCACATGGCTTGTGTGTTACTGAAAATTATAATCAAAACCCCATGTTTCAGAATTCATCATTTATCCAATTTACTTGGCCCTGGACTATGCGATTAATTTTCAAAAACAAAATAAGTGGAAACCATGTCACTTTTCTGCATTTGTTTTTAGTCTCTGTTACCATCTCAGTGCTATGTTTCAAGTTGCAGTGATGAGAAATACATGTTTGAAAGAGTGACTTATTTTTATGAGAGGAGAGAGAGATTGGCCAGGGGAACTGTCTAGTGTTTGTGGTGCCAGGAATTGAATCTGATGCCTTTGTTAGTCTTATTTTCTACGTGCTGATCTACCTCTTGAGCTGAATGAAATACATTCTTATGTTAGCCATGTAATGGGATATATATTTTTTTCCCTTTTTGTTGACTTTGTTTATTGTTGTTATCATTGTTGTTGGATAGGACAGAGAGAAACTGAGAGAGGAGGGGCAGACAGAGATGGGGAGAACAAGACAGACACCTGCAGAACTGCTTCACTGCCTGTGAAGTGAACGCCCTACAGGTGGGGAGCCGGAGGCTCGAACCAGGATCCTGATGTGTAATAGGATCTTCATAAGATGTCAGTGTCTTAGTCACACTGTATTAAATATTGTTAAATTCATATGAACATGTGGTCCAGGAGGTGTCACAGTGGATAAAGCATTGCATTCTCAACCATGAGGTCCTGAGTTCTATCCCCAGCAGCACGTGTGCCAGAGTGGTGTCTGGTTCTTCGTCTTTCTGCCTATCTTTCTCATGAATAAATAAACAAATTAAAAAAAAATTATATGAACATAAATACAAAGAGTCTAAATTATGTATTGGGCTATTTTAGTAATGAAAATACTTGTTTAGATTATTTCTGTGGTAGTATATATATAATATTCACTGCATTCAGTAGACTCTTTGTCCTCTTATTCCTACCTCCTACAAAAAAAATCTAACAATACCATACCATGTAGTGGCTGAACAAGTCACAAAAATGTTTAGTGGCCCTTCAGTATAGGAAATTTATATTACTTTTACTAATATAGTTCTTCTCTGACATCTTCAAATTGATCAGGACACTTAGCTGTTTTTGAAATGTATTTATTAAAACATTTTTATTTAAAATGAAATTATTGCTACATTATTAATTTATACTTACATTACTGACAATTTAATCACTTATTTTTGTTTAAATTAACATTACCTTTTTCTGGGAGTCGGGTGGTAACAGCGCAGCGGTGTAAGCAAAGCACCAGGACTGGTGTGAGGATCCCGGTTCGAGACCCCGACTCCCCACCTGCAAGGGATTAGCATCACAGTGAAGCAGGTCTGCAGGTGTCTTTCTTTCCCTCTCTGTCTTCCCCTTCTCTCTCCATTTCTTTCTGTCCTATCCAACAATGACATCAATAATAACAGTAATAACTACAACCAACAATAAAAAAAACAAAACAAGGGCAACAAAAGGCAAAATAAATATTAAAAAATTTTAAAAAACATTTTTTTTCTTTGACCATTTATTTTGCCACTATCGTTTTATCTCTGGAGCTTGGTGCCTGTACTGTGAATCTAACACCTAGCGCCATTTTTTTTCCATTTATTTTTCTTGTTTTCTTTCTATTTCATTTGATTGGATAAAGAGAAATAGAAGGGGTAGAGGGAGGTAGAGTGGGAGAAACAAAGAGAATACCCATAAACCACTTTACAGCTTGTGAAGTATCTGCCCTGCAGGCGGGGATTGGGCTTGAACCCGGGTCCTTGTACATGGTAATATGTGTACTCAGCTGGGTTCACCACCTTGTGCCACCTGACAAAACAATTTAATGTTAGATATTCTTTTTTTAATAGCTCCTATATGTCTGTCACTTGGAGAGACCATGTCAATTATCCATCAGGGAAGATGGCACAATAATTATACAAAACGACAAGTGAAGTTATTGGAGTATGACTTACTGCTGTCAGGGTTGGGAGACAGCAGAGTTACTCCCTAAAGAACTTTTTTTTGCCTCCACAGTTACTGCAGGTCTGCAGGAGTCTATCTCTCCCTGCCCCCGTCTTCCCTTCCTCTCTCCATTTCTCTCTGTCCTATGTAATGATGACATAAGTAACATCAACAATGATTAACTACAACAACAATAAAAACAAGGGAAAATAAATACAAAAAAAAAATCAAAGGGAAAAAAGACCCCTGGGAGTGGTGGATTTATAGTGCCACCACTGAGCCCTTGGTGGCAAAATAAGATAAAATGATTTTTTAATTATCAATTAATTTTTAAAATTATTAGTTCTAAACCCTTTATTGAGATCAGATTTGTTATAAGATAATCCCAACTTTTAGTGTTAATAGTCGGGTTTATTAAGAATGTATACAAATTAATCATAGTTCATTGGCTGGTTTAGAAATGTGTTATCTCACACAAGTAGAACCTGAACTGGAGTTTGGTGTATTGCACCAAAGCAAAAGACACTGGGGTGGTTGGGGGTGGGAGAATACAGGTTGAAGGAAGGATGATAGAGGACCTAGTGGGGGTTGTATTGTTATATGGAAAACTGAGAAATGTTATGCATGTACAAACTATTGTATTTACTGTAGAATGTTAATTCCCCGATAAAAAAAAAAAAAGAAATATGTTATCTCAAACATGTTCATTGCTAATGTTGTTGGAAAATCAAAACTATATTTCCTAGTTGCTTATATAATCTTCAGTACTCCTTTTCAAAGAATAAAATGGGTAGTTACAATAAGTATATTATCCTCATCCATTACTTACATGCAGTGTTTACCGAATATTGGTGGTATAACTGGCTATTTGAATTCATTCTCTTCTTTCAAGAATTCAGGCCTTGTTAAAGTGGGTCAGTGATTCTGCAAGAGTGGCTGCTATGAAGAGAAGCGGCAGGATGAATTACATGTGCCCTTCCTCTTCAACCATAGAGTATGGTCTGCTGATGCCCTCTCCGTCTCACTTACACTGTGTAGCAGCAATTCTGTGGCATAGTTATGAACTACTTGTCGAGTATGATTTACCAGCACTGCTGGACCGAGAACTCTTTGAGTAAGTGTGATTTTTATCTATCTATCTATATATCCTCCTGTCCTTCTCCCTATTCCCTCACCCACTACCCAGTACTAGATTAAAATAATGTTTGGGTGTGGTCCGGGAGGTGGTAGGGTAGATAAGGCAGTGAGTGTACTCTCAGCCATGAGGTCCTGAGTTCAATTCCTGGCAGCAAATGGATTTTACTGGCAGCTATACTTTTTCTGTACCAGATCTTTTGGCCCTTATGGTCCAGCTGTGTTAGAAATATGCATTGGTGAGTTTTGAAAGACTTTCCATTTTATGCATAACAGTCTAAATGAGTTGTGTTTACTGCTTTCTAGACAGTTGTTTTGATTGTTCTTTGTTGATAAGCAATAATAACCTACACCACAATGTTTTCATATTGACCAGGGCTTTGCTGACTCTACTACCTGATAACTGCTAAGTCTCTGTCAGGATATGTTATTTCTCTATCCTTTTTATTGATTTAATAATGAGATTGACAAGATCATAGGATAAGAAGGGTAGAATTCCCACCACCAGAGTTCCATATAGTATCCCACCCCTTCTACTGGAGGCTTTCCTATTCTTTATCCCTCTGGGAGTATGGACCCAGCATCATTATGGGTAGCAGAAGGTGGAAGGTCTGGGTTCTATAATTGCTTCTCCACTGGACATGGGCATTGGCAGGAAAATCCATCCCCTTAGCCTGTTTCTATCTTTCTCCAGTGGGGCAGGGCTCTGGAGACGTATGGTTCCAGGACACAGTGTTGAGGTCATCTGACCAGTGAAGTCAGGTTGACATCATGGTAACACCTACAATTTGGTGTCTAAAAAAGCATTAAGAGGGGCTGTGTGGTGGTGCACCTGGTTGAGCACACATATTACAATGCTCAAGGACCTGGGTTTCAGCCCCTGGTCCTCACCAGCAGGGGGAAAGCTTTGCAAACGGTGAAGCAGTGTTGCAGGTGTCTCTCTGTCTCTAACCCTCTCTATCACCCCCTTCCCTCTTGATTTCTGGCTGTCTATCCAGTAAATAAAGATGATTTAAAAATCCTTTTTAAAAAGCATTAAGATATAAAGCAGAGTAAACTGTTTAATAATCAGGAATCTAAAGGAAAAACTATAGCAAATGAGATTTGGGGTCTCCATTTTGGAAAAAGCTAGTAGATCTATTTTAGGTATGTTCAAGGGGCCCATGACTTTGCTAATTTTTGCCCAAGCCTGACAGCTAACATGCAGGTGGGCTAACGTTATTTTTCTTGGGAGATTGTGTCAGTGCTGGAAATAGGACTAGAGGTCAGTGGCTCAAAGAGGTTGACCTTTTATACCCAATTCTGCCATTTTCCCGTTTGGAGCTACTATCTTACAGAATTAGTGCTTCTCTCTTGAAAGTTATCAGTAATTTTGAATTGCAGGGATAAACTTACAACCTCTGTCATGTTAAATTCAGTTGAATCATTTTAAAAATTACTTTGGTTTTTGAGAGAGAAGCACAATATTACTCTGACATAGGTGATTCTAGGAATAGAACTTGGGATCTCAAGCTTGAGGGTCCATTACTTCATCACAAACCACTAATCTAAATGTTTCTTTAGTTCATTTTCATTGGTTGATATGTAACTTTTGAAGTCAAACAGAATGGTAAAAACCTCTTAAAAATAAATTGCTGTGGTCCAGGAGGTGGCACAGTGGTAAAGCTTTGGACTCTCAAGCATGAGGTCCTGAGTGTGATACCCGGTGGCATATGTGCCAGAGTGATGTCTGGTTCTTTCTCCTCCTGCCTTTCTCATAAATAAATAAAATCTTTAAAAAAATAAAATAAAATAAATTGCTATATTTTGGGAGGCTCTTTTCACAAATCATCTCACTTCTAGCATACCCAACTACAGAAATAGTGTATATCACAAGAAACTGTCCTTAATCTTTTATTTTAACTTAATACTTAAGGTCAGTACTATATGTTAATATAGAGTAATCTCATCTCTAAAAGAAATTTTCAAAACAGAAAACGAAATCTCTCTAAAATATATGTACATATATTGTTAACATGCTGTCTTTTCTCTCCCTAGGTTACTTTATAATTGGTCTATGTCTCTTCCCTGTAATATGGTTTTGAAGAAAGCTGTGGACAGTCTACTTTGCTCCATGTGTCACATACACCCAAGCTACTTTTCTCTACTCATGGGCTGGATGGGAATTACTCCTCCTCCCATGCAGTGCCATCACAGACTGTCCATGACAGATGACAGCAAAAAGCAAGATCTTAGCTCATCTTTAACAGATGATTCTAAAAATGCACAAGCACCTCTAGCTCTGACTGAATCACATTTGGCTACCCTCGCTTCTTCTTCACAGTCTCCAGAAGCCATCAAGCAATTGCTGGACTCAGGTTTACCTTCTCTTCTTGTGAGGAGCTTGGCTAGTTTCTGCTTCAGCCACATCTCGTACTCAGAAAGCATAGCTCAGTCCATAGATATATCCCAGGACAAACTCAGGCGGCATCATATCTCACAGCAGTGTAGTAAGATGCCTATCACAGCAGACCTAGTCGCACCTATTCTGCGGTTTTTGACAGAAGTTGGAAACAGCCATGTTATGAAAGACTGGCTCGGTGGGTGTGAAGTCAATCCACTGTGGACAGCACTGCTGTTTTTGCTGTGTCACTCTGGCTCCACTGCTGGGGGACATATTTTAGGTGCACAGCAGAGTAGTGCAAGGACAGCTTCTCTCTCTTCGGCTGCCCCAGTGGGATTGACCACGCAGCAGAGGACAGCAATTGAGAATGCAACTGTCGCATTCTTTCTGCAGTGCATTTCATGCCACCCCAATAATCAAAAGCTGATGGCACAGGTAAGTGTGGAAAAACATGGGAATTTTGGGGGTCTTACTATTATAATACTACTAGTGAAATTAATAAGTAAGGGGCCTTAGTGGACCAGGAGAAAACATTGGATTCTCAAGCATGTGGTCCCACTTTTGATCCCCAGCATCTCATATACCAAAGTGATACTGTTGTTCTCTTTTCCCACTTTCTCTCATGAATAAATAAAGCTTATAGTATCAGGGGTGAGGTCTGTATAAAAGCCAAGAGATGGTTAGTTTTGAGGTTGGGTGCAATTAGCGGTCTGTATTTAAAATAGTCATCTTTCTAATCCCTTTGTCACAGATTATTTTTATTTATGACTATGGTTATGTTGGTGGCACTTCTAGCTTTAGGTTAGACATTCCCCCATTTTGGAAATCCCCCTACATGAAAAGCACAAACCATGTGTCAGGATAGATAGTGAAATGGTTATGCTCCTCCAGAGCCTCAGGTTCAATCCACCACACCACCATAACCTTGAGGTGATGAATGCTCTGGTAAAGAGGGGTAATAAAAAATGCCTGGAACAGTGAAGCCCTAGCATTGAGCAGTAAATAGAACCAGCCAAAAAGGCCACTGAGTGCCTTATCTACTCTGAGGAATTGTTACTGTTGGTTTGCTCATAACTAGAAGCAGACATTAGTGGTGGGGATAGGAGTCTCTTGATAAATCACGTTAGCAGCCAGGGGCTGAGCAGTAGCAAACCTGTTTGAAAACAAACATCACTATGCACAGAGAACAAGGTTCAATCCACATCTCCCCACCTGTAAATTGGAAGCTTTGCAAGTGTTGAAGCAGTGTTGAAATATTAAAAATTAAAAATATGGGAATCGGGCAGTAGTGCAGTGGATAAAGCACACGTGGTGCAAAGCGCAAGGACCAGCATTAAGATACCGGTTTAAGCCCCCGGCTCCCCATCTGCAAGGGAGTCACTTCACAGGTGGTGGTGAAGCAGGTCTGCAGGTCTCGGTCTGTCTCTCTCTCTCTCCCTCCCCCTCCCTCCCTCCCCCCCCTCCTTTCCCCCCTCTGTCTTCCCCTCCTCTCTATATTTCTGTTTGCCCTATCCAACAACAATAATAACTACAACAACAAAACAAGGGCAACAAAAGGGAATAAATAAATATTATTTAAAAATAAAATATAAGCATGAAAGTTTATTCTATCATACTATATTCCTGGGGCCAAAATCTTGAAATCTATAAATAATTTGAATTCCTTTGCCATTTTCTGCTCTTTTCTGTTTTGACTTTGTGTCTCCCTACAAATAGACTAATAGTAACTGCCTTATTGATACTGTATTAAGATGAAATATTATACTGTATGTAAAATAACACATTTGGGTGAGTAGGATAGCATGATAATTATGTAGACGATAATGACTGAGGTTCTGAGGTCACAGGTCCAGTCACCTATACCCCCATAAGCCAGAGCTGAGCAGTCCTCTCGTAGAAGAATAAATGAATAAAATAACACAACACACTCTGTATTTGCCTTGATAGACACCAATACACAGAAATCAGTTTGTCTGCCTTGTACTTGATAGTGCTCTTTTAGTTCAGATATTATTAATATCTGGATCATACATCGAATGGATGCTTGCTTTACCATGCTCTCAAACTATGTTCAAATCTTGGCCCGTGCTGCATTGAGTGGAGACTTCAGTGCTGTGAAGTCTCATTCTTGTTTTGCAGAACCACTGTGCTATCTCTGAAGTCCCTCATCCTTGTTTTAATCTGAGAAATTTGGCCTGGTTAGTGAAGCTCACAACAGTAATGACAGTAATATACATATATATATAGTGTGTGAGCACGCATTCATTTAGTATTCATTATTTGAAATCAACAGATATTTTTTTCTTTTTAAAAAGTATTTAATTTGTTTTCCCTTTTTGTTGCCCCCCTTTTTTTAATTGTTGTTGTTATTGATGTCTTCGTTGTTGGATAGGACAGAGAGAAATGGAGAGAGGAGAGGAAGACAGAGAAGGGAAGAGAAAGATAGACACCTGCAGACCTGCTTCACTGCCTATAAAGTGACGCCCCTGCAGGTGGGGAGCCGGGGGCTTGAACTGGGATCCTTACGCCGGTCCTTGTGTTTTGCGCCACGTCGCGTAACCCGCTGCGCTACTGCCCAACTCCCATATTTTTTCTTTTTGATAGGACAGAAAGAAATTGAAGGGGGAGGTGGAGACTAAGATGGGGAGAGACAGAGAGACACCTTGAGCCCAGGTCCTTGCACAAGGTAATTATGTTCATTCAATCAACTGTGCCTGATACTCCATAGTAGTAATGTATTTGCAGAAGTTTTTGTTTTACTTTTGACTGCTTATATTATATATTATAAGATGAAATCATATATCATTTAATTGATGGTTTGAAGTATTGAAACTTACTTGATGGACAAGGGTAGATAGCATAGTCGTTATGCAAAGAGACTCTCATGCCTGAGGCCTCCATGTCCCAGGTTCAATCCCCTGCACCACTGTAAGCCAGACATGAGCAGTGTTCTGGTAAAAAACAAGCAGAGAAGAATAGGCATACGTGCACACACAAACAAACACACACATTAAAAAAAAAAGCGACAAAAAATTACTTGATGACTCTTACTATCTTCTTTAAAGTACAAAGCTGCAAATATGCTTTAATTAATTAATTAATTAATTATTATTATTATTTTTTTTTTTTGCTTTACCAGGTTCTCTGTGAGCTCTTTCAGACATCTCCTCAAAGAGGGAACCTTCCAACATCAGGGAATATTTCAGGGTTTATAAGGAGGTTGTTTTTACAGTTGATGCTGGAGGATGAAAAAGTGACAATGTTTCTTCAGTCTCCCTGCCCAGTGAGTACATCAGTGAAACACCAGTGATTAGCAGTATGTTCAGATGTGTTGCCATTTTATATCAGAACATGCAGTTGTCTGTGTCATTCTAATTTCACAAAGTGAAACCTAACCTCTACTTAGTGATAAGAGTGGAGCATCTCTGTGAGTTCTTTCTTGTTGCCTAAAATAAGCAACCAAATTAAATCTTACTGTCAATAAAGTACTCTTATTTGGAGGAAATGTCTAGTTGTAAAATTGTCTAACAAATTTAATGACAAATACATGTTCCACCTTTAAAGTATATAAAATAAGCCCATTGTAAAAAGCCTTTACTTTATATGCATTTGTTGACTTACATTGTGCATTTGAAATTGTTTTGCAATTAGAATTTTTTCAAAAACCGCTTCTTTCTTGTTGCTGAAATTTCAGCTATATAAAGGTAGAATCAATGCTACTAGCCACGTCATTCAGCACCCAATGTATGGAGCAGGCCACAAGTTCCGTACACTCCACCTGCCTGTCTCAACAACTTTGTCAGAGGTCCTCGACCGAGTCTCAGGCAAGTCAGATTTAAGTATTAAGTTTTTTTTATATTATCTGAGCTGACTGTGAAATTTATTTATTTTATTGTATTCTCATTGATGTATTGTTAAATGTCTGAGATGAAGTGGGAGGATTGAAGTTATTGATCTCGTACTTTTAACTTGTTACAAAGAAGTACAGACTTTTTATTATAAGATAGAAATTTGCTTGTTAATAATTATTCTGAAAGGATGATATCTTTTTTCATATTTAGTTATTTTTTATGTTTATTTATTTGTTACTGGATAGAGCCAGAGAAACTGAAAGGGGAGAAGTAGAGAGGGACAGAGACAAAAACACCTGCAGCCCTGCTTCACCATTCATGAAGCTTCCCCCAAGAGGTGGAGACCAAGGTCTTGAACCTGAGTCCTTGCACACTGTAATGTGAGCACTTAACTAGGTGCACCACCGCCTGACCCCCTTTCAGATTTATTAATGAGAGAAAACAAGAAAACTAGAGCATGATTTTGGTACCTGCAATGCCAGGGATTGAGCTTAGGACCTCATGTTTGAGAAGCTAACACTTTATCCACTATACTGCCACCTGAGCCACAAGAGTATTTTCTTACTCTTTTTTGTTTCTTTCTTTTTAAAAAAATTTTTAAATTATTTTTTTAATTTTTTATTTTATTACATTAAGAATAAGAATTCTTTTTTTTATTTGTTATTGGATAGAGACAGAGAGAAATTGAGAGATAGGGGGGAGATAGAGAGGAAGAGAGAGAGACACCTGCAGACCTGCTTTATCACCTGTGAAGCTGGCTCCCCTGCAGGGGCGGAGCCAGGGGCATGAACCGGGATTTTCTCTTCTTTCTCTCTTCATTTTTTCTTTCTTTTTTAAGTCTTATTTTTATTTATTTAATAATGATTGGCAAGAGTTTAGGTTAAGGGGCTACAGTTCCACACAGTTCTCGCCACCAGGGTTTTATATCTCATCTTTTCCATTGGAAGCTTTCCTGTTCTTTTTTTTTTTTTTTAACACTTAAAAAAATTTTATTTATTTATTTATTCTCTTGTTGCCCTTGTTGCTTTATTGTTGTAGTTATTCTTATTGTTGTTATTGTTGTTGGATAGGACAGAGAGAAATGGAGGGGGGGGAGGCAGGGGGAGAAAAAGAATTCACCACTTGTGAAACGTTTCCCCTGCAGGTGGGGAGCCGGGGGCTGGGACCAGGATTCTTAGCTGGTCCTTGCACTTTGCACCACCTGTGCTTAACCCAATGCGCTACTGCCTGATTCTCAGCTTTCCTATTCTTTATCCCTCTGCGAGCATAGACCAGTCATTATGGGGTGCAGAAGGTGGAAGGTCTGGCTTCTGTAATTGCTTTCCCATTAAACATGGGCATTGGCAGGTTGATCTACACTCCCAGCCTGTCTCTCTCTTTCCCTAGTGGGGCAGGGCTCTCGGGAGGTGGGATTCCAGGACATATTGGTGGGGTTTTCTGCCCAGACAAGTCAGGTTGGTATCATGGTAGCACCTGGTGGCTTAAAAAGCATTAAGATATAAATCAAAACAGTTGTTTACTATTCAGGAACCTGAAGGTAAGAATATAGCAGATGACACGTCTTTCTTACCTTTAGGTTCCTGAATATTAAGAACAACATTGTTTTATTGTTGTTGTTGTTGTTGTTGTTGTTGATGTCATCATTGCTGGATAGGACAGAGAGAAATGGAGAGATGAGGGGAAGACAGACAGGAGGAGAGAAAGAGAGACACCTGCAGACCAGCTTCACAGCCTGTGAAGTGACCCCCCTACAGGTGGGGAGCCCGGGGTTCGAACGGGGATCCTTACTCCGGTCCTTGCACTTGGCACCACGTGCGCTTAACCCGCTGCGCTGCCACCTGGCCTCCAATTATATTGTGCTTTGTGGTTTTTTTTTCCTACTTACTATGACTTCAGATAAAAAATTTATTTTAGGCTTCTGGGCATTTGTGCGCCCACTTGAGCATACTGTGCACAGGGACTGACCCAAGGAACCAGGTTTGAGCCTTCACTCCCCACCTGCAGTAGGTCTGCCTGTGTCTCACTTTCCCTCTCGCTCTCTTATCTCCCCCTCCTCTCTCAATTTCTCTCTGTCCTATCAAATAAAATGAACAAATTAAAAGAAAAAAATCTTTTAACATATCTACTCAGTGAACAACACTCCCAAGTACCAAATCAGTTCATTGGCTTTCTTAACGGAATTTTGTTTCAGATACAACCTCATACATTTTCCTCATTATATTCCAATATAATGAAAGAAAAATTCAAAATCTATTAACTATTTGTTAAATGAGTACCTTTGGTATACCATTGGGTTCTTGGAGAAGTTACAATCCACTTTTGTGTAGAAAAATGTGGAAAATATGTCATGATATTTTTAAGCAAATTAAAACATTTCTTAAATTTTTTATTTTCTTTTTTTATTGTTGTTGTTGATGTCATCATTGTTAGCTAGATCTGACAGAGAATAGAGCAAGGAGGGGAAGACAGAGAGGGTGAGAGAAAGACAGACACCTACAGACCTGCTTCACCGCCTGTGAAGCGACTCCCCTGCCCTTGGGGAGCCAGGGGCTCTCACACCGTCCTTGTGCTTTTGCGACACTGCGCTATACCGCCCGACTCCCAACATTTCTTTGTTATTTAAAATGCCTAAGTAAGTAAACATAAATCTAGAAATCTCCATAATTGAAATTAATCCTTTATAATTTCTTTTGGAGACACAAAATCTAATATAATGCTTTAAGAAGAGGTTTAAGAAGAGGTTCCTATTCTGTATTGGCCATTTACAGTTTATATCTGTAACTTCACTAGTGCTTCCTCTCTTTGAAAAATAATAATGTTTCAGAGTAACAAAAGAGCTATCTTGGATAGTATGTTGCTTTGTCATATGTGCCCTCCAGATTTAAGCCCAGAACCACCTACATTGAAGAAAGCAGTCAGTGCTGCAGTTTCTTTTTTTCACTGTGCTTCTCATGTCTTTCTGAAAGTAGTGTATATGCCTATTTGTAATATTTCCTGATGATTCTGATTTAATTACTTTGACAGACAAACAATAGTAGTTCATTTCCCTGATATCAGCAGGGACTGAATATCACACGTTTCCTCCTTCCATTTCTTCTCAGTCCATTTACTTTACCTCTCTACTGGTAAAAATACAGTCGTGTACTACTTTTCTCTATACTATTAATTGCTTCCTTTCTTAGTAATTTTGAAATCAACATTTTTGATGTTACTTTTCTTACAGATACACCAAGTATCACTGCTAAACTAATTAGTGAACAAAAAGATGACAAAGAAAAGAAAAATCATGAAGAGAAAGAAAAAGTTAAAGCTGAAAATGGATTTCAGGACAATTACAGCGTTGTTGTTGCTTCAGGTATGTTTGTTTTTATAAACTGTTTTTAGTTTGGGTTTCTATGAAATAAAACAATTTCTGCAGCTGGGTGGTGGCGCACACTGTTGAGCACACAAATTACCCTGTGCTACCCACCTCAGGAGGGGTGAAGCAGGTCTGTAGGTGCCATCTAACTCACTCCTCTCAATTTCTATCTGTCCTACCAAATAAAAAGGGGGGTGGGGTGGGAGAGGAAAAAATGTCTACCAAGAATGTTGGATTCGTAGCAGTGGCATCGAGCTCCCACAGTAACCTTGGTGACAATTAAAATGTAAAGCAATTTCATCTAATAAAGTTTTAGTGCGTAAAGCTGGGTTGCTATGAATATTGTCTTGATATTAGATATAAAGTTGTTACTGCACAAATCCATTCCTCTTTGGCAGTGAATTTATTAAACTTTATTATGTACAAATCGTATTATACTTCACTAGATAATGCACATGTGTAAATAATTTAGGAATTCTACCTAAATTTGAAAATATAGAGGGAATCGGGCGGTAGCACAGCAGGTTAAGCACAAGGACCAGTGTAAGGATCTCAGTTCGAGCCCCTGGCTCACCACCTACCCGTGAGTCGCTTCACAGGCGGTGAAGCAGGTCTGCAGGTGTCTTTCTCTTTCCCGTTCTCTGTCTTCCCCTCCTCTCTCCATTTCTCTCTTTCCTATCCAACAAAGACAATATCAATAACAGCACTAATAACTACAACAATAAAACAAGGGCATAAATAAACAAGGAAAAGGGAGATTGTAGATGTTAATAGGAATGTGTAGTGCCTGTGAAAATATGCTTTTTTTTTTTTTTGTCTTTCTTGTGTTGACTCTATAGAATCTCAGTGATTCTTTTCTTTTTAGGACTGAAATCCCAGTCTAAACGTGCTGTATCAGCTACACCACCTCGCCCACCATCTAGGAGAGGAAGAACAGTACCTGATAAAATAGGAAGTGCTTCTTCAGGAGCAGATGCTGCCAGCAAAATTATTACTGTCCCCGTATTCCACCTATTCCACAAACTCTTGGCTGGTAATGTTTACCGTGATTCAATATTGAAGAATTTGGGGGTAGGGGAGACAATACAATGGTTATGCAAAAAGACTACCATGCCTAAGGTCCCAGAGGTGCAAGGTTCAATTCTCTGCACCACTATAAGACAGTACTTAGAAGTCTTCTGGTAAAATAAATAAATAAATAAATAAATAAATAGCAAAAATAAAATCCCACTCAGAGAACTTAATTATCCACAAGTCTGTAAATCAGTTGTGTAGTAGTTAGAATCTCATTTAATTAGGTCCTATTAATGAAATAAATGAGTTTGACTTTTTCCCTCCAAGAGAAATAGCAAAAAATGGATTTCTTTTACATTCCTTTGTTGACACTGTTATCTTTTTTGTATATTATACTTAAGTAGTGGCCTCAATTATGTTATCTAAATTGGCCATTGAATACTGTGGAAAATGTTCAATAAAATTGATGTTTTATTTTTATTTTTTTTTAAAAGACTTTTCTTTCCCTTTTTTTTTTAAAGATTTATTTACTCCTTTTTGTTGCCCTTGTTGTTTTCTGATTGTAGTTATTGATGTCGTTGTTGTTGAATAACACAGAGAGAAATGGAGAGAGGAGGGGAAAACAGAGACGTGGAGAAAAAGATAGACACCTGCAGACCTGCTTCACTGCCTGTGAAGCGGCTCACCTGCAAGTGGGGAGCCAGGGACTCAAAACGAGATCCGTATACCGGTCCTTGCTCTCTGTGCCATCTACGCTTAACCCGCTGCGCTACCACCCGACTCCACAAATTGATGTTTTACTGATTTCATATCAGATTATGTAGAAGCATAAGACTGTATTTTAAGAAGCATTCATAACTGATATTCCCTGATGTACCACAGAGCATTAAGCAATGATTTTTTTCTCCAGCTGAAGCATCTTCTTTGACCAACACACTTTCCATTAGTCACAGAGTACATTTGGTTCACTTTTCTGGACTGTTTCATTATAATCAGAATGCCGACTAACTTTGGATGTATTTTCCACCTTAATTTTACATATAAAACTTGATTCAAAGCAGATATCAGCGAGCCATAGCCAGTGCATTGGAGGCCTCTTTTTGTAGACGATTTGGTTGGATTATCGCTGTGCCCATGTTGTTACACACTGTCTGTGGCTGTTTCCACACCACTGTGGTAATGTTAGAGGAGTTGCCTCAGATATTACATGACCTCCACAACTGAAGACTTCTCAACTAGCAGTTATCGGAATGCTTGGTCCTTTGTTTATATCTGCCATGTTTCAGAAAATCTTGATGAAATTTACTTGTCAAACTAATTAGCACAATCTGAGAACTATAGTATTCACACACATATATAAGAAAATACATATTTTTCTTTTTTTTATAAATATATATTTTTATTTATTTACTAATGAGAAAGATAGGAGGAGAGAAAAAGAACCAGACATCACTCTGGCACATGTGCTGCCAGGGATTGAACTCAGGACCTTATGCTTGAAAGTCCAAAGCTTTATCACGGCGCCACCTCCCGGACCACAAAAATACATATTTTTCAAATTTCCATGTGCTGATTTTCACTCATTTTGAAATCAGTCTCAGAATCAAACTCCTATCTGTACTTCAGAGAAACAAGTAATGGAGTAAATACGGCCAAGCAAGTATCACCTTCTTGAATTCCAGGTATAACTTACTTGTCTCATTTTTAGGCCAGCCCCTGCCAGCTGATATAACTCTCGCACAACTTTTAACTCTGCTGTATGACCGAAAACTTCCTCAAGGTTATTGCTCAATAGATCTGACCGTTAAACTGGGATCAAGAGTCATCACAGACCCAAGCCTATCAAAAACAGATTCTTTTAAAAGATTGCATCCTGAAAAAGGTATGGGAATCATACTCTTTTTAAACTATAATCTGTAATGTGTGGAAGCTGGGATTTCAGTAGCTGGTGATGTAGCTGCTCGTTGTCTCTTACTATTTATCGCTATTTCTATGTGTTGTGAATTATCTATCATTTTTATAGTCATACTTCATGTCCTTAAGTTTTTCTTCAGGTAGAAGTTGGGTTTTTTTTTTAATGGTTTCATTTTTTACTTATGGATTCCATAAATACCTATTTTTTGTTTTGTTTTACATTTACTTTCTGTTGATTTTTTTTTTTAATATAGCATGATATGTTTGTTTTACCAACACTGTAAGCATTCTGTTATTGTCAGTTTTTCATTACTGCACATGCTAATTTAGGAAAGATTTTCATGTGGTGGTCCAGGTAGTGGCACACACTGTTTAAGAAAGAACCAGGTTTGAGCCCCTCCTTCCCACCTGCTGCAGGGACACCTCACAAGCAGTGAAGAAATGGTGTCTCTCAGGGGAGTCGGGCTGCAGCGCAGTGCGTTAAGCACACATGGTGCGAAACTCGAGGGCCAGCGTAAGGATCCCAGTTTGAGCCCCCGGCTCCCCAACTATAGCGGGGTCACTTCACAAGTGGTGAAGCAGGTCTGCAGGTGTCTGTCTTTCTCTCCCCCTCTCTGTCTTCCCCTCCTCTCTCCATTTCTCTCTCCCTATCTGGCAACAAGGACATCAATAACAATAATAATAATAACCATAACAGAGATAAAAAACAAGGGCAACAAAAAGGAAAATAAACAAATTAAAATATTTTTTTAAAAAGTGTTGTCTCTCTCTCTCCATCTCTGTCTCCCACTTCCCTCTCAGTTTCTCTCTGTGCTATCATAAAATAAGGTGGGGAAAATGGTCAATAGGAATGGTGAATTCATAGGTTTGAAGTGAAACCTGAGATTTTGCATTTCTCAAGTTGCTTGGTGATATCAGTGTCATTCATCTGTGGAATCCATAGACTTTCAGAGGACTGTAAGAAGCAGCAGCAGATCTTGCTTAAGGATTATTATGGCATCTGGCCTTACTATTACTTACCATTACATATGACTCTCTTAAGTTATCTCTCATCTTTTGCTAAGTTTGAGAGATGACAATATCTGCCTTATAGACAAAAATGTTATTAGGTTTTTATATACTATTCATTTATAATTTGTTGTTCTAGATCATGGAGACATACTCAGTAGCTGTCCAGAAGATGAAGTTCTTACCCCAAGTGATGAATGTATGGATGGGATATTGGATGAATCTTTACTTGAAACCTGTCCCATTCAATCACCATTACAGGTTTTTGCTGGAATGGGCGGACTGGCTCTGATTGCAGAGAGACTACCGATGCTCTATCCAGAAGTCATTCAGCAGGTAAGGTTTCTAATTGAATTTAGCACTACGAGAATGAAGCTCTTCATCCTTTTTTAACTTGAATTAACTGTTTGTAAGTAAGTACCTTTTCTCTTACATGCTCTGTATATTGTAATGCATATTGTAAAGGTTACATATTGTAAATGTATATTGTAAAGGTTTGTGAAAATTACCTTTTTTGTTTGTTTGTTTCAACTAAAGAATGAGCCATACTCAGCTATGCATTTTCCTTGAGTGTTTTACTTATTGAAGTATATAGCACTTTTGAGCTTTTTTTTCTGTAGATGTTATGGTAATTGTGGATATTATTGGAAATGGGAGAAGAAATATCTGATACTGCTCCCCAGCATTGTGTCTGTTTGTGTAATGTTTATGTATTTTCTTTTATATTTATTTCTTTTGCCACCCGGATAACCCCTGGGGCTTGGTGTCGGCACTATGAATTCACTGCTCCCTGGGGCCATTTTTTCTTTCTCTTTTTGCTTTTTCCTTCCCTAGTACACATTTTACTACAGAGAAAAATTGAGGGGAGGAGCGATAGGGAGAGAAACAGAGACACTTGCAGACCTCCTCTACTGGTTATGAAGTGCTTTCCTGTAGGTGGGGAGCAGGACATTGAACTCAGGTTCTTTGCACATGGTAATATTTGGGGTTAACCAAGTGCTCTACTGCCCAGCCCCTGCTTAACTCTGTTCACCACCGCCACCATTTGTCTTTTCAAATTGCCACTAGGGTAGGCTGGTGACATAGCTTACTTGGATAGTTCCTACTTTGCCATTCACACAACTCAGGTTCGACGAGTCCGTTCCCACTGCATTGAAGGAAGCTTTGATGCTGATGTCTCTTTGGCTTTCTGTCTTCTGTGTCTCTACTAAAACAAAAAAAAATTGCCACCAGGGCTGTTTCTTGCACAGTGAATCCACTACACCTGGTGGCCATTACCTTTAATCGTTTGTCTTAGATAGAGACAGATAAATTGAATAAGAAGTGTTAGAGGAGAAAAGAGAGGTACATGCAATACTGCTTCAACATTTGTGAATCTTCTCCCCTTCAGGTGGTGCCTGAGGCATTTACTCAGGTCCTTGTACATGATAACATATGCACTCTACTGGCCATGCTACTGTCCAGCCCCACTTAATTTTTCTTTCTGCTTTAAGTGCCATTTCCATGTTAGAAAGTGTGTAAAACACGTATTTACTTTGTCTTATTCTGTTCATGTTGCTGTTCTTTTTTCCTTTTTAATTTTTTCCCCTTTTTGTTGCCCTTGTTGTTTTTCATTGTTGTTGTAATTACTATTATTGTTAGCTTATTGTTGTCATCATTGTTAGATAGGACAGAGAGAAATGGAGAGAGGAGGGGAAGACAGGGAGGGAGGGAGAGACACCTGCAGACCTGCTTCACCGCCTGTGAAGCGATTCCCCTGCAGGTGTTGAGCTGGGTGCTCGAACCGGGATCTTTATGCTGGTCCTTGTGCTTTGCACCATGCTTAACCCGCTGCGCTACCCCTGGACTCCTCATGTTGTTGTTCTTGATGTGCAAGCTTAATTTCTTGTTTTGTTAGTGAAGAAAGCTGTGAATGTAGAACTGAATAGGGATGCTTTTATGGTTTATTTTAGGGGGAGATAAATATAGCAGAGCACTTCTCAGTTCTAGCTTAAGGTGGTGCTTGGGATTGAATTGGGTAACTCAGAAATCTCAAGTATGAAAGTCTTTTGGCGGACCCAGGCAGTGGCTCACCTGGTTTAGTGCACATATAACCAATTGCAAAGACCCACGTTTCAGCCCCCACTATCCACCTGCAGGGGGTCGCTTTTCGAGTGGTGAAGCAGGTCTGTAGGTGTCTATATTCCTCTCCCTCTCTCTGTCTACCCATCTTCTCTCAGTTTCTGTCCTTTCCAACATCAACAACAGCAACAAAATGGCCTCCAGGAGCAGTGGATTTGTAGTGCAAGCACTCAACCCCAGTGATATTCCTGGAGGCAAAAAAAAAAAAATAGAAAGGCTTTTTTTTCTTTTTTGCATAACCATTATGCTATCACTCCCACCAGTTGAGTTGTACTTAGTGTCTGTATTCCTGTATTTGTTTCCTCAGGCTATTACAACTAACTGCCAGAACTTGTTTTGCATAAAACAATAGAAAATCATTTTTAGAGTTCAAACCTCATTAAATCTGACATCAATATGTTAGTAAAAGCATGTTTCCCCTGAAGGCCCTAGGGAGGGATGCTTCATTGCCTTATTGTGGTTTCTGGCATTGCTGGAACTTCATGGGCATTTGCTGGCTAAAGCTTTATCAATTCCACTTCTGCCTGCATTAATCGAGGGCCATCAACTTTGTGTACTTTGCATTTATGTCTACCTCATCTCATTAGGACACCAATCTTGGTTGACCTCATCACTAGTTAGTTTTACTGGCAACAACTTTACTTCCAAACTACATACTGGGATTAGGACCTAAGCATGTGATTGGGGTAGATATAATCCAACCACGGTGTTTATTTATCTGCTGTACAGTAGGCTTCAGATATTTTAATTTTGAGGTAATACCCCCTGAAATGATGTGACTGACAAATCTACTTTTACTTATTTTTGGACATGGTGACATAGTCAAAAGTTGGTAGAAGAAAAGATCCCAGTGTTCTTGAGATTGTCATTCAATAAAAATATTTTTATAATTTGAATGTTAATATAGTTTCTTAATATTATGGTTATAAAGAAGTGGATTACTGCCCTAGTAAATACATACAAATCTGGGGGCAGGGGTAGATAGCATAATGGTTATGCAAACAGACTGTCATGCCTGAGGCTTCGAAGTCCCAGGTTCAATCTCCTGCACCACTATAAACCAGAGCTGATCAGTGCTCTGGTAAAATAAAATAAAATAAAATAAAGATAATAACATACAAATCTGGAAATTGGGTCTGGGTGGTGGCACACCCAGTATATTACATATGTTATTATATTCAGGGAAGAAAACTTCATGAATAGTAGGTTAGTGCAATAGGCATTTCTCTTTCTCTGTTTCTTTCTTTCTTCCTTTTTTTTTTAATTTATTGGATAGATACATAAATAGAGAGTGAAAGAGGTGAGCGAGCAAGAGAGAGACACTTGCAACACTTCTTCGCCACTCACAAAACTTTCTACAAGTGAGTACAGGGGGCTTGAACCCAGGTCCTTCTGCATTGTAACACATGCACTCAACCAAGTGTGCCACCACCTGGCCTGTCTCCCTATTTATTTCTGTCTCTATCAAAAAAGAGAAAAAGGAAGGAGAGAGAGACGGACAGAAAGCCACTACTAGTGTTGGGTTTGTCTTGTAGATATGAAACCCATATAACTCTGGTGTAAAAAAAAATTTTTTTTCTTTTGGAAGTTATATTTTAATTGAAGAGTTTTAGTTGGCAGATTTAGGAAGATTTTTAAAGACTATAATAAATAGAAAAGCCTACCTTGCCCTAGACAGAAATGGGGAGGCCCATTAGAATGTTTGGTCACAGTAGAGAAAACTTTATTCACTCTAAGAATATCTAGATTGTCATAAGCAGCCTTTTGATAGAAATACAGATTTCAAAAGTGCTGATGGGGGATGGCTTAGAAGGACTGAAGAGATGTTTAGTAGGAACTGAAAAAAGGGAATCCTTTGTGTTTTGGCTGAAATGATAAACCATCTGTGTATGAGAGGGATAGGAGAAGAGAGAAAGAACCAGACTTCACTCTGGTATATTTGCTGCCAGAGATTGAATTCAGGACCTCATGCTAGAGAGTCCAACACTTTATCCACTACACCACCTCCTGGACCAGCTGAACTTGAATTCTTAGTTGAAATTTCCATGTCAAGTAAGAATTTTTTTAAAAAAGCAAACTGTGAGATATTATGAGATTAATTGAGCTGTGCGATACCAGCCAATCAGTACTTGACAGGAGATTCTTAGCCTGTCCAGATTTTGACTCCAAAAGCTGAAAGTAGATACTGTCAGAGAGGCACACTCTCGAACAAAAGTCATGGGGGTGACTATTCATCTTTAACTTACTCCTCAAAAACGAGTTAATGATATAATATGAAGTGTTCTTTAACAAAAGGAGGCATATCACTCAAGAAGCAGCCATGCAGACAGACTCTGAGAGTAAAGGCTCCGTGTGATGGTGATAGGGAAGGTCAGATGAACAGTCACGTGTGCATGAGCAGAGGTGAATGAAGCAACCCCAAATCCAGGCATTATAAGCAGCTTTTTTTTTTTTTTAAAGTAGTAATTCCCTTAAGAACCCCCAAGAAGAATACTTTGTGCTTTTAAGATCCAAATCTTCCATCTGAGCCCCAGAAGATTTGTTTTGGATTTCTAAGCTCTAGATAGTTAAGATAATGAATTTGTGCATGTTTTTAAAGCCACTAGTTTTGTACAGATATGTTGAAGTAACAATAGGAAAGAAATACAGATTTTGGTCTTTGCTCTCTTTTGATGACTTTATCAGGGTAATTGAGTATGCCTTACAAATATGTTAATTTCTAACATCTCAAATGATGAGAACTATTACACGATTTACCAGTAAATTCAATATCTCATATTCAAAATTAGTGAACTGGAATACATGGCAACATAAGTCATCCAAACTAATACGTAGACAATGTAGAAAATGAAAAGAACTTAAGAGCTATATGAATATGTAGCTCGAAAAGAAATACCAGAATATGAATTTATTCATGCAGAAGGAGCATTTTAAATCAGGTTCAGGAGCAGTACTGAAAGGGAGAAGTTTTCTAAAAGTCACATAGAGCCTAATCTAAAATGCAGGAATCTCTGTATATTCCACTATAGATGTTCATACTATAAGAATATCATAGTAAACTATTTAAAGACAAAGATAAGATCTGAAAAACAGCCTAGAACAAGTGACCCTTTACTTTCAAAACAGCAACAATAACAGTGACAACTAACCTTTCAACAGAAACCTTGGGAGCCAGGGAATTACATCTTTAAAGTGCCTGAAGGAACAAAAGCCAGCCATGCTATAATTTTATACCCAGTGAAGAAAATTTTGTACAATCCCTTACCACCACCACCACCCCTTCCACAAAAGGTAAATTAGTAATGACAGAATACTAGATATAGGAATAACTCTCTTAAACATAAATTTTAAAGTCTGGACAAAATATTTTAAACAGACAATTATTTATGGTCTGTGAGGAAAGGACAGAAGCAGGAAGGTATCAGCAAGCTTTTAAGCACAGAGGAGTGGAACCACGTGGTGTGCTATTATTGTCTAGACAACCTTAATCCTGCGCGTATACTCCTTAGTTGGTGTGGGCTGGGGCACATAGAATTCTAAGTAAAAGGTATAGTCTAACTGGCCAGAGATATTTGCTTCTTTACACACTGTGAAAATTGATTGGGAGAAAACATCAGACAAGAAGGCACTGAAGATGGTAACTCTGAATTCTGCACATGGCTTCCTGTGCAACTTAGTTCTGTGTTAGACATTCATAGGAATCTGGAGATTAAGCAAGAGCTGGAGGACTGAAAGCTGTTCAGGGATTTCAGATTCTCTCCCTCCTAGGAGAAACAAAATTTGCAGTTCTTGTCTTACCCAGTTAAAGGTAAAAATCCTGTCTTTTCCATTGAATTGTAAATGAGTGACATTGCAAGGTACTAATTTAAGAAACAAGGCTAAAACCAAAATAGACTCCACTAATCACAAAAATCCTTCATAAATTTAAGGTGACATACTATCTCTTAGAACTACACTGAACATCCTCACAGGAAGATAATAGAACTAGGATTTAGTAGAACGCCTCATTAGTATGTAAAATATATAATTTAAAAATTATGAGATATAGAAGCAAGAAAATGATTTATAGTATAAATCATTTCATAGATATTATTCACTTCTTAAAAACTGTATGACTGATGTTCATTACAACAAAAAGAAAATATTAAATTGCTCTATTAAGGATTGAGGCAACTGGTGGTTAGAAATCCTAACCACCAGATAGTGGGCATACCTGGTTAAGCGCACACATTACAATACATAAGGACCTGGGCTCAAGTCCCTGGTCCCCACCTGCAGGAGGAAAGCTTCACAAGTGGTGAAGCAGGGCTGCAGGTGTCTGTGTCTCTTTCCACCTCTTTCCATACCTCCTTTTTTAATTCCCCCCATATATATATATATATATATATATATATATATATAACAATAAATTTAAGAAAGGTTTTTGATACTAATAAAAGAAGAAAAATTTCTATACAGTGTCTTTTAAAAAAATAATCCTATTTAGAAACATAAACTGCATTTAGCTTTCTCTTTAGTCTCCTTTTAATCTGCAGCAATTCTACTTTTGTCTTTTATGAACTTTGCCTTTTTGAGGTGACGGGCTAGGAATTTTTACTATATATGTAGTTGAATATATGTGTGTGTTTGTGTGTGTGTGTGTGTGTATGTCTACATCCTAGATTTGTGCACTTACATGGCCTGGAATCAGAGTCTTTCTAGCATAATATGCATAGAGTTTTCTCTATCTTTCTTCAAGCGTTCTGTTTTTCATAAAAAGTAATCAGATCTCCTTGAAAAGCTCTAGGATGTTGGGGCAGGAAATATACAAGGTTAACCTAAGACCAGAAGCCTGCTTGACCATGTCTGTTCTACTTGGACATCAGTAAAATATTAAAACAGTAAAACCTGTAGCATAAAAAGCAATCCATCCTGATATAAATTAGCTAAAAAGTAAGTAAAGGGATGATTTTACTTATAGTTAAGTGCCAATTAATACAGAAGGAAATTTAGAGTTAGAATCATTATCTGGTAAACATCCTAGATTTTTTGTTTCAAACAAGAATTATAGAGATTTCTAGTAGATTTGTGAGCAAGAAGATATTTATGTGGTCCCAGAACCTTCCTACAGACAGTTAATTACTAAGTACGAAGTAGTAATACTTGGAAAGTAGAAATACTTGGAAAGTATCATATTCACAGTATTGTGAATGTTCAGAAGCTTCTTTCTTAAAAACACAAACCTTTGTTGTTCTTATTCTGAAGTAATCTTCTGAACCTTATTTTGAAACATCCAAATAGCCACAATTTTCCTTCTTTAGGTGAGTGCTCCAGTTGTAACATCTACCACTCAGGAAAAACCCAAGGATAGTGATCAGTTTGAATGGGTAACCATTGAACAGTCTGGAGAGTTAGTTTATGAAGCTCCAGAAACCATTGCTGCTGAACCTCCACCAATCAAGTCGGCAGTTCAGACTATGTCTCCCATACCTGCCCATTCTCTGGCTGCATTTGGACTATTTCTTCGTCTTCCGGGCTACGCTGAAGTCCTATTGAAAGAGAGAAAACACGCCCAGTGCCTTCTTCGGCTGGTGTTGGGAGTGACAGATGATGGAGAAGGAAGTAAGTGTTATAGTGTTTTTACTGACTATACGATTGTAGCAGTTTTTTTTAATATGTATTTCTTTTATAATGGATTTGTTCTCTGTAACATTGTTCTACTAATAGACATAGTAACTCTTAAGAACCTTCATTTTCTGAGCATTTATAACACTACTGGGCATTTTGGAGGGACTTGGAGATGAAGCATTCCTGTGGTCCTTCCCCCAAATAGTTAATGTCCTCCACTAGTAGCGCTGTGGAATTTACATATTCATACAGATTGAACAAGTTAAAAAAAATGTCCAAGAGAGGTACAGTATTGTGGAGAACACAAGTGTGGGATTTGTGATGGGAATAAAGTGATCTGGTTAGTTATATTTATTTAGTTATTTTCTTTTGTTGATAGGATTAAGAGAAATTGAGGGGAGAGAGGCAGATGGGAAATAGAAGAGACAGAGAGATGCCTGCAATACTTGCTTCACTGCTGTCTGTCTGAAAAAGTTGGCCCAAGGTGTATAGTCTCCCCAATGACCAGATGTTTTCCTTTGTTGTTTCTTAATTGTTACCCTGTATTCTGTCCCTTATTGCGTGCTTAATAGTTCATGTTCTCCTCCCTTTTCATCTAGGTCATATTCTGCAGTCTCCGTCAGCCAATGTGCTTCCAACCCTTCCTTTCCACGTCCTTCGTAGCTTGTTTAGCACTACACCTTTGACAACTGACGATGGCGTGCTTCTGCGTCGGATGGCACTGGAAATTGGAGCCCTCCACCTCATTCTTGTCTGTCTGTCTGCTTTGAGCCACCATGCCCCACGAGTTCCAAACTCCAGCCTCAATCAAGCAGAGGTAGGTTCTGACTCTTTAGCTTTATAAGGAACTAAGCTACATTCATGGAGTACAGCATATAGCTTTTTATGAAGTAGTATTTGAGTGGCTTGTGTGTTCCTTTTTGTCCCTGTAGCATTTTTTAAAGATGTACTTATTTATTGAGTGGCTAAGGACAGTACAGAACATCACTCCAGCATGTGATTCTGGGGACCAAACTCAAGACTTCATGGCCTTAGGGCTAGTGCTCTATCCACTGTGCCACCCCTTGGGCTACAGCAAAAGTTATTTGAAAAAGAGACTGGACTAATTGTTCTCTTCAGCAAAAAGTAAGGTTATCTATCTACTTGAGAAGCAAAAGGCTGGCACAATAGCTTAGTAACTGCTGAATTTCTGAATGTATATTCCATGATTGCTCTTATTTCCTTTTTTGAACTTTGCAGTGATACTACTCAGAGATTTTAGCCTATATAGTAAGACAAGAAAATGGGAAATAGTGGTGAGGGAGAGGGAGAGAGAGGGGTGGGGGGAGAAGCAAAGCCATGCCCTACTGGTGGGCATAGAGGTTACACAGTGTGTAAAGAATAGAGTTTGCGTGTCTAAGGTCCTGAGTTCAATTCCCAGCGCCATTTATCCCAGAGTGATGCCTGTGCTCTTTCAGGTTAACAAGTAATGTTTTTTTTCTTTATTCTTTTAATTTAGGGTCTCGGGGATAGATAGCATCATTGGTAGCAATCCCAGTAGCCATCGTAAGACAGAAACAAACAGTTCTTGTTTAAAAGTAATAAAGTAAACTATATGTGCAGGCCCGGGCAGTAGTGCAGAGGGTTAACCGCAAGGACTGGCGTAGGGATCCTGCTTCAAGCTCCTTGGCTTCCCACCTGCAGGATGGGTCACTTCACAAGCGGTGAAGCAGATCTGCAGGTGTCTCTTTCTCTCCTCCTCTCTCCATTTCTCTCTATCCTATCCAACAACAATGATCACAATAACAAAAACGATAAACAACAAGGGCAGCAAGACGGAAAAAATGGCCTCTAGGACCAATGGATACATAGTTCAGGCACTGAGCCCCAGCAGTAACCCTGGAGGCAAACAAACAAACAAACAAACAAACAAACTATATGTGCATGTATGTATGTTTCCTCGGTGTACACATTTTAGATGATGATGATGTTTAGAGAAAATCCAGAAATTAATGGCATCAGTGAGTCTAGTGAGAATATAATATCTGAATTCAGCATAAAGTGAAGATTATTTTTAATTTTTTATTACCTTTTACTTATTTACTGGATAGAGAAAGTCAGAAATCGAGAGGGAAGGGGGAGATAGATAGGAAGAGAGGCGGTGAGACACCTGCAGCCCTGCTTCACCACTTCAGTTAGGGGACCGGGGTCTCGAACCTGGGTCCTTATGCATTGCAACGTGTGCTCAACCAGGAGGATTCTTGTTGCAGAAATAATCTTTACAGAATGTAAGGTTTTAATGATAAACCAGTAGTTTTCAGTCATTTTTTTTCTGTCCCTCTGTCATTTATATGTTTAGTATGTCCTATATGTTCAGAAGAGATTCATGTATATATCATGTTCTATACACGAAAGAAATTTATTTATGCTCCATCTAGAAAAGGGACCAGTCTTGACTGAGCATTTAACAGCCTTATAGTATTCTCTTGAGATCTGCTTTTACTAGACTCATACAAGACGTCTTCTCGCAACTCACTCCTTTCATTTCTTTCTTTGTTTATTGAACATTCATTCCCTGTTTTCCTTTTCCCATTCCTTGAAAGCTCACTTTATTTCATCTATCGCTAATTATTTGCCTACTTGGGATATTTCATATAAATGAAATGATACCAGATTTTATCTTTTGTATCTATTTTCTTTGACTTTGCATAATATTTTAAAATTTTCTCCACATAGCATATCAGTACTTTTTACATATGAATAATGTACGCCCCCTCCCCCTGTGTGTGTGTATTTCCTGCCTTCCTTCCTTCCATCCTTCCTTCCTTCCTTCCTTCCTTCCTTCCTTCCTTCCTTCCTGACTTCCTTACTGCCTTCCTTCCTGCCTTCTTTCCTTCCTGCCTTCTTTCCTTCCTGCCTTCCTGCCTTCCTCCCTCCCATATTACCTGACCTCTGCTTAACTCTGGTTTCTGGCAGTACTGGGGTTTGAATTTGGAACCTTTGGCACCAATACCTGTTCAATTACTCTTGTGTCTCCCTGCCATACTCATTTTTGTTTTATTGGATAGATGCCTAGGAGTACAAATACCAGGTTGCATAGTCGACTTTAATTTTTGGAGAAATATCCAAAGTGCTTCCCATAGATGTTTACTGAGCCATTCATTGTCTCAGTGGAAGTGTTTTGAGGGTAAATGGAACTAAGTAGTAATGATTGGTTTTTGTTAAAAGCCACAGGTGTCAAATTCTCACAACCCCACATCAAGTGAAGAACAGCAACTGTATTGGGCCAAAGGAACTGGTTTTGGAACAGGATCCACGGCTTCTGGGTGGGATGTAGAACAAGCCTTAACTAAACAGAGACTGGAAGAGGAACATGTTACCTGTCTTCTGCAGGTATAGTTTACAACGTCTATATTGTCAGAGATGATAATTTTTTTTAAATGTGTAGATGTTTAGAGTTTTGATGACTTTTCTATTAATGAATGTTAGTGAGATAAACTGCATTGTTTCTGCCAGTATATTTAAGATACCACTGGACAAAGATGGCTCTTCCCTGCTGGTATCTAAGTTTCTTCCCTTTCAACTTTTTCACTAAGAGGAAAATGACAGGGAAGAATTTTTCCAGTAGTTAGAAAATATACCGTATCTACCCCCTTCCAGACAAATGTATTCATTTGCTTGTTGTTACTCTTCTTTTGCGGGAACATCACTGCTCTAGTCCAACTCTTTCTGAAGGGCACCAGGGGAGACCATAGCTCTGAAACTTTCTCCAACACAGTGGGCCCCTCTCTTGAACCTGGGTTACATCAGTAACAAAGTAAGCACACTAAGTGAGCTATTTTACCAACCCTTTAATATTAGCTATAATTCCTCAACTAATTAGCTAATATAATCAAATCTTTGAGCAATATTTTCTGCAATTCTTATTTGAAAGGAACATTTTGCCATAAAATTACACAATTCTCTCACCTTCAAACTATTAACTGTTTACTCAGTCAACAATATTAAAGATGCTATTATGTTTTTGTGTTTGTGTTTCTGCATAATCATACAGGGCACTATCATTTCAAACATGAAAATTTAAAGGAATCTTTCTAAATGTGGTATAAGTTTTGAGTTGAAAACACATGCTCTAGATGCTGCTATTGAATATCAACTGAAATAAATAGTTCTTATCATACGTGGGATCTTTTAAATTTTGTGATCTGGATTTGTAGGTTCTTGCAAGTTACATAAACCCCATGAGTGGCGCCATCAATGGAGAAGCCCCACCCTCTCCTGAGAACAGAGGGCAGAACAGTAATGCTCTCCCGTCAGTGCTGCTGGAGCTTCTCAGCCAGTCCTGCCTCATCCCAGCCATGTCATCTTACCTACGAAATGATTCAGGTAAACCACACTGCAGCCAGGCCCCTGAAATAGAAGTTGTCAAGGAATACTTTTATTTACTTAAGATTTTCAGGTTATTATTATTATTTTTTTAAGTTTTGTTGTTGTTTCGTTTTTTACCAGAGCACTATTAAACTCTGGCTTATGCTCTCTGGCTTATGGTGGAGCAGAGGATTAAACCTGGAAATTTTGTTAATATATTTATTCATTTATTTTTTTTAAGAAATTATTTATTGGTTAGAAAGATAGGAGAAAGTTAAAGAATCAGATGTCATTCTGGTACATGTGCTGCTGGGGATTGAACTCCAAACCTCATGCTTGAGAGCTCAATTCTCTATCCAGTATGCCACTTCTTGGACCACAATATATTTATTTATTTTGCCTCCAGGGTTATCTGCTTCCCTTTTGTTGTCCTAGTTTTTTATCATGGAAAAATTGGGGGTGGGGAAGCTGTCTCTGGAATAAGTTGTATGGAAGACAACAGGACTGGTGGAAGGAGGGGTGAGACTGAGAGGTACTTTACTGGGTAGTGTGAGTGCCTGGCTATACTCACAGTCCATGTTCAAACCCCAGCTCCACACAAGAGGCACTAGAGCACCAGAGGAAATCCAGTACCATGGTCTCTCTCTCCCTACCATACCCCCCATATATATATATATACTGCATAGGAGCGATGAGTTGGTACATGTATGAGACTTGTGATCCATGAAAGTGGAAAAACAAAAACAGAGATCAGAATAAAAATTACTTTTTTCCTTCTTGTAGTAGAATATGTTTAAAAAAAAAAAAAGGCTAGATTGGAATATTCCTAGTGAAGTACACATTTTAAAATATTTTTTGAGATTTATTATTTATGCCTCCAGAGTTATTGTTGAGGCTTGGTGCCAGCTCTACCAATCCCCTGCTCTTGGCAGCCATTTCCCCCCATTTTTATTGGATAGATACAGGGAGAAATTGAGAGAGAAGAGGAGAGAGGGACAGAGGAAAAATAGACACTTGCAGACCTACTTCACCACATGTGAAGCATCCCTCCTGCAAGTGGGAGCCCGGGGGCTCGGACCAGAACCGGGACCCTTGCACACATCCTCGTGCTTCATACTATATGCACTTAACCAGGCGCTCCACTGCCCGGCCCCCAGATTCCTTTATTTTTATTTTTTTACATTTATTTTCCCTTTTGTTGCCCTTTTTTTTTAAATTGTTGTTGTAATTATTATCGTTGTTATTTATGTCGTCATTGTTATATAGGACAGATAAAAATGGAGAGAGGAGGGGTAGACAGGGGGAGAGAAAGAGACACTTGCAGACCTGCTTCACCACCTGTGAAGCGACGCCCCTGCAGATGGGGAGTTGGGGGCTCGAACTGGGATCTTTACGTAGGTCCTTGTGTTTTGCGCCACATGCGCCTAACTCGCTGCTACAAATTTGTTTCTTAAAATTTGTTCTGAAAGGGCCAAGTGTGCTTCCAGTCAGTAGAGCACACACACTACATGCACAAGAACTGGGCCAGGTGTGCTTCCAGTCAGTAGAGCACGCACACTACATGCACAAGAACTGGAGTTCTGCCCCTTGATCCTCACCTGTAGTTGTCTCTCTCTCTCTCTCCACCTGTCTCTTCTCTACCTCCCACAGCCCCACTTTTTTTTTTAATAAATAAAAAGAAAGGGCGATAATGAACAAAAGAAAAGAAAAAGACTGCTGAGAGCAATGGGTTGGTGTAACAGCCACGAGCCCTAGTGATAACGCTGGCTGCAAAAAAGTACAAGTTTAGGAGTCGGGCAGTAGCACAGCGGTTTAAGCGCAGGTGGCGCTAAGCGCAGGAACCAGCGTGAGGATTCCAGTTCAAGCCCCCGGCTCCCCACCTGCAGGGGAGTCAACTTTACAGGCGGTGAAGCAGGTCTGCAGGTGTCTGTCTTTCTCTCCCCCTCTCTGTCTGCCCCCTTCTCTCCATTTCTCTATTTCCTATCCAACAACAACATCACTAACAACAATAATAACAACAGCAAGGGCAACAAAAGGGAATACACAAATAAGTATTTTTTTAAATACATGTTCTAGAAAAGAAGTAAAAATTATTTATTTGGTGATGGGAACCCTAATATGATGCGGTGTACTCATCTGGGGATGATACTTGAAGCAGTTCTACTTCAGTGTATAGTAGATAAATGTCAAAGGCCTTTTTATGTAAAATGGAGCTACTGCCCCCATTCCCGAACATCGGGGATTATTGTGCTCAGGGGATCCACTTCCTAGTCTACCTCAGACTTCCTCACAAAATATTGGTGATACATTACTTCGCTAGTTTTTTAATACTTAAAAAAAAAATTAGGTGTCAGATGCACAATATAATTTATTTTTTAAAGCTTATTAATGAGAGAGAAAACCAGAGCATCACTCTGGGACTCGAGGTGCTGGGGTTTGAATTCCAGACCTTATGTTTGAGTGGCCACAATTTTCTCCACCCGCCCAGGGCCACTATCATTTATTTTCTGATTTGGTAAACTATTTGGAGATGCATACAAAGACATTTTAGGCATTAGTACTGCATTTTATAGTTGGCTGTATGGCGGCCAGTTAAGTGCACGTGGCACAAAGCAGAAAGACCAGTGTAAAGATCTCTGTTCCAGCCCCCGGTTCCCCACTTGTAGGTGGAATTGCCTCACAAGGGTTGAAGCAGGTCTGCAGGTGTCTATCTTTCTCTCCCTCTCTCTGTCTTCCCCTCCTGTCTCCATTTCTCTGTGTCCTATCCAACAACGACGACAATAATAACTACAACAACAATAAAAAGCAACAAGGGCAACAAAAGGGAATAAAATAAGTATTAAAAAAAAATTAAGAATCTGAGAGCCTTGCTTGCATCATCTCACTGACATTTAATCTTTGCATCTGAAAACTCTACTGTGCCAAGGAGGTCAAAATTTAACAAAATGAATCTAACTAATATACCACTCTAATATTTTGTGAAGGACTCTGTGGTAGTCTGAGAATTGGTGTGCTTTAAGCATAGTAATCCCCACAATGATGGAAAATGGGGGGTCTACTTGATAAATACATTTTGAAAGACTCCATTAAAAAGAACTGACTAAAGCAATCATCTAATTGAGTTTATGTGAGGGAAGCCGTTAAGGATTGTATGCCTATGAGCACATGCACACACACACAGACACATATCCAGTCAGATACCCTTTCAACTGGGTAAAGTTAGTGTGTAAAGGCCTCTATATGTAGGTTCTCTGCTTTTCTGTGTATTTTAGGCTTGGTGGATGAGTGTGTGATTTAACTCCAACTTGGTATGAATCCCCAAAATAATGAGTTGATAACGATTTGGCTGAAGAGTGTAAATTCAGCACAATAAAAATTAGATGAAGAAATGGTAGGCATATGATAGACATGTGGGTTGTTGGCTGTAGAAGTTACTATTTTTTAAGTTGCCTTCTAATGTGTTACTTATTTGTTTACTTGGTAGAGACAGATAGCAGGTAAAGGGAGATAGGAAGAAAGTGAGATACCTGCTGCACTGCTACACCACTTGTGAAGCTTCCCCCCTACAGGTGGAGACCCAGAGTTTGAACCTGTGTCCTTACTGATAATAATGCATGCACTCAACCAGATGTGCCAACACCATACTTCCTGCACAAGTAATTTTTTATCAGTGTATTTCTTTATAACTCATGTTTTCATTACAGCACCTTTCTGTGGTGGAATTATTTCTATATGCTTATTAAATTCATACCTCTGCTTTGACTAACTTTTTTGCTTATATATGCATTTTGTCATTTGTAATATCATCTGCTGAGGAATTTTCAAGTGATTTTTTTTTTTAACAATGTAGAATTTTAAGAGATAGCTTAAGTTCTTGGTTATGATTTAGTGTTTGTTTTCAATCTCTCTTGGGGATAAGACAGAAATTTGTGGGGAAGGGTGGGAGGAGTATGAGAGTAAGACTATAGCACTACTTCCCTTTTTAATTTTTTTCCCTTTTGTTGCCATTGTTGTTTCATTGTTGGAGTAGTTATTGTTGTTATTGATGTCCTCGTTGTTGGATAGGGTAGAGAGAAATTGAGAGAGGAAGGGAAGACAGGGAGAGAAAGACTGGGATCCTTACGCTTTGCACCACCTGCGCTTAACCCGCTGTGCTACCTACCGCCCAACCCTGCTTCACTACTCTTTTTTTTTTTATATTTATTTTATTTATTTTCCCCTTTGTTGCCCTTGTTGTTTAACATTGTTGTGGTTATTGATGTTGTTGTTATTGGATAGGACAGAGAGAAATGGAAAGAGATGGGGAAGACAGAGGGGGAAAGAAAGACAGACACCTGCAGACTTGCTTCACCTCCTGTGAAGTGACTGCCCTGCAGGTGGGGAGCCGGGGCTCGAACCTGGATCCTTACGCCGGTCCTTGCACTTTGTGCCACGTGCACCACCACCCGACTCCCTTGCTTCACTACTCTTAATGTTCCCTCCTGCCGGTAAGGAGTAGGGGCTTTATCCCAGGTCCCATGGTAATACTTCAGTTTTCAGGGTGGGGGGATCTGTTTTGTTCAAGTGTAAAATATAATACTTTCGTGAGATTTATGATGGAAAAAGTCAGAATGTAGAGGGAGAGAAAGAGAGACAGACTGACAGACAGACATCTACAGCAGTGCTACAGCATTTATGAAGCCTTCCCCCTGCAGGTGGGGGCCGGGGGCTTGTACCTAGGTCCTTATATTTTGTAACATGTCTGCATCACCTGGCCTCAGGTGCTTTTTTCTTATTCAGAATTTTTACCCCCTCTATCTAACAGATTGTTTTAAGGCATGCTTTTATTTTTAGATGTTAAATATTAAACCAAATGGACAGCAGTAGTTTTGAAAATAGTATTTATTAATGCTTCAACTATTTGCCTGTATATCATATTTTTTCTTTTTCTATATATTGACTACATTTCTGTCTTACACTAAATTCAGAGAAGCTTAAAGGAAATAAAAATTTAAATGCAGCTTCTAAATAATCTTAAGCAGTTTTCCATCTATTTCCATTTTTAAATGGCGTTCTGTTTGAAGCTACTGTATAGCAACTGGCCTTCAAGTCCTTAACAACTGGGAGAAAGGAAAAGCTTATTAGATAAAGGTGGGCTATAGAAACAGGATGGTGGTGAGAGACAGGCTTCCTTAGTTTGGCTGTTTTGGGCCAGTGACAGGCCACTTTACCACCTAGTCACAGAAAATGGGCCTAGCCTTGCGTGATGCATAACATCTGTCTGTCATCACTGGTAACTTTCATTGGGGACGTCTCTTTCTTTATGCCTAACCCTCTGTCTTTGTCCTCACTGAAAGTGACATTGGTAAAGACTGCCCCACTCTTTCGAGGGAGGCTGGGTCACTCTACTTAGTAAAATAAAAAATACACTCAGTATTTTCTCTTTGGAAAATGTTTATGCTGACAGGGGTAGATAGAATGATGGTTTTTGTTTTTGCAAATCTATTCAAATATATATAGGAAATAGGTCTATTTTAGTATATCTTTATTTACTTGTTTATTTATTTTTACCAGAGCACTGTACAGCTCTGGCTTATGGTGGTGCACGGGATTAAATTTGGCACTTTGGAGCCTCACAATTGAAAAGTCTGTGCATATCCATTATCTGCCCTGCCCTATTTTTTTTTTAAAAGTATTTATTTGAGACATAGAACTGGAGCATCATTTTGGTGCATGTGATATTGGGGCCCCACACCTGAAGATACTTCCTGGGTTGCTACTTGATTATTTTTCTAATGCCACACCACAGGATGGACTTGCACAACTTATTTGAACAGTACTGCTGAGCACCTGCCCACACCCAGTTCTTGTTTATTGTTTTTATCACATGATTCACAAGAGCAAATTCCAATTGAAAGAAAACCACAAAAATCTAATAACTTTTTAAAAATATTTATTCCCTTTTGTTGCCCTTGTTTTTGTTTGTTTGTTTGTTTGTTTTTTCTTGTAGTTATTGTTGTCATTGTTGGATAGGACAGAGAGAAATGGAGAAGGGGAGAGAAAGACAGATACCTACAGACCTGCTTCACCACCTGTGAAGTGACTTCCCTGCAGGTGGGGAGCCGGGGGCTCGAACTGGGATCCTTACTCCGGTCCTTGCGCTTTGCGCCACCTGCGCTTTACCGCTGCGCTACAGCCCGACTCCCCAAAACAACTTTTTAAAGACTTATAAGCAGGTGCTTGCTTGGAACGATCCAGAGAAGATTAGCATGGCCCCTGCACAAGGATGACAGGCAAACTCATGAAGCATTCCATATTTAAAAAAAAAAAAAGACGTATAAACAGTAACAGTTCCTTATAAAGTATACTTTTACCTAGTAAGTTGTTTTGTTGGATTATAAACTTGTCAATATACTTCATTTTACTATTATTAGTAAATGTGTTTTCTGTTATATCCTTTGGGCTATCTATTTTCTTGTGTAGTATGTACATTTCTTGTGTTCACTCCAACTCTTTTACTTATTCCTTTTATATTCCTTAGAAGTGACTGTTACTATGCTTTGTGCACTGATGCTGCATAAACATCTGCATTCATTCATTTACCAACTAACCAGTTAAATTAAGATCCCGTGGAAGGGCCAGAGAGCTAGCACACATTTGCTTTGCCATGTCCTTAGCCCTGAGTCAAGCCCTGACACTGCATGAGCAAATCCTGTAGCACCAGGGGGATATACCAGAACTCCAGTGTCACATACTCTTTCTACATGGCCCCAAACTGGTCAGATTACTGGTCCATAAGTACCACGCTCTACAGTGGAAGGTGAGGGAGAAAGGGAAGCACACTCACTCATTTTCTGCTTGTCCCCTCCTCACAGTGCTGGACATGGCACGACATGTGCCACTCTATCGGGCTCTGCTGGAATTGCTCCGGGCCATTGCCTCCTGCACGTCCATGGTGCCCCTGCTGTTGCCTCTTTCTACAGATAATGGGGAAGAGGAAGAGGAGCAGTCAGAGTGTCAAACTTCGGTTGGTACATTACTGGCCAAAATGAAGACCTGTGTCGATACCTACACCAACCGGTTAAGGTACTGTGCTGCTTTTTTGTTTCTTTTGGCCTTGTCACTAACCATGTTTTTGGTTTGTTTGTTTTCTTCCTCCAGGGTTATCTCTGGAGTTCAGAGCTGACACCAGAAGTCTACTGCTCCTGGCGGCCACTTTTTTGGATAGGACAGAGAGAAATTGAGGGGGATGGGGAGATAGAAGGGGAGAGAGATAAGACACCTGCAGACCTGCTTCACCACTTGTGAAGTGTTCCCACCATGCAGGTGGGAAACTGAGGGCTAGAACCGCGATTCTCTCATGGGTCCTTGTCGCACTGTGTGTGCTTAACCTTGTGCACTACCACCACCTAGCACCCCCCACAACGTTTTTGTTTTTGTTTTGTTTGCCTTCAGTGGTTATTGCTGGGGCTCGGTTCCTGCACCTATGAATCAGCTACTCCTACAGGCCATTTTTTCCATTTTGTTGCCATTGCTATGGTTGAATAAGACAGAGAAATTGAGAGACGAGGGGGGAGACAAAGACAGACACCTGCATACTTGCTTCACCACCTGTGAAGCAACCTTCCTGCAGGTGGGGATCCGAGGACTCAAACCAGGATCCTTACGCTGGTCCTTGCGCTTAACCTGTTGCACCACCACCCAGCTCGCCAACAATGTTTTTAAGTAGTTTTGTAATTTTTTCTCTCAATGATATGTGCATATTACACACATGCACCTGGTTAAACGTACACACTATAGTGTGCAAGGATCTGAGTTCAAGCTCCTGGTCCCCACCTGCAGGGGGAAAGCATCAAGAGGGGTAAAATAGAGCTGAAAGTCTCTCTCTCTCTCCCTCCCCCCTTTTTTAAAATAATTTTTTATTACCTTTATTTATTCATTGAATAGAGATAGCCAGAAATTGAGAGAGATGGGGAGGGATAGAGAGGGAAAGAGACAGAGAGACACCTGCAGCCCTGCTTCACCACTCATGAAGCTTTCCCCCTACAATTGGAGACCAGGAACTTTAACCTGGGACCTTGCCCATTGTAACGTGTACTCAACCAGGTACGCCACTACGTGACTCTCTCTATCTCCCCATCCCCTCCGAATTTCACTCTCTCTATCCAATAATAAATAAATAAATTTTTAAAAGAACCACAGTTCTATATTTATCCCCACATCTTAGAAGATAAGAGGGTAGATAAAGTACTAAGTTTCTCTACTCCTAGGTATTAGTAGTTCTGATAAGTATGTTTTTTTTTTTCTTTTTTATTTAAGAAAGGATTAATTAACAAAACCATAGGGTAGGAGGGGTACAACTCCACACAATTCCCACCGCCCAATCTCCATATCCCACCCCCTCCCCCGATAGCTTTCCCATTCTCTATCCCTCTGGGAGCATGGACCCAGGGTCATTGTGGGTTGCAGAAGGTAGAAGGTCTGGCTTCTGTAATTGCTTCCCCGCTGAACATGGGTGTTGACTGGTCGGTCCATACTCCCAGTCTGCCTCTCTCTTTCCCTAGTAGGGTGGGTCTCTGGGGAAGCTGAGCTCCAGGACATATTGGTGGGGTCTTCAATCCAGGGAAGTCTGGCCGGCATCCTGATGACACCTGGAACCTGGTGACTGAAAAGAGAGTTAACATACAAAGCCAAACAAATTGTTGAGCAATCATGGACCCAAAGCTTGGAAAAGTGGAGAGGAAGTATTAGGGAGGTACTCACTGCAAACTCTAGTGTACTTCTGCTTTCTTACTTTGGTGCCATACTCCAAACTCAGTCAATTTCTGCTTTGCGTTTCTACTTCTTCTTTTTTTTTTTTACATGCATAACATTCCCCAGATTCCCATTTAACAATACAACCCCCACTATTTCATTCATCATTTTTCATGGACCTGTATTCTCCCCACCCACCCACCCACCCCAGAGTCTTTTACTTTGGTGTAATACTCCAATTCCATTTCAGGTTCGACTTGTGTTTTCTTTTCTAATCTTGTTTTTCAACTTCGGCCTGAGAGTGAGATCATCCCGTATTCATCCTTCTGTTTCTGACTTATTTCACTCAACATGATTTTTTCAAGGTCCATCCAAGATCGGCTGAAAACGGTGAAGTCACCATTTTTTACAGCTGAGTAGTATTCCATTGTGTATATATACCACAACTTGCTCAGCCACTCATCTGTTGTTGGACACCTGGGTTGCTTCCGGGTTTTGGCTATTACAAATTGTGCTGCCAAGAACATATGTGTACACAGATCTTTTTGGATGGCTGTGTTGGGTTCCTTAGGATATATCCCCAGGAGGGGAATTGCAGGGTCATAGGGTAGGTCCATTTCTAGCCTTCTGAGAGTTCTCCAATGATAAGTATGTTTTTAAAGGTATGAATCCATGAACATGCTCGGGAACCTGGGACTTATATTTCTATAGTATTTTTCTCTTGCCTGTTTATTTTATTTGAAAAGAAAACATTCCCAAACTTTTATTATTATTGGTTTTTTATTCTGCTAGGCATTATTCTATAGCTTCGGCAGCAACGGTGGATCTAAGTCAAACTCCATCTGATTTGTGCCTTGTGTACAGATACAGTACACACACTGTCATTCTTTTAAACTAGTGTTCCTGCCTTTTGGATGCATTGTCATTCAACCCTAAAAATATCTTAATTTTTTTTGACATATTATTCATATTTTTGTTTTTAGATCTAAAAGGGAGAATGTGAAATCAGGGGTCAAACCAGATGCATCTGACCAAGAACCAGAAGGACTCACGCTTTTGGTCCCAGACATCCAGAAGACTGCTGAGATTGTCTCTGCAGCCACAACCAGCTTGCGGCAAGCAAGTCAAGGTGCACGTTACTCCTGGTATTCACGTGCCTCAAAGATGTGCCTTTCTCTTCTTTTCCATAAATGTGTCTCTCTAAAGCTAATTGTAGGGGCCAAACAGTGGCATACCTTGTTGAGTGCACAAGTGACCTTGTGGAAGGCTCTGGGTTCGATCTAGCTCCTCTGTAGGGAAGCTTTGAAAGCTGTGAAGCAGGACTATAGTTTCAGTTGTCTCTTTTTCTCCCTCTGTATCTCTTCCCCTCAATTTCTCTCTTTTCTGTCTAATAGTAAAAATGAAATAGGAAGAAGGGGGGAAAAGAAAGGAAAAATGGCTACTAGGAGTGGATTCATCATGCAGTCATTATGCCCCAGAGATTATCCTGGTGGCAATTAAAAAAATATTTAAATGAGAGATAACAATTGGGGTGGGGGTAGATGGCATAATGGTTAGCAAAGAGACTCATTCCTGAGGCTCCAAAGACCCAGGCTTAATCCCACAAGCCAGAGCTGAGCAGTGCTCTGGTAAAATATATAGATGGACTGGCCAATGGCACACCATGTTGAGGGTGCATGTTACCATGTGCCAGGATCTGGGTTCAAGCTCTTATCTTTCTATCTGCATGGGAGAAATATGTGATGAAACAGGTCTGTAGGTGTCTCTCTTTTTCTCTCCCTTTCTGCCTCCCCCTCCCTCTTCAATTGCCCTTTGTCTCTATCTAATAAATTATAAATAAAGCAAAAATTTAAAAATAAAATAAAAGATAACCCAAAAAAAAATTATAAACTTAGGGCAGGGTGTTGCCATACCTGGTTGAGTGCACATATTACTTTGCACAAGGACCTGGGTTCAAGTACCTATTTCCCATCTGCATGGGTGGATATTCCATGAGCACTAGAGCAGCGTTAGAGGTGTCTTCGCTATAATACTTAAAACCTCTTATCTCTCACCCTGTATATTTAAAAAAAAAAAAAAAAAAAAAAGTCAGTGGGTTTGAGTAGGTACCGAACATTACTGTTAAACCTGTTGTCAATAAATATAAGTAAATTGATTATATAAACTTTAATGTTTTGACCTGAGAGGAGGCAGAGCAGGTAAGGCTTTGATATCTTGAGTATGAAGTCATCCTGAGTTTAATCCTTGATATTGCATGTGCCAGAACAGTGCTCTGGTTCTTTCTGATATGTAAATATTTTTTTAAAAAACTTTAAAGATTTTCATCTATATTATTTTTAATATTAACTCAAGAGAGAAAGGAGGAAGTGAGAACTAGAGCATTACTGAACTCTGGTGCTAGGGACTGAACATATGTAGGACCTCATGCTCCGAAGTCCAAGTCCAGTTCTTTAGTACTAGACCACCTCCTTGAAGCCCTAGGATTTGGGTATTTGTTTGTTTGTTTTTAATCTTACTTTCCTAAAATACATATATTAACTTTATCTTGAAACAGAAAAAAGACTTGGTGACTACTCCAGGAAGGTGGCTATGAAACCCAAGCCATTGATAGTATTGAAATCACTTGAAGAAAAATATGTGGCTATTATGAAGAAGTTACAGTTTGGTAAGTTTAAAAAATTAATCTTCAGGGAGTTGGGCGGTAGCGCAGCGGGTTACGCGCACATGGCGCAAAGCGCAGGGACCGGCATAAGGATCCCGGTTCGAGCCTCCAGCTCCCCACCTGCAGGGGAGTCGCTTCACAGGCGGTGAAGCAGATCTGCAGGTGTCTATCTTTCTCTCCCCCTCTCTGTCTTCCCCTCCGCTCTCCGGTTCTCTCTGTCCTATCCAACAACGATGACATCAATAACAACAACAGTAATAACTACAACCATAAAACAACAAGGGCAACAAAATGTAATAAATAAATATTTTTTTAAAAAATTAATCTTCAGTAATCTCAGCTTCTCTGAGAAAAGAAGGAAGCCAGACTGCCTTTTCCCATGTAGTCTCAGATTGCTTCTGGCTTATTAAAAACAAAAAAAAGGGCAGTTATACACAATTATAGACAGATAGTTGTAGAAATAATAGTAAACCCACATCCGCAACCTTAGGCAAACTACTGTAGCTTACAAAAAAAGGGAGTGGAGTCTCAGAACTCTAGTGGTAGAATGGTGTGGGATTATACTCCTGTTGACATGTAATACTGTAAATCATATTAAATCGCTAAAAAAGTCTGCCAGGAGTGAGAATGTGTAGGCGGAGTCCTAGCACTAAATCTGTTGGAAAAAAAAGATTCTGTTGTGTAGTCACCAATGTAAAAGGCTTGGGAGGGGTGAAGGTATGGGGTGAGATGGCTCTCTAGTCCTGGTGCACAATCGTGGAGGAGGGCCTAGGCTGGCGGTGCCTGAAACTGCGAAATTTTACACATGTAGCAAAAACTGTATTTACTATAAACGATTAATCACTCCTAATTAAAATTGCAAAATAAAAAAAACTACTTATGTAGTTGAAAATACTTATGTAGTTGAAAGCATGTATATATATCCCAGCTCTGAATATCATTTAAAATTTTTTTTTTAATTTATTCATGAAGGATTGCACTCGGGACCTCACGCTTGAGAGTCTAATGCTTTATTCACTACACCATCTCCCAGATCGCACTGAATATCACTTAAAAAAAGAAAAAAAACTTATTTGCTAATGAGAAAGAACCAGAGTATCACTCTGTCACAAATGGTGCTGGGATTTGAACTTGGGACTTCATATTGACAAGTCTAGTGTTGTACCCAATATACGACCTCTTGTTCTACTGAATTTTTATTTTATTTTGGTATTTGTGAATTTTTTATTTTATTTTTATTTTTCTCTCACCCTTTCCAAAAGCTAAACAGCAATTAGCCATTGCCCCTTTCCTGCCTCCCAGTTTATTTTTAAAGGGACCAATGGGGGAATAGAACCAGAGTTGCAGTCTTTGAGGTGCAATGCTGTAAATGAAACTCAGGACCCTCGTGTTTGAGAGCTTTGTCCTTTGTCCACCTCCTGGACTAATCGCCACTAAATATTCCCTATGTCTTCCGATGAAAAACAGTCTCCAAAAACAGCCCCAGAGGCAGCAGTTGATAAAGTACAGGACTCTTTAGCATGAGGTCCTGAATTCTGTCGGTGACCTCACATGTGCCAGAGGGACACTCTGGTTCTCCCCTTCTACTCTTTTTAATAAATAAATTAATAAATATTTGAAATAAAAGTTTATATTAATCTGTGTGTGCTTATTCTTCCATATGAGAATTTTCAATTTAAAGTTACTGTCTGTAATTAAGAAGCTGAATTATATGTCACAGCTCTTGATTAATGTAAACCAGCCAGGAAGCTTCTTTCATACCACATAAATGACAGATTCCCAGATTGATGTGACTGTAGACACAAGAGTTTTACTACCCACTGCCTTGTAGGGGGCCTGCATTGTGGTGCACCAGGTTGGGTGCATGTTACAATGCTCACGGACACGGGTTTGAGCCCCTGGTCTCCACCTGCAGGGGGAAAGCTATGCAAGTGATGAAGTAGTGCTGCAGGTGTCTCTCTTTTTCCTTCTCTATCTCCCCCACTCTCAATTTCTGCCTGTCTCTGTCCAATAAATAAAGACAATAAAAAAATTTAAAGATTTTTTTTTTTGTATTTTTAAAAATATATTTATTTAACTTATTGGATCGAGACAAAGAAATTGAGGGAAAGGAAAGGGGGCAAGGTATCTTTTAAAAGTTTATTTTCCCTTTTGCCCTTATTTTGTTGTTGTTGTTGTTACTGATGTCATCGTTGTTGGATAGGACAGAGAGAAATGGGGAGAAGAGGGGAAGACAGAGGGAGGAGAGAAAGATAGACACCTGCAGACCTGCTTCACCGCCTGTGAAGCTACACCTCTGCAGGTGGGGAGTCAGGGGATCGAGCTGGGATCCTTAAGCTGGCTCTTACTCTTTGAACCACATGCACTTAACCCGCTGCACTACCATTGGACTCCCGGCAAGATATCTTTTTACTGTATCACCTGTAAAAGAAATTAAAGAATTTCTGGGCCTGGTGGTGGCTCCACTGGTTAACTGCTTATTACTGTGCACAAGGACCTGGGTTCAAGCCCCTGGTTTCTGCCTATGGGAAGAAGCTTCACAAGCAGTGAAACAGTGCTGCAGGTGTCTCTCTCTCTCTCCCTCTCCCTCCCTCCCTCTCTCTCTCTCTCTCTCTTTCTGCCCTTCCCATCCTTCTTGATCTCTCTGTCTCTGCAATAAAGAAGTAAACCATATTTTTAATAAACCATTTCTTGCTTTTACCTAAATAATCATTTCCATCCACCCAACAGTTTGCCATGTCTGTCGGTGCTGCGCTTCCACGTCGCAGTCTTCTTCATTTGGGTGGAAGGAGAGCTGTGATTTGTGATTTTTATCGTTATAACAGTTATTCTGCATTCTGTTTTCTCTCTTTCTCTCTCTCTCTCTCTTTTTTTTTTTTTCAAGTGTTGCTTTCTTCTTTTCCTAGATACATTTGAGATGGTTTCTGAAGATGACGATGGGAAATTGGGTTTTAAAGTTAATTACCACTACATGTCTCAGGTGAAAAATGCAAATGATGCAAACAGTGCTGCCAGAGCCCGCCGCCTCGCCCAGGAAGCTGTGACTCTTTCCACCTCACTGCCTCTGTCGTCCTCTTCCAGCGTGTTTGTGCGCTGTGATGAGGAGCGACTCGACATCATGAAGGTAGAAAAGTAGTTTCTCTCTGCCCCCTGGCTACCCTGGTTCTTCCAGTATGCGTGCAGGCTGGATCTCCACAATCAACAGAATGTTCGCTATTTTGGGCATCGGTGAAAGGTCCTAATGTTTCTAAAGGGTGTGTAGATGACACTGCTTTTCAAAATAAAGTTTTAGGAGAGTTTCCAACTCTTCCTGTGCAAAGGTTGCCCACAGCCTGTCCCACTTAGAGCCATTCTCACAGATTTTAGTTCCAGGCAATACAGTAGTTTCAGGACTTCTTCCTTGCCTGTCTCTGTGTCTTTCTCCCTCTCACTCTAGTAGTGACAGTACACTAATAATCTGCACATGTGTATGTTGTCAGTGTGGTGATCTGGCTTAAAATTCTACTGGATCAGTAATATTTTGAAGGTTCTGTATCTTGGGGGAATTTGCCTTATGTTTGTAATTTGATTTATGAGTTAAATAGCTGTCTTCTTAGATACTCAGATGAAACTTGATTCTTTGGCAGGCTTGCTTTGCTGTTTTCAATAATTTTTCAGTAGAACTTACAGATCTTGCCTATCTGAATAAACTATTAGCCTGTGTCTTGTTACAAACAATAGAACCAATTATAGAATAGTTTCCTGGGGAAGTACATTAATAAATGACCACATCTTCACATTTGAGCTTTTTGTTTCATTAATCTGCACCTAGAAGATAATCACTTAGACTATAACTCTTATTTATTTATTTATTTATTTATTTATTTATTTTCAGATTCTCGTAGAGATGTATATGGGATATAAAAGGGTCATTCTTTCATGGTGGGTTTTGCTTTTCTAAATAGTTGTGTTTAAGAATAGTCACACAACATCATGTGTTTGCATATTCCTAATAGGTTCTGATAACTGGTCCAGAGGACACCCCATATGCAAATGGATGCTTTGAGTTTGATGTATATTTCCCTCAAGATTATCCCAGCTCACCCCCACTTGTGAATCTAGAGACAACCGGTGGTCATAGCGTGAGATTCAATCCAAACCTTTATAATGATGGCAAGGTAATTATAATTTGTTTCAAATGTCAAAAGTATTGTAACCAAGGTTTCTTTATTGAACAAAAATTTTGTTTAAGTTATTTCTTTCCAAGAGGATGTGGATTTCTTCAAGCTTCTCTGTACAACAAAACTTAGTCTAAAGAAAGTGGAAGGAACTCTTAACACAAGGACAGGAATACATTTATGAAGTGCTTACAGAGAAGTGGTTCAGCAGTAGAGCAAGGAATTGTTTTGTTAGAACCTCATAGTGTAGGAAAGTGAGTATGGCCCTGAGAGTTCAATATCTTGAATTTATTCTATCGCACAGAGCTGCAGGCATTAAAGCTTGGGATCTAAATCTATTGGTGGGGAAGGGAAAAGCTGCTGTTAGTATTCACTGACATGCTGTGAGAAGCAACCGAAATTTCATGTCTGACAGTATTTTGAATATATCAACCTGTTCAGATAGCAGCTTTTTAAAAATTAGTGATGAAGGTACCTGCTAAATGAACCCATGTATTTTATACTGTTGTTTTCAGAAAGTACAATAATTTGGAGGTGACTTCTGTTTTCTTAAGGGCAGCTCATTTTCCAAGTTAGTTGCCCAGTACGTGAAATTGTTAATTTGAAAGTACAATTGAAAGGTTCCTGATCCCCTTTTTGCCAGAGTGATATCTTTGACCTGGTTTTATTCAGATATGTTTAGATTTTTTTGTTGGTGTTGTCTGTTTTATTTATTTATTTATTTATTTATTTATTTATTTATACATACCAGAGCAGTGCTTAGCTCTGGCTTATGGTGTTAGGGGGGATTGAGCCTGGGACTTCAGAGCCCCAGTCATGAGAATCTCTTTGCATAACCATTATACTTTCTACCTCTGCCCTGTTTAGTTTTTATTTATGTGAAAGATAGGAGGAGATAGATCCAGACATCACTCTGGTACATGTGTTCCTGGGGATTGAACTCGCGACCTCATGCCTGAAAGTCCAGTGCTTTATCCACTGCACTACCTCTCGGACTATAGTTTGTGGGGTTTTTTTGTTTGTTTGTTTTAATAATGTTGTAGGGTAGAGGCAAGCAGGATAACTCAAAACCAAGGTCCAAATTTTGAGTCTATTTCCTGGCCGAGGACTGTCTGTCCCGGCAGGTACTGTCACCCAGCGAGGTGCTATTCAGAGAGCAGTCCCAACCCTGTTACATAGCTGATTATAAAGGCAAAAACCACAGCTTTCGCAAGCAAGCAGGGTACAGCAACTAATATGGGCAGTTAATTATAGAACACCCCCTTTTGACCCTCCACACTTTCTACAAGAAATCCACACCCGCTACTCTCTCATTCTTAAGGGTATTTTCTAAGTATACTGTACACTCTAGTGAGTCAAGACTTTTCCTGGTGGTGGTACTGGCAGGGTCGCCAGGAGGCCAAGATGGAGCTCCTCAGCTGTCAAGTCCTTACAGAAGTTTCCACTTTGGGGCCCAGGTGATGGCACAACTAGTTAAGCACACATATTATAGTGCACAGTTACTAGGGTTCAAGCCCCTGGTCCCCACCTGCATGGGGAAAGTTTCATGAGTGGTGAAGCAGGGCTGCATGGGTGGCTCTGTCTCTTTCCCTCTCAATCTCCCCCTCCCCTCTCAATTTTTCAGTTTCTATCCATTAATAAGTAACTAAATATTTTTACTTGAAAAGTTTTCAGTCTCTTTTGCATAATGATTATGCAAAAGAGACTCATGCCTGAGGCTCCAAAGCTCCAGGTTCAAGCCCCTGCACCACCATAAGCCAGAGCTGAGCAGTGCTCTGGTAAAATAAATAAAAATTAAAAAAGAAATAAAACCTTTTTTTCCAGATTTTATATTGTTTTGTTTTTTGAGATAGGGGCCAGAGCAGCACTGTGGCATATTTGTCATTGGGGATTTAACTTGGGATCTCATGCTTACAAATCTAGAGTACACTTCTATACCTCGTGGACTGCTGTTTGAACTCATAAAGTCTCTAATGTGTCTGAAAGTATGTTCCAGGGCCCTAATAAGATCCTCAAGATCCTTTCAGGGGGTCTGTGAGGTCCTTCTATTTCCAATTTCAAGGTATTGTGAGGCTAGTTTTCTTCTATCAGGACAATATTGCAGCAAATTGAATGTAGAGGCATATGCAAAATCAAGAAAATTTCTAGAAAGCTGTATCTCGGTTTCACAATGAAATGTATATCATTATGATATATATAGATATATATAGATATATATATAGATATATATATATATATATATTTGATATTGTCATTTTTGGATAGGACAGAAAGAAATGGAGAGAGGAGGGGAACACAAAGGGGGGGAGAGAAAGATAAACACCTGCAGACCTGCTTTACCACCTATGAAGCGACTCTCCTGCAGGTGGGGAGCCGGGAGGCTCGAACTGGGATCCTTAGGCCAGTCTTTGCACTTTGCGCCACCTGCGTTTAACCTGCTGTGCTACTGCTTGACTCCCAAAATATTCTTAATGTAAAAAATATACTGCCTTTTGTCAATAAAAAATATTTTATTTGCAAGTTCTGTTGTTGTCAGTTCACTTTTCATTGTGAGGAAATTGTAATGCCACACAGATTTGTCTCATATCTGAAGTTTGTTTTAACGGACTAACTGTATGGTTTTCTTTGGAGACATAATTCTTATCTATTATTTCCTGGTAGCATTTGATTTTAACTCTTGCTTTTCCCCTTCCTCAGGTATGTTTAAGTATCTTAAATACGTGGCATGGAAGACCAGAAGAGAAGTGGAATCCTCAGACCTCAAGCTTTTTGCAAGTAAACAAATTTCTCTGATAGTTTTGCTTAGATAATTAAAGAGCTTTCTTTCTTTCTCTTTCTTTCTTTCTTTCTTTCTTTCTTTCTTTCTTTCTTTCTTTCTTTCTTTCTTTCAACCAGATCATTGCTCAGGTGCGGGGGATTGAACTGGCATAAAGATCTGGGTTCGAGCCCCTGGCTCCCCACCTGCAGGGGCATTGCTTCACAGATGGTGTAGGGGAGTCACTTCTCTCCCCCTCTCTTTCTTCCCCATCTCTCCATTTCTCTCTGTACTGTCTAGTAGTAGCAACAGCAGTGGCAATAACAACAACAAGATGGGCAACAAAATGGGAAAGGTGCCCTCCAGGAGCAGTGAATTCATAGTGCAGGCACTAATCCCCAGCAATAATCCTGGAAGCAAAAAAACAAAACAAAACAAAAAGAACTATTATGGCATGGGGTCGGCTGATGGCACACCTTTTTGAGCACATAAGGACCCAGGTTTGATCCCCCACCCCCCATGTGCTGGGAGATAGCTTTGCAAGTGGTAAAGCAGTGTTCCAGGTGTCTCTCCCTATCTCCCCCTTCCCTCTTGATTTCTGATTGTCTCTATCCAATAAATAAATAAAGATAATAGGTTTGGGTGGTGGTGCATCTGGTTGAGTGCACTTAGTACAATGCACAAGGACTTAGATTGAACCCCCAGCCCCCACCTGTAGGGGAAAAGCTTTGCAAGTGGTGAAGTAATATTGCAGGTCGTCTGTGTCCTGCCCCGCCCTCCCCCCCCACCTCCAGGGTTATCCCTGGGGCTCCGTGCCTGCACTACAAATCCACTGCTCCTGGAGGCCATTTTTTCCATTTTGTTGCCCTTGTTTATTGTTGTTGTTGCTGTTGTTGGATAGGACAGAAAGAAATTGAGAGAGGCAGGGAAGACAGAATGGGAGAGCAAGATAGACCTGCTTTCACCGCTTGTATAGCAAACCACCCCTACCCCCATAGGTGGGGAGCCAGGTGCTCTAACTGGGATCCTTATGCCCATCTTTGCGCCATGTGCACTTAGCCCACTGCACTACTACCCGACCCCCTTTGTCTCTCTCTATCACCCCCTTCCCTCTCAGTTTCTTTTCTTTTTTAATATTTATTTAATTTATTCCCTTTTGTTGTCCTTGTTCTATTGTTGTAATTATTATTATTATCATTATTGATGTCATTGTTGGATAGGACAGAGAAATGGAGAGCGGAGGGGGAGAGAAAGACAGACAGACACCTGCAGACCTGCTTCACTGCTTGTGAAGTGACTCCCCTGCAGGTGGGGAGTCGGGGGCTCGAACAGGGATCCTTACACTGGTACTTGAGCTTTGTACCACCTGCACTTAACCCGCTACTGCGCTACTGCCTGACTCCCCTCCCCTCTCAGTTTCTGGCTTTGTAAATCCAATAAATAAAGATAAAAAATAAAAAATGAAATAAATATAATAATAAATACATTATGGCACAGCAAAAGAAATATCATCCTCTCATTTCCCAGTCACTATAAAGCTTTAACTCCTATGCATATAAGTTAACCCTGTTGTTATTAAATATTCCTTCACATATGATATGGTTCTTCTGTAAATAATTGTATTCATTAAGCTTGAGGTTTAGTTCTTATTTTTCAGAGTATTTGACACACAGATTTCATACTCTTTAATTTTATAATTTCCAGAAACACTTGAACACAAAATTTTATGTGATATCTTATCAATATTTCTTGCTGATATTTTATCTTAATAGTTGAGTTTTTCAGCAGGTGGTATGTTTAAAGATTTTATTTATTTATTTTAAACATTTATTCCCTTTTGTTGCCCTTGTTTTGTTGTTGCTGATGTCATTGTTTTTGGATAGAACAGAGAGAAATGGAGAGAGGAGGGGAAGACAGAAGGGGAGAGAAAGATAGTCACCTGCAGACCTGCTTCACTGCTTAAGAAGCGACTCCCCAGCAGGTGGGGAGCTGGAGGCTGGAACTGGGATCCTTATGCTGTTCCTTGGACGTCACACCATATGTGCTTAACCCTCTGAGATACCGCACGAATCCCAGATTTTATTTATTAATGAGAAAGGTAGGAGGAGAAAGATAAAGAACCAGATTATCACTCTGGTTTATTTGCTGCCGGGGATTGAACTCGGGGCCTCATACTTGAGAGTCCAGTGATTATCCACTACTCAATCTCCCAGACCACTAAAAATAATTACTAAAAAAAGGTGTAACATAAAAGAATTTATAAGTTATAATTATAAGCCTGGGCAGTGATAATACCCATAGGATACACATTACCTATGGGGCGGATCTTATGTTTCCTTCTCAATTCCTTCGTTATCCAGTAAATGTAACCGTTGGATTCATCATGCAAGCACTGCCCCAGCAATAACCCTGGTTTCAATTCAGAAATGTATGAGGGAACCAGGCCGTGTCACACCTGGATTAACACACACGTCACCACCCATGGGGACCTGGGTTAGGACTGCTCTTCCCATTTGTGGGGTGCGGGGGAAGCTTTACAAGCAGTGAAGCAGGTCTGTAGGTATTTCTCTTTCTCTCTCCCTACTTCTCAATTTCTCTCCTAGCCAGTCAAAAAGGCAAAAGGAAAAAATGGCTGCTGGGAATGTTAAGATTCCTAGCGCTGGTCATGGGAAGAAAAAATAAGTATGAAAATAGGGATATGTTGAGTAGATGAATATGTAAACTCATAGGAGGCAAAATGAGTGACTAGTTGAACCTGGTGGGCTAAACTTTGTTTTCACAGAGATGATAATCTCCTTTTCCCTCTATCTGTCTCTATTCAGTAAACTGTAAATTAAGTTAAAAAGATATTCTGTAAGTCTTTGGTGTTGGATTTTGCTTTAACAATGAATTATTTCAATATCATAATTGTTATCATTGATGTCATGATGGTAGAAATAAGTGGATGTCTATATTAAAAGGATTGCCTGGTTGATACAGCATGATGCCATGTTACTGGGAGTAGAACATCCTACAAAACTATTGTTGTGTCCTCCTTCCTCAGGTGTTGGTGTCTGTTCAGTCCCTGATATTAGTAGCTGAGCCTTACTTCAATGAACCAGGATATGAACGGTCTCGAGGCACTCCCAGTGGCACACAGAGCTCTCGAGAGTATGACGGGAACATTCGACAAGCAACGGTTAAATGGGCGATGCTTGAACAAATCCGAAACCCTTCCCCCTGCTTTAAAGAGGTACATTCAGTGAGTTTACACTGTAGTTCCAGTACTCTAGTTGTCTTTGTACTGTACCTAAATCTTAGTTTCTTGAGTTGATCGTGAAGTATAAACATTGCTTTATAATATTGCCAGGTTATGTTTGGTATGCTGCTGTTTGCCCATCACCTAAAGTCTCGTCCCATACACCTCCAAACACTTGGTCTGCTGTTTACCTAGTTACTAGTTTACCTAACTCACTGCCTCCTCCCCTCTGATAACTATTTTATTCTTACAGCCTAGTAGGTTCTCTCTCCCTCTCTCTTCTCCCCTCCTTCCTCTCTTTCTTTCCTCCCTCCCTCCCTCCCTCCCTCCCTCCCTCCCTTCCTTCCTTCCTTCCTATCTATTTAATCTACCTCATAATAGGAATGTTATATGGTAACTTTGCACTTGTGCTGCCCCCCCCACCCCCCAGATCATTGCTGAGTTCTGGTTTATAGTGGGACCTCAGAGTCTCAGTTATGAGAATCTGTTTTTTGTTTATTTGTGCTGAGTTCTGGTTTATAGTGGGACCTCAGAGCCTCAGTTTTTTGTTTATTTGTTTGTTTTTTAAGCAAAACACTGGTCAGCTCTGGCTTATAATGGATTGAACCTGGGATTTCGGAGTCTCAAGCATGAGAGTCTCTTTGCATAACCATTATGCTATATCCCTTGCCCTGTGGTAACTTTTTAAAAAAAAAAAAATTCTTATTTTTCATTTATTCTTGGATAGAGACAGTGATAATTTGAGGGGAGGAGGAAATAGGGAAAGAAACAAAGACACCTGCAACTCTGCTTTACCACTTATGAAGCTTTCCTCCTGCAGGTGGGAACCATGGTCTTGAACCTGGGTCCTTGCAAAATGTGGTGTATGTGCTTAGCCAGGTGTGTTACTGCCTAGCTCCTCCCTATGATAACTTTTCACTAAGCATAACTTTCTTACGACGCATTGGGTTGTATTCTGACCTTCGTGTATTGTTCCCTTGTCTGCTTAACTCTTCAGGTTATACACAAACATTTCTACTTGAAACGAGTTGAGATCATGGCTCAGTGTGAGGAGTGGATCTCGGACATCCAGCAGTACAGCAGTGACAAGCGGGTGGGCAGGACCATGTCGCACCACGCAGCCGCACTCAAGGTGGGTTCACTCCCCAGGAGCCCTGGTGGTCCTGAAAAACAGTAGAGAAGTTGGATCTTTATTGATAGACTTGAGGATGCCTGGTGGCTGGAAGGGAATCAGTGAACCAGTAGATGTACTTTAGTTTCTTCCACCTAAGCTGGCACTTTAAAGTCCACAGAGAAAGCAGACTTTGGGGGCTGGCGATAGCACACCCCGTTAAGTGCAAGGACCTGGGTTTGAGGCGCCCCCACAGGGTGTCCATTTCAAGATCGGTGAAGCTCATCTGCAGGTGTCTTTCCCTCTCTTTTTCTCCCCATCCTCTCTCAGTTGCTCTCTGTCCTATCTAATTAAAAAAAAAAAAAGTGGTCTGGGAAGTGGCTAAAGCATTAGATTCTCAACCATGAGGTCCCAAGTTCAGTCCCTGGCAGCACATGTACCAGAGTGATGTCTGGCTCTTTCTCTCCTCCTATCTTTCTCATGAATAAATAAATAAATTCTTTTTAAAAAAAAGGGGAAATTTTATCCCCAGTGACAACCCTGGTGGCAGTTGAGAGAGAGAGAATAGATTCCTTTTGATAGTGAACTGACAGTTCCTAATAAAAAATGACTATGAGGGAGTCAGGCGATAGTGCAGTGGGTTAAGCGCATGTGGCGCAAAGCGCAGAGACTGGCGTAAGGATCCCGGTTCAACCACCCTGGCTCCTCACCTGTGAAGCAGGTCTGCAGGTGTCTTTCTCTCCCCCTCTCTGTCTTCCCCATCTCTTTCCATTTCTCTCTGTCCTATCCAACAACAATAGCATTAATAATAACTACAACAATAAAAAACAAGGGCAGCAAAGGAAAACAAATAAATATTAATTTTTTTATTTTATAAAATGACTATGAGAGTTGTTTGTATATGGTGCAACCAAAATATATTCTGTGAATGCCCTTTTAAACTTCCTTTAGCTTTCCCTTGGACTTGTAACTTTTCAGAATTGTATGACTTGGGGTGATGAGGGAAAGAAGTCGCAGAGCCTATACTGGCTGGCGGTTGGAAACATTTGTCAAACAGGTGTTTGGGAGAGGTGAGCAGTTGTTTTCATTGTGGGCATTCTCAGGTGGAGATGTAAAACATGATGCCTTGCGATTGTTCCTCTTTTGTGTGTGTAATTCCCCCAGCAACCTCCCCTTTTCCCTTGTCTTAGGCCATGTGTCTCTCTTCACCTCTGTCCTTCTCCTCACTACCTGTCTTTTTTTAAAATGCTTTTTGTTTATTTTTATAACTATTTTCCCTTTTGTTGCCCTTGTAGTTTTACTGTTGTTGTTATTGATGTCCGTCATTGTTGGGTAGGACAGAGAGAAATCGAGAGAGGAAGGGGAGAGAAAGATAGACATTTGCAGACCTGCTTCACTACTTGTGAAGCGACTCCTCTGCAGGTGGAGAGCTAGGGGCTCGAACTGGGATCCTTATGCTGTTCCTTGCGCTATCTTTCGATCAGAGCACTGCTCAGCTCTGGCTTATATTGGTGCAGAGGATTGAACCTGGGACTTCAGAGCCTCAGGTATGAGAGTCTCTTTTGCATAACCATTAGGCTATCTATCCTCACTTCTCTACCTGTCTTGTCTACTATTCCTACATCCATGGTACTCTTTTTTTTTTAAAAAAAAATACTTACTTATTAAATTTTGTTGCCCTTGTTGTTTTATTGTTGTAGTTATTACTATTGTTGTTATTGATGTCGTCGTTGTTGGATAGGACAGAGAGAACCGGAGAGCAGAGGGGAAGACAGAGAGGGGGAGAGAAAGACACCTGCAGACCTGCTTCACCGCCTGTGAAGCAACTCCCCTGCAGGTGGGGATCTGGGGGCTCGAACCAGGATCCTTATGTCGGTCCTTGTGCTTCGCGCCATGTGCGCTTAACCCACTGCGTTACCGCCCAACTCCCTCTTTTTTTTTTTTTAAGCAGCTTTTTTTTAAAAAATTATCTTTATATATTGAATAGAGACAGCCAGAAATTGAGAGGGAAGGGGGATATAGTTAGGGAGAGAAACTCCTACAGCACCGCGTCAACACTAGTAAAGCTTTCCCCATGCAGTTGGAGACCTGTGTCCTTGTGCATTGTAATGTGTGCTCAGTCAGGTGCACCTGGGCCCACCACTCCATTCTAACTTTAAAAGTATTATCACGGGGGCGGAGCGGTAGCGCAGTGGGTTAAGTGCACATGGTGCAAAGTGCAAGGACCAGCATAAGGATCCCGGTTACTCAAAAAAATACAGCTAAAAGAGAAACCCCCTAAAATAAATGAGTTGGGGGACAGCATCAGAAGTTATAACTTCCATGTCATTTATTGTATAAGGGACAGAATACATGCTTGAAGAAAGAACTATTGAGAATCTCCCAAAATTAAAGGAAGTAGTTCCCCAGTTTCAGGAGCCTCAGAGATACCTGCTGATTTCTCAAAAGAGACTAAAAGCTGGGAAGGCCTGCACTCAGATTTAAAGTGCTTATCATATCTAGGCCAGATCTGTAAGAGATACTAAAAGGGTTCTCAGGAAATGTAAAATAAAATGACCCCACCCAAATGGGCAAATAGAGAAAGCTAGGAAATAAGCAAAGCCAAAGTGGGCCTCGGACTCAGTGGCAGAAATCAGATCAGTGAACAAGGTAGAGACCGTAGTGAGAGAGATGCCTTGGTGGCTTTTGGTGGACAGACATTGGTGCTTTTGTGGGGGCCCCAGTCCTGCTACTTTAGTTATTTCGGTCAGCGTCTTGTCATTTCTTTGGGTTATCTAGACTTGAAGTCTCTGTACCTTAACAGTCCACTGTGATACCAGTTCAGTGCCTTTTGCTGCTGAATGAGAAGGGGAGATACAGAGAGGGGGAGAGAGAGAGAGAGAGAGAGAGACCGAGACCTTCAGCCCTGCTTCATCACTCACAAAGCTCTCCTCCTGCAGGTGGGGACGGGGGGCTTGAACCTGGGTCCTTGCACGCTGTAATATATATGTTCATCCAGGTGCACCACCACACTGCCTCTATCAGTACAATTTTTAAAGTCACGGTGTAATTTGAGGTCATGTCTGTCTCACTAGGAAATGAAAAGCCCAGGCACAGCACAGCACTCCACTCCACTCCACTCCACTCCACTCCACTCCACTCCACTCCACTCCTTTCTCTAAGCAGGGGTATGGGGTAACATTAAGCTCTATGGCTTCACTTTCCATCCACTTCAATTAGGAATACTATTACTACCCCTCCCCCATCTATTTATTTCTGTCTATATATATAGACAGAAGTTGACAGGTAAAGTGAAATAGACACCTACACCATTGCTTCACCACACGTTAAGTTTCCTACAGATGGGGGCTGGCAGCTTGGACCTGTGTCCTTATGCATAGCAAAGTATGTGTTCAACCAGGTGTGCCACTGCGCAGCCAGGTAACTTTATTACAAAGCACAGAATGAAGCAACAATTTGGAAATGTTTTACAAATACATCTTATATCTGATAATTAGCAGATTTAATTTATGAACATGTCCTTTCAGAAAACAATATATGCCAGAAAGGGCATACATTGCAGGAAGAGAGCAAATAGTTGCCCCGTAATTAGTGCTATTTCTGTCACAAGTGTCAGGTTCTGGCATAGGCTGTCAGCAGCAGCATTTACTTAGAGGTTAGAGACTTTTCCCCCTGTTCTGTTCACTGCCTTTCTCAGTGTTGAGTTCAGTAAGGAAGGTGCTCCCTATCTGAAGGTGCGGTGCTTTGAGTTTTTTTGTTTGTTTGTTTTTTTGTTTTTTTTTACTAGAGCACTGATCAGCTCTGGTTTATGGTGGTGTGGTGGATTGAACCTGGGATTAGAGCCTCAGGCATGAAAGTCTTTTTGCATAACCACTATGCTAACTGCCCTGTCCCTTTGAGTTTCTTTTCACACTCAGCCCCTCCATTTCATGGAGTTGTGCTAATAACATCAGTCCTTTCCCCCTGCAGCGTCACACTGCTCAGCTGAGGGAAGAACTGCTGAAGCTGCCCTGTCCTGAAGGCTTGGACCCCAGTGGTGAAGAGGTCTCGGAGACATGCAGTGGCCCGGCAGGAGCTGAGGAGATGCCCTACCCCGAGCAGGTCAAAGCCAGCAGCAGCAGAGAGCTCCCTGGTGACGTCAAATTATGAGCTGCACTGCCCTGGACTTCCCAGACAAAGAGGCTTTGAAGCACAAGCCAAATATGTCAATATTTGTATGTAAGAAACTAATTATGTAATAGGTAATGAGACTGAAACTATACTATGCCCTTCAGGAGATCCAATTTAATTCAAGGTGATCTTTTATTTCCCTGTACAAGAGTGTAAACTTTTTTGTGCTTTTATTTTTCAATTGTGAGAACCACTGATTGGTATGTTCAACAAATTTGTGTATACAAAGAAATGGATAAATCACTGATATATAAGGGAAACTACCTTAGGGAAGAATGTTTACTGAATGTTTATTTTATTTTTTTTTTTACTGTAGAGTGAGGGGTTGTTAACAAAGAATATATATTGGTCATTCTTACAACTACTATTTAAAGTCAGCAACTTTTCACTGAATTTGATAGGTTTTATGTTTGGCCATATCATATTTCATGCTCATTTGATTTCTGAAGACTTCCTACATACACGTCAATAAAAGTTAAATGGACATACTCCCCCTTTTTTGATTTACTGGTACATTTTTTTAAATGATAAATCTGCCATAAAATGCATTATAGCTGGAGACTTGCACTTGTATGGATGAATTTATTACAGTCAACGTATTTAATTTTATGCCTTCTAACTCTAAGATGCAGAAAAATAAATGAACATTATTTTATTCTATGCCAACATTTGGGCCTCTGAATGTATCTGTTATTTGATTTTAAGTATATGGAAAGGTATGGTCAACTTCTAAAGTCACTCTAGACTGAATTTTTTTTCTAAAGGGCTCCCCCGCCCCCGCCACCACCTGTCCCCCCTGACTCTGGCTTTACTACTAAAATCACATGTATGTATTAACTATTGAGGCTCTGTCGAGCAGAGAGGATGTACCTCTCTGGTGCTATTCCAGTACATTCTGTACCTGCTGTACAGGCTCATTCTCATTAAAATTCTTCCTAGAGCCAAATAAATAAAGACTTAGGTGTATTAGTATGTCTTGTTTCTAAAATAGTTTACGATGGTGTGCAGTGCTATTTCTACAAAGGAGGGAGTGGACACTTTCAAGAGCTAAACATGAGAGGAGAAAGGATATTTTCCTAATAGGGATGATCAGAAAGGAGAAAGCTCAGTGATCCATGACAGTATCTAAATCAAAGAAAGTGGTGCCCTGAAACCCTGAATCTGGAGCCAGCTCGAAGACACTGCTCTGAACAGTAGTTGCTTTCTGGAGAAGAAGGGCCCCGGGGACCAGGACACTCCTTGTGCACACGGCACAGAGCACCATCGGTGTGTATGAGGCAGGATAACAGGTCTAGTAGGTGGTGACTCCACTGAGAATCACCTCACACACTTCAGCATCACCTCACACACTTGCTGCCTATTGCCTATAAACTGTCAGAAATAAGAAGGAAAAGACAGTCATTAGTCTTCTAGGATCTTTATTTTGGCTTTTGATCTGTCAGGCTTCTGTCAAGATACATGCAGCTTAAAGTACAGTTTGCTTCCATTTATGAATTTTATTTTTAAATTCCTAAAATGATTTGGGTGGTCTACCCCCCCCCCCACACACACACACATACTCCTTGCCATTATTTCTCAGAAAGCTTTATGCAAAGAAAGTTAAAATACCAATACTAAAAATCCCTTGGGTTTTTTTTTTTTGGGGGGGGGGGGACGAAGCCCTACATAAAGTCTAAATTGAGGCGAAATTACATTAAAATATTTTCATTTGGGACACAGTGTCCCAGAAGATGTCTGATCCCTTTTTTTTTTTTGTTTTCTTTACCAGAGCACTACTCAGCTCTAGCTTATGGTGGTGCAGGGGATTGAACCTGGGACTTTGGAGCCTCAGGTATGACAGTCTGTTTGCATAACCATTATGCTATCTACCCCTGCCCTTTGGTTGCTCTCTACTAGATACAAATTCCCGTACTTGAAAGTGGCAGACATAAGATCATAATGTCAATATAATTTGCCAAGCTCTCTACTAGTGTTAACTACAGAATATATTGGGAACAAAGTGATGGGACAGTTATCACAGGCACGGTAGTGGACTCTCAGACTGCATAGTGTTGCACACAGTTGAACACAGGTATCACAGTGTGCAAGGACCCAGGTTCAAGTGCTCCCAGTCCCCACCTGCAGGGTGGAAGCTTCATGAGCAGTGAAGCCCTCCCTCTTGCTCCCTCTTTCCCTCTTAATTTCAGTCTATAAGAGAGGGAGAAAAAGAGCAAGGAAGGAAGAAAGACCAATGGGAGCAGTGGATTTGTTGCATAGGCAGCAAGTGCCAGTGACAATAAAATGAAAATAAGTCAGCCTGGCAGAAAGAAGTTATCCAAAAGACAGGCAGGTAAAAGGAAGCTCAAGTTAATGGCATCAGGGTAGCTGGCCTCACAAGATGCTGACAAGATGGGAAGGCAGGAACATTCATTTTCTGGATTACAGTGTCGCTCCTGAGAAGGCAGCTTTAACTTCCCGGAGGTGATGGAAAGCGCTCAGTATCTAGTAACCTGCTCAGACTGTGTTTGGGGAGATCATTCTGCCAGTTGCTGGACTGCAAGGTTAGAGGAGAGGTTGGGCCATTAACCAGAACAGTGAAAGGGGAGGAGAGGGAGAAACCACTGCAGAACTTGGGGAGGTAGTGTTTTTGGTATGAGAATAAGGGACCAGGGCCAGGGGTGGTAGTGCACCTCTTTGAGAGCACATGCTACAGTGCTCAAGGACCTGGGTTCAAGCCCCCAGTCCCCACATGCAGGGGGAAAGTTTTATGAGTGGTGAAACAGGACTGCATGTTTCTGTCCCTCTTTCTCCCCTCCTCAATTTCTGGCTGTCTATCCAATAAACAAGGATATATTTTTTTAATTAATACTTTTTAAAAATACTTATTTATTCCCTTTTGTTGTCCTTGTTTTTTATTGTTGTAGTTATTATTGTTGTCGTTACTGGATAGGACAGAGAGAAATGGAGAGAGGAGGGGAAGACGGGGAAAGAAAGATAGACACCAGCACACCTGATTCACCACTTGTGAAGCAACCCCTCTGCAGATAGGGAGCCGGGGGCTCCAACCAGGATCCTTACACCGGTCCTTGCACTTCACGCCATGTGTGTTTAACCCACTGCGCTACCACCCGACTCCCCAACAAGGTTAATTTAAAAATACATATATATGACCCTGCAATTCCTCTCCTGGGGATATATCCTAAGGAACCCAACACATCCATCCAAAAAGATCTGTGTACACATATGTTCTTGGCAGCACAATTTTTAATAGCCAAATCCTGGAAGCAACCCAGGTGTCCAACAACAGATGAGTGACTGAGCAAGTTGTGGTCTATATACACAATGGAATACTACTCAGCTGTAAAAAATGGTGACTTCACCGTTTTCAGCCGATCTTGGATGGTGGACCTTGAAAAAATCATGTTGAGTGAAATAAGTCAGAAACAGAAGGATGAATATGGGATGATCTCACTCTCAGGCAGAAGTTGAAAAACAAGATCAGAAGAGAAAACACAAGTAGAACCTGAAATGGAATTGGCGTACTGCACCAAAGTAAAAGACTCTGGGGTGGGTGGGTGGGTAGGGAGAATACAGGTCCATGAAGGATGATAAATGACATAGTGGGGGTTGTATTGTTAAATGAGAAACTGGGGAATGTTATGCATGTACAAATTATTGTATTTACTATTGAATGTAAAATATTAATTTCCCAATAAAGAAATAAATTAAAATATATATATATATATGGGCAGCATGTTTCCAGGCTGAGGATCCAGCATTGGAGGAGTGAGGGAAACCATGAAGGATTCGAACAAAGAGGGAGCCAAGCCCAGTGGACCTGATGGGTGGACACCACACAGCAGCACTGGCCAGAAATAAAAGCAGTCTGAAAACAGCTTCATGGGTTGGTCTATTCAATGTAACTGACCTGCTATCTTAAAAAAGTCTGAAATAAGCTGCTTAGGCACCTTACACTTACACTTGGGCATTTAGGTCATTTCTGTTTTCTAATAAAAAATAATACTGTAATGAAAATGGTCTGTTAGATTATCTGTGATAAGTCATAGGAGTGCGATTAAGTAAATGTTTTGGTAGACAATACCTTGTGTGCTCTGCAGAGAGATTATATTGGTTCACACTTGAGTTACCTGTCAATCAAGGGAGACAGGCGGGAGTGCACTTGGTAGAGTGGATTAATTGTGTAGGCACCGAAGCCAAGCAACATTTCTGGTTGCAATTTTTAAAAAATCAGTATTCTAGGGAGTCGGTGGTAGTGCAGTGGGTTAAGCACAGGTGGCGCAAAGTACAGTGACCGACCGGCATAAGAATCCCGGTTCGAGCCCCAGACTCCCCACAACTACAACAATAAAAACAAGGGCAACAATAAGGAAATGAATATTTTTTAAAAAATCAATGTTCTGCTTGCCCTCCCTGATCATTATAGTTTTTTCTTTTTCCTTCCTTCCTTCCTCCCTTCCTTCCTTCCTTCCTTCCTTCCTTCCTTTGTCCCTCCCTCCCTTTCTGCCAGGGTTTGGTTTCTGCCCAACTTACCACTCCTGGAGGAAGTTTTTCCTTTTTTTTTTTTTTTTTGGGGGGGTGTTAAGTATCATTTCACCATTCATGAAGTCTCTCCTTTGTGTGGTGCTCCCATATAGGAGACCATGTTTGTTTGTTTGTTTATTTGTTTTACTAGGCATTGCTCAGCTCTGGCTTATGGTGGTGCAGGGGAGGGGATTGAACCTGAGACTTTGGAGCGTCAGGCATGAAAGTCTCTTTGCATAACCATTATACTATCTACCCTGTGCCCAAGACCAGGTCTTCATGGTAAAGTGTGCTCTACCAGGTGACTGATCTAGTTTTTTTTGTGTTTTATTTTTTTAATTTCTTTCTTGGGGGATTGTTTTACATTTGACAATAAATACAATAGTTTGTACAAGCATAACATTTCTCAGTTTTCCACATAACTATACAAATCCCACTAGGTCCTCTATCATCCTTTACCACACACACACCCCAGAGTCTTTTACTTTGGTGCAATACACCAACTCCAATCCAGGTTCTATTTGTGTTTTCTCTTGTGATCTTGTTTTCCAACTTCTGCCTGAGAGTGAGATCATCCCATATTCATCCTTCTGTTTCTGTGATCTATGTTTTTAATTTGGAATTTTTACCAACCACCATCAATCACGGCTTCATTTACATGTCATCAACTCTGTTTATGAACCTAATTACATTGAGCTCCCCCCCACTTTTATTTACTATGTTAGGATGCTTTAATATGTTCAAACTACTTGTAGAATAGTAATTTTACCACAGTGTATATATTTTTCCCAGATGGACTTGTGATTTTTTTTTTACCTGTTAAAAAGTTCCTAAAAAAAAAAAAGAAAAAGTTTCTCATTGGGCTGGGAAGATCACATATTGGTTATGCAAAGTGACTTTCATGCCTGAGGCACTAAAAGTGTCAGATTCAATCGCCAGCACCACCATAAATGAGAGTTGAGCAATGCTCTGGTCTTTCTGTATCTCTCTTTCATGAGAGTAAATAAAATATTAAAATAAAAATAAACTAAGATATTAGAAAAAGGTTCTCATATAGAAGTTTTAAATTATGAAATCAACTATTGCTCTTCCTTTACGATTATAATCCTCTTTTTACTCTTATTTTTATTTATATATATTTTGGACAGAGACTGAAATTGAGAGGGAAGTGGCTGACAGAAGGGATGAAGGAAAGAGAGACAACTGCAGCACAGCATCACCCTCTGCAAGTGCGGACCAGGCCTTGCACCTGGGCATTATTTATTTATTTATTTTTTCCTTTTGTTGCCTGTATTTTTTATTGTTGTTGTTGATGTTGTCATTGTTGGATAGGACAGAGAGAAATGGAGGAGGGGAAGACAGAGAGGAGAGAAAGACACCTGCACACCTGCTTAACCGCCTGTGAAGCGATTCTCTTGTGTTGTATGCTTTATATTGGTTTGTTCTAGCTCTCCCCCTGCCAAGAAAATTGGTTCAGTCCTGCTAGTTTCACGGCCCGCTTGTCCCCGCCCCAAGGAACCCCAAGAGAGTTCCAGAGTTCTAGAGTTCTTGGCGCAGCTGTGGGGGAAGGAGGCAGGAGAGTTCTGTTTGGTGATTAGTATGGGTTAGTTTATGAATCGTTTTTCCTGAATAAAGAAATACAGCTTCCCGGCCCAGCTGTATGTCTCTGGTCGTCTCTGTTACCCACCAGTGAAGCTAGCACGGCCTGCAGAAGCCCCGAATTAAAACAACACCCTTGCTCCCTTGCAGGTGGGGAGCTGGGGTTCCAACTGGGATCCTTATGCCAGTCCTTGTGCTTTGCGCCAGCTGCGCTTAACACTATGGCCTGACTCCCCCTTTTTTTTTTTTACTCTCTTTAAGCATTTTCCTGTGAAAAGATCAAAAAGTTATGTGCATTTTCTAACTGAGATTGTTTCTGGTGTTAGATGTCTGGAGCAGAACTGGTCTGGGGTTCCACCCCTGCCTCCTGGAGCCCATCTTGAGTGTGTGTGTGTGTGTGTGTGTGTGTGTGTGTGTGTGTGTGTGTGTGTGTGGTGGGGGGAAGCAGGGGTCGCATACTCAAGCAAGGAGGTGCAAGGTAGCTTGAATGGAAACTTCTTTCAATTTTTCTCTTGGAAATTTGCCCAGTTTCAGGCAGATCAGTTCATCAGTGCTTCCTGGAACCTCACCACTGCAGAGTTAAGGAAAGATTGAAACAGGCTGGGGGTATGGATCGACCTGCCAGTGTCCATGCTCGTCAGAGAAGCAATTATAGAAACCAGAACTGCCACCTTCTGCACCCCAACATTGTTTTGGTCCAGAGACTGGCTCACTCAGTGAAACTCACATAGCAAGGACTCGCTCAAGGATCTGGATCTGAGCGCCAGCTCGCCACCTGTGGCGGGGATGCTTCTCAAGCAGTGAGGCAGGTCTGCTGATATCTATCTTCCTCCTTCTCAATCTCCTGCTCCTTTCTTACTTTCTCTCTGTCCTACTGAATTTAAAAACAAAAAAGAAAAAAAATTGTTGGTATGCTTCTAGTTCTGCTTCTGGGATCCCTTCTGTTACATTGCTTGATGTTGTGGTTTATTTACATGATCATTCTGTTACATTGGTTTGGTCTCACTCCCCCTGCCTCCAGGAGATTTTGGTTTAGTCCTGGCCTTTTCTTACTTCTCTCTTCTCCCCACCCCCATCCTACATACTTCCTTGGTAGCTGAGGCTGCAGCTGGAGGAGAAGGATGCAGGACAGAATGGGGTTGTGATTAGATTAGATTAGTTTTTTGAACCGTTCGCTTGTGAATAAAGAAATACTGCTTCTCTGCTCAGCCGTGTGTCCCATCTGTCTCCTGCCGCGAAGCTAGCCCAGCATACTGGCGCCCTCAACTTTGAAGACAAAAAATGCTTCCAGGAGTGGTAGATTTGTAGTGCCAGCACCAAATCCAGTGACTGGAGGGAAAAAATAAATAAATAAATAAATAAAAAGAAAGAATTATGGTCCATACTTCCAGAGAGGCAAAAAATTGGGAAGTCAACTAGAGGGCTGTAATCCCCATTCCACAAGGACCTGAAGTGTTCATCACCAGGAATCTTGTTTTTTTTGTTTTTATTTTTTATTGTTATCTTTCAAAGTAGCAAAGCCCCTCCAATTTATTTCTAAATCAATATACAGAAATATAAAAGGCTAGTGATTTCCACCTCTACCCCCTAGCCAGCCATCCCAAGTCCCCATCTGACTGGGTCAATAGGAAACTGTATACCTATGAAATTCCTCCTGAATTAGCGCTGGTTTCCTCGTTAGCTCAGTCTTGAACTCGAGCATGCTAATCAGTCATCCTCTTGCTGATTTCTCTTCAGCTTGAGGAAATCTATGAGTTTCAGGGCGTCCTCCGCCATAGAGAGGTCAATGAAGTCTTTGGGCAGGCAGTAACTAAGGTAGGGGCTGGACTGAACTGTCACCTCACTGTCGGTGCAAGGGAACGTAGGAGAATCCTGCTCCAGAGCCTCGTCTTCAGAGAAGTCACCTTTCAAGTTTCACCCAGATATCAGCTCTTCCCATGTGAACAGTAGTGAATCTGTGACTTCACCAAAGGGATGAAAATCAATGAGCCACACCTTCCCCCTACTGTCTCTCTATATGTCAAATACAAAGTCTTCATCTAAAATATTATACTGAATATGTTTCTTGAAAAAGTCTTGTATGCATCTGCAAATTTCTTCTTTCTGTTTAGAAATATGATCATAGTATTGTGAGTAGTCCCTTTGAGAAACACCAATATGCTTGTTTTCTTTGACAAAACATTGGAACTCAGCCCCAGGAATTAATTCACATCATTTCCGAAGAACAAGCTGCAGACTCATACTCCATACAAGGATCTGGGGTGTCATCAGTACAGTGAGTGAATGGCTGAGTAAAGTCCCGTGTGATGAAGTCAGAACTCTTAAACAGGAGGAAGATATCGCTGAAGGTTTTATATTTCAGAGAGCTGTTCATTGCTATCCAGTAAGCATCCCTTAGGGCACTCCAGTTAAGCTTAGGAAATACACTGCCCAGGGAATTGATGGCTTCTTGGACTTCTGTGCTATATTCGGGAAATTCTGGTGCTGTCAGTGTGGCTGTATTCTCGTCATCTGACTACTGTATTTCTTCTGCTTCATCATCACTGTCTGGCTGAGCTTGTGTCGGTGGATCTTCCCTTCCTGAAACCACCAGAGTTCCATCATCAAGTAAATAATCCTTCACATTCTGAGGAAGTGGAAGAATGACACTCTTGATAGTGAGACTGTGGAAGAGCAAATACCATGAGGAGGAGAAATCTTGTTTTTATAGCATCAATGAAAGCAAACAAGGCACTGTTTCTCTGATCTGAGGGAGAAGAAGAAAAAAGTAAAGATCCTCCAAAGTCGCAATATATGTAAAGGTGACTTAGGAAGTGAAGGCAGGGAAAAAATGGGCTAAATATCAGTCAAAAAAATATGGGCTAAATATCAGTAGATACTGATATATACATATATACAAATAGATGTAGAGTCAACTCATATCTGTGACCTTGGGAAACTACTGCAGTTTCCAATGGAGGGGATGGGGATACAGAACTCTGGTGGTAGGAACTGTATGAGATTATACCCTTTTTTTTTTTTTATTTCCTTCCCACCAGAGTCCTTTATTTGCTTGTAAGACACCAAGAGAATAGTTCTTAAAAGAGAGAAAAATATTAGTACCATTCTTTGATCCTATGGTTCTCAAGCTGGGGCTCGTGGACTGCCCTGGAAGCATCTCTAACTCCCACAAGTGTAACCCCATGCTGGTAGCAAGGGTTCAAGTGCATCTTGTGGGGAGGTCTCTGACCCCTAAAAATAGAATAAGCAGAGGTCACTTTGCAGTTGAGTCAGATAGAAAAGTCACCACCAGGGGATGCTGGGCGGTAGCACAGTGAGTTGAGCACGCATTGCTCGAAGGTCAGGGACCGGCTTAAGGATCCCGGTTCGAGCCCCCATCTTCACAGGCGGTGAAGCAGGTCTGCAGGTGTCTATCTTTCTCTCTCCCTGTCTTCCCCTCCTCTCTTGATTTCTCTCTGTCCTACCCAACAACGACGACAGCAATAACAATAATAATAATACCAACAATGATAAACAATAATGGCAACAAAAAGGAATGAATAGGCTCCTGGAGCAGTGGATTCATAGTGCAGGCACCGACTCCCAGCCAAAACACTCAAGGCAAAAAAAAAAAAAAAATTCACCGTCAGGATCTGGGTTTTCAGACGCGGTCGCTAGGCGGCGGTGCGGAGCGCTCGCACCTGCCTATTTGCTCAGCAGCTGTCCGGGTCCCCACAGAGGTGAGACTGACGTCAACCACCCAGTAAAACCACGCCCACCAAATGAAGTCCCCACTGGGCATGCTCAGAACTAGGCCCTGGGCTGGTTCCCCCCTTCCCCCGCCCCGCCCCGGCGGAAGTCAATCCCCAGAGTACACGTGACTTTCCCAAAGTGCTCCGCGCTGCTGTCATGGCGGCCCCCTAGGCGGTCTCCACACATGGGATTCTAGGGCTGTACGCGTACTCGCAGGACTGTCTCTGGAGACCTCCTTTCACCATCTTCGGCAAACAGTGTCCCGTTGACGCCCGTAGGGACCCGTGCTGGCCGCAGCTTTGCCGGGGGTGATGTGGACCCCGGAGCTGGCAGTCTTGAGGGGCTTCCCCACTGAGGCAGAGCGGCAGCAGTGGACGCAGGAGGGAGGCCCCGGCTCAGGTGAGAGGTGCACCTGCCAGGCCCCGGGTCTGAGCAGAAGGGGCGGCGCCGGTTGCTATCTCCTCGCCCGCTACCCCCACAAATTTGGCAGAAGCCTGAGAGCAGCTTTCGGAAGGGGCGTCCTTGCCCTGGTGGGCGTGGTTCTCAGGCTCCCAGGGAGGCTTTCCCCAAGCTTCTTCCCTCCCAGATTCGGAAATGTCCGTTGTTTTTAAACAATAACATCAGTCATTTAATCCTTACAGTTGATGTGTAAAGCACATACTGCTTTAGACCCCCGTTTTGCAGATGAAGGCAGTAGCGTATAGATTGATGTTAGCAAGCTCGCACAACTGGTAAGCAGAAAAATAAGCCCAAAGCTGAACCGAGGCAGCGGAAGTACAGTTCTCGGGAGCAGTGCACGCTGACTTGAGAGAGAAAGAAAGGCTGTAGGATTTAGCGTGGATACTTTAGAAAGTATATGGTTATTTCTCTGAGTGTGGGCACATACAATAGACACTTTAAATAATTTTTTTCTTTTTTTTTCCCCAGGGCCTGGCATTTTGGAAAATTTTTATGTGTGAATCCATACTTGGAACTGATTAAGAAGATTATTTTTATGAGAGAGAAACATATATATATGTATATGTATATATATATATATATATATAGAGAGAGAGAGAGAGAGAGACAGACAGACCGAGACCAGATCACAGCTCAGCTTTGGCAAACAGTGATGCTAAAGATTGAAGCTGCAGCTGGGGCTTGGTTCCTGAATGATGAATCCACAGATTCTGGCAGCCATTTCTACTTTTTTCCCTCCCTTCTTCCCCCTTTCAATTTTATTAGAACAGAGAGAAATTGAGGGAAGGAGGAGATATAGAAAGGAAGAAAGAAAAACACCTGGCGTGGGGGTAGATAGCGTAATAGTTATGCAAAGAGACTCTCATGCCTGAGGCTCTAAAGACCCAGGTTCAATCCCCAGCACCACCATAAACCAGAGTTGAACAGTGCTTTGGTAAAAAAGATAGGGAGGAAGAAGAAAGAGCCACCTGCTTCACTCTGTGAAACTTCCTTCTGGATATGGGGAGCAGAGCTTCCAACCCACGTCTATGTTTTTGCTAAAGTGTGTGGTGCACTACCGCCAGGCCACCTTGAGCTGATTTTTGTTTGAGAGTAAGACTGTAATGTGGAGAAGTGTTCAGCAGAAATAATTACAAGTGTAAAAGTGTCAGGCAGAAAAGTAATGGGATACTAAGGAGCAACAAAAACCAGTCTTTTGTAAGGGAGCTAGATTGCTAAAGATCATAAGATTCCAAGGAAACATTTCTGTTGCCAGTAGAATTTTTTCTTTTTTTTATTATTTATTTATAAAAAGGAAACACTGACAAAAATGTAGGATAAGAGGGGTACAACTCCACACAATTCCCACCACCAGAACTCTGTATCCCATCCCCTCCCCGATAGTGTTTCTATTCTTTAATTTATATATATATATATTTTAATATTTATTTTATTTATTCCCTTTTGTTGCCCTTGTTTTTTTATTGTTGTAGATATTATTGTTGTTGTCGTTGTTGGATAGGACAGAGAGAAATGGAGAGAGGGAGGGGAAGACAGAGAGGAGGAGAGAAAGATAGACACCTGTAGACCTGCTTCACCACCTGTGAAGCGACTCCCCTGCAGGTGGGGAGCCGGGGTTCGAACTGGGATCCTTGTGCTTTGCGCCACCTGCGCTTAGCCCGCTGCACTACAGCCCGACCCCCTTTTTTATATTTTTTTATTTTCCCTTTTGTTGCCCTTTTTTTTGGTAGTTATTATTGTTGTTATTGATGTTGTTGTTGGATAGGACAGAGATAAATGGAGAGAGGAGGGGAAGACAGAGATGGGGAGAGAAAGATAGACACCTGCAGACCTGCTTCACTGCCTGTGAAGTGACTCCCTTGCAGGTGGGGAGCCAGGGACTCGAACCAAGATCCTTATGCTGGTCCTTGTGCTTTGTGCCACCTATGCTTACTGCCCAACTCCCAGCTTTCCTATATTCTTTAACCCTCTGAGAGTATGGACCCAAGGTACTTGTGGGATGCAGAAGGTGGGAGGTCTGGCTTCTGTAATTGCTTCCGGGCTGAACATGGGTGTTGACAGGTTGATCCATACTCCCAGCCTGTCTCTCTCTTTCCCTAGTGGGGCAGGGCACTGAGGAAGCGGAGCTCCAGGAGAATTGGTGAGGTTGTCTGTCCAGGGAAGTCTGGTTGGCATCTTGCTAGCATCTAGAACCTGGTGGTTGAAAAGAGAGTTAACATGTAGAGCCAAACCAGTTGTTTAATCATGAACCTAAAGGCTGGAGCAGTGCAGATAAAGAGTTGGTGGGGGAGTCTCCATTCTGTAGATAGCTAGTAGACATATTTTAGTTATATTCCAAAGGGCCTGTGGCTATACTATTTTTTTCCCCCCCTGAGCCTAAAATCTGATATGCAGGTGGATCCTAGTTATTGTCTGGGGAGATGATGTCATGACTGGAAAAAGGACCAGAAAGCTGGATCTGGGAAGAGAGTAACCCTCAAATATAGGAAAGGTGTATAAATATTGACTGTAAATCCCATCGATTTGATCTGATCTGATCTGGGGCCCATATTCAGCTTAGGAGCCTATGTGACCTCTGCATCCCTGTAGATCTGAGCTCACATTCTGTGGTCATGAGTAGGAACATTCCAAGCTGCCCCAATATCGACCCATCTTCCTCAGGTGGAGCATAGAGTATGTTGTCCAGCCTCCCTTCAGAGGATGGAACATTCTCTACTTTTGTTGATCCAAGTTGAGGGCAAGATCCTATGGGGGCCCACAAAGGGGTCTGTTTTGTTGTTCCTGATAGAGATGACTGGTAACAATGGAGAGAGGGATTTATTTGAGGCTTAGGTCCATCATGTCTGTTTGGGAATCTCAGGACTCCTCGAATAGGGCCCCAGCTGATGGGGTGGTATTTAAAAAAATATTTATTTATTTCCTTTTGGTTGCTCCTTTTTTTTTTTTTTTTATTGTTGTAGTAATTGTTGTTGATGTCGTCGTTGTTGGATAGGACAGAGAGAAATGGAGAGAGGAGGGGAAGACAGAGGGGGAGAGAAAGACAGACCCCTGCAGACCTGCTTCACCGCCTGTGAAGCGACTCCCCTGCCGGTGGGGAGCCGGGGCTCGAACCGGGATCCTCACGCCAGTCCTTGTGCTTCGCTACTGCCTGACTCCCTGTTTTTTTTTTTTTTTTTTTTTACTTTTGTACATCTGAACTCTTTTTTTTAATTTTAATTTTTATTATAAAAAGGAAAAATTGACTAAACCATAGAATAAGAGGGGTACAACTCCACACAATTCCCACCACTAGATCTCCGTATCCCATCCCTTCCCCTGATAGCTTTCCTATTCTTTAACCCTCTGGGAGTATGGACCCAAGGTCACCTTGGGATGCAGAAGGTGGAAGGTCTGGCTTCTGTAATTGCTTCCCTGCTGAACATGGGCGTTGACAGGTCAATCCATACTCCCAGTCTGTCTCTCTCTTTCCCTAGTCGGGAAGGGCTCTGGGGAAGCAGAGCTCTGGGACACATTGGTGGAATTGTCTGTCGAGGAAAGTCTGGTCGGCATCATGGAACCTGGTGGTTGAAAAGAGAGTTAACATACAAAGCCAAACAAATTGTTGACCAATCACGGACCTGAAGGCTGGAATAGTGCAGATGAAGAGTTGGGGGCGTCCTCCACTTTTTTTTTTTTTTTTTTAATTGGGAAATTAATGTTTTACATTCAACAGTAAATACAATAGTTTGTACATGCATAACACTCCCCAGTTTCCCATTTAACAATACAACCCCCACTATGTCATCTATCATCCTTCATGGACCTGTATTCTCCCCACCCAGCCACCCCAGAGCCTTTTACTTTGGTGTGATGTATTTTTCTTTTTCTTTTTTTTTTTTTTTAAAGCTACAGCATCATACTGCTCAGGCAAGGGCTTGAACCTAGCACTTGTTGCTTGTAAGTCTGGTGCACTATTGCTATGCTTTTCCCCTGACCCAATAGGATTCTTTTCAATTCTCAACAAAAGGATGATAATACCTACTAATGAGTATTATTCTTGGATCTGAGTTCTTACTACACTTTGGATGCTAATTCTAGAAGGAATGTTTTATAGAATCTTGAGAGTTTAGTTGGTACTTGGTGATTGATGTAAATAGCAAGTATTTTAAGTATATGCTTTTTTTTTCCTTTTTTTTGCATACTAAAATCAGATTTACCTAAGAGTGATGCCTTTTCCAGAATTAAAAATGTTCCTTTGACTAATTTTTTATATTACAGAAAGTGTATCCTTCCTACAATTTCTACTGGACGGGAACTATGAGGCCATCTTCTTAAGTTCAGTGACTCAAAATATTTTTAATTCAGCGATGATGACTGAAGAAAAGATGGACACCTACCTAGAGAAGCAGATAATAACTTTCCTGAATTCCTCCACAGACTTTGACACAACTGAAAGGTAGAATTTTATTTAAACATTTCAAAGAGAAACTAACCATATTACACAGACTCTGAATATAATCAGAGTGTTTTGCTAGTGCATTGCTTTCAGCCTTACTCAGAGGTCAGAAAGCCTCCATTGTTTTTAAAGTTTCTTTTTTTTATTATTATTATCATTATTTATTTATTGGATAGATACAGGCAGAAATTGAGAGGAGGGGAGAGATAGAGGAGAGAGACAGATACCTGCAGCTCTGCTTCAACACTCATGAAGCTTTCCCGTCTGCAGGTGGGGACCAGGGTCTTGAACCTGGCTCTTCGCACATTGTAACATGTATGCTCCACCAGGTGGGTGTGTCACCACCCGGCCCCAGGAAGGTTTCATTCTGATTTTTTTCCTCAGCTTTGCTTTGGTGATTCCCGGGTCTTTTGTTGTTCCATATTAACCTTGATAGAATTTGTTCTAGTCCTTTAAAGAAACTCACTGAGATTGCATTGAGTTTGTATTTTGGTTTGGGTAATAGAGCCACTAAATACTAATACTAAATACTAAATACTCATGATGCAATTTTTCCAGTCCAACAGCATAGTATAGATTTCCATTTTTCTTTCTTCCATTCTTTCTTTTTTTAAAATTTTTTTATTTTTAGATTTTTTTTGTATTTATTTATTTATTCCCTTTTTGTTGCCCTTGTTGTTTTATTGTTGTAGTTATTATTGTTGTTGTCGTTGTTGGATAGGACAGAGAGAAATGGAGAGAGGAGGGGAAGACAGAGAGGAGGAGAGAAAGATAGACACCTGCAGACCTGCTTCACCGCCTGTGAAGCGACTCCCCTGCAGGTGGGGAGCCGGGGTTCGAACCGGGATCCTTATGCCGGTCCTTGTGCTTTGCGCCACCTGCGCTTAACCCGCTGTGCTACAGCCCGACTCCCTCTTCCTTTCTTTTCTCCCTTTCTTTCTTCCTTCCTTCCTTCCTTCCTTCCTTCCTTCCTTCCTTCCTTCCTTCCTTTCTTTCTTTCTTTCTTTCTTTCTTTCTTTCTTTACCAGAGCACTGCTTGTCTCTGGCTTATGGTGGTGTGGGGGATTGAATTTGGGACTTTGGAGCCTCAGGCATGAGAGTCTGTTTGCATAACCATTATGCTATCTACCCCTGCCCTCTCTTTTTTTCTTAATTTTTTTGAATTTTCTTTAATTATTGGATAGAGACAGCCAGAAATCAAGGGGGAAGGGGGAGATACAGGGAGGTAGAGAGATACCTGCAGCACTGCTTCACCACTCATAAAGCTTTCTCCCTACAGATGGGGGCCGGGGACTTGAACCTGGCTGGGTATTTGCGCATTGTGAAATATGCGCACAGCCCAGTGAACCACCCCCTGGCCCCCCCTTGTGTCTTTTATTTTTTTAATTTCTTTATTGGGGGATTAATATGTTACAGTCTACAGTAAAGTACAATGGTTTGTACATACATAACACTTCCATATAACAACACAACCCCCACCCAGGTCCTCTTTTGCCATCATGTTCCAGGACCTGAGCCCTCCCCCCCCTTTGTGTATTTATTTTATTTTATTTTATTTTTTTATTTTTTAAATTTTTTATTGGGGAATTAATGTTTTACATTCGACAGTAAATACAATAGTTTGTACTATTTTATTTTATTATTTCATAGAGACTTGTTTTTTGTTTTTTTTTTTGCCTTCAGGGTTATTGCTGGGCCTCGGTGCCTGCACTACGAATCCACTGCTCCTGGAGGCAATTTTTTTTTCCCTTTTGTTGTCTTTTTTTTATCGTTGTTGTGGTTATTATTATTGTTATTGATGTTGTTGGATAGGATAGAGAGAAATGGAGAGTAGTAGGGTAGACAGAGGGAGAGAGAAAGACAGACACCTGCAGACCTGCTTTACTGCTTGAGAAGCAACCGTCTTGCAGGTGGGGAGCCAGGGCTTGAACTGGAACTTTACTCTGGTCCTTGTGCTTCGTGCCATGTGGGCTTAACCTACTGCGCTACCAATGCGCCCCCTCCCCCCAAACAGGCTCTTTAATGGGTGCTTTTCTCAGGTGCTACTTGTGTTCTTGGTTGCACTGTCTTTGGATCGTCTGTCTAATACTGGTTCATAGGTTTGATGTGTGTGTGTGTATATATAATATATTATATATACATTATATATTATTTTAAAATATTAACATATTATAGTTCTTTATTTTGGATAGAGACAGAAATCAAGAGGGAAGGGGGACATAGAGAGGGAGAAAGGAAGAGAGACCCCTACAGGCCTGCTTCACTACTTGTGAAGCTTTTCCCCTTGCAGATGTGGACCCAGGGCTTGAACTCAGATCTTTGCACATGATACATGTTAATGTGTACACTCACTCAGTCGTGCCACCACTCAGTCCATGATATCTATCTGTGAGTGTATATCTATATATCTCTCTATATTTTTAATTATCTTCATTGGATAGAGACAGCCAGAAATCAAGTGGGAAGGGGGTGATAGGGAGGGAGAGAGAGAAGACAACTGCAGCCCTGCTTCACCATTTATGAAGCTTTCCCCCTGCAGGTGGGGCCCAGAGGCTCGAACCTGGGTCCTTGTGCACAGTAACAAGTATGCTCAACCAGGTGCACTAGCACCTGGCCTTCCACTACCCGGCCCCATATTTATTTATTTCTTCATATATTTTTTGCCTCCAGGGCTATTGTGGGGGCACAGTGCCTGCAGTACAGATCCACTGCTCCTATGGCCATTTTTTTTTTTTTACTTTTTATTGGGGGGGTTAGGACACAGAATTTGAGAGGAGGGGAAGATAGAGAGAGCGAGAGAAAGATAGACACCTGCAGACCTGCTTCACCGCCTGTGAAGCGACCCCACTCCCCCAACAGGTGGGACGTCACAGGCTCCAACCAGGATCCTTGCGCTTATTTTTTAAAATTAATTTTCTTTCTTCCTTTTTTATTATTTATTTATTTATTTATTTATGTATTTATTTATTATTGGATAGAGAAATTGAGAGGAGTGGGGGAGAGAGGGAGAGGAAGACAGAGAGACACTTGCAGTCCTACTTCACCAGTTGTGGAGCTTTCCCTCTATAGGCAGGGACCAGGGGCTTGAACTTGGGACCTTGTGCACTATTTCTTTCTTCTTTATTTAAATATCTTATTTATTTATGAGAAAGATAGGAGATAGAAAGAACCAGACATTGCTCTGGCATATGTGCTGCTGGGGATTGAACTTGGGTCCTCATGCTTAAGAGTCTGATGCTTTATCCACTGTGCCACCTCCTTGATCATGCATTTTGTACTATGTGTGCTTAGCCTGGTTTGTATCCCCTAATTCCCATTCCCCCCACCCCTCCAGTGTTACCGCTGGGGCTTGTGCAGGTCTACTGCTCCTAGTGGCCTTCCTTTATCTCTCTCTCTCTCTCTTTTTCTTTTTTTTCTTGGTCTCTATTATATGTTATAGGACAGAGAGAAATTGAGAGATGGGAGATAGAGAGGGAGAAAGACAGATAGATACCTGCAGACCTGTTTCACGGCTTGTTAAGCTCCCCCCCCCACCCTGTAGTTGGGGAGTGATGGGTTGAACCCAGGTCCTTTCACATGTTAATATGTGAGCGTAAGCAAGTGTGCCACTTTTTGCCCCTCTTGATAATTTTTTCTTTAAAAAAAAATTGGGGAGTCAGGCAGTAGGTAGCACAGTGGATTAAGTGCAGGTGGCGCAAAGCGCAAGGACTGATTGAAGGCCCTGGCTCCCCACCTGCAGCGGAGTTGCTTCACAGGCGGTGAAGCAGGTCTGCAGGTGTCTGTCTTTCTCTCCCCCTCTGTCTTCCCCATATCTCTCGATTTGTCTCTGTCCTATCCAACAACAATGACATCAATAACAACAACAATAACTACAACAATAAAACAAGTGCAACAAAAGGGAATAAATAAATAAGTAAATGAATAAGTAAATAAATAAATAAAATCGTTCTTCTGAGGAAGGGTGGAGCTGCCACACTGGACCCTCCAGAGGTTTCTGATTTACTGGAGTTGAGTTCCCATCTATTTTGTCTTAATTCAGGAGTTGACAAACTATATAACTGGTGGACCAGCATGACCAAGAATGGTGTTTACATGGTTAAAGGCTTGTGTGACCTGCAAAGCTTCAAATAAATAAAATCTTTACAGAAAAAAAGTTACATCCTCTGTCACAAGCCAAAGGATGATCTAGAAAAAAAGATTCACTTGAGATTTCTTTTTGTTGTTGTTGCCCTTGGTTTTCTTTATTTTTTATTGTTGCTGTTGTTGTTATTGATGTCATTGTTGGATAGGACAGAGAGAAATGTAGAGAGAAGGGGAAATCGAGAGGGGAGGGGAAGACAGAGGGAGAGAAAGAGAGACACCTGCAGACCTGCTTCACCGCCTGTGAAGCGACTCCCCTGCAGGTGGGGAGCCGGGGGCTCGAACCGGGATCCTTACACTGGTCCTTGTGCTTGGCGCCACCTTTGCTTAACCTGCTGTGCTACCACCCAACTCCCAAAAGATAGGAGGAGAGAAAGAACCAGCAGTCAGGATCGAACTCAGGATCTCATGCTTGAGAATCTAGTGCCTTAGCCACTGCACCAACTCCCGGACCCACGTGAGATTTCTATGGACTTTTTCCTTCCTTTCTTCTTTAACTCTGCCCTTTCTCTCTTCCTCCCTCTCTCCTTTTGTTTTTAATTTATAATTTATTTATTCTTATTTTTTACCAGAGAACTACTCAGTTCTGGCTTCTGGTGGTGTGGGGGGATTGAACCTGGGACCTTATAGCCTAAGGCATAAGAGAGTCTATTTGCATAACCATTATGCTATCTACCCCTGCCCCTCTCTCTTTTTTCTTCTTTTCTTCTCTCATCTCTGGTTTATGGTGGTATTGAGGATTGAACCTGGACCTCTGGTGCCTCAGGTATGAAAGTCTTTCTAGAACCATGATGCTGTTTCCTTAGCCCAGGGATTTTTTTTTTTTCTTTCTAGCAACTGGTAGAAGGATCAGTAGATTATTTATTTATTTATTATATTTTTTCTTTATTGGGGGATTAATGTTTTACATTCAGCAGTAAATACAATAGTTTGTACATGCATAACATTTCTCAGTTTTCCACATACAACTCCAACTAGGTTCTCTGTCAATCTTTTCCAGGACCTTTATTCCCCCCCCCATCCCAAAGTCTTTTACTCTGGTGAAATACACCAGATTGTTCTTTAGAAACAATGTGTTGTCTGTTTTCTCTTTTCTTTCTTTCTTTTTTGCCTCCAGGGTTATTTCTGGGGTTAGTGCCTGCACTAAGAATTCACTACTCCTGGAGGCCATTTTTCCCATTTTGTTGCCTTTGTTATTGCTGGATAGGACAGAAAGAAATCGAGAGAGGAAGGGAAGACAGAGTGGGAGAGAGGCAGATAGACACCTGCAGACCTGCTTCTCCTCCTCTCTTGATTTCTCTCTGTCCTACTCAACAGCAGTGACATCAGTAACAACAGTAACAATAACCAAAACAACAATAAAAAACAACAAGGACAACAAAAGGGAAAATAAATATTGTATTTATTTTTGGGAGTCGGCCGGTAGTGCAGCGGGTTAAGCACAGGTGGTGCAAAGTGTAAGGACCAGCGTGAGAATCCTGGTTCCAGCCCCCGGCTCCCCACCTGCAGGGGAGTCACTTCACAGGTGGTGAAGCAGGTCTGCAGGTGTCTTATCTTTCTCTCCCCCTCTCTGTCTTCCCCTCCTCCCTCGATTTCTCTCTGTCCTATAAAAAAAATTCAAATTGAGACTAACTGAGAGGAAGGGGCAAATAGGGAGAGAGAAGGAGAGACACCTGCAGCACTGCTTCCCCGTTTTTGAAGCATTCTCCTTGCAGGTGGGGCCTGGGGCCTTGAAGACTGCCCTTGTGCATGGTAACTCTGCTGGGTGTGCCATCGCCTGACTCTCCAATATTAATTAATGTAAATGTGATAGAATCTCCTGTGACTCATGATTAGAACCCCACCAGTGTTATTATTGAAAGGTTTAGCTATTTAATGATTGGACATTATATGCTTAAATTATTTATTTACGTGTCAGTATTTTTTTTTTTTTTGATGATCTTAGATAAGCTCAGCCAGTGGTCACTGTCATTAATTTTCTTTTTTAGGATTTATTTAAATTTAATTTTATTATATTATTGTTATTATTTTTACCAGAGCACTGGTCAGCTCTGGCTTATGGTGGTGCAGGGAATTAAACCTGGGACTTTGGAACTTCAGGTATGAGAATCTCTTTGCATAACCATTATGCTATCTACTCCCGCCCTCCTTCTTTTTTCTTTTTTTTTTTTAATATTTATTTATTTATTCCCTTTTGTTGCCATTGTTTTATTGTTGTTGTTACTGATGTCGTTGTTGGATAGGACAGAGAGAAATCCGAGAGATGAGGGGAAGACAGAGAGGGGGAGAGAAAGATAGACACACCTGCAGAACTTCTTCACCTCCTGTAAAGCGACTCCCTTGCAGTTGGGGAGCCGGGGGCTTGAACCGGGATCCAAACACCGGTCCTTGTGCTTTGCGCCACCTGTGCTTAGTCCTTGTGCTTTGCGCCACCTGTGCTTAATCCGAGCGCTACTGCCCGACTCCCCGTTTTACTTAATAGAACTGAAGTGAGGTGGTGTGTGGTTATTCGGTGATAGCAGTTCTGATTTATGTCCTTCTCTGCAGACAGCAGCTGGTCTTCCTGCTTGGTGTGAGCAGCTTGCAGCTTTTTGTTCAGAGTAACTGGACGGGGCCACCGGTTGATTTACAACCTCAGGATTTTTTGCCATCTGCTGTGCTGCAGCAATTCAGTGAGGTATGTTTCCTGACAGCGTCGAGTGGATCATCGCTATGTATTTTATTTTCCAGGAGCTCGTCTGTATGCCCTGGAGTTAACAGCAGGTGGGAAAGCTATAAGACAGCTTGCATGAGCCTATTTTATTTATTTATTTACACACATTTGGTGGAATAATGTCATCCTAACTTGTACTTTTTCCCTTTCAGGCCAAAGGACTGGATGCAGTTGTTCTAAATCTGCTTGTGTTAGATGGTGAGTCAGTCTACAGCCTGACCTCACAGCCTCTACTGCTGCTGTTAGCACGAGTCATCCTGGTGCACGTGGGGCCTAAGCTGACAGCTATTCAGGTAAGGCCCAAAAGGAGCCAGGAGATTCACCCCTGCTGGGACTCATTGCAGTAGACTTCAGGTGTGATGGCTGTGTCTGGTGATTTTCTTTTCTTTTTTTCCAGAGCACTGCTCTGCTCTGATTTATAGTGGTGCAGGGGATTGAACCTGGGACTTTGGTGCTTCAGGCATGAGAGTCTCTTTGTATAACCATTATGCTATATACCCCTGCCATGATTTTTTATTCTTCTTTTTAAATACTTATTTATTGGATGGAGACAGAAATTGAGAGGGGGAGGGAAGATAGAGTGGGAAAGAGAAAGCCACCTGCAGCACTGCAATAGGTGGGCTTCCTAAAGTGTCCCAGCTGATAAAGGGCCTTGATGTGAGTGAGATGGTACTATCTAGTTTCTGTCTCTAGAAAGTGTCGCTAAAGAATAAGGCTATGGGGGTCATACGCTGGCTCACCCAGTTGAGTGCACACAGTAGTAAGCGCAAGAACCTGCCTCTGAGCCTCCACTCCCCATGTGTGGGGGGATGCTTCCCAAGTGATGAAACAGATGTCTTTCTTTTTCTCCCTCCCTCTCTGTCTTCTTTCCTTTATTTTTCTTTCCTTTTTATTTATTTATTTTTGGATAGTGATAGATAGAAATTGAGAAGGGAGGGAGAGATAGAGAGGGAAAGAGAATCGCCTACTTGTGAAGTTTTCCCTCTGCAGGTGGGGACTGGGGCCTTGAACCCAAGTCCTTATACATTGTAATGTGAGCACTTTACCAGGTGCACCACTGTCTATTCCCCCCACCCACCCCACCCTGTGTCTGTCTGTTTCTGTCTCTCTTTCCCTTTTCAAGATTTTATTTCTTTATTAATGAGAAAGATAGGAAGAGAGAAGGAATGAACCAGACAATACTCTGTTACATGTGCTGCTGGGGATTGAACTCAGGACCTCATGCTTGAGTGTCCAGTGCTTTATCGATTGCACCACCTCCTGGACCAGTATCTATCTCCCCCTCCCCTCTCAGTTTCTCTCTGTCCTATCAAATAAAATGGAGGAGAGAAAAAAAAGTGGGGGAAGTGGGAGCAGTGGATTTGTAGTGCCGGCACCAAGCCCCGGCGCAATAACCCTGGAGGCAAAAAAAACCCCAAAAAACAGTAAGTCTGCTAAATGGCATTCTCTTTCGGGTGAGACAGACTTAAGTGTCCAGGTGATACGGTCTTCAGTTTAATGGATGGAAAACTGTCCTCAGTGTGTTAATCATCATTTGTAGAACCTTTTGTGCATTCTTAATTCTTTTTTTTTTTTTTTTTGATATTTTTATTTATTATTGGATAGAGACAGAAATTGAGAGGGGAGGGGGTGATAGAGAGGGAGAGAGACAGAGAGACACCTACAGCTCTGCTTCACCGCTTGTGAAGCTTTCCCCCTCCAGGTGGGGACCAGGGGCTCAAACCTGGGTCATTATGCACTTTAATGTGTGTGCTTAACCCGGTGTGCCACCACCCAGCCCCTGCATTGTCAATCTTTATGGGATGCAGAAGGTAGGAGCGTGGCTTCTGTAATTGAGAAGGCAGGTTCTTAATGTATTCTTGACACACACACCCACATACACATTAAAAATGACCTTTATTTTAAAGTATTTATTTATTCCCCCGGATCCCCACCTGCAGGGGAGTCGCTTCACAGGCAGTGAAGCAGGTCTGCAGGTGTCTAGCTTTCTCAACCTCCCTCTGTCTCCCCTCCTTTCCATTTTTCTCTGTCCTACCCAACAATGACTACAACAAGGGCAACAAAAGGGAATAAATAAATAAATAAATAAAAAGTCAGGCTATTTAAAATTAATTTGAAAGGTTAAAGCCAGTTTGGTTATATATGGGAGGCTTCCTTGCTCTATTTTCAGTCATTTTGGGGGAGAAGGAAAAAAAAGCCATTTTGGGGAGTCGGCCGGTAGTGCTTTGTGCCACCTGCACTTAACCTGCTGCACAATAGCCGACTCTCAAATAGTCTGACTTATTTTTCCTCCAGGGTTATTGCTGGGGCTCGGTGCCTGCACCACGAATCCATTGCTCCTGGAGGCTGTTTATTCCCCTTTTGTTGCCCTTGTTGTTTTTTTTTATCATTGTTGTGGTTATTATTGTTGTTATTGATGTCATTGTTGTTGGATAGGACAGAAATGGAGAGAGGAGGGGAAGACAGAGAGGGGGAGGAAAGATAGACACCTGCAGACCTGCTTCACCGCCTGTGAGGCAACTCCTCTGCAAGTGGCAAGCCAGAGGCTCTAACCGGGATCCTTATGCTGGTCCTTGCACTTCGCGCCATGTGCACTTAACCCGCTGTGCTACTGCCCGACCCCCAATAGTCTGACTTTTAAGAAATGAATCATTATTCTTTATTTTTGTTTTCTAATAGATTTATTTATTTTTTTAAAAAGCATATTTATTTATTATTGGATAGAGACAGAGAGAGAATTGAGAGTGGAAGAGGAAGATAGAGAGGGAAAGAGACAGAGAAGCCTTGCTTCACCACCTGTGAAGTTTCCCCTCTGCAAGTGGGGACCAGGGGCTTGAATCTGGGTCCTTGCACAGTGCAACATTTGTGCTCAACCAGGTGCGCCACCACCTGGCCCCATGAATCATTTTTCTACTCAGCTGTTAGGAATGATGAACTCATCTTTACCTCCTCTTGGATGCAGCTTGAAGGAATCATGTTAAGTGAGATAAACCAGAAAGAGAAGGATGGATGTGGGATGATACCACTTGTGGACAGAATTTTAGAAATAAGAACAGAAGGGGAAACAGAGCAGAACTGGGACTGGGACTGGTGTATTGCACCAAAGTAAAGGACTTGGGTTGGGGGCCTTTTCAGTTCCTGGTGCATGATGATGGAGGAGGACCTAGGCTGGGCTGAGAGTGTTTTGCAGAAAACAGAGAAATTTTACACATGAACCAACCACTGTTTTTACTGGAAACCAATAGTCCCCCAATAAAATAAAAAATATATGTTGTTTTCGATGGGTTATGTTGTTTTCGCCGGGCTGGCTTCACGGGCAGGTAACAGACGACCAGGGACTCATGGTTGAGCTGTAGGCAGTATCTCTTTATTCATGCAGGACGCAGCACAATCTAAGCCGAGCTAAGCTAAACTCAAGGTACAGTACTGTAAAACTCACAATGCTGTCTTTATATATACTTGCCAAGTAAGGTGGAAACAGGATGTGACATAGAGAGGGTGGAGAGAAAAGTGACTGGTGAAAATCAGAGTGTGACAAAGAGGGGGCAGATTAGGCGAGAATCCTATCACTGAACCACAAATGCCCTGGAGGGAGGGTGGAACTTGTTAACATTGGTTATGTAAATAGAATGAAGTGGTTATGTAAATAGAATAGTGTTAAGCAGGGGGGATTTAAACCAAATGAAACAGAAGGGGTCTCATGCATACCAACAAATATATATATATCCAACACCCCCCCAACAAAAATAAACGAGTCATTTTAAATAATGATGTGCTTTCTGCTATAAAAGAAGGGGACTTTTGCCCACACTCTGGTCCGGGAAGTGCAAAGACTAGCATTTGTAGTATGCAGATGGCCCATCCATTGTGCCATCTGGGCCACTGTTTATTTATTTTTTAATTTTATCTTTAAAATTTATTTATCACTTATTTTAATGAGGAAGATATACAGATAGAGATAGAGAGAGACAGACAGACAGACACCAGAGCACTACTCAGCTCTGGCTGTGTTCAGTTCTGACTGGGGATTAAGCCAAGGACTAGAGTCCCAGGCATGAATGCCTTTTGCATAACCATTATGCTATCTCCCCAGCCCTCTTTTATTTTTTATTTATGTGCTATCTCCCACCCCCCTTTTATTTGTTAGATGAGACTACACTAATCAAATAAGGACATATTCCTGGACCACTGCTTTCCTATTCTTTATCCCTCTGGGAACATGGAGCCAGGGTCATTTATAGGGTGCAGAACATGAAAGGTCTGGCTTCTGTAATTGCTTCCCCATTTTTTTTTTTTTAATTCTATACTTGGAAAAAAGAAACAGATACAAAGAGAGGAGAAACAACACAGCACAGCTCCACAGTACCTGAAGTTCCTCCTGGTGCTGTGCATTTTACCCCGTGTAGTGGCAGGAATGGAATCCAGAGCCTTATGGCTGGAAGACATGTACTCTACCTGCTGAACCAACTCTCAGGCCCTTAAATCCCCCCAGGACCCTTTGCTGTTTCAGCTCACAGGTGCCTTCTTTCTGCAGAGCCTGCCGTGGTGGACGCTGCGCTGTGGGAATGTCCACCAGCAGCTGCTGGAGGAGCGCTCCCCTCAGCTCTGTGCCCTGGCTGAAGGCTGCATCGAGCAAGGTAGGTGCAGATGTTACGTGATACAGTGGGCACTGCCATTCTCTTTCTTTTCCCTCCCTCCCTCCCTCCCTCTCTCCTTCCTTCCTTCCTTCCTTCCTTCCTTCCTTCCTTCCTTCCTTCCTTCCTTCCATTTTATTTATTGGCTAGAGTCAAAGAGAAATTAAGAGGGGAGGGTGATAACAAGAGGGAGCGAGAGACACCTGCAGCCCTGCTCTACCGCCCATGAAGCTTCCTGCCTGCAGGAGGTGGAGCACAAGCTCAAACCTGGGTCCTCATGCTTGCTGACATTTTCGCTCAACTGGGTGTGCCACCACCCTGCCCCTGCCCCTGCCCCTGCCCCTGCCCCTGCCCCTGCCCCTGCCCCTGCCCCTGCCCCTGCCCCTGCCCCTGCCCCTGCCCCTGCCCCTGCCATTTTCCTTCTTAAGAGACATCCCTTTTTAATTTATTTCTTGACAGGTAATAGTAACTGAGGATTTTGATTTCTCCCAACCGCCTTATTTTTTCTGTCAGTGAAACCTTTCACACTGTTATATGATTAGATGATAGAATCCTTTTTTGTCTTTGAGTTAGAAAAAGGCAGTGACTATCACTGCCTTTATCTACTGTGTCAGTTCTCAGGCTACTGTGTTACCTCTTTAGAAAGTCTGATTTATGGGCAGGGGTAGATAGCATTATGGTCATGCAAACAGACCGTCATGCCTGAGGCTTCGAAGTCCTGGGTTCAGTCGCCTGCATCACCATAAGCCAGAGCTGAGCAGTGCTCTGGTTAAAAGAAAAGAAAGCATGATTTGTATGCAAGGACCTAGGTTCAAGTTCTGGGTCTCCACCTGCATGGGGGGAGCTTCCAGAGCAGTGGTGGAGCAGCCTGTAGGTGTCTCCCCCGCACCCCCATCCCCAGTTGACGTGTCTCAGAATGTCACAGTGGAAGAAAGGAAAAAGGGGCCACGTGGTGGTGCAGTTGTTTGAATGCACACATTACAATGCGCAAGGGGCCACGTGGTGGTGCAGTTGTCTGCACGCACACATTACAGTGCACAAGGACTTGAGTTCAAGCCCCTTGTCCCTGCCTGCAGGGAGAAGACTTCAGGGACAGTGAAGCGCTGCTGCAGGTTTCTGTTTCTCTTTCTCCCTATCTCCCCCTTCTCTTTTCTTCTCATTTCTCTCTGTCTCTGTTCAAAATAAATAAATAAAAATTAAAAAGAAGAAACAGCACAGAAATGACTACTGGGGTAGTGGAGTCGTCGTGCAGGCACTGAGCCCCAGTGATAACCCTGATGAAAAACAAAAAGGTGGTTTGGTGTTCCAGGAAGTAGCACAGTAGATGAATTGCTGGACACTCAAGCACGAGAGCCCTAGCTCGATCCCTGGCATTGCATGTGCCAAAGTGATGCTCTGCTTCTCTCTGTCATAAATAAAGAAGAATGATTGTTTTATGCAGTGCTTCGTTATTTTTTGTTGCATATTGCTTAAAAGTATTTTAATAGTTTCTCCTTTAAGAATCCTCATGGGAAACAAACATCAGCTTCCTTTATTTAAAAAAAAAAGTCATTAATAAACTTGACTGGGATAAATTATGACACAATATAGGACATTCATCCATTTATTCATTTTTGGTTTTGGGGGTCAAACCAAGGGCCCCATATACATGATGATCTGTCATGCCACCAAGTGACTTCCCCACCCAGTCATATGAGGAACTGGGGAAAAAAGCTTACTCTGTGCGATTCTAGGTCTGTTCAGGGTGGTTTGATTGCAGGTAAAGCTTTTTGTTTAGCTTTCTGCACTCTGTTGTTTTAGCATGTCATTTACTGTGCCTTGCAGCTCAGAATTTTTTATGTTGTTGTTCCAGACTAAGCATCATTTTATCTAGTCATAAGTTATTTCATTTTTATTTTGTTATTGTAACATTCCATAATTTTATTTTTAAAAATTTATGCTCTGGGATTTGACCCAACTGGATATCGAGCAGTCAATTATAACTAAAATATTATTGTCCAGTGTCTGGAAAAGGATCTTATAGTTGAAATATTGCCCTTGAAAGATCATTAAAAAGTTGGCAGGATTTTTTTGGTTTGTGAAACATAAGCAAGGATTTTTTAAAAAAAATATTTATTTATTCCCTTTTGGTGCCCTTGTTGTAGTTACTGTTGTTATTGATGTCGTTGTTGTATAGGACAGAGAGAAATGGAGAGAGGAGGGGAAGACAGAGAGGGGGAGAGAAAGATAGACACTTGCAGACCTGCTTCACCGCTCGTGAAGTGACGCCCCTGCAGGTGGGGAGCCAGGGGCTCGAACCGGGATCCTTCCGCAGGTTCTTGAGTTTTGCACCACGAGCGCTTAAGTGGCTGCGCTACATCCCAACTCCCTATAAGCAAGGATTTTATGAACAATCATAACTTCTCTGTTTTTGCCCAGGACGTTTTGACTTGGGCCAGTTTTCCCTTCCTTAGACTACCTGGCTGTCCCTTATTCCCGGCAGGTCACTGTATTGATGCCAAACTTAGTGTGGACACTAGTTGGCTTATGACAGTACCTCCCAGAACTCCTGGGTTCAAGCTCTCCTCCAGGGCATATCCTATGAGGCTCACCCAGGAGTGTCCCATTGGTAAAGGCTCGTAGAATGGAGCCCATTAGAAAAGTAAGTAGGTCTTAAAAAAATAAAACAAAAAAACCAGGGGGCAAGCCTGTGGTGCACCTTGTTGAGTGTGTATATTACATTGCACAAGGTTCTGGGTTCAAACCCCTGTTCTCCGCCTGCATGGGGACAGCTTCAAGAGTGAGGTAGCAGTGTTTCAGGTTTCTCTCCATCTCTATTTCCCCATCCCTTTTAATTTTACTGTATCTCTATCAAATCAATAAAAATGAAATATATTAAAAAAATAAAACCACAAAGAGCAGATATTTGGACCCCATCTTCTAGGATGGTGTGATGTAGAGGAGGCCAGGCAGACGACATGCTTAGCCTGGCTTGGAACCCATCGTGGCTCCGAAAATGCTAGCTGTTTACTTATTACCTGTGTCTTCCTCACCTGCCATACCTGAAATTGCTTTAAGAGCAGGGTCCGTGTGAGCTGTATGTCTTGCATATCAGGAATTTAACTTTTTACTCATCATCAGCTTCTTACTTTCATCCTAATTTTTAATGTTTCAATTTTTGTCTTGCAGTGAGGAAACTGGAAAATCTGTTTATAGCCAAATCTGGTGCCTACTTGGCTGTTCAGTTCCATCTGGAATGTGCATATACATTTTTGTATTACTATGAATACAAAAAAGCAAAAGATGAGTTCCATATTGCTAAAGACATTAGCAAATTACAAATTGATATGACAGGTAAGACTTCGGACTTTGCATGAAAATTGGCTTATTTTTATTTATTTTCTAAAGACTTACTTATTTCGTAGCATGAAAGAGTGAGCAAGAGCCAATGCATCACTCTGGACTATGCCAGGGTTGAACTCAGAAGCTCATATATATGCAAAGGTATTCTACTCACTGGGCCACTTCCTAGGTCACAGTAGACTTATTTGTGTGATGATAATCCATACGTTGACAAATGGTTGGACAATTTGTTAATATTTGATATTCTGTGTCTTATTCTGTATAAAAATGAATAATAGAGATTTTGTTGAAAAGTTCATCATTTCAGAACAGATTTGAAACTCTATGTTCCCTTTGTTCCTGGACTGCCCACTTTGTGACATAGTTAGGTATGTGGTCGTTTTTGTCTAGCGACTGAGGGCACCACACGTGAGCGTCTGACTATTTGGTTTTGTGTGTGTGGTCTTCCTTACTCTGGTCCTTGTGCTTTGCGCCACGTGCGCTTAATCCACTGCACTACCGCCTGACTCCCATGGGTGTGGTCTTCCTAAGACAACACTTTCAAGTTCAGTTTTGACCTCTTTACATTGCCCCCTGTTGGGTAAAATATCTACCTTTGGCTTCCATCCCACTTCTATGATGTTAAGAGTGGACATTTTGCAATGTAGAGCTATTTCTTGAAAGCCTTACAGCACTGTCTGGCATATAGTGGGTTCTCTGTGAGCACTTGCTGAATGAGCAAGCAAACGACACAGTTTCTCCCAAGACCTCTGGGTTTTCTGTCAGTGCCTGATAGAGACTGCTTTTTCCTTCTGTGTTTCTCTGTCCCTAGTGTCTCCCCATGTAATTGGTATTAACTAGTGATTCTGTCAGACCATTTGTGCCTGCTGAAGCTGGACTTAGCCTTCCAGACTAATTCCCGGGGTGGGTATGTTGAAGTGACTGAGCACATCTGCACCCACCCCCCACCCCCCCAAACAAGCTCTAGCTTATCCTGAGGCCCATGCTTAGCCCCAGACTCCATGTTTCTTACCGAGCCAGTCCTGTCAGTGCAGTCCTTCAACCATATGGGGCTGGACTGAGATCTTAACCACCTTTATCCTATTGCTTGTGTGGAGAGGTGTATTAAATACCCAGCTTGTAACTTTTTGGAACAATGGCCATGGAGAAGCTAGAGTCTTGTCTTTATTTGAAAATATAGTTAAGACACAAAATGGTTTGATCCTAGGAGACTTTTTGGGGGAACTGTAACATGTGCGCTCAACCAGGTGTGCCACCGCCCAGCCCCATGGGGGTAACTGTTTACAAATCTCCCAGCCAGCTAGATGGTGGTTCTCCTGGTTGAATGTACATATTAGTGTGCAAGTACCTGGGTTCAAATCCTTGGTCCCCACCTGCAGCAGGTCTCCCCCCTCCTCCCGTCTCTCTCTTTTCTGTCTTCCCCTTCCCTCTCAATTTCTCTCTGTCTCTGTCCAAAATAAATAAATGCTGTTGTGGTCCGGGAAGTGGCGCAATGAATAAAGCACTGGCCTCTCAAGTATGAAGTCCCAAATTCAATCCCCAGCATGTACCAGAATGATGTATGGTTCTTTCTCTCTTCCTGTATTTCTCATTAATAAATAAGTCTTAAAAAAATAAATACTGTTTTAAAATCTCAAATCTCAGCACAGTACTCTGTAAAATCAAGTTTTATTGTTGGTGTATTTACTTAACAAGTTTTTCCGGGTAGGGGAGACAGCATAATGGTTATGCAAACAGACTCTCATGCCTGAGGCTCCAAAGTCCCAGGTTCAATCCCCTGTACCACCATAAGCCAGATTTGAGCAGTGCTCTGTTTTTTTTTTTTTCTCTCTCTCTCTGCACTTCTCTCAAAAATAAAATAAATACAATATTAAAAAAAACCCAAGTTTTTCCAAATTAAAAATGAAGAACTAAAAATACAAATTGCTGTTGCACATATAAGAGAGAATCACATTACTACTCCCCCCCCCCCCCCTGTTTATATATAACCTTACTGGGAGAAAAACAAGCTGTGCTAGACTATCTTGGTAGCTGTTTTTAGAGTAACATGTTAGGAAGGTTGATGTCTAGCTCAGAACCAGACTCTTGGCAGATAAAAACCAGGCTTCTAAGATGGGTCTCAGTAATCAAGGGTCCTGGTAATCTGACTTTCTCTAGAGAAGGAATGTTAGGACTTGCTTCTTTTAAAGTTGTCCTACAGCAAGTTATTTTTGGTACAAAATGAAAAAGTTTTGTTCTTGCATGAAGGCAGATAGTGTAATTGATTGCAAGATTTAGGATTCATGGCTTTGAACTGTGGCTGGTTCTGAGAACAAGTGGCGGCTGTACCCTAGAGAAACTTCTGGATTTTTTCCATCAGCTTTGGAAATATTTCTTCTACTTCTAACATTTAGTGAGTTACTTTTTTTTTTTTTTTTTTTTGAGGAAGGAGGCAGTTTTGTGCAATAATAAGTATGTGGAATCTAGTGGCTTGAATACTGGACTTAAGAGTTTTGATCCTATAGTTTGCTGGCTGTAATTTTTTTAAAAAGTTTTTTTTTTAAGTGGCTTATAAGATTTTAAGATGATAGGGGTATAATTCCATTCCACTTCCAATACTAAAGTTCCATCTACTTCCCACTCCCCCCAATGATATGGTTCTCCCACAATCATAGTTATGGGTTACTGTATATATATATATGGTATTTATTCCCTTTTGTTGCCCTTGTTTTATTGTTGTTATTATTGACGTCGTCATTGTTAGGTAGGACAGAGAGAAATGGAGAGAGGAGGGGAGGACAGAAGGGGAGAGAAAGACACCTGCAGACCTGCTTCACTGCCTATGAAGTGATTCCCCTGCAGGTGGGCAGCCAGGGCCTTGAACCGGGATCCTTATGCCGGTTCTTGTGTTTTGTGCCACTTGTGTACTTAACCCACTGTGCTATCACCTGACTCCTGTATTACATATTTTTAAGTTCATGTGTTGCAATTTTCTCTGTATATTTCACTTATAAGTGAAATCATCATCCCATAGTCGTCCTTTTTCCTCTTCTCTCTCAGATAAGAGAGATAGCAAGTGTTCTCGTGTTCTCTAGAATCTCTTCCCTTTAAGTGATGGTGCAAAAACAAAGGTTCCTTGTCACAGAAGTTCTGGGTGCTGCTGTAGTGGGGTGCAGAGCCTCTGAATACTTTTCTCTAGTATTTCCCCCTCTGGGCTGGGAATATGGACCAAAATTCTTTTTGGGGTGCAGAAGGAAGGAGTAATAACTTCTTTGTTGGACATGGATATTGGCCTGGTAGTCCATACCCCTAGCCTGTCTATCTTTCCCTAGTCAAGTAGGAAAACTGAGGTGTTGGAACATGTTGGTCATTTGCCAAGGGACGTCTGGATGGGACTGTAGAGTGGGCCATTTCCTTACCATTGCTAGTTTATAATGAGGGTAAGGTCCTGGAGAGGCCCACAAATGGACATTCCTGATGTGGTGACCTGTGATGATAAAGAGAGGGATCTGTCAGAAATGTAGGCACACAGTATCTATGTGGGAATCCAGGGATTCCCTAATTAGGACCCATGGAGATGAGGTGCCCTGGCTTTGGCCAAACTGGCCATCATTAAGTGCTGGTGATAAATTTACATTTACTAGTCACTAGTCGGCTTTAGATTTCCCTTATGTGAGATGGATAAATTAGCTAATAAATGCTAAAACACTCTGAAAATATTACTCTGTGATTATGCAGTATTCAGAGAGTATTGGCACATCAGGGGATATAATCTTACACTTTTTTTCAGGGGCTTTGGGAAAAAGGACACGGTTTCAGGAAAATTATGTGGCACAACTTATTTTAGATGTGAAAAGGGAAGAGGAAGTGCTTTCAGAATGTGAATTCAGCCCAGCACCTACACCTCAGGACCTTTTAACCAGGGTGAGTAGGATCATAAGTTGTCTCAGGGGGCTGGGCACATGGGTTAAGTGCGCATAGGATGAAGTGCAAAGATCGTGTAAGGTTCCCGTTTCAGGCCCCCAGCTCCCCACCTGCAGGAGGGTCGCTTCATAAGCAGTGAAGAGGTCTGCAAGTGTCTTTCTGTCCACCTCTTTGTCTTACCCTCCTTTCTCAATTTTTCTCTGTCCTATCCAACAACAGCAGTAGCAGCAATAACACCTCAGCGATAACCCTGGAGGCAAAAAAAAAAAGTTATTTCAATTAACTGTTTGATCTAATAGCTTTGATTAGTAAACTTAATAAACATAGGATAAGCTTGTGGATCCCCTTATCCTAGTAACTGAAATCCACATTTTTGTTCGGCCTTTGGTTAATTGTACCATCCTTGACACCTTTCCTTCTCTTCATTCTAGAGCTAGCAAACAAATTTGCCTTGGGCGCACTGAATGCGAATGCTGTGTTCTGCCAAGGGTAGGTGGAGGGGACAGGAATGAGTATCAGCTGTCAGGCCTCCCCAGGACAACCTTCAGTGAGCCACTGCTACCTGCCGGGCTTGTGCCAAGTGCCTTTGTGGTCACTTCAGACTGGGACGTCTGTTGGTATGTAGAGAGCAAGGCAGAGAAGGGGACAGAGAGGGCGGAGGAGAGAGCAGGGAAATGTAAAATCTCAGGGCTAAGTCTTTACAGAGTGCAGCCTGGAGTTGGTGAGGTAGGTTGAACCTACCTGAACTAGTGTTTGTGTGGCTGAGCTGGGGTTGCCCAGGAAGCTGGCTGCCACCTGCTTCCAGCAGTCATCTCCTCCCTAAGCTTTATTTATTTTTTTTCCTTTTCTGTTCTTATCACAGAGTTTTTTATTTTTATTTTTTTATTATTTTCCCTTTTGTTGCCCTTGTTGTTTTATTATTGTTGTAGTTATTATTGTTGTTGGTATTGTTGGATAGGACAGAGAGAAATGGAGAGAAGAGGGCAGACAGAGGGGGAGAGAAAGATAGACACCTGCAGACCTGCTTCACCGCCTGTGAAGTGACTCTCCTGTAGGTGGGGAGTCGGGGGCTTGAACCGGTATCCTTAACATCTGTCTTCACGCTTTCCCTGTGCTTAACCTGCTGCGCTACCATCCGACTCCCAGCTTTACATATTTTTGAGAGATAGAGATAGGTATACACCATAGCATTGCTGAGCTCCGCCTTATGGTGGTGCTGGGCATTGAACCTGTGACCTCCATTGTGCTATCTCCCCAGCCCTCTTCCCTAAGCTTTTGCTGTCATCTAAGACCCTCTCTTAGTCTGGTCAATTGCCACAAGCCTGATTTTTAGGTCATAGTGTACTATCACTGCTTCACCATCCGTGGAACTTTTGGTGCTTCTATGTGCTGCTGAGACTTGAACCCAGGTCTCATGCATGGTAAGGGGTGCACGTCCCTGGGTGAGCTGTTTCCTGGTGTCTTAATTTCTTGCTAATGGATAAGTACAGAGACTGAAGCAGTTGAATTTTAGGGTTTAATAACCAGCAATGACAAGCCACTCCAATATGCAAATCAAAGAGGTGATTTTTATTTTTGCCAACTGTAACAGCAGTGATATTTAGAAGGAAAAAATTTTACAAAATGAACCCAGATATGTCTCAGGTCTTCTGTTGCAGGACTCTTCAAGGTTATATGCAGAGATTGTCCTAACGTCCACATTAGTGCAGTTTCAGGTTTTTGTTGGATAAACGAAAGTGCTTTTTACATATCAAGGGCAACGCTCATGTATGCAGACCGATTTGGGCTGCATCCACACTGCAGTAGCACAAGCATCTCTTGCATGGGTCTGAAAGCCTATAACTAATTGCTTGGCTTCTTGGAGTACTAGGAGGTTAAAGAGGGACTGAATTTTATTTTACTATTATTTTTAAAGGTGTGTGTATGTGTGTGTGTGAGAGAGAGACTAGAGCACTGTTTACCTCTAGTATATGGTGGCATTGGAGATGGAATCTGAACCCTCAAGTGTGAAAGGCCTCTGTTCCACCCAGATGCACTGAACTATCACTCTGGCCCTAGAGCAGTATTTTATGAAAATTTTGGAGAGATTTAATTTACTTAATTACAAACAAGTGTGTGTGTGTGTGGGGGGGCAGGGCACCATTCACCTTTGGTTGGAAAGACTAGGTGGTCCCTGGAATTGAACCTGTGGCTTCAGTGACCTCAGATACAGATGTTGGTGCGCTGTCAGGCTGAGTTACTCCGTGGGTTCCTGGAATAGTGCTTTAAGTGTGGAGTGTGAACACTAGTTATGGAGCTTGTACAGCTCACAGGGACTCATGTTCATTTTGCGGAGTTGATTGGGAACATAGAAGTGGCCTGGGAGGTGGCACAGTGGATAAAGCACTGGACTCTCAAGCATGAGGTCCTGAGTTCAGTCCCTAGTGGCACATGTACCAGAGTGATGTCTGGTTCTTTCTTTCTCTTTGCTTATCTGTCACTAATGAATATATGTATATGTATATGTATATGTATATGTATATGTATATGTATATGTATGTATATATTTAAAAGTAGGAACATAGAGGATCCTGAACAAAAATCAGAATTGTCTTCCACTTGTTTGTCTCTGGGAAACAAAGGGGGGCCCACTGCTGACTTGGACTCCTCTCAGTCTCTGTGTGGACGGGAAAGAGACCTGGGTGGGCGGGGGTGGAGGCGAGGGGTGGACGACTGCCTTTCTGACCAGCCTTACTGACCACACTGCTTGAACTTGAAGGGAGGTATGTCTTAGTTTCATCAGTTGGTTCAGTGACCCAGGTGCATGGTATGACATTACTCATAAATGTCTGAATAACAGGCAGGTTATGGGCCCCTGTCAGGATGTGCAGGGCGAGCATTCGGATGTTCCGGCAGCCTCAGGCACATGGAGGACAGGTCAGCTCTGAGCTGTGCTGAATGTGAAAAGGGCTTGCCGACTTTCTGGACTGTATAAGCAAATAAATGGGCAATGATCTAATATTGGTACATGTTAATCAGGATATATCTTGGGATGCATTAGGTTACATTATTGACCTTTTTTTTTTAAGTGTGACTGTTAGGATATTCAGAATTACCTACAGTGCTCTATTTTAAAAGTTACACAAGAGCCCTGTTGCACATGAGTGGCTGGGGAGTCAGCAGCACAGCGGGTTAAGTGCAGGTGGCACAAAGCCCAAGGACCTACGTAAGGATCCCGGTTCGAGCCCTTGGCTCCCCACCTGCAGGGGAGTCGCTTCACAGGCAGTGAAGCAGGTCTGCAGGTGTCTGTCTTTCTCTTTCTCTCTCTGTCTTTCCCTCCTCTCTCCATTTCTCTCTGTCCTATCCAACAATGACGACAACAATATATTATAACTACAACAATAAAACAAGGGCAACAAAAGGGAATAAATAAATATTTTAAGAAGAAAATGGCCACCAGGGTGCGCTGTGTCCCTGCCAGCCCTGCCTTTTGAGGGTGCTCCTGCAGGGATCACTTTTCGTTTTTAAAAACATACTTGTATTTTTCCTTTTTTAAATAATTTGTTGTTCACTATTTAAAAATTTTGTATTGGTTTAATAATGATAGACAAGACTGCAGGGTAAGAGGTGTACAGTTCCTCATAATTCCCACCACCAGAATTGTGTATCCCGTCCCTGCCAGTGGAAGCTTTCCTGTTCTTTATCCTCTGGGAGCATGGACCCAGCATCACAACCCTCTTATGCTAACCTGCATTGATTGTGTGTCTTAACTTCACTGAGAGAAAAGATTTCTGTCTTCTTTCCCTCTAGCTAGCCAGGAATAAATTATTTTTAATGAGAGGAAGAGATACAGAGAGAAAGATAATGAGAGAGAAACCAAAGCACTGCTTAGCTAGCTCTGGCTTATCGTGGTGCTAGGGATTGAATCTGAGAATTTGGAGCCTGAGGCATGAAAGTCTTTTTGCATAGCTTTTTGCACACTGTCTCCCCAGCCCTAGATCACTCTTTCACTAGATTGAGTCCCGGACTTAATTTCTGTGTCCTGTCATCAGTAGGTAGGGCGTACTGTGCTAGGACCCTTCCCAGGGAGTTGGGCATGTAGTTCTGGCAGACTGCTGCTTCAGGCTGTGCCCCGGGCAGCTCTCCTGCTTAGCTGTCAAGACATTGGCCTCCTTTGACAATCTCAGGTATTCTAAACCTGGGGCATCTTTCCCAGCTCCAGTTACCTCTGCTGCTCTTCTTGATTTTAGCTGCTTTTGTTGAATTTTGAAAACATTAAGTTGTGCTTATTGAGGAACAATTTACATACAATAGGACACAGCTACTTTAACCATGCAGTAAGATATGTTTGCTGACGAATGATTTATATACAATAGGATGCAGTTTGGGTCTTGACAGTTTTGACAAACACTCAGACAGCCCCCGCTGTAATCAGAATGCAGAACTATTTCCATTACACCAGAAACTCTGCTTTGTGATTGGTCACTTTTCCTCCTGCTGATCTGCTTTCTGTTACAGAGAGGGCAGCCTTTTCTACCATCTCAGATGAATGGTCCTAAACTCTTGCATTCTTCAGTGTCTGCTTCCTGACTTGGGATAATGTTCCTGAGACTCATGCCTTGACAGCAGCCCTCAGCTCCTGTTTATTGCTTTTTTTTTTTTTTTTCAGGTCTGTATAGACAGGCCATTGTGCCTATTGGTGAGCACTTGAACTGCTTCTATTGATAGTTTGGGGCTGTTATGAGTGAACCTATCGGGATGTGAAGTGTTTGTTCTTGTGTGTAAACAAGTATTTAGGTGGTCCAGGAGGTGGCACAGTGGCTAAAAGCATTGAACTATCAAACATGAGGTCCTGAGCTCAGTCCCCGACAGCACGTGTACTAGATGGTTCTTTCTCTCACCTCTTATCTTCCTTTTTCATGAATAAATAAAATTTAAAAACAAAAAAAAAATAAGTTAAAAAAAAGTATTTAACTCTCAGGTTAATACCTAGGGATGGAAGGGCTAGATTATATGCGAAGTGTCTTTATTATTATTTTTTTATTGCCACCAGGGTTATTGTTTGGGAGGGGCTTAGTGACAGCTGTCCATTTTCTCCTTTCTTCTTCCCTCCCTCCCTCTTCTCCTCCCTCCCTCCCTCCCTTCCTTCCAACTTCTCTCTCTTTCTTTTTTTTTTTTTCTTCTTTCTATTTTATTAGATAAGAGAGAGAGCAATTTAGGAGGAGGGCAAGATAGAGAGGGAGAAAGACACTTGCAGACCTGCTTCACTACTTGTGAAGCTCCCCCCCCCCCCCCCCGCAGCTGGAGAGTGGAGGCATGAACCCAAGTTCCCTGTGTATTTTTTAAAAAATTTTTTTCTTTCTTTTTTAAAAATACTCACTTCCTTCCTTTTTGTTACCCTTGTTGTTTTTATTGTTGTAGTTATTATTGCTGTTGATGTCATCGTTGTTGGATAGGACAGAGAGAAATGGAGAGAGGAGGGGAAGGCAGAGGGGGAGAGAAAGATAGACACCGGCAGACCTGCTTCACCGTCTGTAAAGCGACTCCCCTACAGGTGGGGAGCCAGGGGCTCGAACCAGGATCCTCACGCTGGTCCTTGTGTTTTGTGCCACATGCGCTTAACCTGCTGCGCTACCGCCTGACTCCCGATCCCTGTGTATTTTAATGTGTTTGTTCTCCAGGCGAACCACCACCTGGCCCTCAGGCAAATTGTCTTACCTTGATCATAAAGTTCCAAAGTGGTTTTTAACTCTTCCATCACCGGTGAATAAGAGCACCAGTTTCTATGCTTGGCTTGTAAGTTTATTCATTTATTTTGTATTGCCATCAGTGTTTTGGTGGGGCTTGGTACCTGCATGACAAATCTACCACTCCTAGCAGTCAATTTTTCCTCCCATCCATCCATCCATCCACCCTTCCTTCCTTCCTTCCTTCCTTCCTTTCTTTCTTTCTTTCTTTCTTTCTTTCTTTCTTTCTTTCTTTCTTTCTATCTTCTTTTTTTCTTTTCTTTTGTTTGATAGAGACAGAAAAAAATTGAGAAGGGAGGGAGGGGTAGGGAGAGAGAGAGAGAGACACCTGCTACACTACTTCACCCTTGTTTAGTGTCCCTACTGAGGTGGGGAGTGGGGGTTTGAATCCAGATCTGTGCACATGGTAATGTGTGCTCGACCAGGTCTGCCACTGCTTGTCAGATATATATATATATATATATATATATATATATATATATATATATATATATATATTCCCTTTTGTTGCCCTTGTTTTTTTTTAATTGTTGGTGTAGTTGTTGTTATTGATGTCATTGTTGGGTAGGACAGAGAGAAATGGAGAGAGGAGGGGAAGACAGAGAGGGGAGAGAAAGATAGACACCTCCAGACCTGCTTCACTGCATGTAAAGTGACTCCCCTGCAGGTGGGGAGCTGGGGCTCCAGCTGGGATCCTTATGCTGGTCCCTGCGCTTGTGAGTGCCACGTGCACTTAACCCGCTGTGCTACCGCCTGACTCCCTAGCTGATGTTTTCATTGAGATGGAGCTTGCCCTGGTTCTGTGGTGCCCCCATGTGGTCCCAGGGCTCAAATGTGGGCCATAGACATTGCAAGGCAGGTTCTTCACCTGGTGAGCTACGTTTCTGACCCCAATAATTCTTTTTTTCTTTGAATCAGCCTTTTGAAATATGGCTTACACATAGAAAAATGGGCCCATTTTAGTCATACAGCTCAGTGAGATTGAACAAATGCATGAGTTGAGATCTGTTGTGCTCACCAAGGATGTGCCATCATGCCGTGAATCTTCTGCCCTCTGGCTGCAGTCGTTGATGTGTTTTCTGTGATGACAGATAATTTAATCTGGTTTATAATTTTATGTAAATAGGTTTACATACCATGTAGCCTTCTGTATCTGTTTTCTTTTGTTCAGTGTGATGCTTTTAAGATCTACTTTTGTGGTTTCATTGTGAATAGTTTCTTTTTTTCTTTTTCTTTCTTCTTCTTCTTCCTCCTCCTCCTCCTCTTCTTCTTTTGCCTCCAGGGTTATTGTGCCTGGACTACGAATGTACTGCTTCTGGAGGCCATTTTTCTCATTTTTGTTGCCATTGTTGTTATAGCTGTTGTTGTTGGATAGGATAGAGAGAAATGGAGAGAGGAGGGGAAGACAGAGAGGGGAAGAGAAAGACAGACACCTGCAGACCTGCTTCACCGCTTTGTGAAGTGACTCCCCTGCAGGTGGGGGTGCCGGGGGCTCAAACCGGGATCCTTGAGCTGGTCCTTGCACTATTGTGCCATGCGTGCTTAAACGCTGCACTACTGCCTGGCCCCCATGAATAGTTTCTTTTCATTGCTAGCTAGACTTCCATTGCATGAATGGAGTATAACTCTAAATACCTATTTAGAGGGTCAGGGAGTGCTCATCTGGCTAAGCACACATAGTACTATGTGCAAGGGCCTGGGTTGGAGAAGTGATGAAGCATGTCTGCTGGTGTCTCTCTCTTCCTCTCTGTTTCCGTTTCCCCTTCCAATTTCTCTATCTTATCAAATAAAATGAAGAAAAGGAAAAAAATGTCCTCCAGGAGCAGTGGATTTGTAGTGCTGGCACTGAGCCCCAGCAATGACCCTGGAGGAAAAAAATAATATTCTATTTGTGTGTGTGTGTGTGTGTGTGTGTGTGTGTGTGTGTGTGTGTGTGTGTATTACCCCCCCCCCCCCCCAGTTTTGGACTATCTGACATAAAATTGCTTTTAGTGTTTACATGTGTGGGCATGTTTTAGAGTATGAGTGTGTGTGTGTGTACAACTACTCCACTGCTTTTGGAACACCCTCAGCCCCCCCTTTTTTTTTCTTCTTTTTCTGAAAAGGATGCAGATCAGTATAGAGATTGAGAGAGATAGGAAGAACATCACCTGCAACACTGCTTCATGGCTTGTGAAACTTCTCCCCTCTAAGTGGGGACTGGGGCCTTGAACCTGGTGTGTTCTACCAAGTGCAGTACTACCTGGCTCCTCAGCATCTTCTCTTGAAAACCTTTTCCTCTCTGAATCACCTGGACACCTTTGTACAAAGTCAGCTGACCATTCAGTTTGGGCCTCACGTTTTGGTCTTGGTCTGTTTCCATTTGTCTCCACATCTGTCTTTGTGCCAGGGCCATAATGTCTATGCTTTGCTGTAATCCTGAACTTCAGTACCCTAACAGACATTCTGCTCTTGTTCAGATTGTTCTGGCTACTTTGCATCCTGTTGAGAAACAGAGTTGGGAGGTAATGTTTCTGATCAGAGCTCAGAGGTGGTGCATCCCGTGAGTACCCATTCATTGGGGAAACTGACGATCCTTCCTAGCCTACTGAATCCACATGAATCCCAGTCACTTTCAAAGCCATTAACTGGCTACGGAAGAAGGGCAAACGCTAGAAGAAGAAGAGCTCAGAGGCAAAGTAGAAAGATCTGGTCTTCATCTCTGTCAGCAGAGGGACTTTTGGAGACTAGGTGCAGTCATTGGTGACTCTTTTTTTTAAAAAATTTTTTATTTAAGAAAGGATTAGTGAACAAAAACATAAGGTAGGAGGGGTACAACTCCACACAATTCCCACCACCCAATCCCCATAATCCCCCCCCTCCCATGGTAGCTTTCCCATTCTCTAGCCCTCTGGGAGCATGGACCCAGGGTCGTTGAGGGTTGCTGAAGGCATTGGTGACTCTTACTGACCTAACAGTGTGTTCCTAAGGTCTCAGTGTCATCTCTTCTGTTTGTTTGTTTATTTGCCACCAGGATTATGGCTGGGGCTAGGTGCCTCCACAATGAATTCACTGCTCCTTGTGGCATTTTTTTTTTCCTCCAGGGTTATTGCTGGGCTCAGTGCCTGCACCATGAATCCACCGCTCCTGGAGGCCATTTTTCCCCTTTTGTTGCCCTAGTTGTTGCAGCTTCGTTGTGGTTATTATTACCATTGTTGACGTTGCTTTGTTGTTGGCTAGGACAGAGAGAAATGGAGAGAGGAGGGGAAGACAGAGAGAGGGGGAGAGAAAGATAGACACCTGCAGACCTGCTTCATCACCTGTGAAGCGACTCCTCTGCAGGTGGGGAGCCGGGGGCTCGAACCGGGATCCTTACGCCGGTCCCTGCGCTTTGCGCCACATGCGCTTAACCCACTGCGCCACCGCCCGACCCCCAGCATTTTTTTTCTTTCTCCTTATTTGATAGGACAGAGAGAGGTTGAGAAGGGAGGGGGAGATAAAGAGGAAGAGAGACAGAGAGACACCAGCACAACTGCTTCACTCCTCTTGAAGCTTCTCTCCTGAAGACAGGGAGGGGACCTCAAATCCAGGTCCTTGTTCATGGTGACATGTATGCTTACCCAGGTGCACCATCTCCTGGCCCCCATTTCTCCTGTTTCTATGTAGCAAATTATACCCCAGTATATGATTCTCAAGAAAAGCCCTGGTTTTAGATATATGTGAACATTCTGTAATCTTAAACAGAGAGGTAAGTTCTGCTCCCGGGCAGCCACCTATATACTGTCTGTGGCATGAGTCTCATCCAATTTCCAGTATAAATATTTCCGTGGGTGTCCCACCAGAATCTTGAGCTCAATGATGACACCGTTCTTAATGAGATCAAGCTAGCGGATGGTGAGCAGTTTCAGATGCCTGACCTCTGTGCTGAAGAGCTTGCTGTCATCCTGGGAGAATGGTAAGTCCCTGTTTTGAAAACCTGGTGTGTTGGTTTTCTTTTTCTCCTTCTTCATTCCCTCCCTCCTTTTCTTCCTCCTCCCTCCCTTCCTCCTTTTCTTCCTTCTTTCCTTCCATAAATCTTTGTTTTTTTGCCTCCAAGGTTACTGCTGGGGCTCAGTGCCTGCACCATGAATCCACCGCTCCTGGAGGCCATTTTCCCCTCTTTTGTTGGCCTTGTTGTAGCCTTGTTGTGGTTATTATTGTTGTTGTTGATGTCATCGTTGTTGGATAGGACAGAGAGAAATGGAGAGAGGAGGGGAAGATAGAGGGGGAGAGAAAGACCTGCAGACCTGCTTCACTGCCTGTGAAGTGACCCCCCTGCAGGTGGGGAGCTGGGGGCTCGAACTGGGATCCTTAAGCTGGTCCTTGCGCTTTGTGCCACGTGTGCTTAACCCCCTGCGCTACCGCCCGACCCCCCCCTTCCAGAAATCTTGAGGGGAGGGTGAGATAGAGAAGCAGCATGACAGAAAGACACCTGCAGCACTGCTTCACCTTGCAGGTGGGGACTGGCCCTTGTACATTGTAATGTGTGCTCAGCTGGGTGTGCCACTGCCTGGCCCTACCAGTCCAACTATTTCCCAGCCCCATTTTCCATTTTTCAGTCATCTAAAATAGGGAATAATAAAGGCTGCAAGGGCAGGGCATCACAAAGAATTCTGGAAAATCATTTTCCCATACAGTGCTCTTTCACCCTTGAGTACTTGAGCGCATGTTTCCAGCAAATGTGTTTTTGTATTTAATCACAACACGACTGTTGAAATCAAGCTGTAAGCATTCCTGCTTTGCTTGACTCAGCTCCCAGAACCTGTCCCCGTCTTGCCATTTGTCCTTCTGCCACAGGCGCATGTGTATTTCTAGAAGTGAAGTAAAGATTTGGAAGTCCTTTTCATTTTTTTTTAATTTCTTTATTGGGGAATTAATGTTTTACATTCAACAGTAAATACAATAGTTTGTACATGCATAACATTTCCCAGTTTCCCATTTAACAACACAACCCCCACCAGGTCCTCTGTCATCTTTTTCATTTTTGTTTGACTTTCACTATATATATTTAAATTTCTGTACCAATTTTTATTTAAAAAAAATTAGAGGGGTTGGGGAGTGGGGAGAGAAGGACACACACACACACACACACACACACACACACACACACACACACACGTAGAGTCTAGAATTGAGTGCAGTATTTCAGGCAGGGAAGTCCAGAAATGCCACTGCACCATTTCCTTAGCTGCATGAGGAGGCAGTTACTTCATAGACCTCCTTCAATTTGAATTTGTTTGATGTTTTTAAAATGTATTCACTCATTTATGAACATGGATGGGGGCTGGATACAGAAGAATCAGTGCATCACTCTGGCACATGCTCTACTGGGAGTTGAACTTGGGAACTCATGCTTGCAAGTCTAGCGCTCTACCCACGGCATCACTTCCCAGACTGCGGATTTGTCTGAGTTTGCCTCATTAAGCTCACACTGGGCCACCGGAGGAGGGTCACTCTGCTGTGCTCGTGGCACCCCAGCAAGGAGAGCACAGCTTCAGTTTGCTCCACTCCTCAACACTCCCTGACCCCATGGCCACAGTAGAGTCGGCCAGGCTCCTTCGCCCACACACTCATCATTTTGACTTGTGTATTTAACTCTGCAGGAATGTCAGACTCTAGAACCACTGCATTTCTTTATGCATTTTAATGTAAACTTATTTGTTATTGCCACCAGGGTCATCACTGGGGCTCAGCACCTGCACAGCTAATCCACTGTTCTCAGTGGCCATTTTTCCTCCTTTTTATAAAAAAACAAACAAACAAAAAACACCTTTAGTTTTAGTAGGTGGGGGAGGGAGAGAGACAGACACGTGCAGAGCTGCTTCACCACTTGTGAAGCTTCCCCCCACAGGTGGAGAGTGCGGGGGCTCAAACCCAGATCCTCATGCGTGAGAATGTGTGTGCTTAAGTGGGTGCGCCACTGCCCGTCTTCTGTGACCACTGCATCTCTCATCTGCAGATGTAGTCATACTTAAAGCAGACTCTCTTAAAGAGTCGCACTTGCCCCCACCGCCACCAGGGTTATTGGCGCAGCTTTGGCTTGCATGGCTCCACTGTCCTGGTGATCATTTCCCCTCCCCTCCCCTCCCCTCCCCTCCCCTCCCCTCCCCTCCCCTCCCCTCCCCTCCTTTCCTTCCCCTCCCCTCCCCTCCCCTCCCCTCTCCTCCCTTCCTTCCCTTCCCCTTCCCTTCCCTGTCCTCCCCTCCCCTCCTTTCCTTCCCCTCCCCTCCCCTCCCCTCCCCTCCTTCCCTTCCCCTCCCCTCCCCTCCCCTCCCCTCCCCTCTCCTCCCTTCCTTCCCTTCCCCTTCCCTTCCCTGCCCTCCCCTCCTTCCCTTCCCCTCCCCTCCCTTCCCCTCCCCTCCCCTCCTCTTCTTTTCTTTTTCTCCCCATAGCAGCTCTGGCTTATGTTGGTGCTGGGGCATTGAACCTGGGACTTTGGAGCCTCAGGCATGAAAGTCTCTGCATAACCATTATGCTATCTACCCCGCCCTCTTTTTTCTTTTCTTTTTTTAAAGATTTTTTTTTTTTAAGTATTTCTTTCCTTTTTGTTGGCCTTATTTTTATTGTTGTAGTTTTTTTTTTAATTTCTTTATTGGGGAATTAATGTTTTACATTCAACAGTAAATACAATAGTTATTGGAGTTTTTATTGTTGTTATTGATGTCGTTGTTGGATAGGACAGAGAGAAATGGAGAGAGGAGGGGAAGACAGAGAGGGGAGAGAAAGATAGACACCTGCAGACCTGCTTCAGCACCTGTGAAGCGACTCTGTCAGTCCTTGTGCTTTGTGCCATGTGCGCTTAACCCGCTGCACTACCGCCCGATTCCTGTCATTTTCTTTTCTTTCCTCTAGCTAGAGGGTGAGAGGGATAGAGAAGGGGAGACCACAGGACCACCTGCTGCTCATGAGTCTTCTCCCATACAGGTGCAGCCACATGCTGGACTCCAAGTATGAAGTCCTGAGTTGGATGTGCATGTATGTGTGTGACATTTTTGAGTGAGTGAGGTGTGAGACACCACGGCACTGTGGCGTCTGTGGTACTGTTAGGTGGTGCCAGGGTCTGAGCATATGTCATGGCTTGCACTTACTGGGTGAGCTGTGTCCTGGCCTTTCACTCTCGATACTTCACCTTTGGCAAACTTAACCTATCATTTGTGTATAATGTAATAATACTGACAGATAGGCTTTTAGGTATATAAATATAGTTTACCACTTGACAGATTGTTTCATGACTTACAACATGTATTTTAGAATTAACTTACTTTTTTCTTTTTAATTCAAAGCACAAATTTCCAGAAGAACAATCCAGTGCACAAGCTAACTGAAGAGGAGCTGCTGGCATTCACAGCGGTGAGTGATGCCTTTCCTGGCTTTTCTTCTTCCCCTTCTCCTTCTTCTTCCTCCTCTTCCTCCTCCTCTTCCTCTTCCTCTTCTTTCTTTTACTCCTCCTTTTCCTCTTCCTTTTCCTCCTCTTCTTCCTTTTCCTCCTCCTCTTCCTCCTCTTCTTCCTCTTCCTCTTCTTCTCTTTCTCCCCTTCCCCTCCCCTCCTCCTCCTTCTCATTACCAGAGCATTATTCAGCTCTGGCTTATGGTGGTGCAGGAGATTGAATCTGTGACTTTGGAGCCTCAGGCATGAGAGTCTTTTTGCATAACCATTATGCTATCTACCCCCACCCCCTCATAACTTCTTTCACTTCTGGGACACTCTTGTCTCAGAAAGCTCAGATTGCTCCAATGTTTGCTAGCCATTCTGCTGATCACTGGGGAGACATCTGCAAAGTCTTTTCTTGCTGGATTTTATATTAGTTTATTGTCTTGGAGAGGGAGGGGGGTGCAACCACAGTAGACAGAGAAGTAGAACGTTCATTCACAGAGATGCTCCAGAGGACTAAGAAGCAGTGACCCTGTAAGAACAATGTGGGTGGGTGGGCACAGCTGTTGAAGTGCACACATTACAGTGCATAAGGACCTGGGTTCAAGCCCCTGCTCCCCACCTGCAGGGGAAAACTTCATGAGAATAAAGCAAGTATTGCAGGTTTTTCTTTGCTTTCCCTCTCTATCTCCACCTTCCTTCTCAATTTCTTTCAGTCAAATAAAGACACACAAGGAAAAAAGCGGGGGGTGGGGGTGGGGGTGGGGGTGGGGGGTGGCTTCTGGGAGCAGTGGATTCATAGAGCAGGCACTAAGCCCCAGAAGTAGCCCTGGTGGCAAAATGGTTGTTCAGGGTCTCCTTGGAAGTTGACCTGAAGCCCTGATCTGCATGAGGCCAGCACAGGCAGGGGTGGATGTGGGGTTCTAGAATGGGGATGAGCTCGAGTCAGTGAGGGAAAATGCAGGACTTTGTGGGGACAAGTATCAAAGGGATAAACAGTGACCAGCTTGCCTGGGTTTCTTCTGATGACTGAAGAAGGCAGGATGTGGTGTGGTGTAGACTGATATGTCCCCACCCTGTCCCTACTGGGCTGTAACAGTATGGTCAGTAGTGCCATTTTGGGATTAGCTTAAAAGTAGTTTATTGTGGTATATGCTATCCACACAGTTTTCCTGAAAGACACTAAAATACATATACTCTAGTTAGCTTTTTTTTTTTTTTTTTTTTTTATCTTTTCTTGTAGGAAGTATGTTTCTTTCTTTAAACCTTGTCCTTTCTTGGGATTTCTTTTTGAATTTTCTTTTCCCATTCTTGTTGCTCTTGACTGGGAGGACCATTGGAAACAATTAACCCGATAGTTAACTTTTCCCTCCAAGGTTGCACTGAAGGCACAACTCCCAAGGTCTGTCCTTTCCCTCTGGCCCTGCAAAACTCCCACTTTCCTGCTGTTCTCTGCCAACTCTCTTTCAAGGCAGAGTTGATCTGAGGACTGATTGCTTTTTGGAGGAAAACTCCTTGATTGCAGTGGTTCCTAGTGCTGGGCCTTAGCTCTTCCTTCAATTACCTAGGGACAGACATACTTTGGGTGCTGCACCATTATGCTATCTCCCCCTCCCTTATTTTTGTTATGAGGAAGAGACATACATCAGAGCACTGCTCAGCCCTGGCACCTTTGTATTTAGGAGATCAAACCTGGAACCTCGTGTGCAAATCCTTTTGCTTATAAGTTCTTTTCTCTTTTTCCTTCTTTGTGTGTGATATTGAAGAGGTTAAAATGAAGTAGAAGGGGCCCTGGTTCCAGTGAATTACATTGAAATTGATATCCTGTACAACTATCCTAATGTAAATGTCCCTCATTTATGCCCCTATAACCCTTGAACTTTGTCTGAGCTGATTTTCTTTTAAAGATTTATCTTTTTTTTTTTTTTTTAAAAAAGCACACTATTCTTTTAAAATTTTTTAAATATTTATTTTCCTTCTTGTTGCCCTTGTTGTTTTTTGTTGTTATTGTAGTTATTGTTGTTATTGATGTCGTCGTTAGCTAGGACAGAGAGAAATGGAGAGAGGAGGGAAAGACAGGGATGGGGAGAGAAAGATAGACACCTGTAGACCTGCTTCCCTGCAGGTGGGGAGCCGGAGGCTCGAACCGGGATCCTTATGCTGGTCCTTGCGCTTTGCACCACGTGCGCTTAACCTGCTGCACTACCGCCCGACTCCCAGATTTATCTATTTTCATAAGAAAGACCAGAGCTCAGGACTGGCCTGTGGTGGTGCTGGGGATTGAACCTGTGACCTCTGGGTCCTCAGCATGCAAGCCCTGTGCTCCCACATGTTCAGCTATCTTCCTGAACAACTGAGCCTCTTTTCTAATAAGGGCCATGTTTGATTTTTTATTATAAATATAATTATCAATATATTTCTCTTTTCTTTCCCATAAACTTCTTGTCTAGGGCTGGGCTTTGTTATTGTTTACATCATCCACAAAGCTTGGTGCATTGCTTCCATGCTTTCCTCAGAGTCTCAGGAGGTGTGGAGCAGAAGAGAATGCAGGGAACATGTTGGTGCTCAGCTTTGTGGCTGAGGTAACACCGTATGGTGGTAAAGATAAACACTGCTTCTCTGTTGTCTTCTGTATAACTGGGCAGGAGTGATGTTTCCTTCCCTCAGCCCTGAGCACTCATTTTGAGGATCAAAGGACAGTCAGTGTACATGTGGAGGTATTGCCCGGAGCACCCAGAGACCAGGGTTGATGGGGCCCTCTGGTCACTTGTTGTAGGAGAGCATTCCCATTTTCACGCAGGAGGAGTCAGCTAGTGGATAAGACCTGTTTGGCTTAGATGTGGGAAAACAACACAGAGAAAGAAACCACATACTCTTTCTGTCTGGTCACCTATTTCCTCACTGTGGTGACACCGTGGAGGCAGTGGAGTTGTGAACTACTGAAGTGTCCAGGCGTCTTTCTGTGTAGACAGAAGTGTGCGTCAACCTAAGTCTTAGTGCAAGCGACCCTGGTATTTTAGTGTTTGGCAAACTTTTCTGGACTAAACAGATGAAGGACCTATTTGTCCTGAACTGTGTGTTTAGTAAACTGGCTGAAGCTTACTAAAACAACAGTATAGTTTATTGCTTTGGGGAGAAATTTTTGCCACTGCTTTTATGATGGTGCAGGGTGTTATATACAAATGTATGTGAGATATCAGAAAGATGCTTTAGTTCAGCAATGAGAGGAGCTTGTCCTTAGAGAACTACTTTGCTTTCTAAGGCTGTCGTTAGGTGGTGCTGTTCCTAAGCTATTCTAGTGCCCAGTTCAGGGAAACTGCATGAGTCATAGTGAAAATAATCATTATTGTGTGAGAGCACCATTTATATTACATTGGCTTGCTAATTTAAAATTAGCTGTGTTATCTACGTTATTTCCTTTCAGATGAGCCAAGTGAGTGACATTCAGTAATGCTTTTAATTTCCTTTCATTGTTGAGAAGGGAATGATTTAGCTCATTCATACAGGTGTTTCAGTTTTCATTGGCAGAGGTTTTGCTGAAGTGAGAATTGATTCTGGCAGCTCACCTATTTGCCTGAAGCCCAGGGTCTCTGTAAATGAGAAAAGGGAAAAGACCTTTGGATAGTTTGCATTCTACTGCAGGTCTTTCTCTTCTTGCTTTTAGTTTTAAAGTTGTGTAATGAATACTTTTTTTAAAAAAAATTGTTTATTTTTCTTTTTTTTTTCCTCCAGGGTTATTGCTGGGCTCGGTGCCTGCACCATGAATCCGCCGCTCCTGGAGGCTATTTTTCCCCCTTTTTGTTGCCCTAGTTGTTACAGCCTCGTTGTGGTTATTATTGCCATTGTTGACGTTGCTTTGTTGTTGGATAGGACAGAGAGAAATGGAGAGAGGAGGGGAAGACAGACAGAGAGGGGAGAGAAAGATAGACACCTGCAGACCTGCTTCACTGCCTGTGAAGCGACTCCCCTGCAGGTAGGGAGCCGGGGGCTCGAACCGGGATCCTTACGCCGGTCCCTGCGCATTGCGCCATGTGCGCTTAACCCGCTGCGCCACCGCCTGACCCCCTGTTTATTTTTCTTTTTGCTTAATGAGAGGAAAACACAGAGAGAAAGACCAGAGCACTGCACAGCTCTGGCTTACAGTGGTCCTGGGGATTGAACCTGGGACTTCTGAGCCTCTGGCAGGAATGTCTTTTTGCATAACCATTATGCTGTCTCCCCAGCCCTGTAATGAATACTTTTTAATGGAAGGTAGTTTGCTTATTATTTTTACAGATTAAAATGATGAAAGTTTGTACTTCTAGGGCAGACCCATTTATTTATTTATTTAAATGAGAGATATGGTTATGGATGGGGGAAGAGACTGACCAGAGCAATGCTCAGCTCTAACTTAGGGTGATGCTGGAGATTGATTTTGGGACCTTGGAACCTCAGACATGGAAGTCAGTTTGTATAACTACTATGCTGTCTTCCCAGCCCCTATCCAAATTATTTTAAGATAGGCAATATAATCTTCACTATGACACTTTTTTTTTTTTTTTTTTTTTTGACCAGAGCACTGCTCAGCTCTGGCGTATAGTGGTGCAGGGGATTGAACCTGGAACCTTAGGCATGAGAGTGTCTTTGCATAACCATTATACAATCTACTCCTGCCCAAGACTTCTGACTGTGTTAGTATTGAATGGTTCTGTGTTAAGTAAGATAACGCAGGGTGTTAGGTTTTCTTTCTGGTTCAAGTATTTGTCTCCCAACACTTTACTCATGATTTTAATTTGATAGACAGTTGTGAATAGTGAACCCTGTAGCTAAATTCCATGCCTGAGGCACCAGCTTTTCCAGGTTTAACCCCCAGCTCCACCATAAACCAGACTGAGCAGTGCCCTGGTAAGGGGGAGGGGAAGTAGAACCTTACAGCTCATTGTGGGTTATAACTTGTTAACTTTTAAAGACACAGTGTGTTGGCATGTATTTTATTTCTTGTATTAGTTTGTCAGTTAACTGTTGTTAAGCTGAGGTTTAATAGGGTTTTTTTTTTTTTCTAAATATTTGCCAGAGCTTTTGCCCAAGTGTGTGAGTGTGTGTATGTGTGTGTGTGTGTGTGTGTCTGTGTCTGTGTGTTTGGTGGCAGCCATATAGAGCTTGAGTTTTCTAGTCTTGCTTTCTGTTTGAAACACTGCAGAGCAGAGAAAGAGCTTTGAAAGTATAGTAATAGCTGGAGATTCAGAACCTCTGGATTTGCCAGTCATGCCACTGGTTACTGTGGAAGAAATAAAGGTTTGAGGCATAGGACTTGCCTTTTTGGAATTTTTAATTTAGCCAAGATCCGATAAGCTTAGGAGAATATAGTTTGTGATCCCAGACAGTTTAAACTACAAGTTGATAGCACAGATAAATAAGCCCCCTTACTGCTCAGAAAAGAAAAGAAATTTGGGGCAGAGAAAATACTCGAAAAAGCCTTTGTTCAAGAAGGGAGGATTTGAGTCAGATCCTGAGAGACAGATGGGTGAGTGATAGCAGGAGTGAGGTGGGGGTCCGGGCATTGCATTGGCTTCACAGTCTGGCTTGGAAGATTTGTTGAGGGCATGATAAGAGTTGGGGGAAAATAGATTTGAGACAGATCTTAACTGGTCTGCAGAACAAGGAGGGCATTTGGATAGCTGTTCACTTTCCCCAGGAGTGGTTTGTAGACTCAGTTTGGGATCCAAACTTGTTGGCATTTGGTACCGATTTTAACAATGAAGCACCTTAACAGGACCATCAGGAAGTGGAGAGTGCAGCTTTTACAACTTGTCTTTGTTCAGTGCTTTGTAAGGTCAGCCTGACCTGGAGAGCATCCTCCAGTCTATCTGTAGTGGAGCCAGACGGCCATACAGCCACCCACAAGCAGAGCTCTGAGCTGCTTTGGATGCACCGGAGGAAAAAGCAGCTGCTGGAGCACCCTGTATGTCTGCAGGGGCAGACTGGCTGTCTTCTCTTAGGGACCCTGTGGCCTGGGGAAGTAGAGTGTTTCAAATGTGCAGCGATATGGGTAGAGAGGAATTTGTTTTTAATAGAAACTACACTCCAGGTCCTCTTTGATGGTGTTAGAGAATTTCCCTTAACTATTGTGAGAGACTGTTAGCTGGATAAAACAAGTCTAGTAGCTTTTCTGAGTAGGAAAATATACTTCTTAGTGTGATATTTCACATGTGCTAGGCCCTGAATTGCCACCAAAAAGAAAAAAGAAAAGCAAATTGAATACTCACCAGAATAGCAAAAAACAGACTATATCAAGGCATGCACGTTTGAGAAACAAAAAACTCTCCAGTGCTTCTGGAGACAGCGTCAAGTGAAAGTTTTTTAGGAAGATTGACACTTTCTGTGAAAGAGTGTGGTGCCAGGGAGCCTGGAACCTCACACATGCAAGTCCTGTACTCTGCTATTGAGCTATCTCCCTGTTCCCTTCATTTACAACTCTGCTTCAGGGGCAGCACCTATGTCCACCTCTGTCCCCTTGTGAATGTGCTGAATAGGTGCTTGAGTGATTTATTGAACAAAACTCTCTGTGAAGGCCCTACTCTCCTCTGTTTTGTGTGTTCTCTATTTTTTCCCTTTTCCCTGTAATACAACTGTTCCCTTGCTTCTTCACCGAGTTCTCTCTTCCAATACTCTATCAACATGTCTGTCCTGTCACCTGCTTCCAGGATATAATATCATTTTGATTAGTGCACAAAATCTGGGAGACACTATCAACAGAAAATATGGTTAAAAGGTTGGTTCAGGGATCCAGAGACCAGTGTTAGAAACAGCTTTGACCTCTCCTGAAGGTGCCACATGGAGCAAAACCTGTTGCCAGTTGGTGTATCATTTCCCCTCAGTTATAAGGAGGTCGAGACTTGAGAATTTCAGCTTCTCTGGGCATCTGGCAGATGGTTGAATGAGTGAAGTGGGCTGGCATGGTCTGGAAAGGGGCCCTGTGGTTTGTGGTGGTGTTTCTATTTCATAGCAGGACTCTGCTCACTTTAAAGGCGAATTTGGAGTTAAACATGAACTGGATAAAAGACCCAGTAGCACTCATAAAAAATAATAATCAGTGGTATTTTTAAATGAGTGGTTATTTTTCTTTATTATGCTTATTTATTTATTTTAGAGACACAAATTGAAAGGGAATGGAAGATATAGAAACAGAGACACCTGCAGCACTGCTTTACCACTTATAAAGTACCCCCCCACACACACACACACACAGGTGGGGACCAGAAACTTGAACCCAGGTCCTTGTGCACTGTAATGTGTGTGCTCAACCAGATGAATACCACTCATTTTAATGGAATTTATCTTCTCATATTTTTTTGTAGACTGAGAAAGATTTATCGGTTATGGTATGAGCTGTTCTGCTTACTGTTTTGATTGTATGGCCAGCACTGATCATTCCTTAGTGGACTTACTTATTCTTTTTCCCTTTTTGTTGCCCTTGTTGTTTATTGTCGCTGTTGTAGTTATTATTATTATTGCTGTCATTGTTGTTGGATAGGACAGAGAGAAATGGAGAGAGGGGGAGAGAAAGATACACCTGCAGACCTGCTTCACTGCTTGTGAAGGACTTCCCTGCAGGTGGGGAGCTGGGGGCTCAAACCGGCATCCTTATGCTGGCCCTTGAGTTTTGCGCCATGTGCGCTTAAACTGCTGCATCACTTCCTGGTTTCCAATGTGCCGGGATAGCCTGAGGGTGCTTCTTCCCCGAGCTAGTGCTCTCTGGGTTGGAGAGAACTCAACTGGAGCCGATCTAGGCTGCTGCGTGGGAGAGGGATCAGGAACTCGTGCCGCACTAACTTCGCAGGAGATACACTCTGGAACTCTCGGAGCCAGAAAGCAATTTCCAAGTGTCTTTAATCAGAAGAGCAGCTGTTTTTATACTCTCCAAGCAGGGTGGAAACAGGATGTGACATAGAGAGGGTGGAGCGAAAAGTGACTGGTGGAAGGAAGATCAGGGTGTGACAAGGAGAGGATCAGGGTGTGACAAGGAGAGGGGGTGGAGCAGGTGAGAATTCTACCACTAAACCACCAATGCCCTGGAGGGAGTGTGGTGCTTTATGTAAATATAAAAGTGATTTATGTAAATAGACCAAAGCTTTGAATGGGATCAATTCAATCCCTATATAGGCATATGGTTAAGCAGAAGCCAGGGGGAGCTGGCATACTACCCAACACCAATGGACTTATTTAACAGAATGGTTCAAGTCAACACTGACTGCTCAAATGAACACATTCTTTTTTAAATTAAAAGAATTTTTTAATTATATTTATTTTCCTTTTTGTTGCCCTTTTTTATTGTCTTTTGTGGTTGTTATTTATGTCGTTGTTGTTGGATAGGACAGAGAGAAATGGAGAGAGGAGGGGAAGACAGAGAGGGGGAGAGAAAGATAGACACCTGCAGACCTGCTTCATCGCCTGTGAAGCGACTCCCCTGCAGGTGGGGAGCCGGGGGCTCGAACCGGGATCCTTACGCCGGTCCTTGTGCTTCGCACCACGTTCGCTTAACTCGCTGTGCTACCACTTGACTCCTGAACACATTCTTTTTGAAAGTGCATCTTCTGTATATTTTCTCACTGATTTTAAAATTTGCATTCAGCTATGTCCTGGTATTTTGGAAGTAGTTCATGCTGTCCTGCTTGCAGTGGAGTCACCCAGCTTAACCCTTCTTTCTGTGTGTTTTTCTTCTTCCATCAGTGTTTGCTTACACAGCCGAAGTTCTGGGCCATTCAGACGTCAGCCTTGATCCTGCGGACGAAGCTTGAGAGAGGAAGTGCACGCCGGGTGGACCGGGCCATGAGGCAGACGCAGGTAGGGCTCACACGGCACTCTGATCTCCCAACTCAGGTGCTGTCAACGAGTGTCTCTACTTGTTGTGGATATAAAAGGACAGCTTTCATGTTACTCAAACTTGAAAAAGTCTCAGTTGTTGAACTTGACTGGCTTCCGCGCTCAGCTCTGTCTTTCTGTGACTGTGATTGCAGTATGTCACCTCTAAAAACAAAGCTTCACTCAGTTGTGTGAATGATCAAACTGTGCCCTTTGCTATAACATGGTGGGAACTGGAAGGGATCCTGCTAAGTGAAATAAATCAGGAGAAAGAGAAGTACCGGATGACCTCACTTGGATGTGGAGTATAAACAAAGAGGGTGGGGGTAGATAGCATAATGGTTATTATGCAAAGAGTCTCATGCCTGAGGCTCCAAAGACCCAGGTTCAATCCCCACCCCACCATAAGCTAGAGCTGAGCAGTGCTGTAGTGAAAAAGAAAACAAGGAAAGGGGACAAAGCCAAGTGAAAACCAGGCTGTACTCTTTAGAACTGAGGCCACCAAAGGAGGTAGCGCTTTGAGTGGAGGAACACTGGTGGCATGGTGGTGTGGTCACACATCACGAGCTATGCATTGATAGCCCCAAACACACAGAATTTTAAACCAGCCTTCTCTCAAAAAAAAGTAAAATAAGGGGAGTCGGGCGGTAGCACAGCGGTTAAGCGCAGGTGGCGCAAAGCACAAGGACCGGCATAAGGATCCCAGTTCGAACCCCGGCTCCCCACCTGCAGGGGAGTCGCTTCACAGACGGTGAAGAAGGTCTGCAGGTGTCTATCTTTCTCTCTCCCTGTCTCCCCCTCCTCTCTCCATTTCTCTCTGTCCTATCCAACAACGAAGGCATCAATAACAACAACAATAATGACTACAACAATAAAAAAAAAGGGCAAAAATAAATAAATAAAAATATATATTTAAAAAAATGTAAAATAAGAGTTATTTTTTCTTCTTCTTTTTTTAGATTTTATTTATTTATTTGCCTCCAGGATTATTGCTGGGGCTCAGTGCCTGCACCATGAATCCACTGTTCCTGGAGGCCATTTTTTCCCCCTTTTGTTGCCCTTGTTGTTGTAGCCTTGTTGTGGTTATTATTGTTATTGTTAATGTTGTTCATTGCTGGATAGGACAGAAAGAAATGGAGAGAAATGGAGGGTAAGACAGAGAGGGGGAGAGAAAGATAGACACCTGCAGACCTGCTTCACCGCCTGTGAAGTAATTCCCCTGCAGGTGGGGAGCCGGGAGTTCAAACCGGGATCTTTATGCTGGTCCTTGCACTTTGTGCTACATGCGCTTGACCTGCTTTGCTACCACCCGACCCTCAGATTTTATTTATTTATTAATGAGAAACATAGGAGGAGAGAAAAAGAGCCAGACATCACTCTGGTACATGTGCTGCTGGGGATTGAACTCAGGACCTCATGCTTGAGAGTCTAATGCTTTACCCACTGCGCCACCTCCCGGATCACAAAATAAGAGTTGTTTTCCGATAGAATAAATAGAATAAAGGAAAAGTGTTCTACTCACAGCACTTGGGACACAAAATACATGGGTCTTCACACCAGATGTCTCTCCACATACTTGTGCCACTGACTGCATGTCCTCCAGCTAATTCAGTTCCCTTACTCCTTAGAGTCAGAGAAGACCCCATGGGGTAAGGGCTTGATCTCTCAAGATACCCCCCTCCCCCACACCCCCACATTAAATGCTAATTCCAAGTCTGGGTACTTTAGCTGACTGATTGAAATTGGGGGTTGCTCTTGACCCCCTCTTCAGGTTCAGTAATTTGTTAGAATGACTCACAGAACTCAGGGTAAACATTACTGTTCCAGCTCTTTCTTTCTTTCTTTCTTTCTCTCCTTCCTTCTTTCTTTCTTTCTTTCTTTCTTTCTTTCTTTCTTTCTTTCTTTCTTTCTTTCTTTCTTTCTTTCTTTCTTTCTCCACTGTGGCTCATTGCCTGTACTACGAATACACTGCTCCTGGGTCATTTTTTCATTTCGTTGGATAGGACAGAGAGAAATGGAGAGAGGAGGGGAAGACAGAGGGGGAGAGAAAGACAGACACCTGCAGACCTGCTTCACTGCTTATGAAGTGATTCACCTGCAGGTGGGGAGCCGGGGGCTCTAATCAGGACCCTCAGGCTGGTTTTACGTTCACACCATGTGCGCTTAACCTGCTGCATTACTACCTGCCCCCCCCCAACTCCAGGGCTATCGTTGGGGCTTTGTACGCGCACTACAAATCCACTGCTTCTGGTGGCCATTTTTTATATTGGATAGGAGAGAAATTGAGAGAGGAGGGGGAGGTAGAGAGGGAGAAAGATAGATATCTGCACACCTGCTTTACCTCTTGTGAATCGACCCCCCTGCAGGTAGGGAGCCAGGGACCAGGACCTGGAGATTTGTGCTTAGTACTGTGTGTGCTTAACTGGGCGCACCACTGCCCAGCCCCTGAGTCCAGGTCTTTATGAGTGGTAATTAGCATGTGTTTAACCAGGTGCTCTGCTGCCTAACTCCTAGAATACATTCATTAACGTAGGATATATTAAGCATGTAGACTGTAGAGCCAGAGAGAGAGCTCATTGGGTAGCATATGTGCCCCGCCAAGCACACAGCCCACGTTCAAAGCCTCAGTCCCATGTGGTGGATGCTGTGGTGCCAGGGGAAGCTCACTTGTGTCTCTCATTCTTTCTGCCTGCCTGAAGGGGTGAAGTGGCATGTGTGTGAAACCCCTTTTCTGGAACAAAAAATTATCCCTTTGAATTTATCTTTCATTAACTCTAGTATCTAAAGTAATCAAGTCAGTACGTGTGTGTGTGTGTGTGTGTGTGTGTGTGCGTGTGCGCGCGCGCGTGCGCGCGCGCTTCCAAGGGTATTGCTGGGGCTTGGTGCCTGCACTATGAATCCACTACTTCAAACAGGCATTTTTTGGGAGTCGGGCTGTAGCGCAGCGGGTTAAGCGCAGGTGGCGCAAAGCACAAGGACCTGCATAAGGATCCCGATTCGAACCCCGGCTCCCCACCTGCAGGGGAGTCCCTTCACAGGTGGTGAAGTCTATCTTTCTCTCCTCCTCTCTGTCTTCCCCTCCTCTCTCCATTTCTCTCTGTCCTATCCAACAATGACGACAACAACAATAATAACTACAACAATAAAACAACAAGGGCAACAAAAGGGAATAAATAAATAAAATAGAATATTAAAAAAAAGAAAAAAAACCGGCATTTTTTTCTTTTTTAATAGGATAGGACAGAGAAACTGGAGGGGAAGATAGAGAGGGGGAAAAGAAAGATAAGACACCTGCAGATCTGCTTCACTGCTTGTGAAGTGACCCCTAAAGGTGGGGAGCTGGGGGCTCAAACCTGGGTCCTTGTGCACGGGTCCTTGCACTATGTGCGCTTAACCTGGTGCACCACCTCATAAGCCCCAAGATTCACATTTTAATTTTTTTTTTTTTTGGTAGGAACAGATTTGAGAAGTCTAGTGGTCAGTTGGTTGAGAAGTGTGTGACTTATCTTTCTGCATTCTCTGAACTGTGCAGGCTATATTTTTAGATCTTAGGCAGCAAAGATCTGCTTTGTCTTGGAGTGGGTTTGAAAGAAGAGTCCAGTGTGTTTGCCCTCCGTGTCTTGCCCAGAGTCGTAGCCCATCTATATACAGGAAGAACCTGGGAGCTGGCCTTTCTGCCTCCATCGGGAAAGACAGACATATCTCTTTCCTCCCAATCCAGAAAAGTGGGAGTGTAGGCAGACCATGTGACAAGACAAATGCAAGACTTGAATTTTCTTTTCTTTTTTTTTTTTTAAAGATTTTGTTTATTTGTTCATGAGAAATTATAGGAGAGAGAGAAAGAACCAGACATCACTCTGGTACATGTGTTGCCAGGGATTGAACTCAGGACCTCATGCTTGAGAGTCCAAAGTCTTATCCACTGCGCCACCTCCCAGACCACAACTTGAATTTTCTGTTACTAGCTGAGCTTTGGCCAGTCCCTCTGATTCAGAGCTGGATCTCACTATTTGTTGCAATTCCTTCCTCCCTGAAGAGCAAGACGAGAATGATATTGTATTGATTTTACATCTATACATAAAACTATGCTTTTAAAAAAATGTAGTTTCTAGGAAAATCTGTTCCATTCTTTGATGGCGTAAAGTGATAAAAGGGAGAAGTTGTTACACCTGATGGGAAAATGAGCCGGAAGGAAGGTGCTTTTAGGGAAAAGCCTGGTTGAATTGCGCTTGAGGAAGTGCAGGTGTCTTTATGCCAGGTGGCTGGTCCCAGCCTGCCTAGCAATTGATGACGGAGCCTCACCCAACCCTCGATGGCAGGTTTGGAAGGAATCTAAGTGAGACATGCCAAAGTTCATCAAGAAAATGCTGCATCACACCTGAGGGTAAATTAGCCAGCATCGTTAGCGCCACAGTGGGAGGAAGAGTTCCAAGTAGAGGGAGCCCACTGAGCACACCCCATTTCCCTGAAATTCTTCTAGGCTAGAGTTGTTTCATCATTGCATGTTTGAGGCTAAGATGACCATGGTGATGAGGAAGAAAGCTGTGCTTTTGTAAAGTTTGTCTATTCTAATGGATGTGATTTGGAAGCAGTTTGAATTAAAGTGAGGATTATAATCCTCAGTATTTATTTCTGTCCTGTTTTTTTACCAATGCAGTGTGGAATAGTTCTCTTGTTTTCTTAATTGTCGTTCAACCTCCTGTCCAATCCAAAGAGTCAGCATTCTTTTTATCACAAGATCACATCCTCCTTTCTTTTGGCATGGTGAAAGCAGTGATTACACATATGCTTCGCCCTCATCCAATAATAAAATATGTAAATAAATATTTTAAAAAGATTTACCCAATTCAGACAGGTCTCAAATGGAAGATACAAATTGTCCATTTCTCAGTTCATGTTCTTATTTATTTATTTTATTTGATAGGACAGAGAGAAATTGAGAGGGGAGAGGAAGAAGTAGAGGCAAATAGATAGAAAGATACCTGCAGGCCTGCTTCACTGCTCCTGAAACTTCCCCCTACAGGTGGGGAGCAGGGGCTTGAACCTGGGTTCTTGTGCATTATAACGTGCACTCTACCAGACCTTATTTATTTATTTTTAAATATTTTGTTTATTTATTAATGAGAAAGATAGGAGGGGAGAGAGAAAGAACCAGACATCACTCTGGTACATGTGCTGCCAGGGATGGAACTCAGGACCTCATGCTTGAGAGTCTAATGCTTCATCCACTGTGCCATCTCCCAGACCACTTATTTATTTATTTTTAGATAGAAACAAGAGAGAAAGAAAGAGATGGAGACAGAGAGAAAGAAAGACTGACTACAGCACCAAAGCTTCTTTTAATGGGGTGGGGGCCAGGCAAACCTGAGTTGTGCACATGGTGAGGCAGCATAATCTCCAAGTGAGCTATTTCATTGGCCTTAGCCTGAATGTATACTTCTTTAAGTATCCTTTTTCCCCCCATCAATTTCCTATAGAATCTTCATTTCCACCTCATGGGAGAGGAAGAAATCACTACATCTCTCATATCTGCTTCTAGTCTTGTGTTCTTCAGTTTTCAGGAATTGTTAATACTACATTTTGTTCCATTATTTTTTTAAAATCATTTTATTTGGGGGTGTTAGTGGTTTACAGTACAGTTGTTGATACATGGGAACAATTTATCATCTCCATCATAGGCATCTAAAAACCATTCTTACCCCAGGACCTCAAGACCCCTCTAGCCCCATCCCTTCCCCTTGTCCCCAGAGTCCTTTGCTTTGGTTCAATACAGCAAACCCAGTCCAAGTCTCACTTTGTGTTTTCCCTTTCTCTTCTTGTTTCTTACATTCCAGCTAAGAGTGAGATCATGCTGTCTTCATCCTTCTGTTTTTGGCTTATCTCATTTAACACGATTCCTTCAAGTTCCATCCAACATGAGGCAAAGGAGATGACTTCATTTCTAACAAATGAGTAGTACTTCATTGTGTCAGTATACCACAATTTAGCCACTCACCTGCCATTGGGCATCTCGGTTGCTTCCAGGTTTGAGCTATTGCAAATTGTGCTGCTGAACAGTGTGTACCCAGAGCTCTTCAGATAGGTGTCTTTGCTTCCTTTGGATAAATTCCCAGGAGAGGAATTGTCAGGTCACAGGGTAGGCCCACTTTTACCATTTTGAGAAGTCTGTAGACTGTTTTCTGCAGAAATTGGACCCTTACATGGCTGGTTGGTCCTTTTGTTGAAAACTCAGCCAACCACTGTGTGTAGTTTCTATTGGACTGTGTGCTCATAGCTGTAAACATTCACTGAATTCTATTTTACTCTATTTGGAAGTATTTCCGTCTTCACAGCTGGAAGGTGAGCTTCTTGAAGATCAGATTCGATATGGGACTGTGTTGGGACTATGTGTAAGCTTGATAGAGCTTAGGGAGAACTACCCCCATCCTTGGATGGAGGTCTGAGAAGATACCCTCTTGGTGAGTCTCTCTCAACCGAGGTGAGCAAAAGGGGGGAAACTCAGACTTAGTTCTTCCCTTCTTGACCCTCAGCCCCACAGAAACCCCAATATTTCTCCCCATTAACTGCAGGCCACATGGCCGCCTACTTTAAGATTCATTCACTCAAAGTTCACACATTCCATCTCACCTTTTGATCACAAAGGAAGAACACATCCTGTCACATACTCCTAACAGTGGACAAGTGAAAAGCCCCCCAAGACCTTATTTCCTGTAGCCCTTTTGATGTCCTTGAAGCCTTATTCTTCCTTCTCTATCTCATCCCTATTCTTCTCTCAAATGCCTTTAGATAATTAAATGCCTGTAACAGGAGACTAATTGTATTGATCTTTAATGTATCAACTCTTGTCATACCAGCTCCTGCCATAGGGGCATGCTGACCTTTAAGAAACCTGTGAATTCTGACGTATGTGAAAACTGTTCTTTGTCTAGCCTTCTATATCAACCCAACCCTCCCCCCAATAAACGAGTGTGTTCGTACCAGAATCCTCCCCGAGTTTCTTTCTTTTCATGCAGTCTCTTGAACTGCTGATGGAAATTCGGTAGTTTACTTTTCTAGCTGAGAGACCACCCACGCGAGCTCCAACAGGACTGAAGCTTGTAATGTCACAGTCCTTAGTGAATGTTTGCTGAATGTTCAAACTGAGAAAGATCAAGGTTGGTTTACCTACATAGTAGCAGGGCTAGGCAATAAATAACTAGCTGAACTGTAGATTAGAGATTAGAGCTGAGGAGACAGCAGAATGGTTCTGCAAGAGACTTTCATGCCTGAGTCTCTGAAGTCCCAGGTTCAATCCCCAGCACCACCATAAGCCAGAGCTAAGTAATGCTCTGGTAAAAAATAAAATAAAATAAAATAATAAAATAAACTATTATAGTTGAATCTGGCACTTTGGTGTGCCTGGGAGCTGTAGTGAGCAGCATTTCCAGTCTTAGTTCAGTCCAGATCTTCTGCCCTGTGCCAAAGCTAACAGGAACAGAGGAGTCACCCCGACTGAACCAGGTGAATATTAAGTTTCCAGAGGATAGTAAATCAGAGTCTAGTAGGTTGGATTTTTTTTTTTTTTTAAGGGAAGGAAAAAGAGAGAGGAATGTCAGTTTTTTTTTTTTTTTTTTTTTTTTTTTTTAGGGTGTGGGGTGGGGTGGGTGAGGGGGACAGGTTTCTGAAAAAAAATAATAGTGATAATGACTATCATGACTCTTTGAGGTCACTAGAAGAAGCAGTGAGACTGTGAAGTTCACAGAGCACTTAGTGAACTGGAACTGTGCTCATTCTGACTTCCCTGCATACCAGGGAACAGAGTTCCTCTGATTTACAAGCCAGGCCTCCTGTTGTGTGTGTTCAGGGTGGGATGGCTATAGACAGGCCTCCTGTTGTGTGTTAAAGGCTTCTCTCCCATGTTTCAGTGGCTCAGTATACTCATGCCCTCTGCTCTGACGTCCCTAAAGTCTCTGTGCAGGCAGAAGACATGGCAGATTTGGTGTTGACCTTGGTACGTGACTGTGTGAGTGCAGGGCCCACGTGCCACCTCTAAGCCTCAGAGGAGGGTCAGGAGCTGGGTGGAACCCAGCTCCAATGAACCAAGCAGACCACGGCTATGTGGGGCCGGCCCAGGGATAGGGCCTGGTTTCAACATCACAGAGGCTGTACTTGATTTTTTTTTTTTCAGTTTTAAAATATTTTTTAAATTGTAAATAGTGCTCAGTGAACACAGGGCTGCATCTATCTTTCCAAAATGGACTCTTCATAGTCTTTGGATAGGGACCCAGAAGTGGAGTAGCTGAGTCATACGGATTTGGGAGGGCCCCAATAGGGACCGTATCCCTTTACAGTCCCACCCACATCACAGGGAAGGAGATCCCTAGTTTTTAAGCTGCTTTTTTAAATCACTTTTTTTAAATCACTTTTTCCCCCCCCCCCTCCAGGGTTATTGCTGGGCTCGGTTCCTGCACCATGAATCCACTGCTCCTGGAGGCCATTTTTCCCCCTTTTGTTGCCCTTGTTGTTGTAGCCTCATTGTGGTTATTATTATTGCCATTGTTGATGTTGTTCATTTTTGGATAGGACAGAGAGAAATGGAGAGAGGAAGGGAAGACAGAGAGGGGGAGAGAAAGACAGACACCTGCAGACCTGCTTCACCGCCTGTGAAGCGACTCCCCTGCAGGTGGGGAGCCGGGGGCTCGAACTGGGATCCTTACGCAGGTCCTTGCGCTTTGCACCATATGCGCTTAACCCGCTGTGCCACTGCCCAACCCCCATTTTAATCACTTTTAATGCACATATTATGCAAATGTAAGAGCTACTATGTCTCTTGCTCTCTTTTTTAAATATTTATTTATCTCCCCTTTTGTTGCCCTTGGTTTTTTTTTATTATTGTTGTTGTAGTTATTATTGTTGTTACTGATGTCGTTGTTAGATAGGACAGAGAGAAATGGAGAGAGGAGGGGGAAGACAGAGAGGGGGAGAGAAAGATAGACACCTGCAGACCTACTTTACCACTTGTGAAGCGAACCCCTTGCAGGTGGGGAGCCGGGGGCTCGAACCAGGATCCTTCTGCTGATTTTTATGCTTCGCGCCACGTGCACTTAACCTGCTGCACTACTGCCCAACTCCCCAAACGCTGGTTGATTTAAAAGTGTTTTTAGTGTTTATTTTCACTTACTAACCAGAGAGGGACTGAGAGAGACCCAGAGCATCACTCTGACATAGGTGATGGGACTCAAGGCTGAGGCTCTCTACCCCCTGCGCCACCTTCTAGTCTGGAGCCTGAAAATTCCTTAAACATGTAAAACAGTAGGAGAGAAGATTCACACACCTTGTCTGGGTGCCTTTCCTCCTTGTTGTTTGTGTACACTCCTGTCACGCATCTACAGGAAGACCTTATTTGTTTTGGGATGTTCTGGCTCTGACAGACTGGCTGTAATATATGCTTTCAGGCTCTGGCAGACCAGTTTGAAGACAAGACGACCCCAGTCCTGGAGCGGATGAAGATCTTCTACTGCTGCCAAGTGCCCCCTCACTGGGCTGTGCAGGTATTTTTGTTGTTGTTTTGTCATGCGGCACGGGCAATGTTTTGCACCAGAAAGATCAATGCATTAGAAAATCAAATTTTTAATTTGTGTTCGTATCCTCAGATATTTCAGTGAAAAGAGTCTATGTATCCAGTAAGTGGGAGGTAGCTAATCACTTCAAATAACTATTTTAATTAAAGTAATATTTGATTTTTTCTATCTTTAAAAAAAAAGATGTATTTATTTTCATGAGAGAATGAGAAAGACCAGATCACCATTCAGGTCTGGCATATGGCAGTGACAGGAATTGAACTCATGTCTCTGGCATTTCATGCATGTATATTCTGTACTGGAATGCTGAGGCTGCTCGCTGGCTCCAATATCCAACTTATAAAACATCAAAAAAAATTTTTTTTTTTTTGCTTTTTTTGGGACCAGATCTCATAAGCTCAGCTCTGGCTTATGGTGGTGCTGGAGATTGAATCTGGGAGCTCAGAGCCTCAGGTATGAAGGCTGTTTGCATAATTTAATACTGTCTCCCATCCCTCCCCCAATTATTTAAATTAGATTAAATTGAACCCTAGAAATTAAACAATAAAATCACAAGAGATTTCGTTTTTTTTTTCTTTCAGTTATATTTAAAAACCTCAGGATTTCCTGCCAAAGAATAAATCTTTTAACCACATTATTTATAAAAAGTGGAGACACTTATTTGATACTCTGTAATGTGAGATACTCTTACCTACTCTCCTCTCTTTGAAAATATGAAAATATCAAAAGGGACTTCCAAAGGCCCTCACTGGGGTGTAGACTCTGTCCCCTGTCTCAATCTTTTATTATGTTATAGTGTGGCTCCCTGATTTTGTAAAATTCTTAGTACTGGTGGCGACTTAGACACCTAGTTAAGCTTCTTAATTTTGCAGAGAAGTAAACTGAGGCCCAGTGCAAGTAGCTGCACTTTTCCATGCTGCTCATCCAACCGCTCATAGACTACAAGTCTTGTTCTCTACTTGAGTCCACTTGGCCTCCTTTCCTCCTCTCTTTATTAGGTTGTGTTTCCACCAGCTACCAACAACCTACTTTTACCATGTGCTTAGTATCAAGCCTGTGTTTTGCTCTGAATCTCACACACATCTTCTGATTTTGTTGCCAGAATTATTTATTTACTTATTTGATAGGACAGAGAGAAATCAGAAGGGGAAAGGGAGGTAGAGAGGGAGAGACAGAGAGACACCTGAAGACCCGCTTTGCCACTCGTGAAGCTTCCCCCCCAGTAGGTGGGAAGTGGGGGCTTGATCCTGGGTCCAGGTGCACCACCACCTTGTCCCTATTGCCAGATTTTTTTTCTTTTTCTTTTCTTTTTGCCTCCAGGGATATGTCTGGGACTCAGTGCCTGCACTACGAATCCATTGCTCCTGGCGGCCATTTTTTCCATTTTGTGTCTCTTGTTGTTGTTGTTACTGCTATTGTTGTTGGATAGAACAGAGAGAAATCGAGAGAGATGGGGAAGACAGGGAGAGAAAGATAGACACCTACAGACCTGCTTCACTGCTTGTGAAGCGACTCTCCTACAAGTGAGGAGCCAGGGGCTTGAACCGGGATCCTTAGCTTTGTACATGTGCACTTAACTTGCTGTACTACTGCCCAGCACCTTATTGCCAGAATTTTAAGGAATATTCCCGTTTACAGATGAGGAGACTATTGCACTAACAAATTAAGTGGAGTTAAATGCTGCCAGGCAAGGATTTCTGTTGATTTAGTTATTCTTGTTGACCCAGCTCTCTTTCTCTTGTGGGCTGTACACATGGTCAGTGATTTAGGATTATAGGTGAATTGTAGATGTTCACCTACCGTACAGCAACTCAGATTTCCCTTCATAAGACTTTCAGAGTAGGTTTTAGTTGTAAACACGGAGTAAAGTATGGAGCTTATTACACATTGAAATGTGCTTTCTCTATCAAAGGAGTTTCCATAAAACATAGGTAAATAAAAAGCTGTGTTGTACCCTCTCAGATAGAAGAGCTTCATCAAGGCATTAACAACTGGAATTGTTTGGCAGGATTTTGACCCTCATCTGGGGAACTTAAGTGCTTTGTGCTCTGTGGTTTGTGGTGGATAAACATCTCAGACTCTGATCTGTGATGACAAAACATGTCTGTTGAGGGTGCAGCTTTTAACCTGTTTCAGAACAGAAGCATTAAGAAAATAGTCTTCAAATAGAGTTTTGACTAAGTGTTTTATTATTATTATTATTAGGACACTGAGATTTAGGAGCCTTAGACAGTTACATAAATGTTATCTTTCATTTAGAAATTAAAACCTTTTTTTCTATCTATATTAACACAAGTAACCATCTCCATCTCCCTCCCTCTCTCTTTTCTACCAGGGTTATCACTGTGGCTTACCTGCTCTACGAATCCATTGCTAACAGTGCCCATTTATTTTCCTACCTATTTTTATCTGACAGGACAGAGAGAAATTGAGAGGGGTGGGGAGATAGAGAGTGGGAGAGAAAGATACTTATAAATCTGCTTCACTACTTGTGACATTTCCCCCCTACAGGTGGGGAGTGGGGACTCGAATCCAGATCCTTGTGCATGGTAATATGTGCATTTAACCAGGTGTGCCACCATAACCATATCTGTATGTATTATTTTTAAAAAAGAAATTGAGAAAATTTGACTTCAACCTGGGTTGTACATATGACTAAGCACCTGTCTTTTCAGTTGCCCTATCTTGCTAAACTGACATATTAAGAGTTTTGAAATATATATGTCTCTGTGTGTGTATACACACACACACACACACACACACACACACACACACACACACACACACACACACACACACATATTCACTTATTTATATTAGAGCACTGTTCAGCTCTGGTTTTTGTGGTGCTATAGATTTAACCTGAGGCTTTTGGTGCTTCTGGCATGAAAGTCATTTTGCATAATTATTATGCTATCTCTCCCTTCCTCTATATTGTTTTTTAATTCTTGCTCCCTATAAAGAAGCTTGCTATTGACACATCACAGGTTCCTGATTAGCAGAGTTGAGCTACAAAAATTAAGTGTTTGTTAACCTAAGGAGACCCTTGAAAAAGCTGGTTGGCTCTACAGCCCGTGAAACAGGACTTAACAGTTGACATCAAGAAATACTTATTATTCTCACCTGACTTTTTTCTTTTCTAGCGCCAGCTGGCAAGTCTGCTCTTTGAGTTGGGCTGCACCAGTTCAGCCCTTCAGATATTTGAGAAGCTGGAGATGTGGGAAGACGTTGTCATCTGTTATGAAAGAGCTGGGAAGCATGGGAAGGTAGGTGACAGCACCTTGTGCTGGAAATGTCTCCTCAGCTCACGCCACCTCCTTGCTTGCTGTATTTTTTCAAGACAGCTTTTGCCAGCAGGTCGTCCTCATGCCAAACACCTCTTAGATGTTCCCTCTTTATTTTCTGTGGAGGCAGATTGTCTCACGCTCCTTCATCTCTGTGTATATATCGAAGAGTAAAGCAGGCCAAAGCTCCCGTGATTGTTGGTACTTAAGAATGAACCACAGGGAGTCGGGCAGTAGCGCAGTGGGTTATGTGCACATGGCGCAAAGCGCAAGGACCAGCGTAAGGATCCCTGAGCCCCTGGCTCCCTACCTGCAGGGGGGTCGCTTCACAGGCGGTGAAGCAGGTCTGCAGGTGTCTGTCTTTCTCCCCGCGCCCCCGTCTCCCCACCTTCTCTCAATTTCTCTGTCCTATCTAACAACAACAACAGCAATGACAACAATAATAATGACGACAACAACAAGGGTAACAACAAGGGCAACAAAATGGGAAAATGGTCTCTAGGAGCAGTGGATTCATAGTGCAGGCACCAAGCCCCAGCAATAACACTGGGAAAAAAAAAAAGAGAGAGAATGAACCACAAACACTTTAAAGAATGTTTTGATCTCTTTGCCTTACTAGTGTTCCATTTGTAGGAGAAATCCAAAGGGAGACCTCAGGAATGACTTCAGACATCACTGGGCTGTCTGATGAGCAGACTCGGGGTTTCAGGGAGGTTACCCAAGGGGGGAGCAGCTGGCTCGGCCTGGCCTGCAGAAAAAACCGTAGGAGTGTGAAGTGTCTCCCACACTGTCAGGCAGAGAAGCTGTCAAGTCTGGAACATACATTTACTTCCACCCTTAAAGAGGGGCAAGAGTGCAAATGTTGCAATGTTTGCATCTGTTACTAATCTATCATTTTTCTCCATCATAAATGAGCAGGATTTTTAAGAGCATAAGGGAGTCTGCATTAAAACCAACAACACTGAAATTGTGTTAATTTGGAATTAAAGCTTTAGTTGACTAAATTCAGCCATTTGTAAAGTCTATGAATGGAACAAATCAGGTCATTTACCCCACTGTCAACCTTTCCCCAGCACCTTTAACAAGTGAGATAGTAGCACAAGTGCTTGTATGTCAGTTCCTTAAATACTTTCTTAAGTAGGCCTACTTACTAACTAATAGCAAAAGTTGCATTCCTGTCACTGATCACCCATGGCATGGGCTTGAGGTGAAAGCAGTATGGAAGTAATACGTTGAAATGTGAAAAGAATTATAAACCATCCATAGAATCATAAGACATAGAATTATAAAACATTCATCCTGGGAAGAGCACCAAAAGCATCCTTTTTAGTGCCCTCCCTTCCTTCTCCAGACAAGGAAAGGAGTTGAGTATGTTTTCCCCCAGGCCACAGAGCTTGGTACTGGTTTAAGAGGCTGCATGGTAGAAAGCCAAGAGCACAGGCCCCAGACTCAGGCTTCCTGGATTCCAGTGCTGCCTTGCTGCCTGTGCTGGCTCTGTGATAACTGGGCAAGTCACCCAACCCCTTGCCAGGCCTCTGCTTGCTCACGTAAAGGCACGTCATCTGCCTACCTGCTACGTTTTTATTCCTTGAAGTGTGAACTACACAGCACGGCGCTTCCCTCCTGGTGTGATGTGTTTGCTGCTGTTACCGATGGGAATTTCAGGCACACGTTTTTCATGTTTCAACACCTGTGAATGCAGGATGTATCTGATACTGGCTGAAGCTGCCCCTTGCTGTCCCTCAGGTGACCCTCTGGCCAGGCTGTGTGGCAGTGCTTGCGTGAGCTTAGCTTGCCTTGTTTTTCACGTCATCATCTCAGCTGAATTGCCTCCACCAGGGCAGAGCTGCATAGATTGGGTTTAATTTCCACTCAGAACATCACCTGGTAGAGTGCACACTTTGTATGTGTGTGGACCTGGGTTTCTGCTCCTGGCACCACACGGGAGCACAGTATACAGAACCAGGGGAAGCTCCGTGAGGGGTGGAGTGGTGTTGTGTTATCTCTCCCTCTCTTTTGTTCTCTTTCCTACCTGAAATTTAAAGGGAAAAAAAGTCTGCTGAGAACAGTAGAATTGCACATGTGGCCCTAGCAGGTAAAAGTCTTGAAAGGAATTCCATCATGATTTAGCACTGAGGCAAAGAGTCACTGAACAAGCAGACCAGGCCAGAAGCTAAGTAGAAGGGTGAAACTTGGAGATTAGTGATGTTGAAATTTGCATCGGGGAGATCATCCTAATTCCACCAACCTTCATGTAAAATAACAGCGAGGTGCTTTGGGGGAGCCTAGAAAGGAGCAGTCCAAAGTAGATGAAGCTGTGTCACCTGTACTGATATCTTAAGAAAAAAAAATTGTCACAAAAAAGGCCACATGTTGGAGGCCCAAAGGTGGCTTACCTAGTAGAGTGCTTGCTGTGGTCGTGAGGTGCAGGGTTGTCATTCAGCATCACTTGGGAGCACCATAGACAAGCACTGGGGGAGCTCTGGATGGTGGAGGGGTACTGTGACATCTCTCCTTTGTCTGTCTCTCCTTCTTTCTTTCCTGTCTTTCTCTTCCTCTCTTAGGGCACAGAGACTTTTTAATTTTATTTATTTACTAATGAACGAGGGCACAGGAGTGGGGGGAAGACAGAGATAACCGGAGCATAAAATTCAGGACCTTATGGATAAGAGTTCAGGGCTTCATCCACTGTGCCACCTCCTGGACCCCACAGAAGATTTTTCCCCCTCCAAGTATCACTGGGGTTTGGTGCCTGCACTACAAATCCACTGCTCCTGGAGGCTTTTTTTCCCTTTTTGTTGCCCTTGTTGTTTATTGTTGTTATTGCTATTGCTATTGTTGGATAGGACAGAGAGAAATTGAGAGGAGGGGAAGGCAGAGAGGGGAGAGAAAGACACCTGCAGACCCTCTTTACCACCTATGAAGCAACCCCTCTGCAGGTGGGGAACCAGGGTCTCGAACTGGGATCCTTATGCAGTTCCTTGTGCTTCACACCATGTGCTCCTACCACAACCCCACCCACCCACCCCCACCCCCCACCCAGAGGATTTTAAAAAGTTGGGCCAGAGAGACCACTCAGCAGTGTGTTTGATGCCTGGTACCTTGTCAGATGTTAAGCACTTTGCTCAGGACAGGAGAAATTGCCAGATTTTCAAAACAGATTTAAAAATTACCAAAGCAACAAGAGGCTTGTGTAGCTTACTCAAGGCAGATTTCGTCATTTAATTCAAAACATTTTTCTTTTCTTTACTAGCTAAGAGTCTTCTGACTGATGGCATCTCACACTGGGTGAAATCACATAGTTTCTCCATAGTCCAGTGTTTTCTCAGTGCCTCTCTGTTGGGTACTGAAGTGACACACAGGTGTCTGTCTACAATGACCAGGATTTCCGCCCTGTAGGCCCTATTGCATTTGGGCCAGTGTTTTACAGAGGGCAGTGAAGAAAAAAACTAAACCGGGTTAAGCGCACATGGCGCAAAGCGCAGGGACCAGCGGAAGGATCTCGGTTTGAGCCCCCGGCTGCCCACCTGCAGGGGCGTCGCTTCACAAGCAGTGAAGCAGGTCTGCAGGTGTCTGTCTCTCCCCCCCCCCGTCTTCTTCTCCTCTCTCCATTTCTCTCTGTCCTGTCCAACAACAATGACATCAATAACAACAATAACCACAACAATAAAAACAACAAGGGCAACAAAAGGAAATAAATAAATGCTTTGAAAAAAATTTTTTAAAAAGATAATATTAAAAAAAAGAAAAGAACTAAACACACAAATGAATCAACAAGCACTCTACGTAAAAGCTATGCTATTTTTTAGATAGTTTTTAATTATTACTTATTAATGCTGAGACCTTGCACATATGCTATTCTGCTGCTCCTGGGAGACTTCATTCTTTATTTCAGGTGTGCGTGTGTGTGGTGGGGTGAGCGTTTGGAAGACACCATGGCACCACTCTGCCATCTATGGAACTTCTCCCATTTGCCATGGTGTTCCTACGTGGTGCCCGGGCTTAAATGTGGGGCCGTGTGTATGGTGAGGCACGTACTCCACCAGTTGAGGTATCTCCTGACCCCAGGATTGTGACTTTTGCGGTAATTAGGCAAGTTTGGTGAATCATGAATACCCAAAGCCCAGTTTGAAATACTAAATTTAACTATACTTGGGGTGTAGAGATTTTCTTTAATCATAGAAGGAAAAAAGTAGGATGACTTCTTCACTTTCATAGAAGGACTCTGTTTTCCCTAAAGTAGTTGTAGTATTACTGTTTTTTTCTAGTTTGCACACGACTGTATAAACTGTCTTATAATAATGATAAATCCTCATGTCTCTAGTTACTCTAAAAAATGTGTGTATTCTAAGTTTTACAAATGTAGAGTGATTTGCTTTGTCTCAAGTCTATTGTGACTTACAACATCAAACAGTCCTCAAAATCTTGACCACTGAAGGTTAAGGTTAACGTCTACTTGGTACATTAAAGATTCCCCTTACCTGTTTTCCTGTTTACCTGTTTACCTGTTTACCTGTTTTCCTTCTTTCCTTTTCTTTTCTTTTCTTTCTTTCTTTCCTCCCTCCCTCCCTCCCTCCTTCCCTCCCTCCCTCCCTCCCTCCCTCCTTCCCTCCCTCCCTCCCTCCCTCCCTCCCTCCTTCCCTCCCTCCTTCCCTCCCTCCCTCCTTCCTTCCTTCCTTTTTTTTTTTTTTTGCCTCCCATGAATCCACTGTTCTTGGGAGGCCATTTTTCCCTCTTTTGTTGCCCTTGTTGTTGTAGCCTTATTGTGGTTATTATTGTTATTGTTGATTTCATTGTTGTTGGATAGGACAGAGAGAAATGGAGAGAGGAGGGGAAGACAGAGGGGAAGAGAAAGACACCTGCAGACCTGCTTCATCGCCTGTGAAGCGACTCCCTTGCAGGTGGGGAGCCGGGGCTCGAACTGGGATCCTTATGCCGGTCCTTGCACTTTGCGCCACCTGCGTTTAACCTGCTGTGCTACCGCCTGACCCCCACCCCCTTACCTGTTTTTCTTGTGTTTATAGGTCAGTCCAACTAGAGACTGAAAAGTTTTGCTTCAAGTTGGAAGCTAATGCTTTAGTTCTACAACAGCTGCGATTCTTTGAGCATTTGGTTATGTTTCAGATGTTGTCACCACATTTTGATTTAACTGGAAGTTTGTGAAATTGTAATCCTTGCATTTAGTGCTTAATGGTGTAACTTATTTTTAGAAGGCAAAACCAGGAAAGCGTCTAATGCTAATGACTGCGAGCCGGTCTCAACTTGGCACCCTGCTTTGCCCGGCCGTAGACTTTCTAACAGGGCGACTACCTGCTGTAGTTCTCATTACTTAATGGCCGCTGGCAAAACAGCTAAGATGAATTCTGCTTGACCTTGGGGTCAGAGCTGGTTTTCATCTGCTAGCATTTGTTATTTCTAAGTTATCTGGCACACTCTAGCTGTTCCCCCAGACCTCTGCACACATTTGTACTTTGTTGAACAAATCTGGCTTTTCAATTTTGGAAGACAAAGATCTGGTGTAGGCTGCCTGCTGGGAGTGGGGGTGGAATGGGATCCTCCAGCTGGGGCCCTCCCATGGGCCCCCTGGCTTCTAGATGAAGGGAGACCTGATTTCCTGGGGCCTTCACTTCTTTTCTCTTGAAGTTGCAAGGAGTTGCTTTTATTTAAAACTGCTGAAGTTCTGGACTTGAGAGCGAGCTCCCTGGGCAGGGTGTGTGCCTTGTGAGGATGCCTGGTGGCGCTGGGGAAGCTCCAGTACTGTGGTATCTGTCTCTGTCTGAAATCGTGCATGCTGGAGGCCTAGACACTACAAACAAAAACCAGCCGAGGTCCTTTTAGCAGTTATTTCAGGTCTCTCTGTTTGGGGTTTTTTCCCTCCTAGGATGGTTTCTATGATTCTTTTTTTTTTTTTAATTTTTTAATTATCTTTATTTATTGGATAGAGACAGCTAGAAATCAAGAGGGTGATAAAGAGGGAGAGAGACAGACACCTGCAGCACTACTTCACCACTTGCAAAGCTTTCCTCCTGCAGGTGGGGACCGGGGGCTTGAACCTGGGTCCTTGCGCATTGTAATATGTGCGCTCAACCAGGTGCGCCACCACCCGCCCCGGTTTCTATGATTCTAAACTACAAGCTCTGTGGACCAGAAGATGTCTCACTCACTAAGGTACATGCCTGACCATGCACAAAGCCCCAAGTTTGAGCACCAGCACCACACAGGAGTACCAGGGGAGAGCTTCATAGATGGTAGTGTGCTGTGGTACCTTTTCTCTCTGTCTCTCTCATTTTCTCAAAATTAAAGAATATGAGACTGAACCTGGGAAGTCACGCAGCAGTTTCAGGCAGGTGTGAGGTCCCATGGTCATCCTCAAACTTCCGGATGAGAAAGATGCATTGCACCGACTGCTGTGTCCCTGTGTCACTTTACTGTCCAGAACACTCCCCACTGGAGAGGCAGCTCAGGGGCGGAGCACAGGACTTGCATGCATGAGGTTCCAGGCTCCATCCCTGCCAGCTCATATGCCAGAACCTCTTAGCAGTGCTTCAGTCTTACTCTTTGCCTCATAGAAATAAAAATAATAGGAATCAAATAGTTTTTTTTTTTTTGCCTCCAGGGTTACCGCTGGGGCTCTGTGCTTGCACTATGAATCCACTGCTCCTGTGGGCCATTTTTCCCATTTGTTGCCCATGTTATTGTTGATGTTATTGCCCGCAGATGGGGAGCCGGGGGCTCAAGCTGGGATCCTTGTGCCGGACCTTGCTCTTCGTGCCTTGTGTGCTTAGCTCAGTGTGCTGCCGCCTGGCTCCCAAGAATCAAACTGTTTTTTAAAGGACCCTCCTCCTTTTCCTCCAGAATCACCAGAGTTTTCACTGAGTCTGACTTACTAGTTTGGGTATATTTTGTCTGCCATTGGCTCAAGTTATTTTATTATACACGTGAGTGAAATCACTTGGTAATTGGTTTTTTCCACCCTGGCTGGTTCCACTTAGTATAATCATCTCAAGGCATTGGTTTATCTTTTTAAAGGCCAGGTAACATTCCATTGAGCATATAGCCCATATCCCCCCTTTTTTTTCTTTAAAAACATTTAATTAAATAAATAGTTATTTATGAGAGAGAGGGAGAGAAAACAGCACTCTGGCATGTGCCAATGCTGGGGGTTAAACTCTAGACCTTGAACTCTGGACCTCATGTTTGAGAATGCTTTATCCAGTGAGCCACCTCTCAGGCTGCTCGTAATTTTTTTCTTTCTTTTTTAAATTTTTTTATTTATATTTTCTTTTTTTTTAGTTTAAATTCTTTATTAGTGATTTACAAGATCATAAGATAATAGTTGGATAGAGCCAGACCACTCCTACCCACCACCAGAGTTCTGTGTACACACCTCCCACCAGCTATAACCAACATAGTTGTCCCTAGGTCTTAGGGATAGCTAAGCCCATAACATCTTTATCTGGTTATCTGTCAGTGGGCATTTAGGTTAATTCCTTATTTTGACTATTAGGAGTAGTGCTGCTCTGAATACTGAAGTACAGATATTCTTTTGAATTAGAGTTTTATATCTTTTGGATAAAACCCAGCAATGATATTCTTAGATTATAAAGTATTTCTTTTTTTCTTTTATCAGAGCACTGCTCAGCTTGGCTTATGGTGGTGCTGAGTATTGAACCTGGGGTCACAGAGCCTCAGACGTGAGAGTCTGTTTGCATCACCATTATGCTATCTCTCCAGCCCTCCTTTATTTTTCCTTTCTTGCAGATTTTACGTCTGACAAAGGATGTTTGTCAGTTTCTCAGATTCTCTTCCAGGGCAGTGACGAGCTGTTCCCTCTCTCCTGTTTGACCTTCCCACCTTAGGACTAGTAGTCGGGGCCTCCCGGAGTGCTCATCCTTGCTGGCTAGATGGCAGTCTCAGTGAGCATTCTGGTACTAGTGCAGGTTTCTTGGTTGGCTCTTGAGTGTGCTGCATTCTTTATAGATACTCATTTTGCTGCTGTATCATGTGTTTGTAATAGCTGACAGAGCTTGGCTTGTTGTTGCCACTTTGCTGGCCAGCCCGGGTGAGTGGGGGCTGATGAGAACCCTCGGCCAGCTTGCACCCTGCCATGCACCTGCCTCCCATCGTGGTTCTCCTGCACCCCTTTCAAATAGGAGCTCCCTTCCGGAGCTAAGGCCTGCTGTGCTCACTCTGATGAGAAAAACCATGAAAACTGCCCCATTACCCAGTCAAGCAAGTAAGAGAGGTCCAACTAATTGGGTGACCCAGCCTGTCTCTGATTAGCCTATTTTATCTTGGACCTGGAGTATTTGTGTTGGCAGGTCCCCTTCAAGAAATCAAGCCAGAGCTAGGTGTCGTCACACAGAGATGCAAAAAAGCAATTAGCGAGCACTTGGCTCTGGGCGCGAGGGAGCCGGCTGGGCACCAGCCTGGGGAAGTCTGGCCAGGAGGGACCCGCAGGGGCGGGCTGCAGTGCTTTGCACTCTTCACCTCTCAGTTGCTGCTTTCAGAGCAAGAATTTAGACAAGCAGCCAGCTGCCCTTCTGCTAAGACTGTCTGCTCCAAGCACCAGGCAGAAGGTGGCTTCACTCTGCCCACACCGGACCTACCACCCTGTGTCAGATCCCCCCCAATCTCTCTCTCAAGCCCTAAAGCTAATGTCACATGGTTAAAGACTGGGATAATGCACTGTTAAGGCTCATTCTGGGTTTAGGGCTCATTCCCTCCTTTCATTCTTTGCCTAAAATGCTTAGAATTGGCCAGGCATTTCCCATCCCTATATACCAACCAGACACAATGCCAGCCGAGCACCACTCACAAAAACAAGCACAAGTCACAGCCAAGAGGACCATTTGCTTTGATAATTATTCTGACTCAACTATAGTTTCCTTCCTCCCCTCTCCTTCCCTTCCCACCCCCCTCCCCTCCTATGTCCTCCCCTTCTGTCCCCTCCCCTCCCCACTCTGTTCCCTTCCCTTCCCATTTCCTTCCTTCATTTCATCCTCCCTGCCTCCTTTCTTTCTTCCCTTCCTTCCCTTCCTCCCCTCCCTTCCCTTCCGTTCTTCTTTCCTTCCTTCTTTCTGTCCTTCCTTTCCCTTTTTCTTTTTTTGTGTAGGTGGAGACTCACAGGTATATAATTTCACCACTCCCAGGGCAACATTTTTAAAAAATCATTCATATACAGAGACAGAAGGGGGAGGGAGGAGGGGAAGGGACACCACAGCAGCAGAGCATCCCGTGACTCAGCCTTGGCACCATAAATGCAGGTGTGTTCCACTGCGGCATATCTTCAGTAGGTTAACCCTTTGCTTGCGTAGTCACCTCTCAGTGCTCATCATCTGATCACGAGGGACATCACCAACCAGAGAGCTCAGAGACGCGAGACTCCTTTCAGGTCCTCAGTTCCGCTTCTCTGGTTTTCATTCCAAATGAGAGTCACTTCTTAGGTATATACGGTCACTAGGGCTAGGAAACTATGTGAAGCTCACATTCTGCTGGCTGGAACTCAGTGGGTGCTGGTGTGTTTGTCCTCTTGATGTCACTCAGAGCACGTCCCCTAAAGAGGTTCAACCATCGTTCTAGTGGGGGTGTCATTTCTGTCTCAAATCTGAAGATCTTTTCTTTTTTTTTTTTTTAAATTCTTTAAAATTGTATTTACTTATTTATTGGTTAGAGACAGCCATAAATCAAAGGGAAGGAGATAGGGAGAGAGACATAGAGATGCCTGCAGCCCTGCTTCACCACTTGCAAAACTTCCTCCCCTGCAGGTGAGGTCTGGGGGCTTGAACCTGGGTCCTTGCACACTGTAACGTGTGCTCAGCCAGGTCTGCCACCACCCAGCCCCGAATCTGAAAACCTTTAGAAAATGTCACAGTCCTTTTTGACTCGTGTTAAGGGCAGTGGATGCCTTCAGCACCCTGTACTGGGCCGTGGAGCGCCACAGGTGAGAAAGAGATGGGATGGTCCCTCAACACAGGCGCTCCCAGCAGGACTGACAGGTGTGGAGAGGATGGATGCAGATTCCAGATTCTACTCACCGTCTCTCCCTCTCCTCCTCTGAAGCACCAGTCCAGTGGATTTGCAGTCCACAAACTCCTCTGTGACATGAAGAACCTCTTCAGCCACTGCACCGTCACCCACAGCTCATGGTCGTGGGTGTCGGGGAGGATGGCTCAGCTAGTAGGATGTACCCCCTGCCACACTCAAGGGCTTGAGCTCCTGGCCATCACGTGGCTCATGCAAAGGGGAAGCTTCAGGACTGGTGCTGTGGCGTCCCTTTTCTCTGTCTCTCTCGCCTTCTATCTGGAAGAAAGGAAAAGAGGTCACAGGGAGTGATGGAATCGCACAGGAGGCTGCAGCAGAGCTGTGGTGGCAAAAAGAAGAACAAATCCATGTTTGGCTGAAATTGTTCCTATGTGGAAAAATGTGGCTTTTAACTTATATTGTCAGAGCTCCCTCCCTCTCTTTCTTTACAAGAACACAACTAAGCTCCGGCTTATGATGCAGCTGCAGTATAGGCTGCGCTTCAGTTTTGGCTGGCTTAATTTTGTACTGAGATTCTCTGTATTATTACTAACACAAACTTTTTTTTTTAATTTATTTTTTATTTAAGAAAGGATAAATTAACAAAACCATAGAGTAGAAGGGGTACAACTCTACACAGTTCCCACCACCCATCCATATCCCATCCCCTCCCCTGATAGCTTTCTCATTCTCTATCCCTCTGGGAGCATGGACCCAGGGTCATTGTGGGTTGCAGAAGGTAGAAGGTCTGGCTTCTGTAATTGCTTCCCCGCTGAACATGGACGTTGACTGGTCGGTCCATACTGCCTCTCTCTTTCTGCCTCTCTCTTTCCCTAGTAGGGTGGGTCTCTGGGGACGCGGAGCTCCAGGACACATTGGTGGGGTCTTCAGTCCAGGGAAGCCTGGCCGGCATCCGGATGGCATCTGGAACCTGGTGGCTGAAAAGAGAGTTAACATACAAAGCCAAACAAATTGTTGAGACGTCATGGACCCAAAGGTTGGAATAGTGGAGAGGAAGTGTTGGGGGGGTACTCACTGCAAACTCTAGTGTACTTCTGCTTTCAGGTATATATTTTGTACTTGTTTATGGATACGTGTGAACATATGCTCTCTCTCACAGAACCTGGTGCATATCTAGGTTTTGGGACTTTGTTAGAAAGTGATCCACCTGGGATGGAATTAGAGAATGCTATGAAAGGAAAGGTCTCACCTGAGTAATGAAGCCGAAGGGTTGTCATTCCACACCTGAAGTCTCTGGACACAGTCTGAGCTGAAGCATGTTGAGGTGGCAATCGTTGTGTCGATTAGGTTGCGATCGGCTGATGCAATATTATTTGATATGGATTGGGAGAGGCATGCGGGAAATTGGGCCCTATCCTAAGGTTCCTGGGAGAAATATATGCTCTATAGTGGAGATGTGAGGTTCCTGCTGTCTTAGGGTTCAAAAAGACAATGCATAGTTAATGTTATCATCACATTATTTGGTAATTGGGTTAACTTTGAAAAGTCCTTTTGTTAGGGTTTGCTGTACAGTACCCAGTATCTTGTAAATAGCTGTGCCACTGGTTGCCTCTGATCTACTTGGTCTAGGCTTTTGAGAGAGTCCGCATATCAAATACACAGCCTATATATTAAGAAGACTCAGTCTGTGTTTTAAAAACTTTGAGATATACAATTAATTTTCCCCCTCTCATATTAATTAACTAGTGATTTATATGACTACACTTTACTAGGAGTGTACATAAACACCATTCCCACCACCAAAAGACTGTGTCCCATCCCACCCATTCACCCCCACCCCCCACTGGCCCAGGAAGCCTCATGTCTACCCCTCACCACAGGGTTTTTACTTTGGTGCCCTAACTAACACAAACTTTAAAAAAATGTTTGTTTATTCCCTTTTGTTGTCCTTGTTGTTTTATTGTTGTAGTTGTTGTTGTTATTGATGTCGTCGTTGTTGGATAGGACAGAGAAAAATGGAGAGAGGAGGGGAAGACAGGGAGAGAAAGATAGACACCTGCAGACTCGAACCGGGATCCTTACACCGGCCCTTGCACCTTGTGCCACCTGCACTTAACCCACTGCGCTACCACCCAACTCCCCAAACTTGTTATTTATTTATTTATTTGTTTATTTATTTTTTTCCCTTTTTTTGCCCTTGTTGTTCATCGTCGTTGTTGTCGTTATTGCTGTTGTTGTTGTTGGATAGGACAGAGAGAAATAGAGAAGAGGGCAAGACAGACCTGCTTCATCGCCTTTGAAGTGACTCCCCCCCCCCCCCCCCCGCATGTGGGGAGCCGGGAGCTCGAGCCGGGATCCTGATGCCGGTTCTTGCGCTTTCCACCACGTGCGCTTAACCCGTTGCACCACCACCTGGCTCCCACTACCACAAACTTGTATTAAAAATAACAACAAGCAAAGTGCTGGCTTTAACAGCCCTCGTCTCCCCGCACAACCATACCCAGAGCTGAGCAGTGCTCTGGGGGCGGGGGTGAGGGCTGGTGGAGGGAGAGAAAAAGAATATTGGTGGGGGTAGGAGGGGTGGCAGGAGATAGTGTACCTGGTAGAGCACATGCGTTAGTTACCATGCTTGAGGACCTGGGTTTGAGCCCCTGGCTACCACATGGGAGCGCCTGCATCGAAAGCTTCATGAGCAGTGGAACAGTGCTGTAGTGTTTTTCTCTGCCTCTCACTCTGTATCGAAGGAAGGAAGGAAGAGAGGATTTTCCAGGAACACCAAAATCAAGCAGCCTTGGAATTCTATCAATAAATTGTGGGGGTGGGGGGATAATAAGCAGCTCTGTGGAATTAGAGAATCAGACAGACTGTGGAGACAGCCTAGACCTGTAGGGTGGGTGTGAGTGGGAAGGGGAATGGCCTCTGGGTGTGCAGCTGACAAGAGTCTTGCATGCACTCCAGGTTCCGTGCAGCAAGTCGCCCACTTAAGCAAGCCTTTGTGTGGCTGGGAATGCAGTTTATCCGGCTTAATAGATGTTTAGATGGCAGATTTCTGGCTTCCTATGAGTGTAAGCTGCATTTTCCCTGCCAGGCCTGCGGGCTGCTGGTGGGGGGCTGGCACCAGCTGGGGTCTGCCGGACATCTCTGCGTCTTGTGTGCCACCCTGTCGCGCCACGGCAGCTTTCTGGGAGTAAAGGCTTTTCTTCCTTTCTGCCTTTCAAGGCCCCAGCCTTGTTTCCCTGAGCTACCCTCACAGGAAACACTTTCCAACTTTAGCAAGTTGACACAACCCAATCCACCCATGTTGCTGTGTGATGCTCTAGCCCCTGAACTTGGAGCTTACTTGTTTGCAAAGTGTCAGAAGTATTCACAGGTCCTGGGCACTTACACTTAGTTACAGGAGAGCCTTTGATTCTGTTCCTCCAGACCCCTCCCTTGGAGGTTTAGGCTTTTCTGTTCTCTCTGTAGTAGAACCAGAGCTTTACGCATGTGTGACTTTACTGCTCCCGCTCAGATAGAAGGAGAGGAGAAAGGAAGAAACACATGACACAGCTTCCCCCTGCCCCTGTTCTCTGTCCCCTAGCATCTTCCATGTGGTGCTGGGGCTCTGGATCGTGGGCTACGCACAAGGCACACATCTTACCAGCAGGCTATTTCTCTAGCCCCTCTGTTCTTTTTCTTGCTACTCAGTAAGCTCTGAATCTGTGAAGTGACTCAGAGTAGGAAGTGGGTGAGAGACAGTGTGTTAGTCTGGTCATTCGTGTCCAGACATTTGGTCTCCAGACCCAGATGCTTCTTTTGAAAGTTCCGAGGATCAGGTTTAGCTGGCTGCCCGTCACATTGTCCCTCGGGCTTACAGAGCGATGAGTCCCCACCTGAGCTCCTGGCAGTAACACTGTCCTGTCATCATCCCTCTGGTGTGCCTTGAGCAGGGAGCTGCACTTCTCTTGCTCTCAGGGATTATGTGCTGTCAGCGCGTCTCTTCTGCCTTGGGTGTTATCCTCCACATTATGGTCAGAAGTTCATTTCACTAGACAGAGCTCTGAGCTTCACTGGGGCTAACCCAGGACCTGCTTTTCAAGGGTGCTGGTGCTCCCACATATGTGAACACAGATGAAAGGAGGGTCCCTCGGGCCATGGCAGGACATTCAGTTGAGATAGGTGAGCAGGATGCAGAGACCAAGTGAACACTGGCCTTCTCTCTCAGTGTCACTGGAATCTTTCCTTCACATTACGTCAAAGAATTCCTAGCAAGTCAACTTGTGCTCTGGCCACATCTGAGTCCAGGTTTTAGTCAAGCTATTGAGCACATAATTGAGAACTCTCCCCAGTGGCTCAAGTCCATGCTGGGAATCAGAAATCCCTGGTCTCTCTATCTGGCTGGCTTAAAATTCTGACCCTCTTTGCCTCTGGTCTAACTCTCTTAGGATCTCTTTTACCACACGGTTCCAAGATTTTTCTCTCTTGGTGTCTGAGTCTGTTTACATGTCTGGAGGCAGTGAAAGGTGGTGGGGTCAGGAGTGAGGAGAACTGGCGTTTTCTTGCCAGGAGCTCAGGTCCAGCCACCACACCATCCTCTGGCAAGGTGGGCCCAGTCTCAGCTGCCTGCGGGCACTGGGGACTGTGGTACCTGAACCATCCCAAATGTCCTCAGTTAAAACTTCAGGTCTTGCTCTTTCTTAATCCCTGGACTAGAGGAACCCTCTTGCCGTAAGCATCTTCTATAGTTATTGGTACTGTGTGACAGTCCTCTTAAAGTGTAGTTATCTGGTTCTTTTTTTTTTTTAATTTTTAAATTTATTTATTTGTTATTGGATAGAGACAGAGAGAAGGGGGAGATAGAGTGGAAGAGAGACAGAGACACCTGCAGACCTGCTTCACCGCCTGTGAAGCAACTCCCCTGCAGGTGGGGAGCCGGTGGCTTGAACCGGGATCTAACCCGGTCCTTGCACGTGCACTTAACCTGCTGTGCTACAGCCCAACTCCCCAGTTATCTGGTTCTTTTGCGCTGTTTCCATGGACTAGAAATTCAGGAAGGGCTTGACTGGCTAGTGGTGGGTAGGCATCTACTGCTGTGGCAGTCAGCTGGTGGCTGCAGTGGCTGCAGTGGCTGGGGACTGACTATGCGCCTCTCTCTCTCTCTGCCCTGACACCTCTCCATGCCATCTCCATGTGAGTGTGGGCTTCTGCATGCATGTCTACCTGAGGACAGGGGATCCCTTAAGTGACAGCTCAGTATTCTGAGTAGAGGCTAGATTGCTTCTTCTGACACCAACTTTTGAAAGTCACATGATGTCACTCATATAATAGCAGCCTACCTAGCTCCTTTGCTATTTCTTACTTAAAATGTGTTACTGGGAACTAGACAGAGGGCCTCACACATGCACGGTACTACTAAGAGAGCACCCTAGTCCTCTTTTTAAAATTCTATATCCTAGAGGGAGGGTAGTAAGGGAGAGGCACCTCACCATACATGGTGTCCCCATGTGGTTTTGGGAAGGCCCCAATCACCGCAAGCTCTGAGCTCTCCCTGCCTCACCCCTACTTCTCGATGGAAAGAAGAGCAGGCTCACTATATGAAAAGATGATGTGGAATGGAAACACTTTGTCACCATATTTTAGAGCAAACAATAAGCCATGTAACTGGAACTGGATAGACTTAAGCAGTCACACCTGACCGTGACTGCAGACACCAGGCCAGGGAATCTGTTCCTGTGGCTCTCAGACGTGGGGTGCTTTCCCAGATGGCAGTTCTGCTGGCAGAAAGGGAGCACGAGCGTGTGGTGATCCCGCTGAGCTGCTGTGCAAAGAGCTGAGGCAGTTGGAAAGTTGGGGGCAAAGTCACCAGCTTTCATCCTTGCGGGGAGGGCCCAAGGCTTATCTGTTCACACTCATCTTTGATTCTGTTTATCATTTTGGGTCACATGGGGTAAAAACTGTCCTCAAGAGAGTTGGGCAGTAACGCAGCAGGTTAAGTGCAGGTGGCACAAAGTGCAAGGACAGGCGTAAGGATCCCGGTTCGAGCCCCCAGCTCCCCACCTGCAGGAGAGTCACTTCATAGGCAGTGAAGCAGGTCTGCAGGTGTCTATCTTTCTTTCCCCCCCCCTCTCTATTTTTCTCTGTCCTATCCAACAGCAACAACATCAGTAACAACAACAATAATAACTACAACAGTAAAACAGCAAGGGCAACAAAAGGGAATAAATAAATATTAAAAAAAAAAACTATCCTCGAGTCAGAAAGCAGCCAGCAGGGGTTGGGTGGTAGCACAGTGGGTTAACTACACATGGCACAAAGTGCAGGGACTACAAAGGTGTAAGGATCCCGGTTCGAGCCCCTAGCTCCCCACCTGCAGGAGGTTCGCTTCACAAGCGGTGAAGCAGGTCTGCGGGTGTCTATCTTTCTCTCCCCCTCTGTCTTCCCCTCCTCTCTCCATTTCTCTCTGTCCTATCCAACAACAATGACATCAGTAACAACAATAACCGCAACAATGATAAAACAACAAGGGGGGAAAATAGCCTCCAGGAGCAGAGGATTCATGGTGTAGGCACCCAGCCCTAGCAATAACCCTGGAGGCAAAAAAAAAAAAAAAAAAAGGCAGCCAGCAGTCATACTGTTTGTGTCATTTCAGGCGGAAGAGATCCTCCGGCAAGAGCTGGAGAAGCGGGAGACGCCGAGCCTGTACTGCCTGCTTGGTGATGTGCTCCGGGAGCACCAGTACTATGACAAGGCCTGGGAGCTGTCGGGGCACCGCAGTGCTCGTGCCCAGCGCGCCAAGGGCCTGCTGCACCTGCGCAGTCGCGAGCTCCCGGACTGTGTGCAATGCTTCGAGCGCTCCGTGAGGATCAACCCCATGCAGGTGAGTGCCTGCAGCCCCACCCAGCCTGACAGTGAGCTTGTCCTGAGAGGGACAGATGAGCTCAGTCTCGCTGGATGTCTTGCTTGTCACCAAGAGAGAGGACAGGCCATGTCCTCTTGCCCAGCCTCTGACACTCTCACCTTCCTGTCTCAGTTCATGCCTCCTGTCTGTTAACAGTCCTTAACCCAAACATGGCTGGCTATTAAGACCACGGGCCCTTTGAGCAGAGAGTCAGAAAGGAAAAGAATAAGGTCCCTGACCCCGCCTGTAGGGAGGACACTTCAGAGTGATGAAGCACATCTGCAGGTATCTCTCTGTCTCTTTTCCTCTATTTCTTCCTCCCCTCTCAATTTCTATCAAATAAAACAGAAGAAGAAAAAAAAGGAAGAAAGAAAAGAAGAAATGGACACCAGGAGTGGTGGATTTGTAGTGCTGGCATCAAGCCCAAGTGATAACCTTGGTGGCAAAAAAAAAAAAAAAGGAGTAAGAGCTGGGATTAGAGGCTCTGGCTGGGGAGGTGGCTCACTGGTGTACTTGCACAGAGAGCCCCTGGATTCCAGTTCCTGATGTTGCGTGTGCTGGCCCAGTGAGTGATTCTAGCCAGTATGGGACTCCATAAGGAACTGCTGAGGTCACTGATGAAAGAAAAAATTTCTATATATACAGGGTAACTTATAGGACAAATTGTAGGTGACTTGGAAGGAAAAAAATTCCCCTGCATGGAGGAAGCTTCACAAGTGATAGAGCAGTGCTACAGGTCTCTCTTTCTCTCTTTCACCTCTATCAAAATATTAAAGTAAAATGAGCTAATGAAGTGAAATGATGGACTGAATAGAATTGTGAAGATGCTATGGAAAGGACACTCAGGCTGGTGAGTAGTGTGAGTGAATCCCTAGAAACAAAGAACAGGCCTTTGTGTATGTGGGTGTGTAAGTGAAAAATCTTTAGAGCACAAGGGACGAGGGCAGTTCCTGGGGGAAGTCAACAGGAGTCAGGTTAGCAAAGGTCTTCACTGTGAGGCTGCACAAGTCTGATTTAACTTTTAGTAGCAGGGTGGAGCCAGTGATTTGTATTTGGTTTTGCCTTGAATGAAAGAATGTGTTGGGTGTGGGAGGAAGTGTGAGGGGGTGCTGGGCAGCCTGGCGGCCTTGGGAAGTGTGCAGTTAGTCAGGGGTCTAGCATGGTCTGGCCTTGAAGTCGGCATCCTGGGAGAGACAGAAAGGATGCCAGGAAGGCTGGGGGACTTGACATCTCATTAGAGAAGCCCAAATTAATTATTATGTTTTGTAGTTTGTCATGATTCAGGCAGGCCAGAGGCCAGCCTAAATACTCAGGCAGTCCAGGCTTCCAGTACCCAGAATGGCAGCAGGAGGAACATGACTGCTTCGAGCCCCAGCACCACATGGGAACATCGTGCATGGCAGTGGGGGAGCTTCATGAATGGTGGAGCAGTGCTGTGGTATCTCCCCCCCCAAAAGATAAAGAATGGAAAATCAAGCTGTGCTTGATTATTTGGTTTCATTTCCTGGTGCCTCACACTTAAAAAAAAAAAGCATTCTAAGATTTTAAGAAAGGGGCTGAAAGATATCTAAGCCTGTCAGAGTATCATCAGAGGCTATCGGTTCACTCCCTGGTACCACCTTATGCCAGAAGTGAGCAGTGCACTTTAAAAAATGTTCGTTTTTTATGTCATCATCAGGGCTTCACAGCTTTGGGATTTTTTTTTTTTTTTTACATATATATGATTTTTAAAATATTTTGGATAATTAACAGAAATTGAGAGGGAAGGAGATAGAGAGGGAGATACCCACAGCATTGCTTCATCACTTGTGACAATTCTACCCCTGCAGGTAGGGGCTTGAACCTGGGTTCTTAGGCATCATAATGTCTGAGCTCAACCAGGTGTGCCTTCTCCTGGACCCCATCAGGATAGCTTTTTCTGAGAGAGACAGGGACAGAGAGGCTGGGTGGGAGTGGGGGTAGAGAATGAATCCACAATGCTGAAGCTCCCTTCAAGGTGGTGGTGAGGGCTGGGCTCAAATCTGGGTCCCGCACACGGCACCATCCAAGTGAGCTACTTGCAGGCCCTTTGTTATTTCTAATGCCCTGTTTTCACTTCCAAACTCCTGCAGCCTGAGAAGGCTGACTTTATCAGGTTCCTGCCATGTTCCAGCCCTCAGAAGAGAGTTTCCACTGGGAAGTGATGGAGCTGCTTTGAGGAAAGCCTTCAGTGTCCTTCCTCAGAGCAGTCTAACCCCACAGTGGCTTTGGGTGAGAGGGAAAGTGGCAGAAACGGCATCCTGTTGGAGGTGGCGGGGGTGTATGGTGGTCGTGGGTGTGGTGGTGATGGTTGTGACAGCTGTGGGAACAGCCAGAGTGGAAAGCTGGAGACTCCCACTAGGTGGGGTTCTGACGCATAGTCCTTGGGGTACCAGGACTCAGGGTGAACTGGGGACCAGAGGGTGCAGATCTCACCCGTGGGCCTGACAAAGGAAAATGCAGTCCTCGAGAGAAGCAGGGAGCTGAGGGTGGAGGGAGCGTGTCTGTGGTTGGTGGGGCTGGTGCTGCAGAGCAGGATGAGGGTGCGGGTGGCACTTGCCTGTGCTCTGGAGATGAGGGAGGAAAGTGAGAAGAGAAGTTCCAGAAGGCTCAGGGGAGAGGTGAGTGCTGACATGAAACAGGTGATCTGGATTTGGACAAGAGGCAGAAGCGGGAAGATGGAGCTTGAGAGACTGGCAGATGCTGAGCCCAGCACTGCAGAGCAGCGTCTGCCGGCAGCTACAGGTCCTGACTGTCGTTTGTTAGTTCATTTATAGTAATGATGATGGCTTACAAGGTGGGTGTTCTAAGCATGCCATATCTGTATAAGCACACATACATCTGCACATAGATACGCACACACTCTTGTTAGAGGGAACGGAGGAGGAGGGACCAACTTTCATTCTGTAGGCCATTCTCTCTGGAAGAGGAAGGAAATTTAAGTAGCAGACTCCTGATGGGAGAGAAAATTGTCCTAAGCAAGCTGGGCCTGGTGCTTGGAAGACCCTTTCAGTAGTAGCCTTGTTAGCCCATTTGTGACTGCTGGGCATTAGAAATAGTTCAGAGACAGGTCAAGAGTCACCATTAAAATAGTTCCTGGGGTCCCGGGAAGATAATTCATTTGATAGAGTGCACGCTTTACCATGCACAGGGACCTGCGATTGAATCCCCAGTCACCACACGGGAACTCCAAGCAAAGGGGGAAGCTTCATGAATGCTGGAGCAGTGCCGTAGTGTCTCCTCCCCCACACACTCCCTTTCTCTCTCTCTTACCCTCACATCCTGTGGTGCGAAAAATCCGCTGTTGAGCAGTTAAAATAGCATAGGTACAAAGTCCTGGCAACAAAAGACCAAAATAAAGCCCAATAACTGAAAACAGCCTGTGTTGTTGTCAGGGTAGAGTCCCAACACTACACTCTGTTCCCAGCACTGCATGTGCCAGAGTGAAGCTCCGGTTCTTTCTCCCTTTCTCAGGAGTAAATCCACAAATAATCTCAGAGAAACATCCTTTTTCAAATTCCCATTTCCAGTATTGAGGTTTAGTATATTTTGCAATCTCTTCACCACACCTGCTTACAGCAGGAATCAGGAACTGCCCTGGACTTTAGCCAAATTGCCTCCTTTCAGGGTCCCTTTTGCCATCTTAGCCTCTTGGAGACTTCTGAATCGATTCCTTCCCAGTTCAAACCTGTTGGTTCTTTTCTGGCATTGCCAGTGTCTCCCTATCCTGCCACTAGATGGCACTACCGCACCTCTGGACTCGCTCCTTGAGTTTTCATACTTGGACCTGAAGGATCCTGGCGCTTTTTATTTAGTCCAGCCTGGTCACTTAACAGCTGTGAAACTGAGGCTTAGAGGTTAAGTGTCATGACCGAGGTCAGACAGCTGGCAGAATCTCCTCTTCTTCTTCTTCTTCTTCTTCTTCTTCTTCTTCTTCTTCTTCTTCTTCTCCTTCTCCTTCTCCTTCTCCTTCTCCTTCTCCTTCTCCTTCTCCTTCCTCTTCCTCTTCCTCTTCCTCTTCCTCTTCCTCTTCCTCCTCTTCTTCTTCTTCTTCTACTCTGTGATTTCTCTAAGGGGCTTTGTCAGGGGGAATTCAGAGATCTGTTCTCAACCATTTCTTTTTGCAAATTATTTTATCTTTATTTACTTTCTTTTGTTTGATTTAGTTCTATTTACTTATTTTCTTTGTAGCACCGGTATCCCTACATGTGATCCCACTGCTCTTGGGCTGATGGTTTCATTTTTCTTAATTCAGATAGAGGAGGGACACCACAGCACTGCTCCACCATCCATGGAGTGCCCCCTGGTGTTGTCCATGGTGCTCCCATGTGGTGCCAGGGCCTGAACCCAGCCCCAGAGGCCTGATGATATGTGCTGTATCTCTGGGTAAGCTCCCTCCCAAACCCTGTAGATGCCGGTCATTGTTGGTGACATGAGTTGAATAGCTGAAAATGGGAAGAGAGAGAGAGAGAGATGTAGCAGCCTGTGAGTGTAGCAGAAAGAGATGTAGCAGTGTTAGTGAGTGGACAGACTTTCAACTGCAAGCGTGGAGTTCTGAGTTTAATCCTAGGCATCATATAGTTTCAGAATGCTGCTCTGACTTCTCTTTATCTAACTCAGGCAATAAATAAAAACATCTTTTAACAAATGGAAGAACAGTCATGGCCTGGGAGAGGGGTCAGTGGTAGAGCATAGGACTTGAACCTGTAGCTCCCAAGTGCAACCCCCTCAGTGCTATAGCATTGGAGTGATGCTCCAGTCTCAGTTTCACTCTCTTTGAATAAATAAGTATGTCTTTATTTGCCTCCAGGGCTATCGCTGTGGCTTGGTATATGCATTATAAATCCACTGCTCTTAGAGGCTATTTTTTCCCTTTGGTTGCCCTTGTTGTTTATTGTTGTTGTTGTCGTCATTATTGCTATTACCGCTGTCGTTGTTGGACAGGATAGAGAGAAATGGAGAGAGGAGGGAAGACAGAGGGGGAGAGAAAGATAAGACAGCTGCAGGCCTGCTTCACCGCCTGTGATGCGACCCCTCTGCAGCTGAGGAGATGAGGGCTCAAACCAGGATCCTCACACTGGTCCTTGTGCTTTGCACCATGTGCGCTTAACCCGCTGCACTACCGCCCAGCCCCCAATAAGTAAGTCTTTCTAAAAATGGATCACCCCTCTGATTCTGAGGACCTCAGTTGACAAGCAGGGTATGATTACATTATTTATGGTTGAGTGGGTCAGTCAGGGGTTTGTTGTTGTTAATGTTCTATAGTGTTGTTTGTTAGTTGTTTGTTAGTTGTTAGTTTTTTTTTTTTTTCAAGGAATAATAAGCCATGTGTGTAATAAGCCATCTCCCATCAAAGAGAGCCATTACTTTATATGTTGAACCATGTCCTCCATGGCCAGGGAGCAGGCACAGCAGCTAGAACGTTGGACTTGAAAGCACGAGGGCTTGAGTTTGCTCCCCAATGTGTCCTGAGCCAGAATGATGCTCTGGCTCTGGCTCTCCTTTTCTTCCACTCTCTCATATTATTAAGTAAATGAAAAACATTAAATTAAGTCTTCCACCCTGTCACCTTTATATTTATTTTGGTTTTCAGACATGTGTGGCAAAACATCAATTTATTTCCAAAGCTGAAGGGTGAACCATAATGTCACTACCAGTTGTTGCAGAGCCACAAGGTAGTCGCTGGCTCTGAACGTGTGTAGCCTCGCCCCACCCCCAGTGTCCTTGAATTATGACAGGAGTTGGCACTGGCTGAACACATGCAAAAATCACTCTGTGGGGATGTTTGTTCTTGCTGATGCTGGAAGCAGGGCTTGTGCATTTTGGGAATCTGGAGGGAAGTTCTCATTGTTGGTCATTTCCTCCCAGAATGAGACACCCCTGTGCTGAATAGACTTGCTGCTATGATGTATTGAGTCTAAGTAACCATCACGTTTGGGTTTTTTGTCATCATTAGCCAGCCTTCACCACTCCAGGCTAAATTTCAGATAGAGAGTGAGGAAGGGAAAGGTGGGGGGGGGGGAGGGAGAGAGAGAGAGACCCCGAGACCACCACACTGGAACTTTCTCCAGTGAGGCAGGGGCCATGCTTGGAGCTGGGTCATGTGCATGGCAACACAGGCGCACTGTCTGGGTGAACTATCTTCACAGCCCACAGCCATCCATTCTAAGAGGAACAATTTTTCCAGGTGCCACTTTCTATTAAAAAAGAAAAAAAGCTATCTGTGAAACTTACAAGCATCTGCTTCAGAGGTGTTCAGTGATGGAAAAGTACCTTAGATCTAAGGAAACACTCAAGTTGGCCGGAAGCTGGAAAGCTTCTACCACTGTGTACGTTGAAATCAGACTAGAGGTTCTCTCAAGGTCATCACACTTGGGGAGCATGCTCCGGTGCATTGGAGGCCTCGTCATTGGATTCTGCATGACAAAAAGTGTCAGCAGCTGATTTCAAGTTGCCAAATTCAGCAAAGTGAACTTGGAACTTTCAGCTTCAACCTGGTGCCACCTGCTTCCCTACCATTACCTGTGGCTATGACAGAATTCACCCTCCAGACTCCCGATGGCTCTCTGTAGCTTCTTGTGAATTCAAGGCAACATATTGAATTGTCCAAGGGGGTTTGCTTTCTAAGCCTTACCACTAGTTGTGGGCTAACACTCTATCTGCTTTCAGGAAGTCTTCGCCTTTAACTAACTAGAGGGAACATGTTGTGTGGGAATGGCTGGGAGGAGAGTTGGAAGACACCCCCAAATTTGCCTCTACAGAAGGCTGTGGGCAGATAGATAATCAGAGTACCTCCTTTCCTTCCCCATCCTCACGTGGTCAGTCTCTGTTGGCCCACTGCCTTTGTTCTGGAACAGAGACAGCATCCTCTAGTGGACCCACAACTCTCTCCAAAATGAAAGCAAGCTTCCCTCCTAAGAGTGGCCTTTCTAAGCGCTTTGTGTGTTTATCAGCTTTCTCTTCCTTTTGATAGTGACCATTGAATTGTAAGGAAACTCCATGACAGAAAGAATTCTTGAGCTGTTTCAGCAGCTGCTCCCTAGTGTACCTGTTTTCCCAAGCTCTATGTTCTCAGGTCTAGTTGACATGAATCAAGCCTTCCATTTCGAATGGCTGTTTGGAAACCTAGGTTCTGAGCCAGCTTTTCTAACTGGTTTTCAGGCAGGCTCAAGCAGGTACATGCCGGGGCACCCAGGTTTAGACTTGTAGTGGCACTTGAGGATGAAAGAAAATACTTTGTTGTGGAGTTGTAAGCCATTACTGAGTTGCCCGTCTGTGGATACTTAGTGTCCAGCCCTAAGTCCCTTGGTGATAGTGCAGTTTGAGAAGTACTGACTGGATAGTGTCATCATTGTGTGAATGCCAAGACCTAGGGGGGAAGCCCACTATTCACCTAGGCTTATCAGGCCCACGACATGGATGTCACTGTCATTCTGTGGGATAGGGCTGCTTTGTACATTGTGATGCTCAGTGGAAGTGTTTGGGTCAATCCCATGTTTATCATAAACAGCTTTTATTCAACAGATTGCAGTGCACCAATTACATTGCATTTCTGTAATGAAATGAATGCTTTTCCTCGGCAGAAAATGTGTCATGATACTGCATGCTCTATAGCAGTGCATTTGTGGGTGGTACCAGAAATAATTTTCAGACCTCCTCCATAGATTGTGTTGGAATGACTTCGACCTTGTCTTCACAGCTCGGTGTGTGGTTCTCCCTGGGCTGCGCCTACCTGGCTCTGGAAGACTATGGAGGCTCCGCTAGGGCGTTTCAACGTTGTGTGACCCTCGAGCCTGATGTAAGTCTGTCTGTCTTTTCTTTCCATTTATGTCCTCTAAGTCATTTGAATTGTACTGTTGTCTAGCGTAGCAATTTCTGTGCATATATGGTTCCAGCGAGGCAAGATGAGTAAGTACTACAGATCTGCTGTCAAACACTGTGCCAGTAATTTGCACTACTGTATTGTGCGCTTAAAAGTTAGCAGAGGGAGGCCAGGTGGTAGTGCACATAGTGTAAAGCACAGGAATCCTGGTTCAAGCCCCCGGCTCCCCACCTGCAGGGGGCTCACTTCACAAGCAGTGAAGCAGGTCTGCAGGTGTCTTTCTTTCCCCCTCTCTGTCTTCCTCTCCTCTCTCAGTTTCTCTCTGTCCTATCCAACAACAGTAACAACAATAATAACAGGAACGAAAACAGTGGAAAAAAAGATGACCACCAGGAGCAGTGGATTCGTAGTGCAGGCACCAAGCCCCAGCATTAACCCTGGAGGCAAAAAAAAAAAGAAAAGGTTAGCAGAGGATAGAACTCAAGTTATCTGTTCCTACCATAATTAAAGAAAGAGGTGAGTGCCCCTTTACCCCCATTCAATCTCTAGGTTATTTTGTTAAGGAGAGAGAGAACAGCAATTCTTTTTTATGTTGGAAGAAAGTATACCTTTGAGCTCAGAACCTCTCCCCTCACGGAGCCGGTCGCGGGGCGCTTCTACCTCCCACCGGCCGTTGCCCCTGATAGGAGAGGGAAAAGTCTGAGGGGCCAAGGAGGCCTCCCACGAAAAAAAAAAAGTATACCTTTATGTTTTTATTTATTTATTTTTTCCCCTCCAGAGTTATTGCTGGGGTTCAGTCCCAGCACTACAAATCCACTGCTCCTGGTGGCCATTTTTCTTTCTTTTTTTTTTTTTCTTTTATGTGACAGGACAGAGAGGATTTGAGAGGGGAAGGGAGATAGAGAGGGTGAAAGACTCTTGCAAACCTGCTTCACTGTTAATGAAGTGCGCCCTCTGCAGGTGGGACGTGGGCGCTCAAACCTGGGTCCTTGCGCGTGATAATGCGCACTCAATCCGGTGCATCCCTCTTCTGCCCCCCCATCTGTTTTGCTAATTTTGGTTTATTTTGACACCAGGGTCATCACTAATACTTGGTGTCTACATGAGGAATCTATTGCTTCCAGCAGGCCCCTCCCCTTTAAAAAATTTATTCAGTTTTGATAGAGACAGAGAAAAATACAGAAGGGGAGGGAAAAAGAGAGAGAGAGGTATCTGCAGGACTATTCCACCACTCTCGAAGCTTCCTCTCCTACAGGTGGACACCAGAGACTTGAACCTGAGTCCTTATGTATAGTAACATGTGTGCTCTACCAGGTATGCCATCACTTGGCCTTGAAAGCATACCTTTAAATGGAAGGTTACACTTAAGACTTATAATCCATGAATTGAGCATAAGTGATATATCATAGCTAGGTTACTTAGGGTGCCATTTAGAAGATAAGTTTGTTGCTGTTGAAGATATACTTCACTGGTGTGTATAGCAAAGTCTATATTATCATTATTATCTATATTATCATTCACTGATATCAATGTTCTGCCAATGCTAATTGCGTTATTAGAACATTCTCGGGGGCCAGGTGGTGATGCACCTGGTTAAGCACACACGTTATCATGCACAAGTACTTGGGTTTGAGTTCCTGCACCCCATCTATAGGGGGCTATGCTTCAGGGGTGATGAAGCAGGTCTGCAGGTATCTATCTTTCTCTCTTCCTTCCCTCTCAATTTCTCTCCTATCAAAGGAAAAAGAAATACATAAATATATATGATAAAGTGGCCACCAAAACAGCAGTTTTTATCATGCAGGCACTTAGCCCCAGTGATAACTGTGGTGGCAATTAAAAAATAAAACATTATTTTAGTGTAGTTTTTCTTTTTTTCTTTTTTACCAGAATACTGTTCAGTTCTGGCTTATGGTGGTGTGGGGGATTGAACCTGGGATATTGGATCGTCAGGCATGAGAGTCTGCTTGGATAACCATTATGCTATCTTAGTGTAGTCTTTATATTTAGCAGCATGACAGAGATGATAAATAATTTACATGCCATATGTCCATCCATTTAGAATGCACAGTGCAGTGATATTTTAGTGTATTCAGAAGGGTGTAGCTGTCACCAGTCATTTTTAGGACTTTTTTTTTTTTTTTTTTACCAGAGCACTGTTCAACCCCCATCTCCCCCAAACTGTTTTGTTAAGTTTTGTTTCTTTAGACACCAGGATTATCACTAGGAATTAGTGCCTACATGTGGAATTCACTGCTTCCAGCAGCCTCCCCCCCCCTTCTTATTTATTCTTTTTTGATAGAGACAGAGAACAATACAGAAGGGGAGGGGAAAAGGTTTATGGTGGTGCGTGGAATTGAACCTGGGACATTGGAGCCTCAAGCATGAAAGTCTCTTTGCATAACCATTATGCTATCTACCCCCCCTACATTTTTCTTATTATAAAGAGAAACCTTTACCCATTAGCAGTTATACTGTTCCCCACCCCCCATTTCTCCCAAATACTTCTCTCCAGTGCCCACCCCACAGTCCCAAACCACTACCAATACACATTCTGTCTTTATACATCTGCCCATTGTCAAGGACATTTTATATAAATGGAATCACACACCCTGGTTTCTTTTGCTTACATCTGTGGTTCCTCCATGTAGTAGCACCTACTAGGAGGTACTTTCTTGGCCACATAGCATTCTACTGTATGGAATGTTGAATGTTCTTTATTGCATTGCATATTATAGCTATTTATCTGTTCATCAGTTGATGGATATCTGGAGTGTTTCCATTGCTTTTTTATATTAATTTATACTGGTCTGAACATTTATTTACAGTTTTCTGTCTGGACATATGTTTCCATTTCTCTTTGGTTTATACCTAGTGGATCTTATATGTTAGCTTAGTGTTCAAAATCTTGAGAAACCGCCAGATTGTTTCCTAAAGCACCATTTTACATTTTCACCATCAACGTACAATGGTTCCATTGTCTCAGCATCTTTGTCAGTACTGTTTGAGTCTTTGTTATTATTAACCTCCCAGGGGTGGTTTCTGTTTGCAGTTTCTTGATGGCTAGTGAGGTTGACCATCTTTCCCTGTGCTTCTCAACTATTTCTGTGTCATCTCTGGAGAAACATTATTTGCATCCATTGCCCCATTTCTTTGGCTGGGTTGTTTGTCTTTTATTAAAGTTTTTTGTATCAGATACACAGTTGGCATATATTTTTCCCCAATTTGTAAGCTTTGCAATAGAT